>NC_140029.1:32459332-33059332 GCF_963513975.1 Fringilla coelebs
CTCAAAATATTTGATGTTAGTTATCATCCTCTCAAATAAGACAAAGTTTAACATCAAGAAACTGATTTGTGGCAGAAATTTTCATTCAGTAGTGATAGAATTTCAAAAAAAGTGATAGAATCTGGCACCTAATAGTGCATATCCTTTGCAGTATGTCTTGATAAAAGTTTCATGTTGATTAGTTACTTGGGCAGCTGGCCAGTGTTCTCTGCTAATTGTAGAAGACAGAACATTTATTTTGTAATAGACTTTGGAAAAAAACTACCTCCAATTTAAATTAGAAGATGCTAAATGAGAGTAGGTCTGACTTGTGTTTTGAAAGAAGAGGAAAAAAAGAGGAAGCAATACTGACACTTCAACTTCAGCAGATGTGTCTCTTCCAATGAAGCTTTCTTGGATTTCTTCAGATTTTCAAATCAGAGATCAGGGAAGAGTTTATCGCTTTTCTGAGTTATTCCATTTTGAGGAGCAGCCTTTAGAGTCAGAGCACAGAAAGGAAATAATGTGCTGCCAATATGTGCTGAAAATTATTTCTAACTGGACAAGAAACCATTGGAAGTTTTTTTTGTGTGCCAAAAAACCACTGAAGGTACAGCTTCTCATGCTGCATCTGTGTGAATTAGGCTTTTGCTTGTACATTGGTGCTTGTTTTGAATTGCAGCTCTCTGGAGGCCTCCATACTGTTCTTTTTCCACACTAAATCCTGCCTAAAATGGAGCAAAAAGATCTTCAGCTGTTAGAATTCAAGGATCTTCTTTGTACGCTAGAGATTTTTCCTTGAGTTTTTTCTTCCTTCAAACAAAACTTGAAGAACAGAATTTAAGAGCACATGAACCATTGTAAGCCCTTTCAAAAATTTCACTGAGCAAGTTGATTGGGGCCTTACACTACTCCATTAAACATAGTTACAGGGAAAACTGCTCACATTCTTCATGAAGTGGTGTGCTGGAATGTGGAAGAGCAGCATCTTCTGCTGCAAAGGCAGAAAACTCACCAAGGAGGGTTTTTCCTTGACTATGGCAGCTTCCACCAAGAGAATCAGTTTAAAGATGACATAAGAGAATCCTGATTATGCTTCAATCACTGACAGACACAACAACTTGTATACACTATTAATCAGTTTGTCACACATCACAGCATGCACTGAAAATATTGTGATAGATGTAGCTCCTACTGTACACGGAGCTGACAGCAAATGGGATATTCAGGAATTTAGCCTTTCAAAATACAGAAGCTCCCTGGCCTATTCATCCAGCATGTTACTTTTCCATTGAGAAGAAGTGAAACTCTTACAAAATTATTCTGTATTCTCTGTCTTGTGGATATTTTCACCTGGCTTTTCCTCTGTCTTAAAAACAGCAGGATAACCTGGGTCCAGAAATTCATGTCAGGTGTAATTGAAAGAGATCACTTGTGGACAAGTGGTCTTCACAAAGTGAGGATTTAAGTAAGGAAAACAATGGTAAGGAGCAGAACCCTGTTAAAGAAAGCTTGGGATGTTGCAGAAGATAACCAGTGAGAAGTGGAGTACAAGATACAGCTTGGATTCAGAACAGCAGTCCTCAGTGACAGAATGGATGATCAATTGACAGGCCCTAGACCAATTAATTTGTGTCTCTAAGTTGACAAAGATATTGGAAAAATAGTATAGCATTCAGAGGTAGGTTATAAGGAAGAATTGAAATATGAGCAAATGAAGAGCAGTTAGATAGTGAGAAGCACAATATGAGGATACTTAATCCCCTGCTGCAAATACCTGTGCTGAAACATAATACACTTTTGGAAAAGCCATACTGAGAAAAAAGAAAACTTGCTGCAGCTCATGGAATTCAAATGGATGTAAGCAGAAAGGTAGAGGACAATACCATAAAATAATTTGCTGAGGGATATGTTCTCTGTCTTTTGGAGATAGTTTCTAATTCCAACATGGATTCTTAGGCTCTGCATGGGATCTGTGGGATTCTTTTGGCAGTGTAATGAGGGACATCAAGTTTGGTGTCCTGAAACTATTCTCCTCAGTGGCCCCATTTTAATTGATTTGCCTTCATTTTTTGCCTGGCCTTAGTCACTCTAAGCAGTGAAAATAACTAAATTTTCAGGTCTAGAGCAGTAACTTTTCTGAATGATTTTTCTTGCAGAGACTATCATTCTATCAGTGTCCATTTCACTCCAAGATTTACAAGACTTAATAGGAAAGATGAGTTACAAGGACAACTATTCCCACTGTGAAATTGATTTGTCCTAAATGCTCAGCAGAGTCAGGAATAATTATGAAAAACAGCAGAAGAAAGTCTATTTCAGACTTTTTCTAAGTCATAAGCAGAAGATAGACAGGTGGTGTATGGCTGCCAGAGGAAACATGGATGGTCGTGTAAACGGTTGCACAGTAGCTAACAGGAATATAGGACAGGAATTAAACAGCCCTGCAGACACCGAGGTGAGAGAAGGAGGAGGGATAAGGTCCCCCAGGCACTGGTGCTGAGATTTTCTTGCAGCCCATGGAGAGCCATTCTGGGGCAGAGGTGCTCAGTGCCACCTGTGCAGGATCCCAGGCTGCAGCAGATGTGCCCTGGGCTCCTGGACAGGGGGATTGGAAGAGTGGCTGTGTGAGCATCCAGCAGCCAGCCAAGGTTAACCCAAGACATTGATCTACAACTTTCAACTTCTGCATAGTGGTGCCTTCTGTGCAACAAATATAATTTACACAAGTGTAGCCAGAATAATTGCCATTATTTATTATTTTTGTGCATTTTTAAACTGCTTGTAGTTCAGTGCACTAAGCCAAATAATAACAGGGAGACCTTTAGGAAAAGGCTTAGAAGGATAAATTCATTCTTGCAGTCTATCTCTAAATTTTAGTCAACTTCCCAATTCCCTCACATTGTGCTAGACAGTTGTTGTGTTTAATTACAAACATTAATACGTTTCTCAGTATGAAGCACACTTGTGACTTTTACCTTAGACACTAATAAGTTGAGTTTAATAGCAGGAAAAAGAAAACTTCAAACATTGACATCGTTAAGGTTAATAACGCAGTAGTTTACCAAAGAAGCTCCATGCCCTAATTTGAATTGATTATCTAAATAGTTTCATTACAGGATGCTAACTAAATCAAGCCCATTGTTTCACAGAGAAATGACTTTGCTATCCTAATTATTAAGGTAAAACATCTGTGCACTTTGAATCTTGCTTGTGACTCCTATCACTTTGTTAGGTAAATTATAAATGTAAAAAATATTTAAAATAAAGTTGGATACAGAGTGAAAGAGTCCATGGATATCAATGAATCTTTACAATTAAGAGGAACAGAGCTGACAGTTAGCTAATTCCTTCAAATGAATGCAATTTTGACTTAAGTATAGCACCTCCCTTTTAAAGCAAAATACTTGTAACCTTGCATTCAAAGCAGAATTAATTTTGCAGTAGCATGGGAAAGCAAGTAAATGTAGGTATTTTTGGAAAGTTGAGATCCTTATACTGAAAAGTTACAATAACTATTTTGAATAACTTGATGATTTTTTTTACTTTCTCTTTTTTTCATTGAAATACACACAGACCTGTCCCACACACTGCTGCCAGGTCAGAGTCCCTGCTCAGCACTCAGTGTGCAATTCCCAGCCCAGGTGAAGGCAGCAGGGAACAGGGGCACCCAAAAAGCACAGAAGGAAATGTGAGGCTCATGGCACAAGGGGCTTCGTGGTGAGAATGTCTGTATCCAGCAGCCTTTATAAACTTCAGGATTAGCACATGGTGGGGGACATTACTTTCCTGTAGTGGTCAGACCAAAAGTAGATTTGCATGGGGGAGAAATCAGTGAGACAGTTTTGAGGGAGATAGGAAGGGCAAAAGAAGATGGAAATAGCATGGGCTGAGATGTGGGGACACAGCAATCTCTTTGTAAAAGTTAGGCAAGTCCTGTGCAAGGGAAACATCTGGTGGGAGTGAGGTTAGCAGAGAAGGGGAGGAAGTGACACCCCCAGCAGGACAGAATCCTCGTCAGGGTGCTGCCCTGGTGCTTCTAGAGATGATGCAAAGAAATGTCCTTCTGTTTTCTTGTTATTGTGCCTTGTCCTTTCCCTTAGAAACCAGTTCTCAGGTGGCTCAAACAGATGTTACATACTGACTAGAGTTTCAGTGTCTCTGAAAGTGCAAAGCCACATCTGTTAAAATTCAGTGCTGGAGCTACTGTCAGAAAAACCCCAGCACTTAAACTCACCAGCTCTTAAATATGCAGTAACACAGTCTCCTTAAACCATCCTTGCACACAATAGGTCTTAATTATGCTCCTTTCACCGAATTTTTACAACAGACTCCTCCAGTAGTCCTTGTACCATACTGCAACAGCTTCAACTGTGTTTATGGAAACATTTCCTGCTGGTGGGGTATATGGAAACAAAGGCATTTAATGAAGGGTCTGCAGCAACCTTGGAAGAGCAGCACTTTTGTCTGCTTTAGATCACATTACACAATCTTCTTTAAATCGTTTTCATTTGCATCAGGGATACACAGCCTGAAGAATGACCTACTTTTCCTGCAATATTTGCCTTGCTTTTAATTATAGCAATTATCATGCCCTGATCGCTGGCATAGTCCCCAGAATGTTGACTTTTTTCTTAATGTTATTGTTATATAGATTACACAGACTCCTTGCCAGCATGTTGCCCTCTAATTATCCAGCTGAAGATGTTGCCTATGCCTCAGACAAGCAGGAGGGTTTTGTGCGGAGGATCTTTGAATATTTTTCAGGAGGCTGCTGTACAGCAATCGTTATACATAGGCTCCTTTGGGGGGATAGGTACAGCTCCATGTTTCTCCTAAATACCCTCTTATTTTTCATATTTCTTTTTTTTCATATTGTTCTTCCCTCACTTTCAGTGGAGCTTTTTTAACAAAGTGTATAACACAGAAAGAGCAGCCTGGAAACCATTGAATGGCTGGCACAACTCTCAATCCACATATAGCAGTATATTTTTTATATTTTTAGACAAATGCATTAGGAAGTTTTTACTTCACAAAGGTATTTCATGTCTTTTTATTAACTAGGTTATTAGATTTCTTTTTTCTATCTTTATTAAATCATTTAACCTGAAAATTAATCTAATTTAATTATATTACCATTCAGCCACAGAAAAATTTGTATGTGGCTCAAGTGGTTTGAAGAGTAAACCAAATTGGTTGTCACACCAGAGAGGACAGGAGTAATATTCTTCTGCTTCTTGAGGCAAACCAATATTTCCTGGTTTCAGAGTAACAAGTATTTGGGCTTAAAAAACAGGTACTAGTAAAGATTGCTTTTGCCAGAAACCTAGTAAAGAGGGGAAATATTCCATCATGAATATTATAGGAGTGATTGAATGACTTGATTAATGGAAAACTGTTTCAAGAACTTCCCTCTGTTAGAAAATGCCATTGTTACTGCCTCAGAGTCCTCCTTCCTCCCCAGTCTCAATCCTTGCTTGCAACTGTTCAGTTCTGAGTCCCTATTAAAGAATCTCACTTAAAGAATGAAGTTTTTTTTGCTGGATGAGATCGATGTTGTGTCCTGATCTGGACAATCAGAAAGTCACTGACTGGCCTAGACAAGGAGGGCACAGCTGGTTGTTGTCTGATTTTACCAGTATCTTTCCTTATTGTCCTTCTTTGAAGGAGACTCTACATTTATGTGTGAAAAGCCTTGGTCTAATACTCCAACAATATTACTGGGCAAGGAACAGTTAACTGACAATGTTTTTATATTTATGAAAATAACTGAAAGATGTAGTAGATGTATTATTGACGCCATATCAGAATCGCTGCTACTTCTACACTGTCTAATAATTTAGTTTCCCATTTCATCCCTCGGTGAACTGATCATATAATTGCTCATGCTGCAGAAATGTTAATTTTCTTATGGCAACTATCTTTTGGAACAAGCTGATGTGCTCTGATTAAGAAAAACAAATGAAAACAAAAACCTGGGTTTGCTTCTGAGGGAAATCCAGCTCAGGAACTGCTCCCAATGTGCAGCATGGAGGATTTGGTCTGTCTGCACAACCTACTTCAACTCTATAGCAATTTTTGCACCTCCTGGTCTGCAGCTGCCCCCACACCACGTTCCAAGACAAACACTGCATACCCAGGTTTCATGCCAAAACAAAGCCCACAAATTGAGAAATTTGCATCTGCAATAAACTTTACATAAAAACCACTGGTTTGTGATACCTAAATAGGTACCCCCCACATCCTGGCTGTGTGCTTTATAACGTGGAGCCAGCTGCTCTGCTCTGCTCTGCTCTGCTCTGCTCTGCTCTGCTCTGCTCTGCTCTGGAGGGGTCTCCAAGGCACTCTGCTCTCAGTTGCTCCAAACCATTTAGTGAGGAGCTGAAGACCATTTCTGAGAGCAAACAAAATTTTGTAGTGTAGGTGCAGCCAACAAGAAGTCCCAGCTGTAACCCTGCCCTAGTGTCAGCTCTAATTCTTATGCCAGATGAGCAGGCCCTGTTCCTACAATGTTATTCTTGTTCTGGCAGCCTCTGGGACAGATCTCAGGTGCACCAAAATATCTTGCCTGGGGAAGGCAGGTGGCCTAAATCTGCCAGTTCAAGTGGGGCTTGGTACCTCCTGACAAAACCCTTCAGGTCCTTGCTTAAGGCGTGTCCATAGCCACGCTCATTCCTTGCCCACCAGGGACGTGAAGGGACAGCTGTAGACAGTAAGAGCTGTCCCACCAAACAATTTGGTTTTGTGGCTTGAAAGACTTCTGCCTCTTCTCCCTTCCTTCCATATTAAATTGTTTTATTGCTTTAAATTCATTCACGTTTCTTTATGTCTGCGTGCCATGCTACATGTTTCCACTCGTTTCTTCATTGGCCAAGCCAGTCCTTTGGTTTTTAAGTAGTGGTGTTCTGTAATAAATATCAAACCACATGGACACAGCAGGAGGCTTTTGACAGTTTAATTTTATTCCTCAAGGCATGAAATTCTCATTGTGCTCCATTTGTGAATTTTTGTTTTAAACCTGGAAAGGCAATTTTTTTGGTTGATTTCATCTGTTTACAAGCCAAGGAGTTGTATTCCTTTGGGGTGCTGTGAAAGGCTGACCGCTTAGGCAGACATAAACAAGGTGTGGGGATTAACAGGGGATTGAGAGGACATGGCTTTCTGTAAATACAGTAGGAAAACATTCATTTTAAATAATGCTTTTCTTCCCAAGGTGCTTGAGTAGGGTCACGGCACACTTGTACAAAATGGAGATAAACTCTATCACATCTTTCTTGCCAGGAGGGAAAATAGAGCCTTTGCAGACACTGACCCCGCTGTTAGCTCTGCACAATAAGTAACTGTAAAAATGCAATGAAGGCAATCAGTATAGAAGTGGCTTTTCCCAGAGTTAAATGTTAAAATGTGTCAGAAATCCGAATCATTAAATCTTCATCTATACCCATAAATTTGGTCTGATTTAAATAGTGTGAATGTGTGTATCATCTTTCAGTTTAATTATTAATTGCCTTTCCTTATTAACCTGTTTGAGAGATAGTTAAGTATCACTGAAGTAAGTAAGTCTAAAAAATTCAAATATCTTACTTGAGTCTCATTAATCCATTCAAAATTTAGCCCAGATTTGAAATAACAGAGTGCTCATTTTGGACAAATTGTATGTATTTCAATGAGATACACCAATCTCTCTATTATTTATGGTCATGATTTCATTTGCTACTAAAATAATGTATCTTTACACAAGCATAGACAGCCAGACAAACTTGACAATGTTATTTAAGATGGGGACATTTCGAAGGACTTTTCAATTGGAAAAGTCTGAATTGTGATTCTGACCCTTTTGGTCCAGGAAAACTCTTTTGTGGAAGATCTTGTTATTTCTTGTTTCTTGTTATTTCAGTGTCTTCACTGCTGCTGGAACCTTCACTCATCTGCCTTACCCCTACGGGCTCACCTGGGCTCAAAAGGTCTAAGTTCTCATCATGGGGAGCCAAAACAACTGCTTTAGAAGCAGTGCATTATTTATTCAAAGGCAGAGGGAAGGAGTTCAACAGTGTCACTTCTATATTTCTTTGCAGGTCAGGGAGATCTGCTCAGTTCAAATCCAAGTTCTGTAACCCCAGATGGAAAGAGGTAGAAAACCCCTGAAGTACTTCTTCTTCAGTGACGCCTCTGACTGCTGCTTCCTACACACTGCTCTTGTTTAACAGACAAGAAAATCTGATAGACTGGTTGCACTCTGACTTCAGGCACTTGAGTAGAGAGAAGAACACTTTGCTAGCCCTGGCTGATTAGCTGATGACCTTCCATTAAAAAGCTATATTGTAAAGAATTATTGATAACATTCTCCCTGATTGTACTTCACCCTAGATATTATTTTAATTAATTTTTTCCTCTCTCTCAAACTCTAAAAGCTTCTTTTCATTTCACTTTATCTCTTATACTTTTACAAAAGTAGTAAGGTGCTCTCAGTCAGCAACAGAGTTCCAGAAGAAGTAGGAGATAAAAGAGAAAAAGACTAGATCTGGGAGAGTCCCAAGCACAGCCTACCAGTTCTGGGAAGTTCTTGATCATCATGTAGTTCAGAAAATACAGAACTTGAGTGATATGGCACTCAAAAAACAGAGAATAGCGTAGGTTCTGAAGTGTCTTTCAAAGGAAAATTTGTATCTTTTAAAAAGCTTTGGAGAGTCAGCCCTAAGAGTTGCTTTCTACACGTTTGTTTAACTTAATTTTAACAGTAGAGCAGCTCAAGACAATTCAAAGAGGTTTATAACATCTTGTTTTTTCCTCACTTCCTCTGAAGTTTTAATGGGTTCTCTGAAAGAGAATGAAACTATGGAAAGGAGACACAGAAGGTTACTTTCCAAATTACCTAGATAGCTTGTTCTCATCCACATATTTCTTTGCTCTCTCCTGTCTTGTGGCTGTTCTACAGGAAATGCCCTGAGAGCTATTAGACACTCATGGGCTCTGTTAGTTCTGTGTTGAAAACTATCCTCAAGTGTGCTTTCCAACCTGAATGAAAGATGAACTTCCCCTGCAGCAAGTTTCCATTTCAATGGAGCAGTAATTTGCTTTTGGCATCGAAGGATCCTGCTGCTCTTCCTGCATGGCAGAGCCATAGAAAAGAGAGGTTAAGAGTTCTGCCAGGGATGGTGGTGATTTGAGTTGAACCTCTCAAGTTCCAGTGTTCTTTAAGAGAGCAAACCATATATCAAAGCAGGATTTTGCCTAGTTGCCTCCCCACTGAGTGCAATATTTTTTTCCATTCAGGAGCTGCTGGCATAAGATTGCTAAATGGCGCCCAATTTCCATAAGACCACTTTTTCTAAAGCCTCAGTGTTAGCAGATGGTTGAAGTACTACAGGTAATATGTAGCCAAAAAGAACCTATAATAGTATAGGTTACTACAAAAAATTTATTACAAGTCTGAGATGGCTGCATTAGTCATCACTAACATTTCTTAGGCTAGTAGCAGGAAAACTTTTACAGCCCTTCACATTGTCATATAATACCTGTCCCCACAGGTTTTTAAAACAGGCATAAAAATCCAGTAAGGCCAGAATTTTTGAAATTCTTTTCTGTCATTCATTTCTTAAATATTTAATACCCCTTACTAACACTAGGCAAGAGATGGCCACCACTGTAATATGAAGTTACTTCTGAAAATGATGAATGCAGTGGCCATTTTCTGGGAAATAAAGACATTCCTCATGTTTTTGATAGGAATATAGAGTCTAACACAAGTAAATCTTGACTAAAAATAAGAACTTCTCTGTTCCTATGCAAAGTCTGAAATAAGTCAAGAAAAGTACCTTTTTATGTGTGCCTTTCTTCTCCCCATTCAAATGAATAGAAAGACCATCAACAAAGGTCAATTTTTACACTCTTCATACTCACTCACCACCTCTCATAGTAAATAAGGGGGCAGCATGGCTGTTCAGGGAAAACATTAACAATTCAAAAGATTTGCAATGCAGATATCATGAAATGAGGAGACTTCTCTCTAGCAGAGTGATAAATATTAAGATTAGATTAGGAAGGCAGAGTGGTAGCCTTTCAGTTCACACCTCCTGCAGCCCACAACACTTTATCTAATTTGCTCTCATCACCAACCCCGTTTATAAATGAAGAAGCCACATACCTCAGTATTTATAGGTCAGAGCTGCAGATCTATTTAGTGGCATTATGAATTCTGTAAATCAAGTCACATCATAAACTATGAAAGGGTTCAACGGCATCACAATAAAAGAAGAGAGAATTTATTGCCAGGTAGCAAAAAATATTATAGATTAGTTTTTTCTCTTGCCTAAAATGGATGTGTTGAGAGGGCAGGAGAGCTACGATTAACATCCTCATATGAAGCAGAACCTTCTGTGGGCAGCCAGGAGTGATGAGATGAACCATTGGTATGATTCATTTTTTTCCATTGCCTGTCTGGTAAACCTGCCCTGGAAATAGACAGCGCAATTCCATCCAGTGCTGCTAGAGGACATGGAAGGGAAAGCAGAGACAAAAGAACAGGGTGTCAAGCACTCATATGCGGCGGTGCCCCACTTTTGGAACAGCTTCTTACAAGTCCCTTAGCAGCTGATGATGGGCTCCTGTTTTAGGACATTCAGTTTGGCTCCAGCACTCCTCAGGTTCACCCCCTCAGCCGCAGCACCAGGGACAGAGTAATAAATATAGTGTTTCCCTGCCTCTGAACTGGGTGTATCCACATGCTCTGAGATGCAGTTACTGACAGGAGCATGAAGTGCTGGATTTGAAGGAAAGCCTAAAAAGCCAAAATTGTCTGATTGACATCTCCCCTTCCAGATAGGAGTTTCTGGAGAAAAGGGAATCAGCTGACTTCAGGCATGTCCTGAAAAGTCATTTTTAACCTCTTTAGGAGGAAACAACTCCATGCAGAAACAAGTTCAATGCTTGAAGGACCATTTGCTGCTGTTTTTTTGCCTTGCAGCAGCTTTTGTCAAGTTGACACAAGCATGTGTAGGGCACACACTTGGCCCAGATGTTTTCATTTGAGATAGAATACTGCTGTAATGATCTTGTTTATAATTTGTGCTGCCTGGATTTCTGGGTGACTTTTATTGCTGAGGGTCCTTTGGATTCAGTACAGCTCTTTACCCTGATTCCATGTTTGGCTTCTGGTGTCAGCATTCCCTGTTGGTAACAGGTATGAAATGTAAGCAGGAGCAGCCATAAGATCCAGACATGGATTTACCCCAAACATAGCATTATCCTCAGACCTTTCTATCAATACTTGAGGCTTCATGGATAGCCATGTATCACCATACTTGTGTTTGCTGGCAAATGCACAAAAATGAGTGCCTTGGAAATCCCACTGCTGTTTTTCTATTTTATATTTTTAGACTGTGCCTGCTTCTAATTTTTTGTATTCCCTTTATAGAATGGGATTTAATTGCCAAGAGCAAGGTAGTCCTTGTATCATCCCAGAGAATGATATTTGTTGTAGTCAGAAATCTACCATGCCTGGAAAGTGTTAAACCAGAAACTTTGCTTCTGCATTATTTGTCCAGTTTTGGTGGGTTTGGACTCTACATTTTTAAATACAAATAAGTAATCCTGGCCATGGTTAGTTTCAGGGGATGGTCATGTCTGGGAACACTTCAACATCAGCTTCTTATTGAATGACAAAGCCAAACTGGAGGTTGTCATCCAAATTGGTCACAGTGGAATCACAAGACACTGTGGTTTTCAGAAGGAACCTCAAAGCTGATGGAATTTAGGTAAATGTGTGCGACTAGGGTGTGTTATGTCTTTGCTTAAATAAGCAACGTACTGAGAATTGAATATGAGGTACTGAGTAGCCTTTAAGGAAATGAGCCTTCTGTTTCCAATGTGGAACATAAATTTTATAGCCAATTAATTGTTATTTAAAGAAGGATTCTTTAAATTTAAATTCATGTCTGTCTAAAAGTGGAAATTGTTTGGGAAATACAACTCTGCAGTAAGAGCTGCTGTGTGGTTATTCCAGAACTTTGAGTACTCAGCTAGCACATTTGAAAGAACCTTGAACTTTGTTGCAGACCTTGTCAGCAATGAGAGAAAAAATATCTCAGAAGCTATTGAAAGTGTCATTCTCTTTCTTGGTTTATTCTTGTGTTCCCTGGGCACAGAGATGTATTTTGAATACATTAGGCTTTGAGGATCTATGTATCTGAATGGAAACTTGAAGATGCAAACAAAAGGGAAAACTAAATGTTCAGGATAAGACAAGGTGAAACAAACAAGCATTAGGCAAAGAAGAAGCAAAAAAATAATTATTTTCAACAGTGAGTTCTCCTAAATCACAGAAAAATCTCCTAAATGAACTTGGGGAGACAAACACATTGCTGAAAGCATCCAAACCAGTCTGGACCTGCATATACCAATGCCCTGGTGTTTGAAATGTACCTCACTGAGCAGTGTAGGTATTTGTCATATGTGCACATCATTCACTTTCACAGAAGGAATTGTCTGAATGTTAGAAGTCTGATATCAAACCTGTAAGACATTTCTGGCAGGAACTGGAAGACATTATGCACCAGCTAATGGCACTTGATATTGAGACTGAGTGTTGATGGTCTCCATAAAAATTCTGTACCCTCAACAGGAGAGAGCACTGAGTTAGCAGCTGGCACTAGGCTGGAAAGAGATCTTTACATACTGGTGGGTAGAGTTGCCATTCACAAGAACCACAATGAAAGAATCAGCTGAAAGAAGCAATGAAATTCAACAAATTAAATACAGATTCCTGTGCCTGGGACAGGAATACTCTGCATAACTGTGCAGGGTGTGAGCAAGGTACTAAGGAGCAGCTGTGCCCAAAAAGACCAGGAGAACCTGGTATACAGCTGGCTGAACATGAGTCAGCATCCTGATGAAGACTAGCAGAGACTGGGCTGTGTTAACAAGAGTATAGCCAGGAAGTGGTCATTCCCTTTCACCTGGCAGGCTTTGTGAGGGATTCTGTGTCAGCTTTTGCCCTCCTCATTCAGCAAGGACATCAATAAGCAGAAGAGAGTGTGTGGAATGACCACTGGGAAACACGAGGGGCAGGACACTGAGGGGCCTTGACTTGGTCAGCCTGCAAAAGAGAAGGCAAAAGGAGGAATTTAACTGTTTTCCAAGGGACCTTGTTGGAAAGAAGAGTTGGATGCTTTCCAAAGGTGCAAGGACAGGAGGTGGTGGTTGCAAGCTTGGCAAGGGAAACTTCACATGGATATAGGGGGAAAAGATTCTTCTCATAAGTGTGGTTAAGAACAGCACAATGTTGTCTCAGGAGGTCATAGAACAATTAGGAGACATTCAGCATCTGGTGGGAGAAGGCACTGAGCCACCACACCTAAGTTTGATGCCAGTCAAAGAAAGCAATTATAAATATATTCTAAATTGTAATAATTAAAGGAAGATGGGTGAGGAGCTTTTAGAATGTTCTAAGCTTTTTGCTTACAATGAGGACTGCCAGTGAAATAAAGGAGGTAATCTCAAAAGTAATAACAGCAAACTTTTTTCTTACATTATGAAATATTGGATAAAACACTGAAGTTACAGTTTTAAAAGATTGATACAAGTGTCTGGAGAAATACAGAGATAAGTAGAATAAGAAGAGCTTTATTAGTTACAGTGCCAAAAAGGGCAGATAAGAAGAGAGATAGAACTCCACATTTTGGTTTTCAAGAAGTTCTAGACTGAAACTCACATGAAGTCTGTGTCAGGGTAACTTGGACCTCGTCTCTCTGCTGCAGAATGTTTTGAACAGTCCCAGACAAGAATCTCTCCCAAAGCAATAGAAGAGTGCACACAAGCTTTTATAAAACAGGATCAAGCTTTTCCTATAAAAAGACATGATATCCAATTTTATATGATATATAAGAGCCAAAAAATATTAACAGAGGCATCAAGTAACAATCAAAGAAATTTTCTTTCTTTACAGCCAACAGCCAAGATCAGAAAATTTGCTTTCTTCATTAAATTGATTAATTGATCAATACAAAAGTACCAAAACCTCTCTGTTTCTCTTTAAGTTATGCTAAGATCATAAAGCTTTGCTAGGAATTACGAGCACAGGTCTTGCCAAACTGCATCCAAATATCATGTACTACTTGCAAACAAGGCCAGTAGTGATGTTTGAGTCTATGTCAGAATAAGCTTTGTCTTTGATGTGACCTGGGAAATGCTTCTGCTGACTCCACTGGAGCTCTGGGGCTCAGGAGTGCTTCCCTGTCCTGGGTGGGGTTTCCTGGCCCCAGGCCATGTAGATGAGATCCATTTCCTCTAAGTTCCCCTGTTTCTGGAGGCTGACTTTTCCTCAGGTGGAGCCCAGGTGTGGGGATGAGGAAGGGCAAGGGCATGATCCTGCAGGTCCCCCAGCCTGCAGGGCTCCCCAAGACCACCTCCAAGGGAGCAGCCTGGAGCTCACCTTAGAAGGTAGAGCAGCCACTGGGATTTATTCCTTCCTACAATAAAAAAATGGCTCAATTATTGCCCATTCCAGCAGAGGATTTAAATACACCGAATTTACATATGCATGTACATCTGAAGAGATCATGAGAGGCATTTACATGTAGACTAGGGCCACCTGGACAATTGAGGCATCATTGAATACACAGACATTTCTTCTTTGGTTTTTTTGTTTGGTTGGTTGGTTGGTTGGGTTTTGGGTTTTTTGGGTTTGTTTGTTTTTTAGGGGTTTGTTTGTTTGTTTGCATGGAATTTTCTGAAAGATGGAGCAATCCAGAATTAAAAAGTTGTTAAAAAGTAATTTTATTAAAAATTACAGGCCACTAAAGATATATTTGAGCAAGAAGACAGAGAGTTTTTTTCTACTGGTTTTTCACTACTACAAAAGGCAAACTGAAAAAATGAAGTCAGGTAGGCTTTAAATGTACAACACTATATTCATAACTGGAATCATGATGAAAGACCACAAAGTCTTATTGAATTTCACAACACTTTTAAAAATTTTATCATTATCTATTTATGAGACTCATTTAAAGGCCTCAGCAGAACTTAGCATCCGCAGATTATATAAAGAATGAAATTTTAAGGAGCAATAAATATTCAAATTAATATAAAAAATATAAAATATAAAATTCACTATAATACTGCAGTGAACTCCTTGCAGGGTTTCTCAATCTTATTGTGCCATCAGCTCTCTGAACTATGGTCTGAACAAACTCAGTTAAATTAAAAATTCAAAAGCTCTTGAGACTCACATTGATATTCAGGTACTTTGGTGTTTGGACATTAACATTGCACTGCTTTAATTAGCTATCTAACAGCAATCTCCACTCTTTAGGAAAGGGAGCACTTCACAAGAAATAGTCAAGAAGTTTGCTTGTGCACTTGTGAAATAAAAAATATGCCTGGAAATTAATCTGTGCACTCTCCCCTCTCCCCTACAAATGACATCTGCCCATACTACAGCCTTGAAACCTCTTCCTTTAAATTTGCCATGTGCTTCACTTCTCCTGAATGATACATCTTTTCATAACTGGTGACTCATTCATCTCACATATGTATTGCTTTTAAAATATCAGTGTCAGGGAAACACATATCATTATTTCAAGTGAAACAACATTTCTCTGATTTTTCTATTAATGAATGACTCCATTGTAATGATATTAGCTCTGCTGAAAAATAAGAGAATACACAAGGTGATTTTATAGCAATTCCTACAGCTTTATTGCTTAACAGTCATGCAGAATTCCTTCACTTCTAATTTCTTTTGCCCATCAACACTATAAACTAGTGTATGCTTATTTTACTTCTGTTATGTCCTCATTTAACCCTTATAAATATCCTTTTATCTTTCAGTTTTGACTCTCCTTGACTTATGAGACCTTTGATAAACTTCAAGATGTCAGAGGTTCCCAGTTTTTACCTAAGATGCTCTTATTTTTACAGTCCCTCTCCTCGTGGAGGGCATTCCCTGGAGAGACATGTTTCAGGCAATTGGAAGGCTCAACATTAGGACATGTAAATGTTTAAATTATGGCTTGCAGATCAATGACAAGAAATAGGACATCTATTTCTGGTAACATTGTGGATTTATAGTTATGAGTCAAGGCTAATGCAAGGTGAACTCCTCCCTTTATGATCACTGGCACAAATGCATTAGCTCATCCATGAATTTAAAAATCGACCTCCAGACAGTTAGTTGGTAATTTGGCACCTTGCTTTGATTGTATACAATTTAACAAAAGAACATCCAGCACTAATTCAACAGTAATATTGCTTCTGCCTTTCAGGAATGATTTATTTATTTGGATATAATGTCCAAATTGCATTTTCTAAAGGAAGGGTGTTTACTTTGTTTGCAGTTTACTGCCTTACTTCTCAAGGACATGATGAAAGTAAAATTGTTGCTACTGATTAATAGGTTGAATGCAAATATGTCCTGAATGATGGTCCTCTGTACAGAGAGCCCTGAGGGTGGACAAGAGGATGGGAGGCTGGTTGCTGCACCGTGCTTTCTGAACCTTTACAGCATACCTCACCTGGAAACCACTGCTCCAACTATCAGCCACATGAAACAGGCAAGGGTTTTGCACACCAGCACTGCAGACCCTGATGGATGCACCAGCACTTTGCACTGCCTCATTCTTGCAGCTGTGGCATGGCCATCTCAGCCCTTCCAGGGCTCACCACACACAAGGCTCTGCCTTGCCTGAGCTCCCTTGTAGTCCAGCTGTGTGCTGTTGTAGTGTCAGAGCTTTTTTTCACCTGTAAAACAGGCTTGGGTTAGCCTAAATTACAAACATCAATCTGAAGTACAGAAATGTACTGCACTGTTTTCTGTGCTCCAGATCCTTACTCTGTTCCTAGAGGAAAAGGCTTTCCTTTCCTCACCATCGCCTGCAGGGCTGATGCAAGGCTCGACTTACTATTATGTACATTGTTTTTATTGTCAGGGCAGAACTAAGAATTAAGAAAGTGGATCATTGTACTTATATTTTCACATTAACAATATTGTTGATTTTTTAATCACACAGCTTAAGTGTTCAAGGATCAGAGACTCCTTACATTACTGATGTTTCAAATGAATGACCTCCTCAGTTATTGACTCCCTTCTCAGCTTACTCTTTCTGTCTTTCTGGGGTTTTCACTAAGCTTAGCCACTTGCTGCCCAAATCCTTTGGAAATTCATTGCATTAGTTATTGTCCCTAAGACTGTCTTGGATGTGGGCACCCAAGTACAAATTAACATTCATTCTTGCCCTACTTTGTAGCCATAGCCCTGCTGGATACATGGTGAAGAGCACTTCAAATGGATATACTCCAGAGGTGGTTGTCTGCTCCACTAAGGAGGTCATGCAGGTGTAGGTCAAAGCTGTCTCTGCAGCTGTGAATCTCACCTTGACTACTCAGTGAGGGCTCCACTCTGTCAGTGCTGTGTATTGAGGTCTGCAGGTAGCTCATGAGAGGTTGTCTGAAAGGATTCTGTGTGTTGGACAGCATATTCTTTTTCTCCACTGGATGCATGGGAATAGATGAAACTAAGAATGCCATCCAGAGGATTATTGAAAGGTTTTTTGTTGTGGTTTTAGTTTGGTTAGTTGGTTGGTTGGTTGGTTTGGGTTGATGTTATTTTGAGGATTAATGCAGAAGTCTCTCTTTCCCTGTCTCTCTCTCTCCTTTTCTCACTGCTTTTCATTAATTTTCTTTGGTTGATAATCTGTGGGGTATTTACATATGAAGGTAAGTAGCACTGAGGGTGATTTTCTTTCCACTTTTTGTTTTTTGCCTTTTCTCAGGATACCCTCTTTTGCACTGTAACCTTCCAGTACCTGTAGTCTTCCAGTATGCAAAGCCTCTCGCTCCCTACAATGTGCATAATAAATCTGCACTGCTGAAAAGCTTACTGGGGGAATGTGAAACAGCTGTAAGGCAGGGGAGCAAAGAAAGGCTCTGTCTCACCTTGAACCCACTCTGTTACCTTAGCTGGGATCTCAGACACTGCCTGCATCTCATCCTTTATAGAAATTCTTCTAGGTGCTTATACAACAGAAGATGGGGGGCTCAGATGACAAAGCTTTGCTATAGAAATGAATTTCCAAAACCCTGCCTTGGCCTTACAGTTCCACCAGCAAAAATTTGAAAATGGACCAACAGTATCAGAGACTCTTCAAATACTATGGAAGCAGCATCTTGGTTGCCTCTTCCACAGTTTTAAAGCTGAGATCATCGGAAATCAAAACCCACAACAATACCCCCATCTTTACTTTTGAAACATGGATTTTTATTCCCACATATTATTCAGCTTTTTATTGGCAATGCCACTTCTATGGTCACTGTTGTGCCAGGCACAAGGAGGATGTATTGACAGGACAGGAGGGAGACAATGAGAGAAACTGAGAGAAAGTTAGATATTAGGAAGAAAAACCTTTACTGTGAGAGTGGTGAGGCACTGGAACAGGTTGCTCAGAGAAGTTGTGGACTCTCCAACCCTCCAGGTGTTCAAAGCCAGGCTGGATTTGGGATTTGAGCAATCTGGTCTAGTGGAAGGGGTCGCTGTCCATAGTGGGGTATCTAAAACTAGATGATTTTTAATCTCCCTTCCAACCCAAACCATTCTAGGATTCTATGGTCTGTCCTGTCCATTTCCTAAGGCAGAACTTTCACCTGGACCCCTTCAGTATTCTTGTGAGCAGCTCTTGAGGCTGCTGTATGAATTGCACGGAGCTTCTTCATTGCATTTAGCAACTGTGGTAACTGCAGAGAAACCCTTTTGGTCCCCAAAACTCATCTCAAAAATGGGAGAGGAGTAAAGGTAGTGCAAAGAAATCTCTCAGAGAAAGGGAGGGTACAAGAGTGAAATCCCAGGCTCGACTTTGGACTTTGGAATTTCAAGTATGTTTTCCTCATGTTTGTTATTGATTTTGTGCCCTGGTGACCAAATGAATAAAAAATTCCCTTCAAAACCTGTCGGAGAGAACCTTGATGTCAGGAATAGCATGCCAAATTATGCTCTGGATAGCCTCATGACAAGGATATACTAGAAGGATTCTACCTGCCAGGCACTCACTATATGTCAATGATAACCTAAATTTCTTAGAATACAGCTTCTGTCTTAAAATATAATTTTGATTTTGAAAACATTTATTCTTTGCAAATTCAGTTCAATTTTGTCTGCTTGGCATGGATGATAAATTTCCAGCCTCCAATCAAGCATTTATTAAAACTGTGATCTAGTTAATTTAACCTAGAAAGGGATTTAGTAATCTCTAAAAATTGCTGATCTCCTTAGGCAGGGCCAAAGATGACACTGTCTTTCAGAGTCAGGTAAAACTCCTGTTGAAATGAAAGGCAGTTTCACATGAGCAAGGACTACAATGTATGCTCAGGCTCTGGCACTGTTGTTAGGCTGCTGCTTTAAAAAGGTGATGTGTCTGAACTGGGATTAAAGATCAAGTGACCGAGCCCCACCTTTCATCCTACATGTGGGTTGCAAGAAGTCTGTGCTGGATGACATTGTCACAGCATTTTTATTTTTTGTAAGATAACTCAACAAATACTAGTTTGTCATTAAATCATTTGACTTTTATTTCACTGGGGACTGCACTAATTTATAAATTGTAGCAGCTGCATTTTTGCATTTTCCCAGCTGCTACCGTGAATTAAATCTGTCACAAATGAAAACACTCTGTTTTTCTTTTTGAGAGCATTAGGTAGGCAAAACTACAGTTTTTGTTTAAGGAAAATGTGCTAAAAAGTCTTTTGACCCTGTCATTTATTCAAAGTTGAATCTCCTTTTATATTCTGCCATTGGGCCACATCACAGGCATGTCTAAGGATCTTGGTGGTCTTTTCAAGAATAATATATTTTGTCATCTCACCACTATTTCTAAGTGGTATCACAGTAAAAAGCTGTGTTGGGGTAGTGGTAGAAGATGAGTCTCTTTAATGGGTCACAGGGCTGTAGCACAGAGGGTATGAGAGTTATCCCCTTAATGCCTTGACTCACCCTCCTGCTTCCACGTCCTGTTCTGGAAGTCTCTGGATGAAGAGGGCAGGAACACAAAACAGTCAAACCACTTAGACAAGGTGGAAGAATGCTATATCATATGTCATTTTAATAGGTAAATTCACCTCCCATAGAGGAATTTTTTTGCTGCCATCTGCAGATGTGCTTATAACATGGACATGGACAAAACTGTTACCAGAAAATATATCTAGATATTATTGCCTGTTAATCCCAGTAGGCTGCACTGCTATAAACTCAAATGTCTGTCTAATCAACTGAAACTAATTAAATAGCAGCTTTCAAAGTCATATTGATTCAGCTTTACAATTCCTCCACTTTTGTAACAAGATAATGCTAAGCTTAATTTTTTTGTATAACTACACAGGAAAAGTGCTTCCAAAAGCTATAATAAAGTCAAAATAAGTAAACCCAGCTAAGGTTTTTGAGTGCCAGAGGTGCAAGTACTGACAGAGAATAGCATTTTCTTCTCTCTCAGGAAACTTCCTACCAAGAGTTCCCTCCACTGTTTGAGATAAAATTTCTTGGTAAAATGTGAAAGAGTTTGAAGTTGGTGCTATGCTTGGGAAATTTTTACAACTGTTTTTTTCTTGAACAAAAATCCATCTTCATCTCAGACCTTGTTTGCTGGGCAGTAACTGGTGGGGAATACTGCCAGCTAACAGAGAGGAAAGGGTCTAATGGAACAAAATTTCAATTTAGAACCCTGAGAGTTTTATAAACAGAGGACTCTGGCTACCATACAGGTCTGCTGCTTCCACAGGTGAGCCCTGGAGAGGGATCATTGGCAGAAGAGTGCTTAAAAACTTCTCCAGAAATGTTTGTTTTTACCTTAAAACCGTAGGCAGTAGGTAGGGACAGGTTATGACATTTCTGTACAGAGGACCATGTGCTTGTGTAAACAGGGAAGGTCTGATGAAGGTGGTGCAATAAAGGGTGACAGCAGAGCAGAAACAGGCACAGGATGGCTTAATAGATCAATTCTCTCCTCACCCTAAAAAAGTTTATTCTCATAAAGAGGTTACTTTTTCAAGTGGCAAAATATTAAAGGAAGTATCAAAGTAGAAATCTCCACAACTTGTACTTCTAGAAATATAAATAAAGCATAAATACACAATAAAGAATAAAAATATAAAATATAACATGATATACCACACAAAATGCATAACTTATATCACATGTTATATGATGTCTATTGCTTATCACATATATCTCTTAAAATGTATTGAATATATTAATAGTATATGTTAGATAGTATATATTACTCTAATAGTATATAATATGTATTATATATTAAATTTCTACATTCTGGAAGGAATCCTTCAGTACATTTTGGGACCAGACTCAACAAGGGAAGAACCAACCATTCAGCTGAACGTGCAAACAAGGGCAGCTGAAAGTTTTTTCTCTGATATTTCCTTTAAGTGACAAATGCTGTAAAAAGCTGCTTTTATTCTTGAAGTATTCTTGAAGTATTCTAAGGTTCTGTGAATATGGGTGATTGAAATTGTTTCTGGAAAAACCTATTTGTCCCCTCAGGAGGGGACTGGACCCACATGCAGCTCAAGGCAAAGGCACCTTGGCAGACAGGTGCTTCCCTGGCCATTCACAAATGCCCCTTTGGTGCTGAGGATCAAAACAGAGGGAAAGTGATGTGCTAAAACATGGAATCTGTAAAAAATTCAAGGCAGAGAGAGTATCCAGGATGATAAGGAAAGGTAAGAAATCCACATCAGACCCTTCTGGGCTATGAGAACATACCTTGTGCTTTTTGGGATGCAGAATGTCATACCTCAGTTTGCTACTTAATGCCTTTTCTTATAAAGTATTCGGGCAGTCAAACCTTTATTTAAAAGCCCGGACAATGCTGAAGAATGTTAACATTTCCTTTAGAGCTTTTTAAAGGTAAGATTTCATTTTTGCCCATTCCTTTTCAAATCAACATTTCCTTGCTTACTTGACAAGAGGGGAGATGGATGTTTCAAGCAATACTTCAGCTGCTATCTACTACTGCTGTGTAGGCTAAGGAGACTTTTTTCCCCCCAAGCCTCTTTGATTTATATCATGTATTTAAACACTCATTATGAGTGAAGCCCAGAACACGAGTCTTCCCCCATATCAGATTGTTTCAACAATTAGCCTGTAGAGTCATCCCCCCCATTCTCAGTTTAACTTGTCAGTGATTCATATTGTATGGTAGTGCAGGAACTGCAGCAGGCAGGACAGGCACGCTCACTGCACCACGCGCAGCCACAGCTGACAGAGCCCTGACTCTCTCAGGTCCCCCCAGCATGAGCCCGTCACCTCCTCACTGTCCCCTCCTCACCTCCTCATGGGCCTGTCCTTGTCCCTGGTTGCACCTCCAGCCTACAAGCCCTCATCCCTGAGGTGCTGGCCCATGGTTCCAGCCCCTCAGGGCAGGGTGGGCACTTGGCACTACGGCACATGGGCACAGGAGATGGGAGCACTTACCTGAGAAAATCATCAGAAACAGAGTTTAAAGGGAAGAGAGGAGAGGCTGTACTGACTAGACCTGTGGACAGAGCAGGACTCAAACAGCACCAACCCCATTTTTCCTCTGTTTTACCTCTGTTTTCCAGTGCTTGTGTCTTCTCAGTACCACTTGCTCCCTTGCTTTCACCACTTTTGCTCCTTTCTCTAAACATCCCATCCAAAACGCTCTTTCCCAATAGAGAATCTTGTTCCTGCAGGCAGTTCTTCCCCATCTTTCAAGTGACCTGGGCAGAGTCTCTCCCGTGGACTCATCTTGAGGGGTCTCACCCAGCTGATGAGGTGGCTGCTCCCAGTGACAACCAGGAGGGGCCAGGGCAGGGGAATCCACTGGCCCCAGTCGATTTCATGGAGTTCACCTCCCGTTCCTACCACGGGCCTCCCTGCTCCTTCTGCCAGCCTTTTTTTTTTATCACAGAGCCCAACAAACTTTTGAGTAAACCCAGTAGAGAGTAGAAGCGTGCCATGGCCATGTTTATCTTGGCTGGTCCTCAAGGAGCTTTATGCTTCAATGTCCTGCTCTCTGGAAGCAGGCAGTCAGCAGCCCTGAGGATGAGACCCTTTCAGGGAATGGGGAACTTTTTGTTCATGCCAGTCATACGTAAATGTTTGAGTCAGACCCACAGCAGCCAGCAACCAGCCCACTATGGTTTCCTTTGGAGAGCAGGACCAGTTTGTGACCTCTCTGGGCAGAAGGGTAGGGGAAATTCCACCAGGGTCAGTAGAATGTGTGGGAAGAGGGTGGACTGCCTGAAGGAGAAAATAAAACTCCAGAAGAAGGCAGTAAAGGCACTAAAAAAATCCCGTGTCTTCTCATATAACTGTGAGGAAACAAAAAGTCCTTGGGCATCATAAAAGCCTGCTATCAGGAGGTAGTTTTTGATAACCTTTCAGTATTGATTAATCAGTTGCTGTGTTCATTTGAAACAAAGCCTGTGGCTTGTTTAGGAGGTGGTAGCAATGTAGCTTAGTAGTGTTCAAAATACCATATCACTATCTAGGCTAATTTAACAGTGATGAAATCAATAGGGTTCCTAGGGCTAGGAGTAGATGAGAAACATGGCTCATTACATGCTGCTCTAGTTCTCCAAGCAAAGAGAAAAAATGTGCAGTAGGGTGAGAGAAAATAGACTAGGAAACTGTGAAGTCCTGAAAACAAGGCAGGTGCTTTTGGCTTGCTCCCTTGAAGAGGTATCTCTGAAACAGGGATAGAAAACTGGGAGAGGTTCCTTTCTATATTCACCTTTCTCAGGTGTGCCCCTTGACTGGGATGTCATTTTTTTGGCTGTTGTTGTCAACACTTGTTCACTTTCCCTTTATTTTTGGTCTCTCTCCAAAACATACAAAATCCACATTTTCTCTGCAAAGCTAAGTCTCTGTGCAGCCCCATGATCTTTGGTGATACCAACGTAGGCATCACTTTACACAGAACTGCTGGATATTGCCTGCAGATGTTGCTTCCTGCTATGGAGCTCAGAGTTAAGACACAAAAACCCCAGAGGGAAAGGTGACACAAAAACAAAGAGGGAAGTGACAGTGCTCACACACTGAAGTGCAGGCCACGTGCCTGGATGGCATGCCACAGGTGCCATGCCTTCTGTGCCATGCCAGAAGGAAAAGGTGATACGTAATTCCTTCTGGGAATAAGGTATCTTTGCTAGCCCTGGATGGAAAGCGTGGACCCCCGAAAGCAGTAGTATTCTTTGATCAAATTATTAAATGAGATGAGAGTGTGTGTCTTTTCATAGTTTAAAAAGGGAGAGCCTAATTTTGTATATCAGCTTAATAATTGAACTATCAATCTGTGCAGCAGACAAATAGAGTGATCAGCAGAAATTGGGAGCAATCAATTCCCTTTTCTCCCTGCCTGAAAGAATTCAGCTTCATGTGCTGCAGCGTGGTCAGTCAACAGTGACAATATCACATTCCTGCATATCCCTTCTCCCCCTAGTTATGATTTCTTTTTCTTGCACAACTATGGTACAACAGACATGGAATGGATTTTCATTCTGTCTCTCCCTCTAGTACCATCCTAGAAGAACCCATAGAGTCCTTCCCTCATCTTGTAATTGCTGTATCACTGTGAGGTTTGAAGGCTAAAGTTTGGTTGAATTCTAGTAATTTTTAGGTTAGAAACACCTAAAGATGGACAGCCTAGGTCTCCTGGTCTCTATCAGAAGATGCTGACACTTCCTGCATAGCTCCAAGGGTATGATAAGTTGACTGAAAAGCATTGAGGGGTTTCACATAGCCAGACTATTCCCTTCTGGTTTGCAGATTCATACCCAGCCTGTCATTGCAGTGTTGAAGAGGGAGCTTTGGATGGCCCCCGAGTGATTTATTTGGGAAGTGTTTATTTATAAATTCCTATCTGGCACATGCATCATCAACAATCATATTTCATGGTAATGGGAAAGATACTTTGTGTAATTATCTCAAAGAGGCAGTCATTACCTCCATTTAGAGAAAAGATGAATTCTGAAACAGGGCAGGCTCTCCTTTCCAGAAACACTGCTCCGTTCCATAGTAAAAATGGTGTAGTTCATGTAAGAATCTTCTTACTTCAGAAAGCCAGCTGAAAATGCATTTGGACCATGATTTCTTTTCAATTTCTAAACACTGTTGCATGCAATGTTGGCAGTCCCAGGAAATATAATATGATAGTTTGTACCTTGTTAGATACAATTTATTTCTCAATTTTTTTGATCTGTCCCACTTAACTTCCCAGCAAAGTCACACATGGATCTGTAGACTGGACTTTTTGACTTCAGGAGCCTTTCTAGCAAGGTTTATCTAGCAGGCTGCAGATGGGCACAGCACCAAAGCTCTGCCTCCCCAATAAACTCTTGGCTCTCTACACCTCCTGAAACCTCTGGAGCTGTTCTGGAAGTGGCAGTGGCTCTTCTCACAGTCACACAGAACCAAAGAAACCCCACTCTGGGGCAGAGCCCCACATCAGGGAAGTTGCCCTCAGCTGAATTATCTGGGAGTGGCTGCTGCTGCATGCCAGCCCTGCTCCCACTGCTGCAGCCCCACCAGCTGTAAACCTGGAGGATTTTGCCTAGGCAGTCTCCCCATCTGAAAGCAGCTCAGCCTCCCCATTCCCATCATCCTGTGTATGTGGCTGTTCTTGCAGTCTTTCCTCCTCATTGCAGCTCCTTTTCAGGCCATAAGGATAAATATAGAAGAGTTGGGTCCTAGAGACTTATGAGGCTGTGAACACTGCTGCCACAGCACAGTACCTTGAAAGAGAAAAAATGCCCTGGAAAAGTTAACAGCAAATTGAATACAGGGATGTATGCAGGGGTGTAAGGCCTCATCCTCTCTAGAATTTCCATGGAAGATAACTTTGAATCAAATGACACAGTCAAAGTTCAAACCAAAGAAAATGAGCTCAAATAAAAAATGAACAGAGCTCAGCTAAAACTAGAATCAATAAAGAATTTAATGACCTGTTCATCTTAGTATCATGTAATTGAGCCCAAATGACATTTAAGCAGAAAGAAAACTGGCCTTACAGTTTGTTAAGAATTACTCACATTCCAGTAACAAGCCTACAGGAGTGTTTCTTTAAATGCATGTTGTGTGTCAGCATTAGTACCTACTCCAAGTAAGGGTAGCTGATGAACCCCAGCTGCGAAAGAAGAATCAAGTGCAAATTAAATATTTAATGGCTTTAGCAAATGCAGTGGAAGTAGATACATAAATTACAGGGGGGAAAAAAAGAATCCCCAAAGTAAGGAGAACTTAATTCAGCAACAGCCTCGTTTAAGTGTTTTCAGTCACTTTTATTTTGGAGACTTGCATGATAATAACATTTCCAGTTCAGGAGCTTGTGAGCCCACGTTTTTCAGTAGGTTTTCATGAAGGAAAAGGTAAGTAACATAAAAAAGTGCACCAGATTTATACAGTACAATTTCTATGCTTCCGGTCTGCAAATAATTTCATCTACAGGTTTTGAGACTCATGATATCTTTATGCAAATTAGCCAGTAATACAGAAAATTATGAAGCATCCTATCCAGCTGTAGAAGGGCATTTCCTCAGTTAATTGGCAGCGATGCTTAATGGAACAAACCAAATAATAACCCATTAAATACATACGACTAATGAGGGAAAGAAAATGTTTTAATTTTTGAAGAAAGACTATGTATCTACCTGAGATGTTACTTTTCCTGCTTATTTCTGTCTTTGCAGGCTAAGAGGATAGTGCTCAATCCTTGTACAAGGGGGAAGAATTACTTATTTTGCAGTGGAGTGCGGTTCATTACTCTCTTTTTTTGAGGGACAAACAGGTTTCTATGTTTAGTCAGGACTGAAGCTCTCTGAGGTTAGCAAGCCTTTGGATTGATTCCAAGGGGGCTTCTGCCAGGAATTAGCTCTGCAATCTCATAGTGTCACTGGTTGGGCTTTCTTTTCCTTTTAAAAGAATAAGTGAAGTCTCAGTATATAGGGACATACTAAAAAGTAATTAAGTTACAACCCCATAGCTGGAAGGCACTGCTCTCTAGCTGAGATAAAGCAACTGACCATGTTGGCTTTCAAAGCCCATTGGAACATGAAGTACAATCAATTATTTAAATCAACAAGAGTCTTAATGGAACTGTTAGTGGAATATCAGATTTCAGCCATCTGTGACATGCAACATTTTGCATTTTGAATCACATTAAAATGATGTGGTAAGTGAAATCGATGTTGTGACACGAGATCATGAACAGCAAAACACTTTACTTCACAGTGTTACACCCAGGAAAGATAGGTGGTTACCACAATCTAGCTGTGGAAAAACAAACTTCTTGTAAAGAAAGCAACTTTTCCAGAAGTACTAATTCAATTGCTCGTGCTTATACAAAGATGCCCATACCAGGGCATCAATATTTTCATTCCACTGTGGACCTCTACAATCAATGATTGTACCTGCAGCAAAGCTTCTCTCTTTTAATCAGGCTTTCAAGGTTTCCTTTCTCTGCTTGTTATGTAGATTAAACATAATTAAAATATAATCCTGCAGAAATCAGGTGACTGCAGATTCTAAAGAGCGTTATTCCATTAATTGATGTGTTTCTCTTCTTCGTGAGCCAGTCTTCATGAGATGGAGGGCTGATCCAAAGAAAACTTAGTTATTAAACAGAACTAGTGTTAGCAAATCAGATTTCTATTACAGTTGACTTTCAGTATCCTGGAATTTTATGCAATGCTCATTTCAGAAGTCGTCACATTTCTGTTAATGTTTTTACTTGAGGCATGAGGATAAATCATTTTTATCTATAATTTGACCAATTCTCCATTTAGAAGAACTCTATTTATCTCTGCTTCATTTAATTGTCCTGGATTTTCAATCATATATGGGATGGACAAAATCTAACAGGAGTATTTTCTAGCATTGCTCTCACATACAATCCTCTCTCTATTATGAAACACTTCTGTCCAAACTTTATTAGCTGAAAAAAAAAATAAATAAGAGGCGAGGAGTGTGCCACAGAGAAGTGCTGAAGAATCCTCATATACAAAACCTGGGGGTAGGAAGACCTCAGCAAAATAGCTGCTCTGATTTTAGTCTGAGTGACAAGGAGGAAATGAATGACAAAATGTATGTGGCATGTAGTTTGGCCGAGTGAGAATGTGAAATGTTGGAGGCCACTATTCCTAGGAAAGAAAGGCATAAGGCCAGGAGAAAAATCTTGGACAAATCCACACCTTTTCTGAAGATTTGCAAAGAATTAGCCAGTAGATTGGTAACTTAGAAAGTTTATCTGAGCTGATTGAGAGTTTAGGTCCAGTTACTGGGGACCTAAGATATCAAAGTATGACAAATCAAGAAATCTGAAATTTACACTGCAGTCTTGCAGCTTATGCTGGGACGAATTATATGTTTTAGATGAATTAATACTATTATTATTTTTACTTTAGTTGGTAGTAAAAGTTGTTGGTTTTTTTAGGCTTGTGTTAAGTACAATCGAGTTAGGCACCTTTCTGGTATTTCCTGAGTATTTCCAGCTTCTCTCTTACTGATATCCTTTATGAAGACTTTTCTTTCCTGGCTTGTCCGAAGGCGTCAAAAACAACTCCTCCTTCCAAAATAGCTAACACTGGACTGGAGAAAAATCTTTACATCAAAAGTCTGATGTGGGTTTTTGTTCCAGAAGTTTTTGATGGGTAGAGACAATGGTCAACAGTCTTTTCATTCGGGCTCTCACTAGAAACAGGTTATCTATTAAATAATTACATTTAACCTTTTGTGCAGCATTATGCTATGGAAAAAATCTTGCAGTTTCTGCATTGGGACTACTACATTTTTGAAAATCATCTAGCATTTGTTCATGCTGGACCTGGGAATGCTCTGTGCCATATTTTCGTCCAGCATGTCGCATTTCCGTAGAAAGAATTTTTAATTGGACTTGCTGCTGGATTTTTTTTTTTTAATTCCAAGATATAGCTATTTCCTTTTTTTTTTTTTCTGAAGACACTTCAGGCATCTGCAAAACCATCTGGAAACAAGGAGAAGTAGGTGTTTTGTGACTAGACTTCTTCCAAACATCTACAGTATATTTTAACTATCTATTTTTACTGCATAACCTACATCATCTCCAAAAGTGTGGGTGCTCAAATCAAGACCCCAGATATTCTCCAAATCTTTGTGTGTCCCTAAGGAGGAGTTTACATTCCCTTTTTCAGGTGCTGGATAAAAACACTGGGTGTGAAATGATAGCCAGTCTCAAACCACTGACAATGCTGTCATTAACCAGGATAGAGCTCAAATTCAGAGTTCAAACATGTCAGTCACTACCAAAATGCACAGCCCTTCTACAGGTCTTAGCTCAGTAGGGGCACTGATCACAACCTGTCACACTAACATCACCCTAAATCCAGGGAGGTCCTGGACATGCCAGGGACTGACAGAAGCTCTGCCTCTTGATATCCAGCATGGGAGTAGCCCTGAAAAGTTTGCCTTAAATGTAGAGATGTCTCTGTCCAGGACTGAAAGGAAACAGAAAAACATTAAAAGGTACAAAGGGAAATACTGAAGATGCTTGGGCATTGGATTTAACATTTTTATTGAGTGAATCTGTGAGTGCTAGTGCAGCAGGACTCGTGAATGCATTAATGTTCTCTGCTCCCTTGAGGCCTGGAGGAGATTCCTCTTGCAGCATGAAATTAAGGCTTCTGTGTTTGAAAACATAAGGGGGTTCCACAGAGCTGGGGTTTTGCCTTTCAAGGGTTCATTCCACAGATTCAGCTCAGTCGAAAGAGAGTGCCACTCTTGGTGCTTTATTGGTTTCTTCTGGAAATAGTGAAGAAATTCTTCTGCTCCTCTCCTCCGTCATTTTTCTGGTTTACACTTCCTGCATCCTTTCCTTCGTGCCAGAAAATAGCTATGAATCAAGACATCATTGATCATTTGACCATTGTGCTGGTCAAAATGGAGACATTTTTTGCCCACAGAGTTTCCATTCTCCCCTATCTAAACAGTCAAGGGGAGAGTCTACATGTTCAAGTTGCAAAACATAGAGGTCAGGAATAATCTTAACTTTTTCTGACAGCACCCAGTATGATGGGTTGTAGTCTGTTGCTTGGATTTAAGCATTGTCATGTTACAAACATTATATGTCACAGACATTTTTCTGAAATAAGATGAATTTTGAAAAAAAAAAGCAACCTCAATAGCATCTTTTATTTTTCTATAATGGATGAAGAGAGATTTTTATACAAATCATTTACCATAGACATTAATTAATGTCTAACACTCTTGTCAGGGAGAGAAAACAAATTTGCATGAAGCACTTTGATGTAATTGTTAACTGACCCTTTTCCTACTTCCTTTAATTAGAATTTCATATTTGGTAAAATGTATCATTTGTTTCTGACTTCTATGCACCTAAAGAGGAGGGAGGGAGTCATTTCAGAATAAGCATTTACACCTAGTGTATATATATATATATATATAGCTAAACATCCTACATCTATTTCATAGCTAGCTTGAAGAGTGGATTGAAAAAAAGGATGAAGTGCTCCACAATTTATCTGACTTTTCAGAACAACTATCACCTATTTCCATAGTGAGAAGGAGATGGAATAATAGAAATGTAGGTCTAATTTATTTATCACTCTGTTTTCCTTCTCACATTGTTTATCCTGAGACCTTCTGCCATCTTTACACTATCAAGAAAATAAATAGAGAACTAGGGTTCATATATATTACCCTCTTCCCTAGACACATTTCTAGAAAGGGGGGAGTACACAGGGAGGGTTTGGACTCAGCAGTACTGTTGCCAGTCTCAGCTGAGAGCTGGTGAGTAGAAAGGGTGTTAGTGCTGAGAGGGCTCCTCCCTTTGTGCCACAGTGGCATGTTATCTTAAAAATTACTCAGGCCAGCAGTGCAAGCCCCTTGTTGGGCTACCTTGTTCTAAAAGAGCTGGGCACCCTCCTGCTTTGCTGCCCTCTTGCACTTCCTCCCCTCTGGAGATAAAACCATTCACTATCACAGACCATTTCATTTGATTATTGCTATTTGCAGCCACAGGTTCCTCCCAAACATATTTATTAACCGGTGTTGCTCTTCAGAAATAAATGCTGCTTTAATCTCCCGCTGTTTCCTGCTTCCCCTGGACTCTACTTGGTAGCAGCTGAAACCCAGATCTCCTGGAAGAGGTGGAAGGAGGCTCAGGACACCTCAGCAGACTATATATCTAAAGCCATTCCCATGTGCCTCTTGTGCAGCATAAGCACTCATCACAACAGGTTATTTGAAGACTACCAACAACCCAGAGCATCAGAACACCTCTGAAGCCCATCTGCCATCCACTGAAGTGTCAGGAACAAAGCCACTATCAGATGGACTGAGCTTTTGGAATAAAAAAATCCCTGTGGGCTGTGATCATCCTGAGTCCAAACTGTGTCTATTGTCTGTTGTAGATAAGTCTGTTGGTGAAGGATTAAGGACAATCTATTTTGCAGGTAGCCCAGGAGAAGATATGAATGAAACTGCAAAATGATGGAAAAAGTGAGGGCAGAGTCCATTAGCTCATGAAGTCTGGAGGTTTTGCTTTATAGTCTGCAATCTGTAGACCTTGTTTTTGCTTGAAGCCAGAAAGGGTGGACTCCTAGCACTTGGCTGGACTGCCAAATAAATCCCACTGAGGCATTGTGTCTCCCTTATTTTCCCACCTCATGAGCACAGCTGAACAAGGAGGAAAGAAAGGTGAGGAAAAAGGTTTCTGTGAATCTGCTTTGGTCAGCTAATAGACAAGCATACTGCAAGATTTTAGCTAACTGGAAATACCACATGCTCTTTATTGTGCTCATCCCCTGAGAAATCTTTGCTAGCTTTCCAGCACCAGATTGTACCACTTCATAGTGGGTTAAACAGGTCTTGTAGATTGTTGGGGACCTGTTTGCAAGCTTTGTCACCAGTATTGCTCCTCTGCACTTGAGGAACCTGCTGTGTTGTTTTCCCTGGATGCTACTTACATCACCTTCCAATAAATTACCTGAGTATCATAAAAATACTCACCTAGAATGAACCAAGTATACGTATTGCAACATAGGAATGGTGGCTCAGATCTCTGCAGGAATTTGTCTGCTTTAGTTCAAGCTTTACATCTCAGACACACAGTGACATGAGGACATTTCCAGGGGAAATGCAGCATCCTAAAAATTGCCTTCACAATCTTCCTGTTCTTAGTTAAGAGGACAAATTAGTGAGGTGGATGACAATCTCTTCTCACAGGAAACAAAGAATAGGGCAAAAGGAAACAGCTTTAAATTAGGAAAAAATAAATTCACCAAAGTGGTTGTCAAGCACTGGAAGGGGCTGCCCATGGAAGTGGTGGTATCAGCATCCCTGGAGGTATTTAAAAGACATGTAGATGTGGCATGGAGGACATGGTTTAGTGCTGGACTTGGCAGTGCTGGGTTAATGGCTGGACTGAATGATCTCAGAGGTCTTTACAACCTTAGCAATTCTATGATTCTAAGGGCACTCAAAATCTCACACAGCACACACACGGGAAGAACACAGGGAGAGAGAAGAATTAATTTCACCTCTGAGTTAATTTCCCTTGGCTTTTGGCATGGCCAGAGTAAGATGGGCATTCACCCAGGCTCATTGAGGGGTGAATCAGCTCCCAAGTACTGAATTGCTTCTGAAGGAGATAATTTCTTTTAATTGGCAATACTGGGAGCCTTGGCTCCTTACTGAGAAGACAAATTAGATGCCCAAAAATAAGTGGGGTGAGGAATCTGAGCCAATGAGCCTGAGGAGAAAAACTTTATCTAACGTTGATGCAGGACAAAAAATTTAAAAATACACGGGTCTTTTGTAAAAAGTTGCCTTTACAAATGGGTCCAGGGACTATAGAGTTATACTGTAGAGAAGGCAGTTCCTCTGAACCAGCTGTCTCTGATAAGGCTTCCATGAACCTTTTATCTCCCTTATCTCCCAGTCTCTAGAAGTTGCAGTATCCAGAGCTCAAGCTGTGCACATACATTTCAAAGTCTGATGGTTTAATAAAGTATGTGAACAGAAAATTAGGTCTTAGGCCCTGAAATAAGATCCAGCACAATATGAGCATCAAATATTTTGGGGTCCTGCTTGTAGATTTTCTGTGAATCTCCTATCAAACACTCCCAGGAAAACTCTACCAGTGCTGTTAACAAATGCCTGCTTTAGATAGACCAGTCAGAAGATCCCATAGATGATTACAGTACAAAAATATGCCAGCAAACCTTTTTTGCAATTTAAGAACATTGAGAATATTTTGAGTGTTGCTATCTCTTTCATGGTGGTGTAATAGACACCCATTCACAATTACAAATTTTAATTTTTTCTACTCCTATTTATTGCATAAGGACTTCTCTTTTCAGAAATATTTACAGTGAGATTTTTAAATCCAAATTATCACTTTGCCAACATTTTGTTGCATATTCACAACTGTTTGTGACATGATGCCAACTGCTGAATTAATTATTTAGTGAATATTTTGTGTGACACTTTAAGGAATGTGACGAAAGTGCTGGCTCCAGACCCTATTTTAAGATCTCTTATTAGCAAGTGCTAGAAGTACCTCCAGGTACGTTGCAATCCTGGAGATTGCATAACACAACAAAGGAAGTGAAGTAGCAAAATATTCCTGAATTTCCTTATAAAATGTAGGGAAAGAGAAATGATTGGGATGGACCTGCCCTTTGCTGGCTTGCAATGAGAAAAAACTATTTAACCTATCTAGAAAAAAGTTAAATATCCTACTGACACATCTTAGCACCAAATCTAGAAATACTGCATGAGAGAGATTCCACTTTCCAATCATGCAATTTCTTTTCTTTCCTCTCCTCATTTATTCTATAGCTCATTTCATATAAGTATTGCAATTAGATATTGCAAAAGCTTATTAAGTTATCTCACCCAAAGCCTTGCTGATCCTGCATTCCCTACAATAAAAGGCAATCCTAGAAAATTCAAGTTTAGCTCACTACAGTACCAAGGATCACAGAGAGCAGACCTTCCACCATTTCACAGAGGCACCCAAGTCTCAGTCTAATACTTCTGTGGTCTGCAGCTTATTTTTTCTCACTCTAATTTCATCCCACTGCCTCTGGCTACAAAGCTCCACAGCTTTACAGAATCTCTCATCAGATTTACTGTCATTATGCAGCCCCAGTTCAAAACAGAAAGTGTTGATTTCTGCTTGTCCAAAACTACATATATTTAAGACAAAATTTTCTGAATGGGGTAAGCTAAAATGGGATTTTGAGATAGGAAGCTGATATTCTCCTAAGTGCTGAGAAGTACTGCAGGCATTGCTTGGATCTCACCACTTCAATAAACTCATTGGTCAGCCTTTGGCTATGAATTATTTTTAGGCAGCTACAACACTTTCAGCTTTCTCTCAATCACATCTCTAGGGACTGACACTACAAAAGTGGACATCAGAGGCAAGTCTCCTACCTAAGGAAGCAGAGGGTGAGGACGCTGTCATCACTTTCTTCAGTTTCTTCATGCATTCCAAACTTTCAGGTCTCTCTGGAGGAGAGCACATCAATTTGAAGTAGTAAGTTAATTACATATGGTAAAAATTCACTTGACCTGGTTGCTCATTTCTTTCCAGAACTGGTACTTTTCTTCCAACTGATGTTGTTCATAGCCAGAAGACAAGAACAAAAGGCCACTTTTCAACTATTTTTCCATTTCCAAGTTCTGATGAATTTCAGTCTAGCTTTTGTGAGTGTCCCTCCTGCTTTTGAGAGTTTTCTGCCACAGTCTGAAAGGGAGAGTCACAACAATAATTCTTGTGGAGTGAGAGGTGCTTAAGGCAAGTTCATACCTCTACACTAAAATTAATATAATAGATTTATCCATGTCTTAACTCCTTCATCAATGAAAGAGGATAAAATCTTAAGAATTTTCTCTTCTTTAAAATCTTGACATGTGAACACCTGGAAGTTAAAAAGTGTACAAAAATATGTGTAAAATTAAAGGTAAATCTAAGTACAAACAGATTTTGACCTCTTTGTAAATCTGAACAAGCCCCTCTTGGATTGAGGGGCAAACATGGTGAGAAAGAAAAGGGACACTCAGATAGAAGACAGCTTTGAAGTTCCCAGCATTGAGTATTTTAAAATCAACACTTACCTCAGTTCCACTGGCTTGAATGTTATCAAAGCATAACTTTAAAAGATAGTTTTGCACAGTGTAACTTGAAAGGTTTCTGCATCCCAGGAATAAAGATGTTTAGAAACAATCTCAGTAGCTTAGCTCGAAATCCCTCATCTGTAGACATCTGGAGTGTGAAGAGATATTTTTAAAAAGTCAGGAATTTGAAACTTCTGGTAAAAAATACTCTTCAAAAGTGAGAACAGCAACTGTGAATGAATATGTAGAGATGAAATCCTGTCTGCAGCCACCAGCACTATCCCTTTAACAGTTACTAGTATGTCAAAGAAAAAGAGTTTTTCTCTGTGACTGGGGGATGAGATCCTCCAACAGTCCAAAGAATGGCATTGATCAACAAAGAGGAAAAAACCAAACCCAAGTCATAAAAAGGAACTGGTAGCTTGCAAATATTTGATAAATCTCTGTAAAACTTTTCCCCTCAGTCTTTTGCAGTGCAAAAAGAAAATGACAAAATGCTTTGTCTGGCACTGTCCCTGTCAAAAAAAAAAAAAAAAAAAAGTCCTCCCTGTTTAATAGCTTTTAGGATAAACTAGTCTCAAAGGTGCCTGACACAGCCCTGGTCTTGGCTGCACCATAATAACAACAACCCTCTCTTAGCACAAGACTTGATTTCCCCCACATACTCTGGTATCTCCCTCCTGGCTCCATGCTGTGAGCCCAGCCAGAAAGTTTTTAATGCAGTCTTTTCTCCTTGCCATTACTGCTGGGCCTTCTTTGTTCCTCTGACTTTCCAAGATGATGGACATATTAAATAGCTGTTTAAATATCTGGTTGGTATTCTATAAATAAAGAAAGGTGAAGGGAGAGCATAATTTCCCAGGAAGCAGGCTGGGGCATCATTGTTATTTCCACATTATTATAGGCAAGCAACATGCACTTGTTGCATAATAAAGCAAGGGCAAATATTAACAGCTGCTACCAGAAGGGTGTTATGCTTGCAATAATCAGAAACAAGCTGCTGATGGGCTGTGTAATAGAATTACACACCAGTAAAGAAAAACTAACACTGTCTCTGACAGGTTGGTGTAGGTAGAGATCAGATAATTATGACCAAATAAAAACCACAACAATAAAAACTCATAGGGAGGACAGCATCAGGCAGATGCAGCCTGCAGTGCAGAACTAATGAGCAGCTTGTTGGTAAAATTCTACTCTGTTTAGCTGCAAAATGGAGATTAATTTGCTTTGTTATAAGACACAGCTACTAAAAACCTCACAGGCCAACAGATGCAGTGCAAAGATGGTGGAAGGAAATTTCTGTGTCAGATTTGTACTCTTCAGTTATGCGTGAGGCTTTTGTATATTATTTGGGAATCTGAGATAATTAATGATTAAGAATTATTTATATCGACTTCTACATTACTTCCTTTCACAAAACTGATAAAGATGGGCTTGCTCTCTTCTTTTCTCCCTCTGGTATCCTTCTTTTTTCATCCATGTCAATTAATGGATAAATATTCTTTCAGCTACTCATGACCCAATTGTAGTTTTTGGGAAAGTGTAAAAAATCATGTCAAAGTGCCAACATTTTGAGGTCCACTTGTTCTCAGACCAGATCATCTATGTTTTGTTGTTATCAGGTGTACAAAAGCTTTTCAGAAACATCAAAAGTACATAATGGCAAGAGAGTCAACTCCATAGCATCTGACAAATGAAGAGGGATTATACCTACAGCACATCACCTGCCCAAGGCTTTGACTGTGACAGACCAGGCTGGCAGAATTACCAGGCAGGTTACCAAAATCACAGGTTCATTTAGGCTGGAAGAGGTTTGCCAAGGCCATCAGGTCCAGCCTCCATTTGGAGAAGTCCTCCTTTACACTTTAGCACAGGTGCTGCAGGCAGCAGCTAGTTACAGGATCTAGGAACTTCAAGCCAGCTGCCTCTGCACCTGGATGCTCTCTCCCTGCTTTGTCCTTGTTTCTAGCTGTTCTTTTTGAATTATTGGAGGTTTTGTGTCCTCTTTCCTTATCCCTTTATTTTGCTGCATACCAGGAATGAGATCCCTTTTTACTCTAGTAACAAGAAGTCCACCTTTATGCTACTTTCTTCTTTCAGGCTTTTCTAGGTATACTGGCCACAGATATTTTAAATGTTATATCTACTCCATTCCTTTGCCTCTCTCTGCATTTCCTTTAGACTCTCTTTAGATAGGAAATGATTCAGGGCAGTGTGTGTCACATCTTAAAATCTCTGTAAAACGTGATAGGATACCATGCTGTCATCCAGTAAACCAATAATTATGAGGATAATGATTTCTTTCACAGCTGTCATACTACTTTGATGAGAAGTCAATTTTTAAAGGTACAGAAAATGAAGTGTTTGTCTAAACTTTCTGTCAAAACCATAAAGTTTTAAGTGAATAGGAATTCCATTTTTATCATTATTTTCACTAATTTATGTACAAAAGCTACAAAATCACTAGATATGCAAAAAGTATCGTGATGCTATCAGATTATAACTAGTTTCACACTGTTAAAAAAGTGGTTTATACTGAGTCTGCTGTAGCTCTCATATTGTGTCTTACTAGCACCTGCACTTAACTGCATTACCTTAATAACATTGCCTGCTGATCTAGGACTTAATATTTTTCTCTTTGAAGGGTTTTTGTTTATATCAGTTTTTAAAAATATATATGTTTTTTAACTTAACAATATGTTTCTATTTATGTATTTGTTTTTCCCATAATCCACTGGGGGATAGTTGAGGGTCATTAAGTTAAAGCAATTTTCAGGAGCGTTTAATTGTAGGAGTATACTTACAGAAATATGTCTTTGGTTTCATGTGTGCACTTTCATTGAACTTCATGAGTTGGTTCCTATATAATTGAGAAAATGATAAAGTCTGTAATATATATACATAGAAAATAAGCTTGAATTCATAAGTAAGGCTGTTTATTACTCGAGTTATCTGTCAGTCTTTATGGAATAATTTGAAAAGCTTGAAGAAAAAACTAGCAAAAGCTGAAGCACAAACTTTTTGTTTCCCTTAAGGAGGATTTTGTATAAAAGCTGAACACATCTGCCTAATAATTAAACACTCATCATTTTACAAAATACTGAGGAACCATTTCAAACATATATGAGCACTGGCTTAACCTAGCAGATGAAAGCATATTTTTCTGTTTTCACAAATCTGACCAGCCATAAATCATCTTACATAACAGTGCATAGGTACATTTCATTTTTTCTTCTTCTGTGGTTAGACACAGGATCATCTCATTATACAGTTGAGTGAAACCAGAAGAGGCTCTTCACTTTATTATAAAACTCACAGTTGAAACCGTATTTTTTCTCCTTTTGTTTCCAAAAATATATGTAAGCACAATATAGGAAAACTGCAAAACCTCAGTGCAGTACTCCCACCAAAATATGTGTGTGTGCATCAGTTACTTGATGACTTTGCAACCTATGAGCACTGTTACAGCTGTACATGGTATTTGTTCAAAGCCTTTAGCAGAGAGCATCACAGGCAAACCCATTTCAGGATGACCAACTCATGATCTTGTCTGGCCTTAAAGTGTTTATTTTGATTTCTGCATTGCTCAGGAGTTCTGTCCATCACAAGCATCCTGCTTGGCTAGCTTTGTTGGGTGACTAGTCACAGTATTGAACTTGGCTCTGTCCTTTACAAACAGGGAGGTGTCTATTTCTAGGCAGAATTCAGCCCACTGCAACTTCAGAAAAATAAGCTTTCTATATCCAGGGTGAGGAAAAAGCTTTCTGGTGCCTAATTTGGTGAGAGGCTGAAACTGGAGATCCTGACCATTAGTGATGGAGTGATAGAGATGGGAATGGAGAGAAGACCCTTCCAAACAGTACACTTCCTTCTTCACTATCTTTGGTCTAGTTCTGAAACATCAAACTAATGACTGCCAGAAAGCCTTTCCAGGCTCTGGAATGAGTCTCCTTTTCCAGTCTGGAATGAGTGTGACACAGTGTGGGCCAAACTCCTGAGCACAGCTCAGACAGCAGCATGCACAAATCATTACTCCTGGAGGGCAGTGTGCCTGCAGCCACCGTGTTCTGGGGAGTGAGAGCATTAACAGTGTGCACTTGGGCTCTTCTGGGCCGTTTGACCTCAGTGCCTGAGGGTGGTCCTTGGAATAGTTATTAACCAGTGCTTGCATAGTCCAAATGAGATGCAATCAATGAATTAAGGAGCACCAGTTCCTCTTCCTTAGCCTGTCTCTTTAATCAGTTAATGAAAATTGAGTAAGAGCTCACAACTTGTTTTTACACTGTTGATTTCTAGGCAACATACCTAATTATTTTATTTAAATTTTCTTTAGCATACCAGCAGAGTATTTGTCCAAATAATTGATTTCTTAGATCATAAACCAATCCAGAGATTCCTGATAATACTTTATTTAAAAATGAGATCTGATCGAAACTGTATGGTGAACTCATCTCTCCTAATACTGAGAAATTACTCATTGGAAGATCCTCTTTGATTTCAGGGAGGCTGGAAAGGGAACAGTGACATGTTAAAATAAAGAAATTTTCACTTTTAATATTCTTATTAAAACTTTTTACAGCTCCTGCATATTAATATGACCCAGTGTTAAATTGGTATTTTAGATGCAATTGGTATTTTAATTAATACAATTTTTTTAAATGCTTTTATGTAGCACACCATATAATCTCTGGAAAATTAACACTCTCTTCAAGAATTAAATCCAGCAATGGTAGATCTCTACAGAAACTAAATAAAACCAGTGAAAGCTAGAACATTATGTGCCTTTTAAAAAATAGGCATGATACTGGAGCATTACTGGATTACATTTGAAGCATAGCACTCTATATATATGAAACCAGGTAGGCAACTTGCTTATTTTATTTCCTGTGTGTCTAGAAAAGCTTCCACCACTTATTTGTTAAGTTGAACAACTTTTTCATTATTCCACATCCTTTTGAAACTGATTATGTTGAGCCCGATCAGTCAATATTGAGTCCTTTACCATTTATTGTGTTTACAAAAGCTGCTCTGGAAGCTGTCTCATGCTGTAGTGGAAGAGAGGCTTCAGCCTGTAAATCTCTTGTTAGTTTATTTTTCAGACATACATATTAATGCATTATGAATTATGCTTCTGGATGGCATCATGTATTGCTCTCCAGTTCAAAAAATAATTTATCACCTAGATGTAGCCACCTCCATAATCTTAACCCAGATGTCATCTGCAGTGTATTTATTTGTCTTATAACTCACTTGTAAACAGACAATCAATCTTTGTCCAGCATAAAATCTCAAAGGTACTCTAAAGGCAACACGAAGATTCTACACATAATAATGTTATACCCCCTTTTTTTCCTAGATGAGAACAATACCGAACAAAATATTTTTGAATATTTGTTGCAGGATGGTTTCTTTTGCTCTTAATATGCTCCAAATATTTGGATGTAATAAATCTGCATCCTTCCCAGAAATTTCTATACTGTGGTGTGTCTGTAGCTGCAAGAGATGATTTTTACAGGAGCTTTTAATTAGCATGTGACACCCACCACACCTCATGCTCTACATGTCAAGCTGTATGATTCACTAAAACTTTCTATGTGATTTCTAAAGCTCCTTACCTGCACCTGTACTTCACCATCCAAATCCATCAAGGCCTTCAGTCTGGATTTAGGTTGTTTTCTGGCTTCAGTTTTGCTGGAAGTATTCCAGTGCACCATACACATATATATGGAACTTGTAAACCTAGAAAATTTGAATTTGTAAACCAACCATGGTTCTTGTGAATGCATAACTCCAGTGAAGGTAAATCCATGAAACAGCTTCTTCAGTCCATGGAAGCTGCTTCTCTCTTTCTTTCCACTGCTTGGCTACCACTCCTCTTCCTCCTCTTCCTTCCAGCTTCTTTGTGCATTTGGGATTGATAGTTATTCAAAAACAAGGAATAAGCACCTTCAGGAAACATATCACCTTTTTTGGGAATTTTTTTTCATACACACTCTAACATGATGTTTTCTAAACAGAAGACATGGTGCAAAACAAAGGCATACATAGCAAATTTTTATTGCATTTAGCTAGTGCCCAGCTGGACTGGTCCTGCTGTTGGCACAAACATAAGCTAAAATCTTTGCATAATCCTAGAGAAGCAACCAGTATGCCTGCATTAGGAAATGGATCTCAATATTGTATTATAGATTTGACTCAGCTTCTTTGCAAATCTGCATTTCCTCCTTCAGTTACATCAGTGTAAGTAAAAGGAATGATAGGCTAAGTGAGCAGCAGCTTTCCAGCATCTACTGAACCTTAGATTTTTTCCTTACTCTTCCCTGTACATTTCTGTAAGGCCTGCACAGTCTCCACTGGGAAAGGGAAATTTTATATCAAATCTTTCTTCATATCCCTATTCTTGTATTTGCAGGGCTCCCAGATGAAGTAAGGAATGATGAATCTGACTCTATGTTCTTAGAAGGCTAATTTATTATTTTATGATACTATATTATATTAAAGAATACTTAACTAAGCTGTACTAAAAAATAGAAAAAGGAAATTACAGAAGACTACAAGATAATAAAGAAAACTCGTGACTCTTCCCAGAGCCCTGACACAGCTTGACCATGATTGGCCAATAAGTCAAAACAATTCACATGAAACCAATGAAACAATGACCTGTTGGATAAACAATCTCCAAACACATTCCACATGTGAGCAGAAGGCAGGAGAAGGAAATGAAATAAGAATTTGTTTTCCTTTTTCTCTGAGGCTTCTCAGCTTCCAAGAAGAAAATCCTGGGCCAAGGGATTTTTCAGAAAATATGACTGCCACGCTCTATCTCATACAATTTTTGACTGTGTTTAATAAGAGACATGTGAAAATTATCAAAAACCTTGTGCATGTTTGGGTCAGAACTCATTACTATGCATAAGTGTACACAGTTCCAATGTGCCACTCCAAAGTTTTATTATTGTGGTAGAAAATGCTCTTGGAAGTAAAAGAATCAGATAAATAGAAGGTCAATGATATACAGAATTGTTAAAGCAGATTGGGTTTCAACCTAACATTTCATAGATGAAATGTATCCTAGAGTTATACCAGTAATGTTCTGTTATTATGATAGAGTCCTCTTGGCAGTACAGCACAGTACTTACTTGGGCAAAAAGCTCTTTTTCATTTTGTTCAACCAAAGGAACTGCAGTAGAACCTCATTTAAGTACCAGGATCAGGCAGAAACCAAGTGTGCTTGATGTTCTTTCCATTCCTGTGAACAAAGGCACAAGCAGCAGTACTGAGATATCATCACTGCCAGAAGACCTTCTTCACCTCCATTCAAAATGAAAGCTTGCATTTGGAATTTCATCAGCTGGATCAGGTTTTTCCTTGAGTTTAGTAATAAGAGACTAAAAATATGGGTGAATAGTTTATGCACTTCTGATTTTAAGCATTTGAATACACTCATCACACTTGACTGAATAGAATCACTTTCCCCCATCATTAATCATGATGGAGGAAAAAGACCATTAATCATTATGGAGGTACATACAATATGCTGTTCTCTTATTTTAAAGGTGACAGAGCTGAATTCTCCCATACTATAAGACAGGGCTGCAAAGAGGTCTAATACACATTCTCTGTGTAAATTCAGTGTCCATTGATGATTACATTGTTTTCTAAAACTAGATAAATTTTTTTTCCAGTATGAAAATATTTTTTTTATTGTTGAAAATTAAATTTATATTTCCATCTCTGCTTGAAAATAAAAGATTGGGCTCCAAGTAAAGGGACAATAATCCCTGTTTAGAATTAGCAAAATAGGAAAAGGGAATAATAAGGGGATATTAGTATTTTGGTTTAAAGTTTTATTACTTTTTTTTTTTTTGTTACTGACTGTCTCTCTAGAAAGAAGTTCAACTTATTTGTACACAGATGACACATGTTTACCTCCCTTTTTCTTGTGATACCATATGGCTCCCTTATGAACGTTATGTCTGCTGAGGGACTCAAAAATGGAACAGATGACTACTGGAAAATTAGAAGGTATTTGTAACTAACTCCTGAGCTGCTGGTGGAGATGTGCCCCTGTAACATTCTCCCCACCCTCCATTTCCTAAAAAAGAAGATACATTAACAGGAACTATAAGGTTTATGGGAGACACATTTATTCTGTTTGCCACAGGGTTGCTGTATAAAGAGAAAACTGGTAGGAATGCATAACCATTGAGAGTGGCTTAAGAAGTGTAAAAGGCTAAAAACATTATTTCATTGAACTGTATTCTCACATTTTTAAAGTTCATTTATAACCATTTTTCAGAAATCTCATGGGGGCCTGGCAATATTTTTTTTAAATTCAGGAAAAAGTAAATGGTTGATTGATTCAGTTGGTAGTTTTAATGTCATATGAGGAAGGCAAACAGGCACATGTAAGTGTAAAAACATGATTCAATAGCAGTAGCCAAACGTAAAAAAAAAAAAGTCATCTCTCTTGGATAGTGAGAATTGTGTAAAGATATTAAAATCAGCTTGGTTTTTTATTTGCAGGTCTTGGAAAGCAGTGGAAAGAGACAACAATGGGATACCACTCAGAATTGTCCTTGGGAGGCTCTTAACTGCCCCTGCAAGTTAAGAGCCTAAGCAAGGATATAGGACACAGCATTTTCTGGGGCACAGCTTACATTATGATCAGAGAGTTTATTTACAGAAGTAAAATATGGTTTTCTCTCATCAGTTTCTGGCTCCTTGTCTGCAATCATAATAAATGGTGTACAAAATGTTCCTTCAGAATTAATTTTCTAAAACCAGATTATTACTGAATGAGTAAGTTCATGTGGGCAGTTCCAAGGGGACGAGGATTTTACCACCCCCCTCAAAAATGCTTGCAATCCAAGGAGTTTCTTAAGTCAGATCATAGAACACTCATGATCCTTTCCCCTTGATCCTTTCCCCTGTTGTTGGCAGATGCAAGTTCTTCCAGAGTTGCGCTGGAAAACACAGCATTAGGTAGAAGTAGTAGAGCCTGAGGACAGAGCGAAGACAAACTGGAGGAGAGAGGATAGGCAGAACTACACATTGAAATCAATAGCTCTGTAAATTGAAAACAGATATCCAGCAGAGCTTTTAATTCTCAAAAAATTACAGCTACTCTTATCAAGACTAAAATATTATAGAAGGATGACTGCAGCTATAAAAACAAAAGGCTTACTTAGAGTGTTTTGTGGTTTGGTTTTTTTTTTTTTGCTAATTAATAATGCTACAATAAAATCATCAGGGAGATAAGGAGACCAAAAAAACCCAGCTTTAAAAGGTTAATGAGTTCAGTTTCACACAGAGTAACAAAGACCTAAGAAACATTCACGCTTGATACTGAGACAACATTATGGCACAGCTTTTGTTTATACTGTGGGGATTTAATGCTTGACTTTATTAAATTCTATATAGATGGTATGTATATGATTTGGATCTTTCAATGAGTAGAACTCTGTTCTGACACGCTTCAAGACATGCAGGATATCAGTTCAGTGCTTTCTGATTATTTTCTTTCCCCTGTTTAGAACAACCGAGTTTTATTGCCTATTGCAAGACTCATAATTTGGCTTTGGTCTTGGAAAAACAAAAGATAGATTATTTGAACATATATTACTGCTTTTATTTGTGTCATTTCTTTGCTCAGAATGATAAATAGGAATATTTTTGAAATAGATTTTCATGCAGATATAGAATAAATGTTTGGCACCTCATCTTCTTCTTGTGCTATCGAGGGTCCCAAGCCTCTTCCTGGTGGGCTGTCAGTCTCTCTTCCCATCACACCCTGTCAGGGTCAGAGGTAGCACAGCTCCTCACCTGTGGGGCAGCAGTACTCTATCTTTGTTACACTGCTGAGGCTAGAGGGTTTCTGAGTAGGACTTCAGGTGCATCCCATTCTCCATCTTTGCAAAACCCGGAGAGCAGCCGCTAGATATCGGTTCTCACTGCAAAGATAAGCTTGAGAAGTTCCCATCATGGAGAACAATATAACATTTAAGCCAACAGTTATTCTACAGCTTCAGAATGGGCTCAAAGATGAAATTCAGACCGAACCATAACAGGGGAGAGACCATGAAAGAGGTGAAATGACACAGAGATACCCATTGTGCAGGAGGATCAGACTGCATGGAGGAGCAGGAAAGAATTCTGATCACATGAGAGACTAATTACTGGATCCAGCCTCTGAAACAAGCTGTGTGATTTTAATCAGAGCAAGACTGGAAAGAGAAGGACATCATGCAGTTAAAAAAAAATATAGATCTCTTTTAAAAAAGGAAAATACTGAGAAAAAACTCCATATGGTGGAGCAGAATTACAATAGAACTGAGTCACAAAAGACCAGAATGAAAAAAGTTTCTTGAAAGGATGTCTTAGTTGGTCTTTCCAAGGGGTTGACCACAAAGAGGATAGAAATAAATTGTACTATAAAGAACTCCTGTAGCTGCATGGAAAATTTTCCAAAATAATTTAGAGGTCTTTTGTGTGCTTGATCTCAGAATGTGAGCACTAGAAGGTGTGCAGTTTCATAGTAGGATATTCTTACACAGTACTTCTCATGGATTACTTCTTGGCCTCTCCTGAAAAGGGTAACATATCAATGATGACCCTCTGAAGGCCCTTTTTCAGTGCAATGAATTCACTTGTTTACCTATTGCTCCACATGCACTTTTCACTTCTAGCAGCAGATTTAGAAACCATCTTCATCCCTGGTCTTGCTCCATGATGGAGGTACCTGAGCTGCCTCAGCAGGAGCTGGTGTGCCTGCATTGTTCATCTGCCACAACACCAGTCAGGTGCTGGCTGGAAGCAGTGTGTTTGTGCTTACAGACAGTGTTATCCTGCTTGGATAATTAATCCAGATTCCCAGCAGTGCTGTGCATTTGCAGTCTGAAGGCCAGTCGTTTGAGCAAGAGCAAGGTGCCATTTCTGTGCATAACAGTGGGCACAGATGTCTCTGACTCCTCTGAACACTGATGTCTCCTCAGCTTGTAAGCATTGGGGAAGAGTCTGGGGTTTTCTGACCCAAACAAAATTCATCACACTGAATTTGAGGTGTCTAAAGTCAAGCAGTCTATTTCACAATAAGTACCTCTTTCTTGTAAGTTGAAAGTAAAAGACATCTGGAGAGAGTGGCTCACCTTCCAATATTAAGGATGAGATGGACTGAAACATGGAGCAGGCCTGTTTATCTAGTGACCATGAAAGGATAGACATCAGCTGTAGATTAGGCTTCAGATGCTTAAATTCAATGATGACTCATCTCAACATCCTATTTCTATGGTCAATGAGGAAAAACAGGCACCTCCAGAAGGTAATTCTCCCATCAGCTTAGGAAGGTGCTTTTTTCCCCCTATATGTTAAAACTGTGACCCCCAAACCAGGTTTAAAATGGAAGCCTACATGTTGGACAGCTAAAAGAAGTGACATGACTTCAAGGGAGGGTGGACACACTATTTTTTCTCTATGAAGGTTTATAAAGGGAAGGTGGACACACTATTTTTTTTCTATAAAGGTTTATAACAGGAATCTAAGACTATGTTTTTCTCAGGATTTCTATATTTAAAAAATTTGCATGTTCAAATTAATAGTTTTACACTATTGCAAAACTTTACTAAATATGAAATGATTGTTATTTTCTTTTATAACCTTCATGGTTATAAACATAATCACATTAGATCTCTTTCCCTCATTCATATCTTCTTACTTACCCACACTTTAAAAAGTAATTCTGAAATACAGTGAGTAGTATAACAATAAATTCCATCATAAACATTCTCTGAGTGAGAAAAGATGCTGGACTGCCCCAATGCTGAAAGATGGAAGGCAATAGTGGGCAGAGATTTACGCTCATGTCTCTAATACAATATGATGAAATAAAAATCCAGCATAATTTTGTGGATGGGTACCCAGAAAACATGTGAAACAGGAAAGAAGTGGCCTTTATCTACTGCACCTTTACTGCTTTCTTACCAAATATAAAAAATTGCCAGACAAGTGTTGTCAGACTGGAGGGGTTTAAAAAAAAAAAGGCTACAAAAGAGTGCTAAGGAATTGAGTGCAGTGTGGAAAACTAGGGAAGATAACAGTAGCAATCTAAGGAAGAAAGGTGTCACAAGCTGCATGAGAGATCCATCTGATCTAGCATTAAGTGCCCTATTATGCACATTTTTCCCTGGGGCATTCCACTCCTGAAAATTAGCATGAACAGGCAATAAAATGGAAAAAACACTCTTCTATAAGTTAGGATGACCCAAATCCTTCTCTGGGCTACCAGCTGCTGCTCTGTTATATGCTGCCTAATGTGATTTCCTCCTCTCAATGAGCTGGCAGTTCTTATGACTTTCATGTTTACTCCCCTGGAATGGACTTTGGGCTTTCTGCCCATTTTGTTCCTCCAGTTTCTCTACCTATATGAGACATGCATCAGCAGCTGGCTAACTTCTTTCTTGCTAGAAAATGAATAGTAACATCATCACCTTTTAGCATCACTGTGGTTAAAATCATAATCTTGCCCAAAAGGCACAAACACAGTCTGAACTATAATGGGCAGGGTGAAGTTCTGGTGTGGTTCCTGGAGGCAGACTAAGACTTCACTCAGTGAAGACCAGAAACCTTGAATGACTTGAGGATAAATTGCCTAACTTAGCAAGCTGAAGTCAGTGCAATAGTCTGCTCGTCTAATTTGAAACCCATGCTTTTACTGATGAACTAATACTATGATAATATCAATATTATTTTGTATTTTTACATCTGGGTTTGGTGAGGCTTTGGGGGGGGGTAGGGAATGTTGTTTTGTTTTGTTTTGTTTTGTTTTGTTTTTCTTTTTGTTTTGTTTTGTTTTGTTTTTCTACAGTTGAAGAAGCTGGAGTGTTCTTCAGGCTGAAAACCTGAGATTGACAGTTGGGTGGGGTTGATAAGTAGTGAAAGAAGAGAAGAATAAACAACTGCTCTGGAAGAAAACTGAAAATCAACTTTCTGAGAATAGTTTTCGCATATTGCTACAGAACATAAATATTTCCCAAACAGGACCAATGCTGGAAAAAAGCCAGAAACACTGCCTGCAAATATTTACAAAAACGGGTAAGCATCTTAGCAATCTGAAGTCATTGACCTTTTTCTCAATACAGCAAATGGAGTGTCTATATAAGCATTTAAGACTTAAGTGTCTTGGAAGATATGCCTAGACTTAAATATGATTATTGGTGTATAGAATTACCAAATCATTATAATGCATGCATTTATATAAAAGTCACGTAGTATGGTTTATGGTAAACTGTGAAAGGAAGCCACATAAAACATATGACCAGACAATCACTTCAAAAGTATTGCTAACATAGAACTGATGAATTGCACTGGTAAGAACAAGAAAAAGCTTGTTACAGAAAGGAAAGTCACAGCAACATATAAATGTTGGTGAATATAACATATAAATGCTGGTGAATTAAAAGGACTGAGAGAAGAGAAGTCTTGGATTGGATTAATCTGGCTTAATTTTGTTGTCTAATTTTGATCTCCCTTAGTTCCTATTAGTGCTGACAGAGATCTAGCAAACAAGCTGTGGTGTATACAGGGTGGTTTATAGAGTGGCTGTTTCAGACCACATGAGTTGCTCTTGCCATTGATAGTTTGCCATTGACTAGCATGGAGTCAAGCCAATTGCTCACATGCAGGCATTCACCCTGTAGCTCACCAGGTTAGGAGGAGATGAAAATAAAGAAGAAAGGAAAAGGCACGGGCTGCAAAACTTATACTACAAATATAGTTATATTATAAAAGCAGTTATAATATAAAAACTTTGAAAGAATCAAAATGTAAAAAGCATACCTGAAATTAACTATGCTGGTGGAAAATAAATGTGCCTCTCCATTTGACAACTGTCTGGAATGCAACTGCATTTTACCCACCAATTTCAATAGAGATGTGATTATATGGCTAGCTTAGCCATCAATTTTTAAATACAATTTTACATTTATATAATGTGAACAATTACATTTTATATAATTATAATTAGATCATTTTATATTTCTTTTTTGTCATTGGCTATATTTTATTAAAATTGAAGTAGTACCACAGCTTCATAAATCTCAGGAACTGTTCTTTTGATTTGATATTTTAGAATCCAAACACATTAAGACTTTATGCATTTTTTTGTAGCTATTCAAAAAGGAAATAGGCTTTTGAATGACTTAATAAAATTAAATAAATCATAATTGCACCATTAGGTTGCAGAGCAGATAGTATTATGAAGGCAACTTATCTTCAAAAGAGAACGTTTGCTTGTTATAACTTGAGATTTCATAAACCAAATTCAGACATTCCCAGGTGTCTGAATGATGACAAATCATTTTCCTGGAAATTCTGTGAATCATAGAATCATGCAGTGGGTTGGAAGGGCCCTTAGAGATCACCTAGTTCCATGCACTAGACCAGGTCGCTCAAAGCCCATTCAACCTGGCATTGTACACTTCCAGGGATGAGTTATTCACAACTTCTCTGCAGACACACAATTTAACCTGGTTAAGGTTAAAAAGATCACATATTTTTTAAAATTATGTTGTAGCACAGTTTTTAGTTTTTCTACTGTCCTGCCTGTTGTCAGAGTGAATTTTGTGTCCATGTATCAAATTCTGTACCATAGGATAAGGACTACGGATGAGTCAGATCTGCCAGGTAAAGACCTCAGTGTTCATCACCATTCCAAACTCTGTATAAGCTAGAAAATAGTGTGGTTGAAAAGGATCCAATTTGTAGAATGAGATAGGTGGTGTGGAATATCTGATATCCATGCTGTACACTTTCCTCCACTGAGTGGCTCTAGCCTCAGCCCAGACTCAGTGACCATCACCAGCTGAAAAGCATTTGAACATTTTGGGAGTTCATCTCCTGTTGAAGCCATCTGAAAGGAATCTGTCTTCAGGCTTGTGAGATTTGTCCATGACACACAGTGAGGACAGCCAGGAGATCAGCTTCCAAAGCACACCCCTGACTGAGCTTGTATGCTAATATAGATATTCCCAAGAAAGACAAGTGTTACACCAAGAACAAACTAGGCCAGTGAGTGCCTCAGCCTCTACAGATGTCAGAGAGGTTTGATGGGACTTTACAGATCATAGGTTTAAGCTCAGACACCTACCTGTTGTCAGAGTCTGCTTTAAGTAGCCTCCATTCCTCAGGTGTAAGATGAATTTGATGGTACATCTCCCTGTTGAAGGGAAATTGTGAAGATGAGGAAAAAGATTGTGAAGTACTTAAGAGGCTATGATGATGAAAAATAAAGTTAGACTATCTTTTCTAGCAGTACAGAAAATGCTTAATTAATATTTTTTTAAGCCTTTCCACTGAAACATTCCAGGACTAATAAGTCGGGGAAGAAAAAAAGAAGATCTAAGGGTAAATCACTTGAGGGGAAAGCCATAAGCAAGGATGCAGAGCAAGGTTTGCTGTGTTGCAGATCACAGGGAAGAGCTGCACGAGGGACCAGCTTTGAGCAACACCAATGTGAGGCTGTGTTACTGTTCTGCTGTGCCTGCTGAGACCTCTGGGGCTGGCAGGTCTGGAAGTCCCCCATACACACACTGATTATTGCCCATGGCAACAGCCATGAGACCATATCCCAGAAAACTGCTTGTTTAGGCATTGCAAGAAGAGTGTTTTCCAAGGAAAAGGCTGGAAATTGTCAGTAAGGTCTAATTTGTGGAAAATAAATTTCCAGTTCACTTTCTTCCAAATGGCTGATGTCCTTTCTCCTACACGGAAATATAGCACCCAGCCCTCGCTAGCAATTGCAACAGTTTGAATAGCTCACAGAGGAGCACGGGATCAGACATTATTTTACAGGTTCTGTGGATAATAAGACATTTAAGAAAGTTTCCTTGCAGGTGATAAAGCAACAACAAGCAGGATTTAATTCCTTGATTTATCAAAGTTACATTTACAGATCATACAAGTCAAAAACTTAATTGTGCTGCAATTGTTTCTCTCACTGAGATATTCTGGAAAGCAATGTGCCCTTCACTCAGAGATTAAAACAGACAACCTCTCTGTTAATTTAAATTTACCATACTCATTTGCTAGGCTATCAGTTGTTTTCATTTTTCTAGACAAGCAGCTATTGTTCACCAGCCTGTGCACTTGAACTGCAGATTTTGTCTGCATGAAACTCATAATTCAAACCACAACAGAATGCAAGAGCCCATTTGGAAAATGATGCCCATCAGGAAGACATTCATTTCCCTGCATGAATTTTTGGCAACACACTATTCTTCATAATTTGTACTGCAACTGTTCTCGTTTACTGGCACTACAGGTGTACCTCTGTGTTTTCATTTTTAACTGTAGGTGATTAAGGAAGGAAAAAATTCCCTCAGTGATAAGTTGTCTCTCCCATATTTGTCAGATTTCCTAGTGTTTGACTTACAGCTTTTTCAGTCTGAGTCAGCTTGACTATTGGATTAATGAGAAAATTAAGCACCACCAACCCTAGGTCTTGAAAAGATCATCAGCCTGCTATTTGAATGAGTGATTACTGTGATCTACAGCTGAATGTGACCAAACCAAGTGTGATACCTTCACAGTATAGAACCTGTATGACAATAAAGGCAAAAGCACATATTTACAAGAGTGAGATTTCATAGCCAAAAAACCTTCTCTGTCCCCCTGGTCTCCTTAAAAAGGTTTATTTAAAGATTCTGTGCAGGTTGATATGGTCACATTTCTTCAGTGTTTGTACTCAGAGGTATCAGCAAGAACTTTTCCTGGTGTTTTGTACCAAGGAAAAAATATGATATGTAACTAAATAAATACTATTTAAAACTGATTCCTTGTAACTTATTCAAATGGTGTCAAGGACAATCAAAAAGCCAAATTCAAATGGCATACCTGCATGGGGGGAATTATCAAGTTACAAGCACTGAAATTAGGGGGCTCCACCGTTGAATGTACTTCTACAGGCTCCAGCAAAGACAGAGTCTCAAGATAATGAGAAAAAATGCAGGCCACTTTTTTCTCTGGAGTTATTCTAACTAAAATTTAAACAGTTTAAACTTCTTTTGATTCACTTATTATGGGTGCTTACAGTAAAGCAGCAAATATCTCTCCATATATTCTCATTGCATAAATATAGAGCTCTTGAGACATACCAGTAGGGAAAAAAATTACAAGTGGACATGTATCAGCAAATGTGAATTAGCATCTTAAATAAATGCTGACACAGCTATATTGATTAATTACAATCACCTGGGGGCAGGGGGAAATCATATCTTGTGAATAGATCATGTTCCTACCCACCTCAGATACCTCCTGCTGAAAATCTATGTTCACTTAAAACAATTCTCTCATGAAAAGGACAGATGTTCCAGATCAGTGCAATTACACAAGAGAAGGAAAACCATAGAAAGGAACTCAGTCTTCAGAGAAATGCAGGCTAGATATTGAGTAGGGGAAAGATAGTTCAGACCTGCATCCTAACCAAGCTTTCTCAAAGCTTATGTGGATATTTCATTTAAAGCAGAAAGTTCATTGAATCAAGTACAATTTGCATGTTCTCTTTACATCTTTTATTTTTCTTTTGTCTTGGTGGAAATGAAATGGTAATCAGAGCAGCAAATTACTTTGATGGAAATAATGAGCTGGAGTGCACTTCAAAGCAGCGATTTTACGATAACTTGCAAGCATTGTAAGTAGTCGTATTTGCAGCTAAGTCACAGGTTATGTGAAGGAAGATTTGAGGGAAGCACGGGAAAATCCATCTGGATATCTGGCTTGACAACGGCTGGCTTGGAAGCACAGAGACATGCAAGTGCAGCCACACTGGATTTGGGAGTTGGGCTGGCTCCTCTGCACAGCACTGTGCTGCACACTCTCTTGTCCTTGGGAAGGCTCAGAAGTTAGGAGGAGATGCAGCAACATAGCTTTGATAGCTTTCTATGCAGCCACAGCTGCAATTCCTGGCAGAGCTTTGAGCAAGTTCAGACCTGGCAACAGGTCTGGCAACTTTAGAGAGAGGGATTTAGTTTTCTACCTGCCTTGCCATGCCTGGCCTCCAGCTGGCCACTTTAGACACCCTGCTGTGGCTGTGCAGGATTGGAAAATCTAACACAAGAGATGCTTTGCCTTTAGAGTGGCAGCTGCAGGACAAAGGGCTTATTCCATGGCACCTCAGTGGCATTAAAGGTCTAGGACTGGATCTTGGAATTCTTCCCAAAGTGTCAGAGTGCTTCAGAGTAGTGACTTGCTTCAAAATAGATCTCAGAACTAGCATAAGAATTGGAGAAATAAAAGCACCATTAGGGTGCACTTTTTATCTTGCAATTTTGTTCTTCTATCATTATCATAATTCTGGGAAATGACAACTTTTAAGAACATGCTGTTTTGTCCTATTAATCTTATCTTCTTAACTAAAACACCGGTTTTATTTTAAAATGTTGAGGAACAGAAAAACAACATTAATAAAGGCTGTTTTACAACGATTTGTGTTCTCTTTTGCCAACCTTCCCTCATTAATTTTGTACTATTCCCTTCATATTTACCAGTAATTCATGGAATATTTGAGAAATCTCATTGTATATTTTAGCCTGGGGCCCCGTGGACAGAGCATGCTTGAGCAAGGCATTGAACTTGGGTTCAATGAATTCATAATGGATTGCTATAACTACTAAACTGTGGTAAGAAAGGGGGTATGTAGCCCCAGCCATTTGAAGCAGTATGTCTTACTCATTAAAAAACTGACTGCAGCATCTGGCTCTTAGGAAGAAATTCAGGCTCTGGACTCTATATGAAGACAGTTTAATGCTCCTTATCTAGGGTCCAAACTGTGAAGCTTGGGCAAATATATGTGGTCAGAAGGTCTCCAGACGTTTTGCAGTCTGAAATACTGAGCTCATCCCATCGACTCAGGCAGGACTGTTTGCTGACAGCACAGTCTAACAACAGGAGCTCAGGCAGTGAAGGCAATGTGCAGTTGTACCTCCCTTTCACAAACTTATGGTCTTTACTGGACTGACTCCAATCCTCAGCAAGGGTCGGTCTTGTACCCATTAAAATGAATGGAAGTTTTCCCACTGAAATCAATATAATGAGAATCAAAGTCATTCTCATTAAGTACAATTCCCAGAGATTTAAGAGCCCATCATTTTATACTGACTGCTTATCAGTCAGTATAAGAAATGGACCTCATTATGGAAAAAAAGCTGCATTGAGTTTGCATTTTCAAAGCATGGCTTAAATATGAACCAATTAACTTCAAAGTTTTCACCTGATGCAGTGACAAATCATGCTGACAAACATGTTAGTTCTAGTTATGAATCTCCCTAAGCCAGTCTCCATGCCTAGGAGTTAAGTCTATAAAAAAGTTTTGAAAGACCAAACTTCTACAGTCATGTTTTATAAGGGAACATGAATCACTTATACAGAGAAAAATAATGAAAGGGTTTTACTCAGAAAGATATTTGCCTTTATGTACCTTGATGTTAAAGCAGCAGTAAGTTTATATGCTGCTAAGAGAAGTGAAGAGAATGGGCTGGTCTCTGAGGACATAAGAGAAGCTTTTTCTTGCTCTCCCATGGCTGCCAGAAATTTTGTGACTGATATTTTTTTAGATAAAAAAAAAGAAGGAGAAGTAGTCTACAGTTATCTCCAGTTTTTTTTTTCATTTGATTTTCAAAATATTTCATGTGTAAAACATCTTGTGCACTGCTTTTAATGTTGAATCTTCAGACTTTTTTTTGCTTTGCATATGTCCTCAAAATGTCACCTTCTTTAATGTGGAATGAATCTCCCTGACCATTCCTTGTTTTTCTCAAAGTTTTGGAAGACGAATTTGCAAGAAGTAACTTCAGTGAATTCAGAAAACCAAACTCTAATAACAAAGAGCAAAAAGACACTTTAGAAATCAAAACAAAACAACACTCAAAAAAAAAAAAATGGTCCAACTCCTTGCTCCTTGCAGGACCACCTAAAACTAAAATTATATGAGTAAGGCCCATGCGGTCCTTGAACTCTGAGTCTTGGTGCTGTGACAACTTCTCTTGAGGGCCAGCTCCAGTGACCAACCATGCTGTGTGAAGAACCTTCTCCTAATGTCCTGTTTGAACCTCCCCGTGCAGCTTCCCACCATTTCCATGTGTCCTGTCATCATCCACAGAGAGAGGAGATCAGCACCTGCTCTCCACTGACCACCTCGGGGAAGCTGCAGACTGTGATGAAGTCACCTCTCAGTCTTCTCTTCAAAGTTTAACAAACCAAGAGACCTCAGCTACTCCTCCACAGTCTTGCCCTTGAGGCCTTTCCCCATCTTTGTTGCAGTCTAGACACGCTCTAGGACCTTTTTATTCCTGTTATCCTGGGGTGCCCCAAGCCGCACATCACACATGAGAGTGGTGCCCCGGAGCGCAGCGCTCTGAGCACCACCCCCGCCTTGGCCAGGCTGTGCCGCCCCGCTGTGCCACACGAAGGCTAACCACACCTGGGCTGGGGAACCCACACAGTCAGGGAGGCAAGGGATCCTTCACCTGTCCTCAGTACCCGTGAGAGCACTTCTGGGGACCTTTGTGCAGGTTGGGGCTTCGCTGTGCGCGAAAGGCTCTTTCGTACTGAGACTACTGCATGCCATCAGCACGGTGAGAGGCTGAGGCACCCTGCAAATGAGAGGAGACTGAGGCACCTGTTCATTGCTGAAAAGAGCCTGTCTTATGAAACTTCTTACTGGTTTTGCTGATTGACTAGGAAGGTGAAGAGACAAAATTTCCCAAAGAGGCTGTTGAATTTCCATCCCTAGTGACATTTAAACTGCAGCTGGACATAACCTTAAGCAATACAGGCTGACTGGATCTTCTTTGGTATCAACTGGAGGGCCACCAAGGTTTCCCTCCACTCTAAATTATTCTGTGATGCTATGAAAAAAGGGCATAAACATAAAGATTTGGAGCACATTCTTCCCCTGAGAATAATACTGGATGGAGTAAGCTCTTGTTTCATTTTGCCTACTTTTAGTGTGCATCCACTTCTGTGACAATTCAGATTCTCTGGTGAACAAGCAGTTTGAAATGAAAACTAGTTTCAGCGCTTCCTTCTGCACTTCTAGCATTAATTCCTTTTAATTTTTTTTTCACTTTGCTTTATCTCGTTTTCTTTGTGTGCAGTTATTTTTGCATTTCCATAAAAACAAGACTGTTTACCCAGGTATGACTTTCAGTTTTAGGCCTCTCTCACCCAGCATCTTAAAGACCCAAATAAGCTGCAAAGTGGCAAATGGACCTAACAAAGAAAGGCTTATGTATAGAGAGATAAGGCAAATGAGAAGGAACACAGGTATTATTCCATTGATAAGTTCTGAATGGCACCTGCAAAAGCAGACTGAAAAAACAGAGCATGTTCTCATTCCCAGAAAATGAACAATAATTTTATATTGAAGAGCAGAACAATCTAAAAAAAAGAGTGGTCCTTTAATTTTACATTTCAAGATGCCTCAAAAAAAGATGCAACATAGAAAACCTGGAGCCTTTTTTGTTCCTGATATTTTAGCTTGCAAAGCCATTACCATGAATGTCTTAATCTTTCTAAATGATCATTGTCTTCTTAATATTTCTTTGTATAATACACCATCAAAATTTAAATTCAAGAGCAAAATTTTTAGCAATGAAGCATTTTCCTGCTGGATGTCATCATCTGCAGTCTGTACACACATCATTTTCCTGCTTCTTTCTCTCTTGCAGATGTGTAGGTGAACTTTTTTGTAATTTTTTGTAAAGAGTTGCATTTTTCTACTCTAAAAATCTTATTTTCTCCCCTCAGCTATCCCAGGAGAAGCTGAAAACTGTAGATTAATATAATTTGACTTGGTAGCTTCAGAGATTTTAGAGTCTGAGGTGCCACTAGGTTCCCTTTGTCTTGGAGACAAGGCTGTTATATCCTATTCTCGTGAACCCAAATTAAATACTACAGTCTGCATTTAACTGAACTATTTCTTCCAAAGAGAAAGAGCTTGATCTTCAAGTCAATTTCTTTTGGTAATTTTGTCTTTCTATTAAAAGTTTTCACACAACTTCTTAAATATGTCTGATATGCTTCTAGATACTAGTATTTTCTACTCCCTGTTAGATTAAGCAATATTTTAATATAGAACATTTTTCTTCCAGGGACAGGTCTTAAATATTACAATCAAATAATCTTTTGATCTCCTTTATGGCAATTTCTTTTCTATGTCATTACTTTGTACTCTTTTCTTTCTAAAATCTCTCCCTAACAGGCCTCTTTTTCAGCCTCTTGAACATTTTTTTGTTCGGCATTCTCCATTTCCTCATTGTATTTGACACCAGAAGAGGAGATTTTCTTTTGGTCTTACATTAAATGCCAAGAACACTGTTTCCATATTCTTCTTCATTTCTTTTTATGTATCAGTATGAAGATCACATAAATTCTTCACTCATAACATTACACAGTGATACTGCCTTTACTCTCCCTGGAGTCTTCTGAGAACACTTACCTTCTACAGTATATAATATATATATAATAAACATATGTAAAATTATACTCATTCCCTCAACAGTCTACAACATCCGCAGAATGCATTGGCAGTGATAATATAGTTGCTTCCTGATGAAGCATGAAAATTCCAATATGTGGTGTTTAGCAGCTGGAACTGTCCTCTATTCCTACCAAATGTCATCAGGTCAAGTACACCCGTATCGAGTAGATACCGATCCCTGCTGAAGTACTGAATTTACCTTTACCCTTCAAAAGAAGGTCTGGAAGAGCTTTTGTTGTGTCCAATATGTTTTGGACAGGAAATATAATCTTTGTCTTTTAGAAATTGATATGAACTCCTGACTATACACAATTTTTGTATTCATCTCAAAACTGAAGCTTCTGAGGAAGCCCATGTAATTTCTTGGCATGCCATAAAAAAGGACATTGAATATTATCTCTGATTTATATTTATATAAATATCTTTATATATTTGCTGTGCTCCAGTACCCTCCTACTATAAAACTAGAGCCTACTAACTTACAAGCTCCACATCCCTAGGTAGGCAGCAAAAATAACTGGCTCTGTTTTAAAGTTGAAGACTCTTTCAATGTTTAACCTAGTGATTGGTATAAAACACACATCCTTTAGGAGACAGAGATAAAGAAATCCACAGTGGTAAATTTAGTGCTAGGAGAACACACTGCATCTTTCCCATCAAAGTCACTGAGATATCTGTGACTTATCTATGTGCTATCAAAGGACAGCAGTGGGTGGATTAATCTGAGCATTGCTTACATTCCTCTGGTGTTCAAATTGACCTCGCTCACCTCTGGAGCACCACTGAGACTTACACTTGCTATCTGTTAAATCCTCCCTTCCATCCTTTCTGCCCTGGTGCTAATTTATGGGAACTGCAGTGGGTTGGCACCGTGGGCTGGAGTCACCTCGCCTCGCTGTTCAAAGCCGGCTGTGTCAGTGCCCACACGTGACAGCATCTTCCCAGGCTCAGTCTGGAGTCACTGGAACTTGGTTGCTCTGACTTATTTTAAACATCCATGATTAAATGGCACACAGAAAAGCCTGCCTCTCTCTGTGGATGGTAAGCCCAGGATGTGAAAATCTACAGTGTAAATCTGGACATCTGATCAGGTGAGCCCCGCACAGCAGGTCTGGCTCTAATTGGTGCTGGCTGCAGGGCTCCAGACAGTCCCCTGCCCTTGGTGATAATGGAGGTGGCAGGAAGAAAAACACAGAAGTGGCTGCTTTGCTTTGAAAGACTAACTAAATACAGCAGTGGGTCAAAACAAGCCAGTACTAATGCATTCTCAGTGGGAAATGAAAACTGTTGTAAGTCATAGCAAAAGTCCCCTCAGCTACTGAAACCAAAGGATGTTCAGTTTTCAGTTTCAATTTAGAGGCAACATTTTCAGCTGCATGTTTTGTTTCAGGTAAAAGTGTGGGCTGGTTTTCTGTTCAGAATAAAAACCCCCGATTTTTGACTGATTTGTTTAAATGTTAACATTTAAAATACAAATTTTCTATCTGTGCAAGAAGGATTTTATATATTTCCAAAATGTCTCTGAAATAATTCAGAAGGCAGCAACACAGCTAGAACAGACTATTCAAGTGTGAATTATTCAGTTTCGTTCTAGGCAAACTGTAAAACAATAGATATCAGTGAAAAGAGCACATTGCCAGCATTTCTTATTGCATACTTCTTGAATCTTCAAAAACTTGTATTGCTCAGAAGGAAAAGTTAAGTTATGCAATCAGTCATGATCCTGCTCACATGGGCCCTGTTTCCTACGTCAAATGGTCTGGACAACATCAGCAGGTGAGACAGAAATGGGACAGTAAATGATGCATGTGTGCATCCAGTGTGTGGGTCTAACATCCTCACTGTGCAGAGGCACTAGTGCTGAGGGGGAAAACAACTGCTGGATTCAATGACAGCGGGGAGTTGCACAGACACTTTTGAAATTTGCTTGGAAATTAGCAAAAAAGAAGTATAAAGTATTTGTATCTTAGGAGAGAGGGCATGGAGTGGGAAGAGAACAGCAGCGTGGCCCCGTGGCTCCACAGTGCCTGCCCAGGCAGACCCCCTGGACACAGGGCATGGGGAAGCAGAAAGCACCCAGAGGGGGTGACCCATTGTCCTGGGGGGACACCCCCCAGGATGTCCTGGTGGACCTGGGGGGGCTTCCCCACTGTGGAGTGTTGGGAGCAGTGAGGATGACATGCAGCCACAGCAGCCACATCCCTCGTGTGCAAGCGCATCTGAGATCAGAACTTCTTGGGATCAGCTGTAAAAGGGCAATTTTAGAAACTTGTAAGTTACATTGATATTTTGTAATTGTCTAGTATTTTTGCTTTTCTCTTAACAAAAACAAAAGTTTTACCAATATTGATTCTGCATAAATGGTTCATGGATTTTGAGTCAATGATCTGTCATTAACAAATCAATAAATGGTTTCAATGCTGAACTACTTCAAATCGTGGGAAATTGTGTTCACAGCTTTTCATTGTGGCATCAGGAAGGTCTGCAAGTAAACATTTCAGTCTGCCATCCTTATAGTGTTTTTGTGAGCTGTTTAAAAATAAAACTCTTCACAGTGTATGAGCTCCTTTAAAAAAATACCAAAAAATCCAAAAAAATCATTAGATTTCCAAGCTCACTAACCCTGCATCTGACACTGCGCACAGAGAAAGAGAGTGGGCTGCAGATCCTGGCAGTGCAAGCATGCAAGGGCATATTTACAAATGACTGGAGGAAGGTAACTCTAATGCATCTTTTCTGCCCCCTGTTTCTCTGTTGGTTTGCCAAGGAGTGTTTAGTGCAACCAAGCATTGCCCAGATTCCTAAGGACTCCAAGAAGTATTCCTCCTCAGACATGCTTGAATGACCCCTTCCAGCAAGCCAGGTCTGCTATCACTATGACCTTGTTACCTACTAAAGCAACTGAAAGTGGTTGACCACAGGTTTTTTTAATATATTGGAAAAATCTGGTTTAGAAGACTCATGAGCATTTGGGATAGGGAGGACCCAGGCACAGAAGATTTCTGGTGCTTCTGTACAGTTGCCACATTCTCCTGGACTGAATAATTTGTAAGCAGAATTTCTCTCTTCCAGTAAAGCACCATTAACTGCCAGTTCTTTAGCACTGTAGTTATATTTTTTCACAATTTCCTTTTTTCCCATTTCTTTTGTGACAGTAATTGATTTTTCAAAGAAAAATTAATGACAGTAGGGCCTGCCTGGTCCTCCAGGTATCTCTGTAATGGACATAAGTGCACTGCCAGCAGCTACTTCAGCACCTTACAGATACATTAACAGCCTTTTCTAGGAAAAAGGTATGCTATCACTAATGGAATAAATACATGCATATATATGTGTCTGTGTAGAAATACAGGAGAATTATAGCAGAGAAGAAGCTCAGTACTACATAAATGCAATTTTCAGGCGGAAAGACTTGTGTCTTGTCTGGCACTATTCTGGCATATCTAACCTGTAAGACAGTGCAAGAGCTGTTAAAAGAGACTTCCTTAGAGACAATAAGTAAAACAGGCTCTCATGGTGTCCCTCTTCTAGTGGAGCCCTGAACAAAAAACTCCAGTCTTTCACAGCAGAGCAACTGGTGCACAGTCCTGTATAGACAATACCCACCCAAACAAGCACAGTAATTAGTTAATTAGAATTAACTGCACAAATACAGTACAAATACCCACCAAACAAGCACAGTAATTAGTAACTGATCCCTGCATTTAGTCAGTCGGATATACGCAGTTGCTTGTTTCTCTGTTCTGAGCACGTTTCTTCATTCTTCTCCTATGAGCATTTCCATTAAAGCAAGACCATAGCTGCCTGCTTCCTTTCATACATATAGCTATGCTGTTGCCAAACTCCTTACTCCTGGAGATTCCCAGGTTCATTTCAATCATTATGAGAGAATGTCACCTGTAGGTTTGATTGCTATCATCCAGAGTAAAAATGTATGGCTTTGATCCTACGTGTTCCCTGTGGGAAGAGGAGGCTCCCAGGTCTGTACAAGCACACCAGCCTCTGCTCTGATGGTGGAAATCAGCAAATTCTCTTGGTATCGGTGGTGCAAAATTTGGCAGACATATACTGCACAATTTATAGCAGTGTTTTTATTTTGTGACTACCTGGGTTTTCTGTTACAAGTACATTTTGAAGATTAAGAAATCCTGACTGTCAGATTAAAAAGAAGAGAATGACTTTGGGGAAGGTTGTTGAGCTACTTATGCACACCATGGGGAATATGAGAAGGGCTAAGACATGCAAACTGGAGCACTGGTGCAGACTGGGGCTCAGCTGCAGGAGGGTTGTGAACCAAGAGATGTTTAGTATGCAGATGCTAAGTTACTAAGATGCAAGTCTCCTCATAGTGAGAAATTAGGATTTCAAAACCTGACAATCCAGACAATTAAAAGCTTTGGTACTGGAGCCCATGAAGTAAGAGGAAGGAGCAAATGGGGAGACAAAAGGGAGGAGAAAGATTTAATTATTCCTTCAGGGAAATTAGTTTCCATTATATTTTTGCCAATTTCTGGTTGACAAATGCATGTCCAGAAAGCAGGAATTTTAAAAATCTGTAGGACAACATTCTTTTCAATGAATATAAATTTAATATTAACTCCTTGTGGGCCCTAGTAAAGGTTCTAAATAAATAACCTTCTGTAAGTCTGTAAGGTAAGGTAGCTGCATCTGGAGTGGGAAAGAGAATGTAATTTCTGATACATGCAAGGAGTCACAGCACTGCCTCAATTATCACAGTGGCTGTCCAACAAATACTTGCAAAAGGTCTCACCTTGAGGCACATTTGCAAGTTCCTTAGAATGAGGTTTGAGTGTCTCCGAAAAGTCTTGTGAGATAGAAGTCTCAGCTAATTTTCCTCACTTCCACGAAGCCCCCTGTGGTCTGACAAGTATTATACTGCTGACTTAAATGAAGGCAAGATACTACTGAGGTACTTCCCCACAGGTTTACAGTGAAATGGTTTTCTTTTTCTAAGCATGCAGGGTTGGTTTTTTTGTTTGGTTTTTTTTTTTGGGGCGGGGGGGTGTTTGTTTGTTTTGGGGTTTTTTGTTGGTTTGTTTTTTGGTTCTTTTTTTTTTTTTTTTTTTTTCAAAACATGTATTATTTTTCTAATCTAATGTCTGGTTGGAGTTCCTTTTTCCTAACCATTTAATCTGGATTTTGCTGTTTGACTTGATGCTTTTACAATATCCTCAGAGTCCTGCAGATCCCTGCCAGGTGTGTCAGATCCTCCCTGCCAATCTCTTGGGTGAACAGGCTCAACATCATGGGGCAGTTTTCCACTTCTCTCACCCTCTGATTGCAGCCTTTCCTCTCTGTTCAAAGGATTGAATACACCCAGGACCTGTATCATGGCAGATCTTCAGCTGTCTGCTTTGGCCAGGGGACGCTGGGGACAGACATCAGCTGGGTTTCAGTCTCAGCGCCCCTGAAGAGTCACACATTGTCCACATAGCTGAAGGGTTTCAGCAGAAGTGAAGAGCATGCTCTATTCGATGGAGCAAGCTGTTTGAGGATAAGGCTCTTTTCCTGGAGTGTGAGCACAGGAGAAAGGAAGATTTGTGCTGTGGGGGTGAAGTTTCAGCTGAGCTGAAGTTGTTCTCCTGGTTCCCTTTCCTCCTAGTGAATTATTTAGCCTTTTGGCTAATGAAAAATTCATTGCTTTTTGTTGATGTAACTAACAGTGGGGCCTGACTGCTGTCTTATTACCAGATTCAAAAGTTTTTAGTTTATAGGTTTTTTTTAGTATTTCATTTCAGCCCTGTTTCTCTCCATTTCTCATGATTAAAAATGAAGAAATAATGGAATAAAGGCAAAAGACTCATACAGCAATAATTACCTTTCTCTGACAAATTTTGTCATGTGCTAGCTATACCCACAGCAGACATTATGTAGGAAAAAAAATCCCCAAACCAAACACAAATCTGGGAGCTGGAAAAAGACTTTATATATTTTTTTATTTATATACTTATTTCAAAACCATTACCCCCCCAAAATGCCACAGTCCATTTTCTGTGATGGGATTCTCAAAACAGAAAAGAAGAATTAAAGATGAGGGATTCGGTAATGGAAATAGAAATTTTTCATTTAAAAAATGGCCTTTATGGGCTGTTATGGATCACACTGCTTGGACTACATCCATACTAGGATTGCTGGTCCAGGTTAGGGTCATCCAGCTGGGTGACAGGACAGAATCAGGCATATGTATGCCCACTCACCTCATGATGTTGGTTCATACAAGGAGGAAAGCCCAGTGTGAGGGCTGATGTAGGTGAAAAGGATGCTTCAGGAGATCCCTGCATGGTAGAACATATATAAACTGCACATATAAACTCTCTTGAATAGAACAGAATATAACTACATGCTGTCAACAGTTAAATTCCAGCCATGGAAGTAGGTCAGTCCATTTTTAACTATGGACTCCTTCCCCAAAGTAAAAGTGGATCAGCTGAGTTAAGAACAAGTTTTGCTCTTTCATTCAAGTCACACACCAGCAAGAGATCTGTGTGCACTTGATTGATGCAGTGTCACAGCAGTGCTAAGTTAGGTGTTTGACTGTCAGTGGTGCTGCTGAGGTACAGATGGAAAGTAAAAGCTTGCAATGTGCCAGACAGTGAGGCAAAGGACATGAGAATGGAAGACTTGAGTGGAAATGTCAGTGGGGGTCTTGCTTGTACAAAGGCCTCAGCCCCACAGGAACCTTCATAGTAGCTGTGAAGAAAACAATTGGAGGAAAATTACCAGTGGCATAAAAACGCTGGTACTCATAAAAGGAAGAAAGGAAAAAGTAGTAAAGTACACAGCAAATACCCAGTATTCTAACCTTGGTGTAAAGAACACTGCTTTGGCCATCTTAGACCAGATACTGTGGGAAGAAGAAATGTCAATGGAAAATGGCACAGACATTTTAATTGCTACAAGTTTTGATTTTTTGGCACGGTCATCACTCACTGGACCTTTTCAGGCAAAATAAGATCACATGTGCTGCTTTGTTAACATCTCCCCCTCCCTAAAATTTTTTCCATGCCTAAGTAAGACATCAGAAGTTGTTCCATACCCTTGTGTGGTCACTAAAGTGAGACAGTGAGCAGCTGAAGAGAGTGGGACTGAATCCTCTGCTGGTCTCCTCACTTCTGGCATCCCACAATTCTAATGGAGAAAGGCTCACCTTGGCCTGTCCTACCTGAGCTTATCCTGAATTCCTGCTTTGTTATGGCAGAACTTAAGAAACAAGCAGATAACCACAGATGGATGTCAAAGCAGATCTTTCCCAAATGGACATTTTTCTCTGGCTGGTAGCCTGGAGAAGGTGCCAGATAGCCATAGCACTGCTGAGCTGTGGGTTCAGCACTGCCTATGTCTGCTGAAGGAGCTGCTTCTCTGAACATGCAGTTATTTTTCAACCTCAAGGGTGTTATACCTAAGTCACGTGTACACAATTGTATTTCAGCTTTTACTGTAGCATATAAATCCCTTTTTTAAACTCCCTTGGGAGTTTAGGTGTAATTGACTTAAAAGGGTATTTAGGACCCAACAGACTATTGAAAGTCTTAAGACTTAGGATCCTAACTTGTTTAGCTGTCCTTGAAAATGTTACCATCAAATGTGTCTGGTTGAAGTCAATAGAATCTGCCAAACCAACACATGTCAAAAATCAAATCAGAAACAAAAGTGTTCCTAGATTGTCACTTTTTGCTGTTTCACTTGTACTGTTTTAGTTTTTGCTTCCTTAAAGGGAAAAATAGCAAAGAAAAGCTATTTGCAGCAGTTTTTATATTATTTTTAATATTTTTTAAACATTTCAATAGCACTAATTCAATCTTTTTCTTTTTATTAGTTCCTCACAGCTGCCCTTAAATACTCATGGTGGACTCAGGCAGCTAAGGTCTCCTCACTGACTTACAGATATTGCCAGAAAAAATTAAAGTTTTCATTGCAAAGAAATGCCTTTAGTACATCTCTTCATTATATCTGCTTAGGTACAGCTTCATTTTAAGTGTCAGGGTTAATTTTTATAGGCATCAGATGAAGGGAAGGGAAGGGAAGGGAAGGGAAGGGAAGGGAAGGGAAGGGAAGGGAAGGGAAGGGAAGGGAAGGGAAGGGAAGGGAAGGGAAGGGAAGGGAAGGGAAGGGAAGGGAAGGGAAGGGAAGGGAAGGGAAGGGAAGGGAAGGGAAGGGAAGGGAAGGGAAGGGAAGGGAAGGGAAGGGAAGGGAAGGGAAGGGAAGGGAAGGGAAGGGAAGGGAAGGGAAGGGAAGGGAAGGGAAGGGAAGGGAAGGGAAGGGAAGGGAAGGGAAGGGAAGGGAAGGGAAGGGAAGGGAAGGGAAGGGAAGGGAAGGGAAGGGAAGATTCATAGTTAGCAAGCAGCCCTCAGTGGCAATGAAGGAAATACAGAAACCTGGGTTGGCACCTTTCATATTGCATCTTGCTGGTCAACCACATTGACTGAATATTTTTGCTTTCTGATGGAGAAAGTCTTTTTCTCACCTTCTCTTTGAATGCACAACCACTCCCCAGATTGCAGCTGTGTGTGTGCAACTGTCTATACCTCCACAGCTCCCAAAAAAATTATCCAGGAAGCAGCAACTGGGAGGAATGCAAAAACCCTTACAAGAAGCTGAATTTCCTTGCCCTCAAAGTTCCAGGCCTGGCATGTGGTAAAGGCTGTGTGGCCAGAACTGGCTCTGCTGTCAAGTTAAAACTTGCAGATTTTGCTCAGTGTTTTGCATTAATGAACGGGGATTAATTTTGCTGAAGAAAGTATCAGTGCTACTTAGAGATCTTGTGGGAGCAGTCATGTACAGTTCTTGGCAGAATTCCTTCATCATCTAGTTAATAACTTTAGTTTCCTGCACTGTTGACCCAGAGATATCTTTGAGGAGAGATGGATGATGAAAATAATTGTTCTTTTAATCTTTGATTAAACATGACAATGACATACTTAGACTGATATACATATTGTAAGAGCTGTTTCAAGGGAAGAGGCCATGGGAAAGGATGGACTATCTTTCATTAGCAAAGCATTTCTGTATATGTTCCTGGTGAAACAAATTTCTCTTTGTAGTAAGTGGTTACCACAGGCTCTTATTCTAAACTGAATGTCAGCTTTGGGACCAACTTTAATTTATTTTGTCAAAGAAGAAAATTACAGTTAATCTTCCTAAGTAGACTTTAGTAGTTTTCTGGAGCTGATACAACATAAGGAACTTCATGAAGTTACGTGGCAACAGGACCATTATCCTGTGTTCAGTCTCTCTTTTGAGATTTCCAGGAGCTAAGTTTGAAGGTGATATGAATTCTGCTCTGTATGAAGTGGAAACAAAAGCAATTGGTTTTGGAGACAAATTTTTGATCAGTTCTCAATCTGAAAAATATCTTTTACAAGGCAAAAACACTCGTAATTTGGGTTATTTTACTTCCCTAAATATATGAAAACATCTTGACATATCTGATATACTAAGCAGGGCACTGTGCAAAAATTTGGCAGTAGCAGCACCCTCTATTCCCCATAGCTTACCCTGAAAGTTCATAGAAATGGAAATGTACAGAGATCCAGGTTTTGGATCCTGATTCTACCTCTTCTGTTTTAGATGTTACTGAATGCAGAAACATCTATTTTGGATAAATAGACCATGCTGGCCTGTCAAACACACTCATCCAATAAGTTTGTCATAGGAAAGAGCTAGAAAGCTCTTCTTACCAAGAAATTCTTGACCAATTGTTATTTTTTATTTGAAAATACAGTTTACTTTATTTGTACTGTTTTTCTTTGCACCATGGAGGAGAACCGAAAGAATGCTGCGAAACATGTCCTTTTTGTTGTAATTTGAGTTTTCTGGGATGGGGCATTGAGCAACCTGGTCTAGTGGAAGGTGTCCCTGCCCATAGCAGGGGGTTGGAACTAGGTGATTTTTAAGGTCTCTCAACTTCCAATGATTGTATGATTTTATAAGTGACCAATAAGATTTTAATAACCCTCCAAAATCCTGTTTGCTTAGCATTACGGTTTGATTGCTCTCCATTCAATGCTGATTTGGTTTCCATAAGTCAGCATCTAAGTCAGCCACCTAAGCATTCTGAATCAAATTTCCCAAATACCCAAATTTTTCCAAGACTAAAATGAAGGAAATCTAAAAAATTTGTATGATTTCTGAAAGAAGAATGATGAAAAGTCTTTTACTAAGATTAGATCAATTTATTTATTGATCTTTTGTAAACTTAAAGAAATGTCTAAAAAAGTGAAATTAAGTTTTCTAAAAAAAGTTGTAAATTGCATCAATATGCTTCCTTTTTTTTTTCATTTCAGAAATAAATTCTCTCTTATGCTCTTCAAAAAAAAATTTGCTCTCTCTAAAGATTCACATAAAATATTTAGTGTTATATTATTAGGCCTTTTCACTGCACCTTCCTATATATAAGATTAAATTGGAAAAAGCAATTTATGTCAATTAAAACTAGGGATGTGAACATGAAGAAAGAAATGAAAAAAACCAAATTGCTAAATTCTTAAAAAATGTATTATTTTTGTTTACAAATCATTGGCTAACACTTTCTGAGACAGACGTGCAGTATTCTGTCAGAAAAGTGTATGTGACATAACATTGGTACATGTCTGTATACAATTTATGTCTTGTTTCATTTAAATCCTATTCTCTTCTCTGCTTCTAATTTGTGTGACTGTTACAGATTTTTGGAAGCCAAAGCAATGATTAGTGATTGAGAACACAATTAGTTGGATGAACTCTGTATTAAGCAGCAATTTACAACCTAGACAAACCCAGGGCTTGTTGAATACTCAGTAGATGAAAGCCAAGAGAATGAGGTAGCTGCATGCACAAAAATTTTAGAACTATATGTTTTAATATGTATGATTAGCTCTTATAACAAAACTGGAATCTAGGAGGAAGCTTATGAAAAGCAGAAGTATTTCAGGCATAGGGAAAACATGTGCAAACGTGACTGCTTTACATGAGCTCATTCACATGGCTGAGAAACCCATCTGTTTCTGTTTTCTTGCTCGCTTCCTTTCAGTCACACAGAGTTCTGTGATACCACCCAAATAAAATAACCACCATAAAAGCAAATAAAGGCATTTTCCTTATCTGATAATTGTGGCCTTTCTCATCCCCTGCTGCGTGTGCTTCTTAAAAAACCAGTGTCATTGACATCAGCAGCTCCCAGTACATGATGTCTCATTTGTACACCACAAGAAACAGAGCTGGTAAGAAATGTTCCCAAGAACTAGAAGGCCATTCATTGTCAATTAACAACACACTTTAATGAGTTTCTTAGCAACAACGTTTGCTTTAAGCATAGGCCCCTAAGGGACATGCTCTGCGTTGTCAGACAAACAGCAAATGAAGACAGCTATTGATCCTTACTCTGTTGTGTGCTGAATTACAGCATACAAAGATAACCATTTCAAAGTTACATTTGGAATCAAAATGCTATAGTACAAGATGTTTCCATTAAGAATGAAATGTTCCTTCCATTCCCCGGTGGGATTTACATCTAAAAATATGATTTGCTGAAGGAATTTCAATCAGGAATTGCCAAAAAGGAAGTCAAATCTCCAGTCTTGAAGTTATAGAAACGTGGTAAACTCCAAAACCATTGGAGACCAAATCCAGGTGAAAACATTTAGTCAGAATATTTTAGGGAAGATACAGAACCAAGGCATTGAAAATCTTTCAAGAGGACATCCAGTTCTAGAAGAAGTTTCCAATCTGAGGTATGCATAATTCCAGGACATAATTTTACCTGATGACAAAATTTCTCTTAACGCTTCACATCCTTTTTCATCTAGTATCTAATTTTTCATCCTTCTGTTATTCAACCACCTGGGCATTCAGGACTGTTCATTTCCCTCTCTTTTCTTGGCAAGCACTCCTTTATATGTGTAAGAATACTATTTTTCTGAACTGAAAAAATGCCATTCATGCATTCATTCTTCATACAACAGGTTTTCTACGCATCTGTTTACTTTTGCTTCTTACTGAGCATTTTTTCTCCCTTTTTTTTTTTTTTTGGAAGGTGCTAATAGAATTATAGAATGGTTTGAGTTGGAGGGGACCTTAAAGATCATCTAGTTCCAGCCCTGCTGACATGGTCAGAGACAACTTTCACTAGCCCAGGTTGCTCAGAGTCTCATCCAACCTGGCCTTGAACACTTCCAGGGATGGGGATGGGGGATGTTGACCAAAGTAAGTCTAACACTCCCACTGAGCCCTAACTAGAGGGAAAGCTTTGACTTAGTACTGAACCTTAGAGTAAAAAACTCCTGTTAGCGTAGACAGCCATGGTTGTGCATTACACAGGCTCTGTAACCACTTCCCTTCCTTGGGGTCTGGCTACACATGCTCTGGCCAGCTTTGCTGTGGCTTGGTTGAATAAACTGTGATCACATTGTTGTGAAGGATCTGGCACAGAAAGAGCTCCTCTTTCTGGAGCTGCATTTGAACTCATGGTCTTTCTGCTTGCCCTTGCTTGTTATCTGCCTGACTGTTGGTTTGGCCATGGCTACACCTGGACAGGTACCTCCCTGACCATCACCTACAGACCTAACCTGGCTGGAGCTTAACCCTGTCCTGGCCCTGTGACCATGCCAAGCAGCCACATGGCTCTGGGTTACCTGCTCACCATCCCCAGGCTTGCTGAATCCTGTGAGACCCTGGCTGGTGAGGGCAGGTTCCCATAGCTACCCCAAGCACCCTGTACCTGTTGTGGCAGCTGGTCAGTGCTGTGGTCTGGCAGCAACCCAGGATGACCCACAGGCTCCTTTCAGACCCAGTCAGTGTCTAGAGATGTGTATTCCCTACCCTGTATGATGCAGTTGGCTGTTCCAGGTGGAATGCTTTCCCTGTGGTTTACCTGACTAAACACAAGATGGACTAGCTGCTGGTTCTTCAGACTTTTGGACCACTGCAAAAAAGGGCAGTTGTACAGATTTTTAGAGTTATTTTAAAGGACAGCTGTTTTTATCTACAACCCAGGCATGCAATAGTCTTCAGTTAAATAAAATTTTAATTTTAGCTAGTTGATATTATTTGCTAGATGCTTTATCTGAGGGTGTTACTCATCTCTGACCAGTGATACTTTCTGGGTCTGCCTTGTTTTCTGGGCTCATTCGCAGCTGTCAACAATGTTAAGCCTCATTTCAAATATTTCTTAAAACATCAGTAGCTGTTTGGGCACTATTTTTGTTATGTTTTCATTGTCAATGCTAAAAGGTAGCTACCAAACGGTGGTGAAAATAACCCATATGTTAACTTTATGCAACTTCTGGATCAAAAACTGTGGATAGGCAACTTGTCTGTGAAAAGGCACCCAGGAGAAGTCCTGGGTGGACTCTTTTTCCAAGGACTATTTCTTAAAAATAAATAAAAATAGTGCAATGAAATCTGTACAAAACCTGGACAACACAATGCAATTTCCTTGAAAATATGTGCAAGGCATGTTATTTTAAAGCCCTATCCGTGTTTCTGTTCTTGTCGAGTAGACATTTTGACCAAGGTAGAAAACTGAGGTTAAAAAACAATTATTAAAGAGAACACAACCAGCATCTACCTTGGTTTCTTTAATCATTGCACTGCCTGGGCCATGCCAGATGCCTGAGAGCCACCCCCATAGACTGTCCCTGGTGGCCTCCCACTGCTTCCCCTGCCCTGCCCATGGCCCAGGATGACACATGAGCCCACTGAGGCTGTCAGCCCCTGCCTCTGCCCCACCCCAGCAGTGCTGGTCCCCAGCTGCATGTAGCCCTTCCTTGCTCAGCCGTGGGGCAGGGCATGCCCAGCTGGGCAGGGATCACCCATGGGACCATAACCCATTCCTGTCCCCAGGGAGGTACCAAAGCCCAGGGCTGGAGATGAGCCAGTGGCCTTGCTCCTGGCTGGGAGTGGGATGAACTTTGACTGCCAAGCATTTAGGGACCAAAATATTTCCTGTTAACAATGGCTATTGTGCAGATATTTCTGCCGCCCTCATTAGCTCTGTCCCAGCCCTTGAGGTCAGGGAGAAGCCATTGTTCAGCCTTCTGAGGGCCTTTTTCTAAAAAGACCTCCCAGTAGTTTTAAAATATTGAGTTCATGGCAGAGTTATCATGGTGTTTTTTCTTGCTGTGCAATGTATACATGTACATGACCCCAAGGGCATAGGCAGCCCCATGCTGCATGCACAGATGAGATTAAAGATGCTGGCAACCCACACCCCACTGCCACCTCACCCAGGTGTCAGGGGATTTTTTTCCTTTAGGGTGCCCAGGGCTACAAGCAAGTGGATTTAGCTGCCCTTAGACCTGCTGTCTGAAGGTCTTCAGACCTTCTGCTTTCCTGCTTTGTCTTGGTAGCAAAGGAATGGTTGTTCCTGGCTACATCCAGGGATGGACCTAGGGATTGCATATCTAAGCCTACCTACAGAAGTGATCCTTGCTGACAATAGGATTTGAAGCAGGCAACTAACTTGTATAACCAATTTTTATTGAATAGTCATAAGTTTTCTACTTTATTCTTCTTTCTAAACCCTAGAAAATTTCTGTAACATTTCTTCCTTGTCTTAACCACATCCAGGAAAACAACACTGTAGGTGTTCAAGGCCCTGCAAAAAGTTCAAGACATGGAACAGCTCAGGAAATTTATTTCATTGCCTACCCCATATCGAGCCTCTGAAGAGGTTTATGGATAGACCAGACTGCAAATGCAAAGTCATATCAGTCAGAAAAAAATCTTACATGGCACTTTCTTCATCGGATATTTTATTGTACCTCTGTGTGTCTTGATCCCACTGCTCTTTTAAATAAGTTAGGGCTAAAATAGGGACCAGGAAATGAGAATTGGAAAAGGTTTCTTTATTTATTACAGGCTGCCTGTCTGCATTTTAGTTAAGGTAAATTATTCCACCAAAGAAATAATTTAAAAGAATCTTTTAAAATTTAAACATTTTAACACCACACATAAAAATTCCCGGTTGTTTCTAAACATGTCTTGTAGGATTCTTGTGGCCTAAAATACAAAATTCATTTTTGTGATTTGGCAAAGATTGCACAGTGGATTTGTCACTATTTCTGTGCAAGGATGTTGACTTTATTTCAAGTGTCCTGGATGATGTTAGCAAGCATCAATACCCAAAGTATTTCTCTCTTCAGACTATTTGATAGTCATTGCTTATGTCCCTTACCAACAGACTTCTCTTTTTGAATTCAGCCCCTCTGCTGTTCTTTTCTGCTAGGTAAGAACAATTTTGGGACTTGCCAGAGAGTTATTTTTTCTTTACATTTAATGTGAAAATTTACCCAGTTCTGCTACTGAACTATGAAAGATGAAACAAGGTTAAAAATATGCAAGATTCTTTTTTTTTACTCTCTTGTTACAGGTCAGAAAATTGCATTTTGACAAAAAAAATAACCTCTGTAACAAAAAACTGTTTCTGAACAATGTCTTCTAAACCTTGCATTTCAAGAATCTTCCTCAAGTTATGAACAATATTTTCTCCCTATGAAGAGATGGAGTCATCCATCCCCCATAAGTTTGGTTTACAAAATGGCTCCGTTTCCTAGGTAAAGAAAGAAAAAACTTTTCAACATTCTGAAGAAAACTGGTCATGTTCTTTAGGTTAGGAATCATTTCTGAAAGTCAGGAGGTCTTATAATTCTCATTTCTGGCTCCTGTTCTGAATTGTATTGTTTCCAAAGTGAATCTATATTTCCCATTAATTTCATAATCCAGAAGTCCCTCAATTCTATGCCATAAAGTTTCAGAGGTAGTGCATATCCTCAAGAGAAAAAAGTCAGCATAGATACAGGAATGTAATTCAAGCTCTATTGATTTATATTTGCTGAGCATATGCTGGCTAATGTGATACAAACAGGGAATGTACTCTTTGAAAGACAGGGGCAATCCTGTAAGGAACCCGGTTGAAGTTGCTGCTTGCAAGGCAATCCTTTTCTATTGCATTGATAGATAACAAGTATTTCAAAGACAAAGGAAATACCACCTGGGAGTAATAGAGTAAATTCTTTTCTTATCCTTGACTTGCCATATATATTTTCAAATATTTTTAAATGGTCCTTTGTGCCATGTGCCTGATTAGTATGCCTCATTAGAAACATCTCAAGGGGTTTATTTTCAGACAGATAATCTTATAGCTCTTTCCACATCAAATTTTTTAAAAATCAGAAAGATATTTCAAGGGCAACTCTGGATTAAATATCTGTCTTCAGAAAATCTTGGTCATGGACATCACCATCAAAAATAAAACTCTGTTGGCTCTATCTTTATGTCTGTCTTGTGCCCCTGAGTTTAAGAGTTACAAGGCCATGGAAAAAGAATATGTCAGTCTTCCTCTTTGCCACCAAATCCAAAGGGATTTTTTAACTTCTTAAGGCCTTCAGCCTCAGTGAAGAATACATCTCACCAACTAACTGAGGTGTCTGTGTTTGGCATTGTCCTAATACCTTCCCACAATTTTCTGTGCTCAAAAAATACATGAGAGAAATGGCATTAGCAGGAAAAGAAAGGCTGAATCCAGTACTAAACCTCCCTCTCAAAGACATATCTGTTTCATACACTATCCTTGAGACAGTGAATACAGATATGAAAAGAACATGACAGAGCCTCCTGGTCATGGGATAAAAAAGCTCATCTCAGTTGGTGTAAATCAAATGGGGATCAAAGCAGTTTAATTTATGGCATGCATTTAACTGATAATCAGTGCATTCAGGACTGATATCAACACAAATGTGAGATGTCCCTATGATCATCAATGCAGTCTGTTGTGTTGTAGGACAGGTAGAAGAACAGCACCTCTTTACCATCAGGAAAAACCTCAGGAGTCCCTGAAGTAAGATCTTCTCCGCAGTATTCTGCTTTTTGCCTTCTTTCCACATGCTGTTCTCTGCTGGGTTGCTCTTGGCTGCCTTACATGTTTTTCTCAGAAACAAGGAAAAACATCTGAAACTGCTCAGCATGTGGAAACAGAAAGAGAGGGGGATGATAGAGTATGGGGGTGGAATGTGGTGCCCTAAAAATAGGTATCCATGGGCTATTTAAATGTTCCAAGATATCAGACTGCCACTTCAGAGTGCCATGATTGTCTTTTAGGATGGAGAACCTAGGAAGGGGTTGTGTCATAACTGATAGCCCACAAGGATTTCTTTCCCAAATGTCACTGAATTCCTCATGGTTACATGATAGCACCAAGCTTAGTTCAACATATTTAGTGGAGTTTGGAGACTCAGTCAGCTTTTCATGAAGTCAGTGTTACACTTGGAAAGAGAGAATCGTGGAATTGTTGAGGTTGGAAAACACCTTTGACATCTATGAGTCCAACTGTTAACACTGTCCTTAGGTACCACATCTACACATCTTTTACACACCTCCAGGGATGGTGACTCAACCACTTCCCTGAGAAGCCTGTTTCAATGCTTGACAACCTTTTCAGGGAAGAAATTCTTCTGCTGAGCTTGGGAAGGAACCTCCTAGTAATGCTAAAATGAAGAAAAGGAGTTTATTTTGAAATACCATAAGACAAAAAGTCAAAATAATATCATGCATAATATACATTAAGTGCCTTATGGTGTTCGAAACATAGCACTATAGCTCCATTTGAGAATCAAATTACTTTGGGGAAGAGGGGAAGTTTGGTAACGCCTATTCAGTGTTACTGGAAGGATTGTAGCTTCAAAGGCCCTCTTATTCCCTACCCCAGTGTAAGGTAAGGGTTTCCCTTTGCTGGTGTTCCCAGTATCTTGGCATAATAGGCAATTACTCCTCTTTGTACCAAACCTACTTTATCCTCATTTAATATCCTTATTTCTTGCCAGGACATTTGATTTAAGTGGGCTGAATCTTCAATGATGTACACTACATGAGTTACTGAGAAAGTTACTCTACCCCAACTTTGGCAGTTAAAGTTCTAGGCTGTGTACCTGTAGTTGGTTTGTTTAAAGTTGGTTCAAAGGAAAAAAGTGTCTCCATAAATGACTCATCTTGCCCTAAAACAGTTGCCCAAGACAGATTGAGTGAACTATCTCTGGAGGTGGCCATTTTTCCCTAATAACTAAAAGGAGACTGTTGTGGCTAGCCCAAACTTAGCCATCTAAAGTTCATGCCTTTAGGAGCCATTAGATGCCATCTGCTTTGTGGACTCTATGGGTGTCAAGGCAATGTTGGAAAAATCAGGTTGCCAAGGAAAAAGGAGTGCCAGGTCCCTCCTTCCATTTTGTCAGAATTGTGAACAATACTACAGCCTTTTTTTTGTTGGAAATATTTCTATTTTGAAACCTGACTTTCTGTGAAATGTTGTTCCCTTTCACATTTCTTTTTTCTTCATCAAATCATCAGGTGTCTCACACAAAAGTTCCTTTCTGACACTTCAGATTCACAGCACTGTGAAAGGAGAGGTATTCACTGCCCAGACTTGTGTCTTAGTCCCAGGCAGCATATGCACCTCATCCACAAGAAAGCATTTATTCTTGCTTTGATAATCCTGAAGAAAAGCAGACTTACTCTACTTTAGCCTGGGGAGTACAGCATTTAAACAATCCAGAGAGTAAATACTCATAACTTGAGTCGTTTTAAAATGCAGCAATTCTTAGCTTCCTCTTACAACAAGGTGCAGATTTGCCATTTTCGTTTTTCAGCAGAAAGACTATGAAAGCAGTGGAGGGAACTGACTCCACACCACAAGCTATAGACTAGGGAAGTACAACGATACAGAGACAACTATGTAGAAAGTCCACAGAAGCTTTTTTTTCCCTTTTTTCAGCAACAATACAGATTTGGTTTGGTTGTACAAAGTATTAATGTTCCTAGAGTCTGCTTTGTTTACAAAAAAAATATATTTATTGTAAATAAAAAGGTATCTGTAACTTTCTCAGTCAGATGTCTAAATCAATGAATCACATTAGAAAAAAAATGTCATAGTGTTTGGTCACAAAAATTTTCTAGAGGTTGTTATTGCTTTCAAATGACATAAACACAGAGACCAATACTGAAGTGACAAAGTCTCATTCAGCAAGAATCCCACGCCAAATGACAGAGACTCAGCAGGGAGACTTCTGCCATGAAAACTGATTTAACAGTAAACCCACATCATAGGAACTAGACAAGAAGAGGTTTTCAGAGCAAGCCTTTGCAGAGTCACATTCCAGGTTTCATTCAGCCTTTACCCAGCGGTGTACCCACTGTAAGGGTATCCATGTGAGACTAAGAGGCAGGATAGACTTGAAGAGAACATGCCCATATTTCAATATCTCCAAATCCAGCTTCCCTTTGCAGAGGGTTCTGCTGCTCTGGGAACTCTCCACAACTGTGCAGAAGGGACCAGATCCTCCCCATAACATCTGCTCCCTTCAGAGACCATGCAGAGGACCAAACACAGCAAAGGTGTACTAAAGTTGAGTGCCTGTGTCCTGAGGTGAATGACAGATAATGTACTCCAGAGAACAGAGTGTAGGGGAAACTAGGAAGAAGTGGTTACTGCATAATGACTTTCTGCAGCTTGGAGATGACAAGGTATTTAACAGATCTCTGATTTGTTTACAATTACACCTGCAAGAACACCTTAGACCCTCTCTTATGGGAGTCAAAATATGGCTGACTTGAAGCAGTTTATAGACACATTAGAAAGAAATGCACAGAAGGTTGTCCCAATAAAGGTATAAATATTTTATAATCAATGCTGAAATATGATTTAAGATATCCACAAAAAAATTTGAATCAAAGGTAATTCTGTGAGTGACAACTTGGAAGCTAATTTTGACATTTCCACCTCTTGACTGTTAGGAATTTAATGCTAAATGTCAATGTTTACAGCTTGCACAACTGTAATTGTGTTAATGATGAGTTTATGTTTGTAAGTTCAGGCTTAGCATGATTGATATTTCAAATAACTTTGTTGCACTAAATTTTAGCACTCATTACTTGCTTAGCATTCACTAAATTACAGGTTTTACTTCACTAGTCTATCAAAAAAATAAAACTGAGATAAGTTCTTTCCCTGAACTACAGGCTACAATCTGATTAAATTAAAATTTGAGTGCTTTGATTCCCAACAGTGTTTAATAATACTTTTAGACTTTTCCTTTTGCTTTTTCTTTTGCTTGTTTATGGAAATACCTCAGAGCTAAATAGTAAGGAAAATCCTAGCCATTGAATTCAGCATCATCTCTTAGAAAAGATTTTTGAGGCTCAGTGCAATCTATTGAAAAGGCTGTTCTAGCAAAATAAAGGTAAAATGGAATGAAAATAGCTATTTCCACTTCTTTGGAGTGATAGCAGAACAGAGAATCTCATCAATTCATACCCATCTGAGCATGGCAGTTCCTGTTCTCATCTACAGATGTAATCTGTAAATGTGAATTTTTTGTCTCCACCTGCTGTTTACCTCCTTGGATGAGTTAGGAAAGTGTAAAGCCTGAAGAGCTGCATGTCCTAAGGCCATTTTGGTGGCAGAGACTGCCCTGGTGACCCCATGACGTCTTTAGATCTATCACTGCCATTTAATAGGAAATACTGCAGGGACTTTCCATGAGCAAGCAGGGGCACTGTAATTGTATCTGTATGGTCTCTGATAGTCACAGTTCATCATGGATTTGAGTCAACGGTGCCTGCAGGAATGTGATGTGATTTAAAGACCAACCCTATGCAGAAGCCTGTGTCACATATGGTTGTTCATGTCTCAGTAAATTGAGTGATTTTCTAGGTACTAAGGAAGATCAGGACATTTGGGCTCAACCCTAAGGAAAAAGATTACATCCTTTGCAGACTTGCCTTCCACTAACATATTTGATGAGCATGACATGTTGAGACTCACAACTCATGAAGAAGACAAGGCACAAAATATAATAAGTAATCTTTTTACCCATTGTTTATCAATCTTAACTATTGAGACAGAGATTTGATCAAAAGGCCTTCAATCCTTAGCAACCCCTATTCTCCCAGAAAAGGGATATTTTTAACTGCTCAGTTGGCTGAGAGTGGTAATTGTACCCATAACCACCAATAACAATGTCAGAGAAAAAGACTTTGCCCCAGCTCCTGTCCACAAGTCCGTAGTTTTCCCAGCTGTGTGTTTCAAGCTGCTCCTTAGATCATGTTCTGGATGGCACAGCTGCCTACTGTTCAGAGCAGGCAGGTTTGCCCAAGCTCCCCTTCTTCTCTTCCCCTTGATATCTGTTGCACTCACTTTGCTCTTCCTCCATTCCTGCCTACTAACACATTTCTCAGTGCAGCTGTAGCTGGGTAGTTTTCTCCCTGCAGTAAAATTTCCATGGGTGAGCAATGTGTGTGCCTCAACTGAGGCCAGTGCTGCGCAGTGACTCTCCCATATGCTGAATTCTTGCTCCACTAAATAACCTTCTTCTACCTCTCTCCATCCACACTACTGCTAGAGTAATAATATGAACTCCATCTGAGGCAATTACTGGGCTTTCAATTTCCCTTTAATTTCTGAAGTTGGCCTGTTTGCTGTATTTCTGCACAGGGAAGCACAAATCTACCCTTCACCAAACATTAGGATAATTTGATGTCTCAGCCTGCTTCATTGTGAATAAGGTCTAATAGACTGTGATGATATCCCAGACATAAACACTGTAATAGGAATATGAATAAATTTTATCAAAATATGATCTTTCTTGTGCTGTTGTCTTTTACACAATCCCCAGCATAAATGCCTTTACAGTTTATCCACAAGTAAACAGCTGGCCTCTCCTCTGTGGAAGGAGCTGTGTCATTGCATGTAGTTAGCACATTATTTGCAGACTGAAGCTTGTATCTGGAAAACCCAGCCATTAGGCTATTGATTAGAGTGAAAACCAATTTGTGGACCCATGCCTTTTTTCCTCCGCAACAATGTTCCTCTGACTTATTGTGGCCAACCCTATCCAGGTCATTGTTCAGTTGTAGTGTTTTCAGTTTATTGTTTTTCACACTCTGGCCATGGCACACTATTCTTGATTCCTTCTGCCAAAGTTCCTTTATGTGTATGACTCATCCAGGCTTTCACTATCTTACATATTCAATAGTATAAAATTATTTTCTTCTGCTTTAAGAGATCCCTCTCTTTGCATATCCATTCAGACTGCTGCTGCAAAGTGCTGTTCTATGAGTCATTAATTTTGATCATAATAGTCTTGGTTTGGAAACTTTTGACTGGGCTTTTTTCTGTTCTTTTCTGTCAGAGACAGGCCACTTGTGATCTTATCCAAGGATCTTAACATCTTTGACTTTTCATTTCAGGTCTTTTCATTATCAAAATGATTTCTTGCAACTCTTCAGTCTATGGCATTACCTGCATTTTCTCACAAAGTCCTCTAAACCTTTGCAAAGTTATGTCCTTCAGTCCCTCCTCTTTCTCTGTGATGATAGCAAAGGCCTTGGCAACATCTAGCCTGCTGGTGTGCTGGAGCCAATACACCCAGTGCCTTTGCAGTACAACCCTCTCATTTACCTGATATGTTTGTTGTTTTTCTGCATATAGAGTGAAAAATGTCTGGGGAAAGGATTAGGTTTTTTGTTTTGTGCTTTTTTTCCCCAGTCCTGATAGACATGGTCCTCTTCCCTGACTGGACTTCCTAACCACTGCCAGACAACTGTGGGACTCTTTTAAATCAACATATAGATATGCTGACATAAGGCCAAAAGAGAATACAACCTTACTGTATAAGCAGTGTTGGGATAAGTACTTGGGACAGCTGCAATTGAATCTTTTATTACAGTTGCGTAGTCACAGCTGCAAAACATCCTTATTTAGAAAACCTGTATGTCTCTCTGACTCGACAATGAGACTCTGTAAGGATGGAGATGGGAATATACTGCAATGAGGGGCATCAATATTATGACAACAAGGGCTAGAAATACATAGGTAGATATTTGGTATACAAGATTTTATTAAAAACACAGATGTAAAATTATCTGACAGGACCAAGAATGTTTTTCAGGAGGATACCAAGATCTTTAGTGACCACATCATCATTCATCTTTGTCTCTTGTCATGTCTATCAAATCCTCCTCCCCAGCTCCCCAGCACATGCATGGATTGGTAGTTGCAGAGAATTATCCCTATTACAAAATTTAAAAAAAGAGATATAACCTTGTCTGCTTTAATGTTTTAACTATTATTCAGGCTTCTAATTGTTCTTCACCCTATCCCTCTGGATTGTTTTCCAAAGTAGCAGTACCTACCTTCTTTTCCTGACACAAGTACCTTAAAGCAATATTACAGGTTCTCACAGTTTCTTTGCCATGATGATGAAATGCTTAAGCCTTTTTTCTCACAGCTGCAGTAGGTTTAGCCTGCCATTAACTAACTAAGTTTGTTTGAGCATATGTCCACTCCTCAAGTTTTATAAAATGGAATAACCCAGTCAGGCAAATCTGTTTAAAAACCTGGATTAAGAGTTGCAACTAGCAAGTTAGAAGTAAGAGGTATAGCATTTTGATCTCTTCTAAATGCCTTAACTGAAAAGAGTGAAGACTTGATGTACCTGAAAATCTTTTTACCAGATGTTATCCTGAGGAACTGAACTGGTACAGCAATAACATTTAGAAAGAGTTCAGGTGTGGCTGAAATTGAGTCTTTGTTTTCACAGGGAAAAGTCCCAGCACATAACCTCACCTAGAAATATAGTTGGGGCAATAGTCCCTCTTGTTTACATAAAGCAATCAAGAAGCTAAGGCCCTAATTGAGCAAATTCTCTATTCTGCTAGATGTGTTCAAGTTATAGGCCTCTGTCTTGCTAATGTCATGTCCTAATTAGTTACATGACAAGAAATGACATACAGCAGTGGTCAAGGAAGCTGAGAATTAGAGACTGTCACAGGAAATGATTGATAAAGCCTTTTGCAGGGGTCACTGTAATGGGGAACAACGACTGGAATAAAATTCTATTCACAGCAGCAGCTCCAAGCCTCTAATTACTTCAGGTCTAACAGTGACATATTTGTATAAGACTTGGCTAAATCACAGGAGGAAGAATTAAGACAACATAGGCAGATCCAGAGGTTAGTTAGATATTGGAATGCCATTTTTTCTCCCAGACACTCATGGGCTGAGGCAGACTAGTCCTCAATCCCAAATCTTTACATCAAGATATGGTTCGGGGCATGGCTGGTTGGTGTTTTGGGTTTTTTTTTTCTCGCCTTTTTCCTTTTTTTCCCCAGCCTGAGTGAGCATTTGGACTTCTTTTCTGTAGAAGGTTGACAAGAAGTTGTTGATGTTGTCCTACACCAACCTCTACAAAAGGGTTGATGTAGGCCAAGTCACACCTGTGGTGAATCCAGGACCCTGCTAAAATGCACACTTTCAGCAAGAATTCATGTTTTTCCCTAGTTCATTAAGGTAGCCATCTCTCTAAATGGAAAAGTACAGGCAGTGTGTATTTTCTCAGTCTGTGGTCCGAGTCACAGGAGCCTTGGCAAACTGTTCTTGACTGTGGTCTATGAGACCAAGAGACCAAACACATCTGGGTTGGGTACAAATGTGTACCCAACACAGATCTGAATCCAGCTCAGATCAACATGCTTCATTCCCTCTTTCTATCAGAAAATAAGCAAATTGTCTCTCTGAATCGCGGAGCGGGGAATGATGTGTTAAACACTCCACTTTCAACATCAGTTTCTGACAAGCACTTAATCAGACAGGGCTAAGTAGATCACAAAATCAAGCAAGATAAAAGCAGCAGATGTTTTGACTCTAAATAGAAGTATTTTGATAGTCATGATGTGAATGGCAACTGTCCATCCTTCTTTAATGCAGGAAAAAAGTTGTTTGACAGCACTACATCATTTGTTGCCTTTTCAAAATGCTGTCGTGTAAATGCCACTTGCATTATGGTCATTCACAAGAAATGTCACTTCAGCCAAGCAAGCTTATGGCTGAGGCTCTGTCATTTTCCATCCAGTTTGCACAATGAATAAACTGTGTGATAAAGGGGTGCATGAGGCAGACAACTGAGGTAAGTGGGGAGGGGGCATGCTTAGAAAGCTTGGCAAGAAAATTTTCTCTCAGCTTTATCCAAACTGATAAATGCTAAGAGAATGACATTTACATTAAAACCATGGTCAGATTGCAAATAAAGTTTGGTGATTCACAAGCTGCTTCTTTCCTTCTGAGATAATATTTGTAGGGCTGCGAAATATTGCATTTTATATATAGCAGCATTTAGGGTACCATAACATGGGAAACTGCTTCTGTTAAAAAAAGCCTGCAATATGCATCAGCCCAAGGACACACAGAAATTAATTTGCCACCACAGTTATATCCCTATTTGATGCCATCACTCCTTTTTTCTCCTCCAACACTGTTCAAAGCCCTTCCAATGGAAGTGGAGCTCCCAGAAACTGCTGCACCATCTCCTGTGAGCCTGAGGTTCTGCTGAATGGAAGAGGAATCTGGGCATATCAGCAAGATTACTTCAGCCCTGCCCTTGCAGCTAATAGCTAGAACAGAGTGTGGTTCTGGCCTTATTTGTGAGACCAATGCAGCTATCCAAAAGGAGTGAGAGCTGAATGAAATAAAATGCTGGCTTAAGTGTTTTCCACCTCCCAATAGATTAACTGGTGTCTCTGTAGGAAATCAGAAAAGAGTGTGTGGACAATCTCATCTTTCAAGACTCACCAAGCCAGCAGGTTGGTTGATCATTTAAGGCTGCCTTCAGTGTCAGAATTTACTGCCATGTGAGTTAAGCAAGTTTTCTGAGGTCATGTCTATCACATGCTATCCAGTCAAGCCTACAGAGTTCCCCTGGTTATGTAGGACATTACTACACTTGTCCCTGCAATAATGTATTTCTATAAATGAACTCTGACTACTGAGTGGACTTTGGGGGCAAATAAAGATCCTGCCATCAGTCTTAGCAGAAAGATAAATTCAAATATATGTGACACTACGTCCCTTTTCCCACCCCTGCCTTGTTACAACCATCACTCTTAATGGATTGTCTACGTGCAGGTGGCTGGATCATCCTGTAGGAATTTGTTAAGGGGCACAGTGATGCTGGAGCAATGGTATCAAAAACTGGGATAACAATGGTCCTGTTCCTATTTGAATCATCTCTTGTAAGAACAATTTGGGGGCAGCATCTGACTCCCAAGTGACTGAAAAATGAAAGTTAAAACTGGACTAGAAAAAAACCCTACAAGCTGCAGTAACAAGTTTAGAGGGGAGAATTAGATGCTAGCTTTTTCATGGGTGTTGTCTGGGGAATCAGTACAGTAGCAGCCTAATACATTTTATTCATGACCTGAGGAGAATTTATCCCAAGTGTGAGCATGATGGTATTTCACTAAATGTAGTTGGCTTCACTGATCAGAAGATGAGAGCCCACAGTGCTGAAGAAATAGCCTATAAGAAGGAAATGTTAATGATGTAGAGGTAATAAGGACCATTTGAGTTTTTTAAGGACTGCATATTCTATTTGTTAAAAAGTGACTTTTAACTTGCTCTGTTAGATGCAAAAAAAAAAAAAAAAAGAAAATGTTTCACAAGTGGCTTTAACTCAAAAAAGTTTGTGTTTTTATTTCTGTAGTAACTTTTCCTGATTCAAATTTTGAATCTATCTGTATCTACAAGCCTAATTCAGTGAACTGTCTGGATCGTGATATTGCCAGGGTGGGTTCAGCCTGTTTGGAACACATGCAATACAGCCTGACCTTCAGGATATGTGCTTTTTTACACAACATCTGAATAAACTAGTAACTATCCAAAAATATTTTTCCTAATATAATCATGCTATTTTAACAAACTTGATTCTCTTAAACCAGCCAACACTAAGTATGGGGTTTATTACCATGCGGTAGAGTTGAGGTCTATGTGACATATTTGAAGAGTGGGTAAAACATCTGTTTTTAATTTCCCAGAAGTAGAGGGTGATGGCACCTGTTTTTGCATTTTTAAATTATTTTTAGTTTATTTTAACTGATTTTTATCCTCAAAGGTGGTTAGTAAATACACTTTGAAAATTTTCCTGGGTGTAAATCACAAAACTACTTCACTCATGGGCAAAAAATTATCAGATACTGTATTTAGTTGTATCTCATTATTAACAGCAAAATTAATAAACTGTGATTGTAAAGAAGTTTACCACTTACTATCATTTATCCATAATGTTGTGTCTTCATTGGAACTGCAGGTGTAAGGCTATTTTAAAACTTTTACCAAAAAAAATTACAAAAATTTATTCTAGTATTTTGCTTTTCTAAAGGAAAATATGACAGTTATAAACATAACCTTACATAAAGGCCTTCAGCAATGACTTGCAACAACTCTCAGAAGTGTAAACATCAGGTGTCTCCAGACCTTGCAGAATGAAATTTGAGTTGTATAGGAGTGTTGAGTGTTATTTGAGTGTTACAGGAGGAATCTGGGGTTCTTCACTCTATACCCTAGAAGGTCTAGTCACAAACCTGTTACTGGTTCCAGTCTCTGTGATCCTTTTTTTGGGAATTTGATTATTGTACGCTTTCTGGAAGTAAATCTGCATTAAAAATAACAGAAATCAAATAAAAGTCAAAATCCAGAAGACTGGCATACAAAATAAATTGCTATTTCAAGTGGGCATTGAATTCCACAAGTAAGCCTTGCAGGACCAAATCACTGTAGAGTCTAGGACAGCATAAGCTCTACCAGAATACCAGTTACTGAACCTGTGTTCCTTCCCCACACAGGAAGGTCCTTTTACATATCTAATTCAAGCATATGACCTAAAAAATCATAATATAATATAATATAATATCACAGCATTTATTTCACTCTTGAATCCATGGCAATTAAAAATAAAATCGTCACAATGAGCCAGAAGGATGTCCTTTCCTATTCTCCATCAAACCAAAAGAGATGTGTAAAAATCCCTCTACTACACAAGTGCCAATGCTATTTGGTGTTTGTATTTCCCTTAACAAAGACAAACTGTCTTATGACTGCCAAAAGAAAAAGGAGTTTAAATTATTAGACACACCAAGGTGTGTTTTCCCAAGAGTACTGTGTGTAATCCACTTACCACTGAAGATCTTAATTTTACCACAGTGTGAGTTGATTGATAAATTTTATGGAGATACAGAGAAAGACTCAGGACTGTTGTATCAACATGGTCACCTAGTTGTCCTCCAGGATAACAGACATGGAGAAGATGAATGTCTGTAAGTAAATTAGTAAGCAAATTCCTGCCTTCTTGTAGTTGACTGAAATGTCGAGATATGATGAAACCTGTGGACCAAAAGTGGTTAAAAGCACATTTCACAATCCAGTAACCGTTCCTTAGGGTGGGATGCATGAATGGGAGTGTTCATACCATGTGCAGGAAGGGTCTTTTTCTGGTCTTGAGTGGAAGCACATCTATCTAAGTTCTGCTCCCTGTCAGCCTCAGTGTATTTTTCACAGCACCTGCTTGCACAACACCTCTTCAAAGCCCAGTTATGTACTTGGCACACATACACACAGACATTCTCACCAGTTTGTCTCTTGACCACGTACCTCACATGGTATGGACAGCTTTGCCATGTTAGGATCTGTTCTGCGATTGAAACTGGGGGTGCCTGAGCACCCTCAGTGATGACAGGCATACCTGAACTACTGAGTACTTCAGCCCCTCTTCCTGCATTTTCTCATCTGTCTGTCCCTTTAAGCCTTCTGTCAGAAGAGCCACCTTCATCCTTATCATACTGTTAGAATTCCAAACCCCCAAGGAAACAGAGGATGATAATTTAATACATATATAGAAGTTATTTTGTCTTTCTTCAATACCTGGCAATAATTAATTTTATATAATTCTTCCTACAAAATTTTAGCAAATAACCCTCCCTTACTGCAAGATGTTTAACAAGTATTTTGATGCTAATTAATCACACTAATTCTGCTTTTTTGAGGGAAGAATTTTTTATCACTGATCTTTTGGGTAAGGGCAAAGTTTGCTAGGTTTGGGGTCAGCAAGTTTTTGTTTTTAGACAAATGATCTCTTTGGCTCTTGGAACAGCAATGGTGGAAACACCTCTAAATCTCTCCCATCTAAATGCCAGTTAATACTCTGACCTTTTCACTTACATTTATTTTACATTCACGGAGCCTCAGGCATAGACCAAATTGCAAATCCCTCCCTGTTCACACACTCTGACTAGAATGGCTTAAGGTTAATTAGTTCTTCAACAGACCCCACCAGAGGTAATTTCTTGAGTTACCTGCTCTTGAACCTGGGTCTCTTGCTCTCTCTTGATTTTTATTTTGCGTCTTCCTGTTTCTGTGGCTTTCCTACAGACAATTTAAAGGCAATGGCAGAAAGTCACACCTGGATGTGTTCCTGTGTAACCTACTCTATGTGATCCTGCTTTGGCAGGAGGGCTGGACCAGAGGATCCAACCAACCAGGGAAGAACCAGGAGACCAGAAATTCCTTCCAAATCCAACGCTTCCAGGAAAGTGAATGGGCTGCTACAGAACCAAAATGTCACCTGTCACCTCCCCATGTCCCGTGGTTCCCCACTCATCAGTGCTCCCAGTCAGCCATGGCAGCAATGAATTCAACAGTAAATGTTTTATATTTCAAAACCAAGTCAGTTCTGCATTCTCAATCCTACCTTATAAGCTGCAACCAAACCTCTCCCAGGAGCTCAGTTGAGACTTGAAGTTCGATCATGGTATACAAGCACTTCTGGTAGTAAAGAGAGACCTATGAAGATTTCAAATGTTCAAGGTGCTCCTGCTTTGTGATTGCTGATTAAACAATGTGCATCCTCAGTGGCCACACAGTTGTAGGCAGCTATTTTGGCTGTTGTCCTGGTGCTGTCTAACTGCTGCCTGTCACATCAGAGTGTCAGGTACCATGTCCCATGAGAAAGGCTGATTCAGAAGGTTAGAACAAACATGCCAAGGGACAAATTTTCAGTTATTTCAAAGGAGGATTTGTTATTCTGTCTTTAGGCATTTGGGGGGAGGGAGAAAGAGAGTTTTGCATTACCCAAGAGAGCTAGGTGTTTTGCCAGAGCTGGAGAACATGATTCTTTTGGTCACAGGTGCTTGAACCAGGGAGCAGGGATCAATTTAAAATAATATTTTCTAAATATTTTTGTTTAACTATTGGCTCATTCCCTAACTCGTTCTGATGTCCTCAGACTGTCTGTCTTTAATACAAGTTTCCTGTAAGGGTGCTATAAACCTACTGTTTGGCTATGGTACCAGAAGTCAGCCTTTTTCCAGCTTTTCTCTAGCTCTGCAGACATAGCCAGAGTGAACTGGGCTTTGATGCTATTTGCTGCACATTTCCACCAGTAATAGGCTTGGGTAGCTCTGACTTGTGGAGATATTGGAGAAGGGATGGAGGATATTTGAGAGTTATAATCACTCACATTGCACTGATGAGAGCAGCTGGTTCCTTAGGCACCACAACACTATTGGTGAATTGCAACAGGCCATGGACTGATCTTGTCAGCCACAATGAGAGACATTAGAAAAATGTGTTTCTGTCCAGTGTGGGGAATGGAGGGACCAGGTGTCCTGGGGGGAGCTTTTGCCTTTCATATAACTTGGCCAGAATGAGAGTAAAGTTCATTAAGTCTTTGCAAAATCTGAAAAAAAATCAGTTTCCAGATTTCCAAGTGTTTCTAAACTGCACAGAAACTGTAGTTGAGCCTGAAGCGTAACTGAGGGAAGAGAGGGGTTAGGCTCACAGTTCCCTGAAGAAAAAAGTACAGAACATGAAAACTTGGCTGAAACAAACTGCTGTGCTTAGCATGTCAGCAGTCCTGTGAGAGCGCAGAGAAATGCATGCACTCCTGCACCTCCAGCTAGAGGGTCTCTCCTGCACCTCCTGAGTGCTGAGAAAACACAAATCCTGAGAAGCTTTGTGTCAACACCAATTATCCAAAGAGTCTGTCCCATGTGATCAGCTTCTGCCAGACCTGCCACAGGAACTTCTGGGGTTCTCCACGTGCTCCAGAAACCATACGGATTCGTGGAAGATTTTGTTCAGTCCTGACATGCTGTGAGGAAACCAGGAGTTATTCTAGATCTATAAACATGCTCAGAGGGAGCAATTACTTCTGGCATGTGAATGATGGGATCAATATGCACATTCTATATAGTCTTTGCCTGTCTGCTAAGTGCATAGGGGACATTATTTTTAGCAGTGCAAGTTGCTTGCGAAGGTAGATTTCTGTGCCTTTACTAAAGTTACTTCAGCCTGGGAAAGGCCAGGGAAGAGACATCTGGTGAAAGAGCCTGGATGAAGAGCAAGTCTGTTTCTAAAAGAGGGGAAAAGTTTGGACCAAGCTTGCAAAGCCAAAAGCTAGGTTAATTAAAATATTTCATCCTGTCACTCTGATGTTCATGGAAGCAAACCAAAATACTTAATATTGCCCTTCAGGGTCAGACCATGCTTTGCTTCGCTTCACTTCTAGCTGCCTCTCCCAGTCATTGTTAAGTGCAAGCCTCCAGCTCACAGGGACATCAAACTTATTAATCAGATTTCAGATGAGAACACATTATATTGTCTGGGTCCCAGGACTGTCAGGTGTTTTATGCTGAGGACTGAGCCTGATACTTTAGATTGGTCATCCATTTCTGAGCATTCAGGGGAAACTCATCTACAGTTATGCTCATAAGGTACGTCACATGCTGAAAGAAAATAGCCATATTTCATATTTACAGAAAGCAATTTGAACTAGAGTAGAAGCACACTTAAAGATGTAGCATGAAAGAGGAAAATATTTAAATATACTCTTCCAACAACCACAAGTTAGGAGCAGAGAGACTAGTAAGGAGATGCATTAAGCTTCTGCTACATCTATAGGATTTAGGCATTAATTTCTTCAAAGTCCTTGAAAAATCTTAAGTTGAATCTCCCTGAAAAACCATACATCAAAGTGACAGAAGTTGAACGCTACTCTTGTTGTGACTCCGAGCTGAAGTCCATGACTACCATGGACTCAATGAAATGAGAAAAGAAGCAAAAAAAATGAAGACTGACAAAAAAACCCCAAAAATAAGAGAAAGAAAGAAAGCAAGAAAGAAAAAGAAAGAAAGAAAAAGAAAGAGCTCTATCATGTATGAGGAGAATGCAAATATTTGAGAAATAGACAAAACTAATTCCCAAAGCATTGCACATCACAGACAGAGTGACACACACACACACACAAGAGTCCAGGTTTCTCCTCTATGCCTTCGCCATGAGGTCCTCCAAACTGTTCTGCCTTTACCACACTACTCCTTCTCGGGCCAGAGAATGACAGACTCCAGAATATTTGTTCAGATTTAATGTGACCTTCAAGCCATCCTTGCTCTGGTATTTTTGGTAATAAGAAGTGCAGTATGTCTGGATACTCTCAAATAAATGATGGCACTGGACAGTGGGACACAGACTCTTTGGAGAGCTGACATAAGCATGAAGTTTAGTGTTGCACCCTTCACAAGAAACAGCTTCTAGACAAAATGACTAAGTTTGGATATATATTCAATCAAGGTTTATTTCTCCAGTTTAAGTTTAAGGAGGTGATTGTATTTTTCTTGGAAAAACCTGAAAGAGTGTGAAAGAAAAAGAGCTGACCTCCAACTGTTACAGGTTAAAGAGGTTAAAACCCAAGGATAGCTTCCATCTCAGCTATCAGTGGTGAGAGATATCACCTGCCTTGCTGCATCTCTCTGTTCAGTCTCAGGACTCATCTCATTCATGGAGTCTGTAATTAGTAAAGTCCTGAACACATACCCTGTCTGCCCTGAAATTTGAAATCTGTCTCTCCTTATGTCTGAAAGACATGGTTTTTGTCATGCTTCCAAAATTTTGAAGCAAACAAAAGAAGCTAGACCCATTTCTGGGCTTCTTGGCTTATCAGTTAGGACTAAGAGTTGTGATCCTATGGCTTAGCTCTTCTCTGAGCCCCTTCTGGTGTCAGCCCCACTTAGTTACTCTTTGCCTTCTCTTATTTCAAATTCCTGTTCTCCTGTTTCAAATTCCTGCTCTCAATGCCATCAATGATGAAGCAGCTATTCAGTAATTCAACAGGTATACATCATTAGGGCATCAGAACAGATTTTTTAAAGAAAGAAGAAAGGGAACTTCATTAAACATGTTCCATTTAGTCCACTGCTCCTTCTGAACTGAGGGAAAACTATTCCCTATTATTACCATCCCTTTTTTTTTGTTTTCTTTCACGGCTATAATAAATTAATCTCAAAACCCTTTTTTCTTCCTCAGAAAGTAATGAAGAAATAAGCAGCAGGTTAAGAATCTATAGTTCTATTTTTTAAGACTTCATATGCTTCAAAATAATAAGAGCCCAGGTCTTCAACATTTGGGATGAATAACTGCTGGTGATGCAACAGACTGCTTAGGCTTTGCAAATGCCACTAGAAGCAAGAAATCAAATGTGAGCCCTTCCTCACATCATACTGTGTCCTCTAGAATTATTGTAGATCCTCTCCTTCTTCTTCTTAAATCAATTTCTTTCTTCTTTGCCTCAGCTGGATGATTAGATGGTCTCCAGAACTCAGTCCAAGGGGCAAGTGAGGTAGGGGGGAAGATCCTGCTGTTTCTTCTGCAAGGTGAGTTATTTCCTCTGATGTAGAATGAGTGTATTTGCTAGCTCACAAAACTCTATAATTTGGTCTGTTTTACTTATTATCAGTAACTTTATTCCATGCTCTCATGGAACTCTTACGATTTTATCACATGATTTGTAAGCTTGTTTATGTAGAAAATTTTTACACTCTGTTTTTCTTAAACTTTCCTTAGAGCACAATCCTTAGAGCCCTCCAGGTGCATATATTAACTCAGTTAAAGTTGGTCAGAGGTGTTAAGACTGATAAGAAGGCTGAGAGCCTAGGAATTCGCAGAACTGGGAAGAAGGCTGACTACCCAGAGCAGGAGACAGTGTTTCTTAGGGTAAGGAGGTGGGAAGGGGGATGTGGAGCTCACAAAAATGGAGGTCAGCAATTTGGTTGCTGAATGAACTGTGTTGTCTTTAAGAATGGGGAATAGGAGATAGTGATGAGGAAGAGGAGGTAAACTTGAGGAGGTCAGTGTGTAGAGAGCATACTTGAGGCAAAAACATACTTGATAGTTTTAGATTTTGGGCTGACACGTGGGAGGAGATGGAGAATTATATCCCCAAACTCTGAGAATTGGTCTTATTCAGTTGTAACATTCAGCTCTGAAATTAATGTTTCAGGAGTGTGTGACTTACTGGGTTTGGTGGGGGCCACACAAGGTGGGGACATGGCACCTCTGTTGCTGAGAGGTCACAAACCTGTGTCAAAAAGGATACTGAATAAAGGAGCCCTGAGTTTCTCTTCTGTTTGTGGTTTGGTTTTATTTGTTTGTGGTTTTTTGTTATTATTTTTTAGCTGTGAAGTCTTCATGTGAAACCACTGTAAAAAAGAATTGAAATAATGCTGTTTGCAGATGTAATGATTTCAAAGACAAGCAGTGTCAGAATCAGGTATGAATCAGTCTTTGATGACACACGTACTAAATTCTGCCAGTGTCACAATGAAAAGTAGTGTCAGAACATGTAAGGATGCTCTCATATGGCATACACAGTAGAGGAGAGGTGTTACATTTGATTATGCAAGCAAAATTTGAGTTCTCCCAGCTCACGAGTGCTTTTTTTTTTTTTTTTTGGCAACGATAGTAGTTTTATTTTAGCTTCACGAGTTCCATGTAAGCCAGTGCTGGAGTTAATGAGAGGCAGTATGTACTGAACTGCATAATGCCATCTATTTTTACTGTGTAACTTTGGAGCACTAATGCCCTTTAAACAGTTTATGGATTTTGCTTTGGCTGCATGTTTATAGCTCAGTCTTTCACATGTTTGAATTCAACCTCTATAAAGTCTATCTATATACAGAGTTTTGCTAGTATGTAAGTAAGCTCATGTAGATAGGTGTAACACATTGTTTAATCAACTTCCTCAAGTAAACTATAAATGGAACTCTGCTTACTTGTTTGTATAGAATATACGTGAATGGCATCTGTGTACCTATGCTAAAAACAGATACATGAAGAGAGAGGCCATAGAAGATTTTCTCAAAAAATATGGCTTTTGCATCCTGCTGTCTGTGTTTTTCTATATTGGGAGTGCATGAATGTGGTAATGGTTTTTTGTTTTGGTTTGGGTTTTTTTTATAGCTAGGTAAGTCATTTATCTATTTCCACAGCATTTTGACTTCTAGGAATCATAATTGGTGTTCCATTAGGTCCAGTGCTAGCTTCACTTCAGATAAATATAGAACTCTTCCAGTATGCATCATTAATGACTGCATAGCACACACAAAATCATTCCCCATGAAAGGAAAACAGATGTCTTCTTTATATTTTTAATATTGCACAGAGTAAAATCTTGCAATTGCTTTTATTCAAGAAAAGCTTTTGTGTTCTGTGCAGTAAGATATATTTTAGTCTTTATGGCCTCACAACTTATGAGAAAAATAATTACTGGATTTCCATTTATGACTGCAGGCACAAATATTCTCTAGGTACAGATGGGACTGGAGTGTGTTTATGAAACTTATAGATCATCTTTAATCAGTGGGTTCCTGAAGTGACCTTCAGATACATAAATAGCTACCATCAGGTGTCTGAGTCTGAACCTATATTTCTATGAAGAAAACAGAGTAGATAAGGAATGTCTAGCGGGTAAAAAGAAAGGAGGAAAGTCACTAAGTTAAATTGTTCTTTGAGAGGAAGTCTACCTCTGAAAATTAGGTACAGTGCCTAGGAAAAAAACGTGAGAACCTTAACAGAGTCTCAATATAAATATAGTCCCTGGTTGAACCCTCCCCTTGTTCCTCCAAGGAGAGTAGCACATATCAGAGGAGAATCTTGATAAGTGCTTTGGTTAGAAAATATCTTGAGTTCCAGGGGCAACCTGTGTATTTCCTCCAGCTGAGTTAGAAGAGAAGTACACAAGCACACATTCAGCCACACTTTTGATCTCAGAGAAAGTGTATTACTGCTGATTCTATGGTTTAGCTAGAAATCCATTTTTTGTAGACTTCTGGAAATTTGTTTACAGTAAGATTCTTGTGGCTCTAGATGAGGCAGAACCAGGCTGTTTACCAGCAATTTTGAGGATGGATGTGAGGAAGGTGAGGTGGTCACCTTTCCAGCTATAAGTTAGTGATCTCCGCTAAGATGTTCACCTAATCTCCTCTGTGAGTCAGTGAGGGCAGAAAAGTGATTCCTTCCCCCTGACTCAGACTCTGAGACACTTTGTGAGAGCACACATGAACTGAGAAAGGGCACATTAGGTTTTACAAATATTGGTCAACCTGTTGCAGTCAAGTATTTATTCTTCAGACTGTTGAAGAGCATAAAAATAATAAAAAATAAATAACCTTCCTCCCTGACAATAACAGCAGTAGCATGAAAATGAAAGGTGGAGATGGTTGGTATCCACCGTTGCAAAGCCCTGCTCCTCAGACAGCAGAAGATCCCTTGCGAGGGATGACTTGTGCAGCCTCTCGATTGGGCACAGGTTTTGCTCTGAAATGAAATTATTTATTCCAGGGAGACAAATGACTGAAAGCACAAGTGCTCTGCATTGAGACTTGCATCATCAATGGCCCAGCTTCCACAGCACCCCAACTTCAGTCTAGAGTTTCCTTTGATGTCATTGGGAATGAGGGCATCAAATGCTCAGTCTGACCACTCTTGTCCCAAGAAAAGAATCATTGCTTTCTTTTGAAGAGTGTAACAAAGGCATAACACAATTGGACAATTTATAAAATGTTGGAAAAGGGCACAATGCTTTCACAGGGCTATATTTGCACTGGAAAAAATTTTTTTCCTGTAATTTTCCAAACTCAGATGAAGAGGAAGCTCATACCATCTGTACTTAAAGGATAACCTGGACAACAGATGTTTCTCTTACATCATGAACATTTTGTTCTCCTCTGTGATTTTTCATCTGTTTTTTGGTATTTTTTTGTTTGCTGTTTTCATTTTTTATTACCAAATTCTTGCCCCATTAAGTCTAACTTTTCTTTGAGCTAAATCAACGAGCGTAATGAAGTCAGTAGGGCTGTGCTGACATGGAGACAGTATTTTCTCAGTGAAAAAGTCTTTGGGCATTGCTTTCTAATGCTGTCACACACTGCTCAGCAACCATGCAGGAACTGTGGAAGCTAGTGAATTTCTGAACCAGCAAGTTTAGTATCTAGTTTCAAAATGTAGCCATATGGTCATCTTTGTCTTGGTCCTAAGGGTCTGTGTATATTTGCATGTTTCCTCCCGAGGGCCACCACAGATGAAGAGCACTTTGGGGACAGAAAACAACAATAGAAACAGCAATACTCCCTTCAGCTGGGGGGGCACAGATTTGTACTGTTCCCATGGTATTGTTGGGATCTTCCATTTGTTGGGATGTTTATAATTGTCAGGTTATGTTAAGTGCATGTGTGCAAAAGGGAAAGAGACGTACACAGAGGGAAAATTCTGTTCAATGCCTTAGTAAAAAAATGTCTTCACTGGAAATCACAAAAAAATGCTAATTTGCCTCAATGGTATTGAATGTTTTCTTTTCCCTTTGAGATAAAAGTAGGTATCTAGGAGTCCAATATTTATCTGAAAGTGGAATGGTGGCAACAATATTAAGCAACATCTTTCTTTTTCTGCAAAAAATCCTTTTTTTCATCATCCAGTCAATCACCCTGCTACTGGATCTGTTTCATTAGCATGACCTGTACTTGCATTGGAAGCCTCTTTCTTGAGGTCAGTATAGCCTGGCAATGCCTCCTGACACTGTGTGGATAGTCATGATGACTGCCTATGACCAAAAGGACTACTTGTATCCAACTTTTCTTTTTATAGCATGTCCCATTTTCCTCCTTTCTCTCTTTTAGATTTGTTTTCTTTCTAATTGCAAGTTGGAGTATTTCTGGTAAAGGCAGGAGCTTGGTAACCCTACCGCTTAAAAGCAGTTTGGGCTGTTAATGAAATTAAAAATGAACGTGCCTCAAGTTCTTAAAATTCAGAGAAGGTGATTAATGGAAGGTGGTCATCTCCCTCATGCTTCTCAAGCAGTGCTGTGTGCAGCTATGATCTTTATTTGCCTTTCAATCCCAAACAAAATCTCACCACTATGTTATTCCTATTCCTTACATCTGCTTACAAAATGCCTTGGGTTATGCCTGATGGCTCTTCTCAGATATATAAATGAAGAAAGGGAAACCCTGAGGAAAAAAGCCCTTAACCACGCTTAACTTTTTGAATTAGATGCTTAGGACTCTTTGACCCTAAGGATGATCTCACATACATCCCAAACAAGATAAATATTCAGGAAGGATCTTGAAAGTGTCGGTTTTTTATTCTCCAACCTTCTTGAATTTCTCTCCTAGCTTAGAATATTTTGTGTCACATTTCATGCAAGTTGTAATCTCCAAGGGGAGAAAAGCACTTAAGCTTGCTGTCAGGCTCTTACTTCAGGCTCTCAGCAATTTTCTCCTTCCTCTGAGCACTTGTGTATATGAATGAGACTTATAGATATTGTATGACTAAACAAATCAAATCACCAGCTATCTCATGGAAACTCTGGAGGTAGCTTTGCATCCCTGCTCTTCAAAATGTCAGGGTGTCTTTTAAATATTATTGAAAGTCTGTCAGAAATACCATCCAAAACAAACACATGAATCTAGGGAAACAGTTTTGATAAATTTGTCTAATTACCTACAGTTTAGTAATAAGAACTCAGAAGGGCACATATATAAATTTGTGAAATAATAGATACACAATTATATTTTTACTTTATGTGCTTGGTATACAAGTACATAAAGGTATACATATATATAGTATGCAAATACTATAGCAAAGTAACATAATAGTACATATTCTGTTAGAATACACTATTTCTGTAAGAAAGGACTTCCAACAATAATTTATTCCAACTGCCTGACCCCTTGAGGGCTGACCAAAAGCTAAAGCACATTAGTTATGTCCAGAGAAATGCTGTGAGGAGCAAAATCAAAAGCCTTACTAAAATCCAAAAAACTGCATTCATTGCCTTTCCTTCTTCCACAAGACAGGTGACCTTATCAAAGAAGGATATCAAATTAATTAAAGAGGACTTTCCCTTTGTGAACCCATTTTGACTGTGCCAGAGTTCCTAAAGTTCTGTAAATCTAGGAACCCTGAGAAATCTTGGAACTCTAAAGGAAAAATCTGTGTGTGAAGAAGAATATATTAAATCCATCCTATATCACATTTGGAAAAAAAAAACAGGTTGCTATGTTTTAAGATACATATACCTGAAGTACAACATCATTTGGTGGATAGTCCACAGAGAAGCAAATTATTGGGGAAAATCATTCATAGAAGAATAAATTTTATGAAAAGCTATACATTGATGGATGGTATACAAAATGGGTGGCTTATCAAATTAATGAAAACAGGAAACATCTGTGGGAAAACCTGTTAACCTTGTATATGGGTCACATAAATTAATCTCACAAGGAATCATCAAAGTTGACGTAACTAATGTCTTACATTATGTGTATCAGACTCCAACACACAGAGATGAATTGTGCCAAAACTGCTTTTCGTCCAAGCTGGGTGTGCAGAACTGTGCATTCTGATACCCCCTACTGTGAACTTTGGAATTTCTGCATCAGATTAGTCATTTAAAAGGGAAATAAATTTCTCTTGCTGGTGTTTTGTTCAATATCCCTCAAATGACACATCTCTAATTTGCAGGTCACAGAGGAATTCCTTCTACACTACTTTCACAGCTCTTGAAGACCCTATGGAACAACATTAAGTTCTAAAGAAATATAAAGGAAGAGTTTGGATCTAATTTTCTTCTTTTCTATTTTCACTTTCTTTTCTTCCATGTTTTCTAGCCACCACTGAGACACAGCACATGGTTCTCAAACAGCCTAAGAAATGGTAAGAGCAAGCTCACAACAAGGTACTATTGTAGTTGACATCTCTGCACTGGCAAGTGCTTCCAATTCCCCTTGGATGTCTCTAATCATAATGTATTGTTCATTAAAAATGGCAGCAAGAGTTCACTGAGCCTGCATTCTTGCGATTAATTGCCATGTCCTCCTAATCTTTTATTGTTATTTTTAATTCTGCCCTCATGCAACTGATTATGCTGTACATTTACACCATTCAGAGAGTAACAGGAGGGACAGAAAGGGTGAGTTTACATGATGCAATGGAGCCTTGTGGAGCTGTGTCTGAGCTAGGGCTGACCCAAGCTGTGTGCTGGCTCAGCCCAGAGATGTACGTCACTAGAAATTCTGATTCGGAGCTAAGGAAGCCATGTCGAGCGCATAAACTCTGTCTCAGAAGGATTTGCTACACTCTATGAAGAGCTGTGGAATCACAGTTTTTCTGCTTTCACTTAAGCTCATGCTGTTTCCAGTTGGTGAAAAAATTACAGGCAGCTCAGTGCAGGAGTCTCTCAGGAACACCTTTGAGTGTTCCTCCCCGTATGTGATGCCTGTATAAATATCAGATACCAGATTTCTGCTAAATCCTTAAGGCTCCTAAACATATCTTTAAAATTACCTATCTCCACTGACTAAGCACTGATGTACATTAAAGGATCTACTGAGCAAAACCCCTATAGAAGTCTCTGCAGCTCCCATCATCAGGAAGAACAGAAATTTTGAGTTATCCATGATAACTTGCCTGTAGCAGGATTGTAGCTTGATCCACCTTGAGTTTACATTTGTCATTAAATGATTTCTGATTTTCCTTTGATGATTGTAGCTAAGGTAGTAAAGCAATTTTAGGTACCTGTTATTGGATATCCCAACCTGAAGCAGATGTCAATAAATTGATTTTTGGAGAAATTTCAAGGCATCTATCTCTGAAAATGAGTTAGTCCTTCCGGTACACTAGAGTGGGTGGCTTGGAGAGGTGCACACTTCATCGAGTAAAAAACTGGCTGGGTGGCTGGGCTCGGAGAGTGTTGGTAAAGGGAGTCACATCCAGCTGGTGGCAGGTCAGTAGTGGGGCTCCCTAGGGCTCAGTGTTGGGCCTAGCCCTGATTAATATCTTTATCCATGATCTGGATGAGGAGATCAAGAGCACCCTCAGTCACTTTACAGATAATTCCACTTTGGGTGGGAGTGTTGATTTGCTGGAGGACAGGAAGGCTCTGCAGCGGCATCTGGGCAGGCTGGGCCAATGAGCCAAGGCCAAGGGTGTGAGGTTCAACAAGGCAAAGCAACAGTCCTGCCCCCGGCTCACAAAAACACCATCCAGCACTGCAAGCCTGTGTAAGAGTGGCTGAAAAGAAATCCAGCCAAAATGACCTGTGAGTGCTGGTTGTCAGGATTTGAGAATGAGCCAGTGTGGCTCAGTGGCCAGTGAGCCAGTGCCCAGGTGGCCGAGAAGGCCGATGGCGCCCTGGCCTGTATCAGCAACAGTGCGGCCAGCAGGAGCCGGGCAGGGATTGTCCCCTGAACTCAGCACTGATGAGGCTGCACCTCAAATCCTGTGCTCAGTTCTGGGCCCCTATATTCAAGAAGGATATCAAGGTGCTTGAGCATGTCCAGGGAGGGCAACGGAGCTGGTGAAGGATTTGGAGCACAAGTCTTACAAGCAGCAGCTGTTTAGCGTGGAGAAAAGGAGGCCGAGGTGAGACCTTATCACTCTCTACAACCACCTGAAGGAATCTTGAAGCAAGTTGGGGATTGGCCTCTTCTTGAAAGTAGCAAGCAATAGGACAAAAAGGAAATGGCCTCAAGTTGTGCTAAGGGGAGGGTTAGATAAGATATTAGGAAAAGTTTCTTCCCTGAAAGGGTGGTCAGGCCTTGGAACAGGCTGCCCAGGGAAGTGGTCACTGTCCCTGGAAGTATTAAAAAATTTGTAGACGTGGTGCTTAAGGATAAGGTTTAGTAGTGGACCTGGCAGAATTATGCCAATGGTTGGACTTGATGACCTTGAAGTCTTTTACAACCTTAACAAATTTATAATTTTATGATTCTATGTATGTGCATAAAAAATTGTGGCACTGACATGCCAGCTTAATTTCTGTGGTATTTTTGCAGAGAAGCCCGGACTTTCTGTATTGTGAGAGATCTTTCTTATGTCTTCCTCTTCTATTAGTTTTCTGCTTGCTACACACCTGCTCTGAAACTCTTCTGTTCCTCAGTTTCAAGTTTTTAGTTGCAATTTAATGCTATTTGCACTGCACTGCTGCCCAGAGGCCTAAGTCAACACTGGCAAGGCTCCTACTGGCATGTTATGTTAATAACCACTTGGTTTTGTTCTCAGTGAGAGCAATTTGTTCCAACAACTGGGATTCATCCTGCTTTTCTTAGTGAGTACACAACTACACTCCAGTACAAATATTAAAGGCCTAGATCCTTAAAAATAGGAAGGTAGGAACCACCAGCATCACTGCATCCAAGCCAGCAGCTGCAGGATCCTTGGAGCAGCTTCCTGGTCCAAACTGCACACCAGAACCTGACCTCACCATCACAGACCACTGCTCCTGAGGGCAAATTTACATTTGCTTACTTCTGATTGAGGGGTTTGAGCATCCAGGCATCCCCCTGCCAGCTTCAAATATTCAGACTTTTTAGCAGACAATTGTGGAAATTTTGGCCCACCCTGGCATGTAAATACTGCAGGAAAAATTCATGCAGATAAGGACTTGCAACGTACTGCATTAATTAATACACAGTAATGGGAATTAAGGTTGCAGGGAGCATGTTTGTCTGTAATGTACTTGCTCTTCAGTACAAGCAAAATATGTCCCTAATATTACGTGCATTTGTATTTGGCACTCTATAGTGCAAATATAGAACAAAGATGCATCTCTATAGTGTAAGCTTGGCATTCTGACTGCCTGGGAAATTTCAAAATAAGCACCCCCAGACAACAAAAAAAAAAAAGTTACTCTCAGGCAACAAAAAGTAGTATGTTATAATCTATATTTTTAAAATAAGTCTGTGAAATTTTACAGTCATTTGCATTTCAAGTCTGCAATTAGATTTAAAAAAGCCCACAACTGCAGCTGTGACAAGTACTCTGTTATGTGAAAAAAAAAACCACGTAAATAATCCTCTTGTCCTTCAGCGACAGCTCTGAAGAGAACAAATTTTAGCATAGCACTCAACAATTGCCTCTTCAAGGTTGTTTTCATGCTTGATACTGTATGAATGGCAAACCAAAAAAGAACTGGCATCCAAACAAGGTATGTATTTAATTCTACAAATTGCTCTTGGTATTGCACATGACCCTTTACAGGCCATCTTCTCAGGCTTTTAGGATGAGCTGTAGAGCATCCCCAGAGCCACAGAGAGTCTTTTCCTCGCACACAGGGTGATATGGCATCCCATCAGCTCCATCATTATTCAGAAAAAGGAGAGAGGAAGATTTCTAGGGATGGCCATCCATCAGCTCCCCTGGAGCTGGGAGTACCCATCCTCCCAGGAAGTGGAGCACAACACACACTGGGCAGCCAGGTGTGCAGGGCACTGCTCTGCACTTTGGCTGGTTGTTGCCATTGCCAATGGTTTTCCCTGGTGTTCATTAAGGGTGACATTTGTAAGCATTTTTTATTCTTAGCTGAGTTGGCAAAAGGAGATGCTGAGGTTTGACACAACCCTGCCCTGAGCACCTGGTTTCACGTATGCACAATGACTTCAGTTTTAAACCCCAAAACAATCCAGCATTTAAAGTCTCTTCCTGCCAGCATTAATGCTGATGTTGTAACAGAAGCGTATTAGCCCCAAGACCTCGTGGAGGAAACGTGGCATCTTGGAAAATATCCATTGCCTACATCAGAAAGCAAGTGGACACAGCAGGGAGAAATGAATTACAGACTCAAAAGATGAATAAAAGTAAATGACGAGCTAAGGATTGGGCAGGTGAAGAAACTGATTGTTATTGGGAGAGTGTGTTGAAATGACACAAGAGAGAACATGATAAGGAGGAATAAAAACAGTAGGAACAGTATATAATAATTTTGTCATTTATGATCCATAAAGGGGGTTATTATATTTTTTTTTCTGCAAGAGGTGAAAGACTAAGATGGTGGTCAGGGGAGAAAAGCACACAATGTGACCTAAAATAACTGCACTCATTTCAGCTTAGCAAAAGGAAGGTTGAGAAGGATGTGATTTCTCTCTAGAAATATATCAAGAGTAAATGCCAGGTGGAGAAGGGCTATTTGAGCTAGAGGGCAATTTTGGTAAAAGAGCAAAAGGGGGAAAATCAGCCATACATACTTTCATCCTAGAGAGCTTTCTACCCATCTGAACAGCAAGGGCGTGCACTGTCCTCTCAATTGGTGCCACTGGGGCAACATCTGGGATTTAAAACTAGAGCCTGATTGCTGCATGGAAAAGAATCAGTGACAGGACTGCCTGGCTTTGGCAAGACAGGATGCTCATAATGCTCAGGTCTTTGGGAAAAGCCAGTGAAAATGGAAATAAAGGGAGAATTTTCTGCAGCCTTTTTGTTAGCTAGCAGTTATCAAAAAGATGGTGTACTGAAAATCTCCACAGTTGGCTTCACCCTCACCCAGCCAGTGCCCTGAAGCTCTTACCTTCATGTTTTACAACCACTTTACAACGGAAAAAAATGCATATCTGTGAAGACAGTGCTTCAGAAGTTACCAACACATTTTCTTATAACAACTGAAGCTACTAAATATGCTTTTCAAAATCCTTTGGCATGCCAGCCAGTACTGAGCTCCAAAAAAATGGCACCTAAATAAATATTAGACAGAAATTCTTCCAAAGTTGCTAAATTATTGGCAGTGTGAAGGTAGCCCCTCCTTGGAGGTTCTCCTTCATTTTGGTTGTTGTGATTTCTCTGTTCTTTAAACCTGTAGTAACTCACTCTGAGACTGCTGGACTGGTGTCAGTGGGCAGGAAGCAGCATGAGAGCCAGGCAATAGTTTCGTATATAGGAAAGTTTCTGGCCAAAAGTTCTTCATTTCCCAAAATAGAACTCTCCCATAAATTCAACATGGTTCAACACTGTTAGGTCTGAATAAACATTTCCTTTCCAACAAAGAATGAAATATGTCTGATTAAACATCAATAATACTTTAAATATTATAACATTTTTATTAGTAAAGAATAATTAAAATACCTATCTGTTGCAGTAGGATGCCAGCCATCTGGAGATGGGGAGAGTTTTCTGATCTGCCAGATGTGGTCTGCTTCCATTTTCTGGTGGCAGTTTGGAGGGTTTTTCATTTAGTTTAGCATTTTGCTGCTAAGGGGCAAGCCTGGGTTTTGTGGGCAACAATGGACAAACAAAAACTCAACCTGGTTGTTTTTCACTACAACATCAACAATGTAATTGATTAAACTAAAATAACAAAAAATCCTATCCATTGAGTCTATTGCAATTCCTGGTTTCAGTCCACTGCTGTATTTTGATCTTTCCTATAGTCATCGTATAGTCTGAAAATTTTTATATCTTGATCTTCATGTAGTCAATTAAGATGTAAATTTTTCAGCAGTCTGGTTAATATTAATTTCAGGTGGTATGAAAAGCCTGTTGAAACCTCTGAGAGCTTTTCTTTCAACTATAATGGGCTTTGGATCAGAACTCATAATAACAGTAATTTGCTTGAATCTATTCTACCTAATGAGTGATTAGCAGATGCTTTTTCCCCTCTTTACCTAACACTTGATAAACCAGAATCCATGAGGAGCTGTGTACTAAATAATGGTGTTATTTTACAACCCTCAAATTGCTTTAGAAAATAGATTTATAAATCATGCACATAAAGGCAATGGATATTGACAAATTCTCTGCTATTAAAGAGGTGGCTTGCTGTGCTTTATGTAAGCCTCTCAACAATAAAGTGTTACCTGTCATGGGGCACTGGGAAAAACTATCAGGTCTTTATATATATTGGTGTCTCCTTTCTGTTCTCTTTTATTTGAGGTGGTTTACATGTCTTTGGTATTTCAGCTCAAATTTTCTCTTTTTTAGGACCAAATCCTTGTTTAAATGTTGTTAAACAATTGTTCCTTTGTGCAGGAAGAAAGTTATGCAAAGGAATTACTTGTTGTTATTCTCTAAGTCATCTTTCAATCCAAGCAACCTTTCCAAAACTGAAAGATACTGACTATCAGGATTTGTTCTACTCGACCTTTCTTGATATTTAGGCATCTGGCTTTCCAGCTCAAGTAATCAAGATGATAATTAAACCTACATCTTTGTGAATGTCAAAACTGTCATCTGCATTCAGGATGTTACAGGTCTGCAAGAAATCATGATCAAGAGAAATTTAACATCAGTGAGGTCATTAGCAAATTGTTCCAGCATTGGCTTCACCAAAAACTACCTCGTTGAAGCAAATGAGATACATGGAAGCGTGCTATATTAACTTCCCCTATAGAATACCCAGTCATTGTTGTTATAAAATAAGCATATTTGTCAAATCAAACTGTCAGCAGTATTTCAAATAATGCCCAAGCAGCAGTTGCAGGTAATGGGTATCCTTTAGAATGCTTCACTTCTAATGTCTTGCACTATGTGCAGTTGTATATGCATTTATAACACCAATTAATTAATTTTCTGTTGCAAATGGGCATTGTATTTTTAGAGAAAGCAACAAAAACCCTCTGTGCTCCACATTAAAAATGAAAAATGAAATAGTAATTCAAAAATGAATCAATGATGCAGTAGCCTCCAGCTTAGAAAAAGACAAAAGTCAGGACTGTTAAGTTCATAGGAAAACATGCATTGAAATTGTTCCCATTTGCAAATGAAGTCATGTCACAGTTTTCTTATCCCTCAACAATCTGAAGTAATTTTCCAATAGCCAACGTGGTTCTGAGTTTTCAGCCAAAGCTGTGAACCCACACTCAGCTCTCACTGATACCAAAAGGAGGTGACCACTGCTGGGCATGATAGGGGGTCATTCACAGCACAGGATATCTTCTGTCATCTGCACTGAAACCGTTTCTTCCAAACCATTATAAATATAGGCAAGTGAAGAATCATTTCCATTTCCCTGGTATTATTTCTCTCTCATGCTCTCATCACACGTAAAATTCAAGCACAGCAAATCCAGCTGCAGAGGGGCATGCAACAGCAGATCTTTGCACAAGCTTCCTCTGCTCAAATCTTTCTCTGGAGATGGTTTTGCAGCTAGCCAAAGAAATGAAGCTAAAAATGTTGGCTTGGAACTCCAAATGCGTGCTTTAAATAGCCAGGATGATAGTATGTATTTTCATACTATCAAAGTTTTCATTTTAAAAATAGGGTCTACAAAGATGGAAGGACACTAACTGGATACCTCAGATAAATGTGCCGTGTGAGATAGAGTGAATTCAGTCCATGTGTCCTCTCCTGTGGCAGGAGAATCGTACAGCTCTGCAGGGCAAAGCAGCACGTCCAGTGTGCAACTGTCCAAGAGCAGTGGCAAGAAACAGAGTGTAGGGAGAATCCATGCCTTGAAGGCACTCAGAGACATGCCTGGCACCCAAAGCCTTTTCATGACAGGAGACTCCCCTCTAAGTAAGATGCAGTTAGATGCAGTGCTTTTGTCAGCTCTTCACATCAGAGGCAGATGCCTAAAGCACTTGCCCAAAGAGTGCTCTGGGTCATGTTCCAGGATCATTCTCAGCTGAGCTGGAATTTCCATCAAAACTCTCCAGCTGCTCAGCCACGAAGAAGGACCTTTGAAAGCAAGAGGAGCACACGTGCCTGACTCCAGCCTAGCTCTTGGCCAGGTTGCACAGGGAGATTTACTGTGCTGGTTCCTGCTCCTGCAGTTGTTTGTGCCTTTCACATTAAATATCTCCAATGGAAAAAAAGATACACAAATTGTTGCTAGAAATTTAAAATACTTCAGAATTTACCTACATTACTTGTGTTTTGGACTGAAAACTCTTAAGAGTAGCCCTGGGCAGGAAATTTTGTACCAAATTACTTCTGTCCCTGTAGATTAAATGTATAACTTGAAGCAAAATGTGAGTCTGGGTGAATGGAGAGAGGTTCTTAATTGTCTGACAGCCTGTAAATTCCTCTTTTTCTAGTATTTTTCAAAGGATGGGAAAACAGGGTCCCTAGTGGCAGTGCTGGCATTTTAGGAGAAGGTGTGAAGCAGCAGCTCGTTGTTAGACTAATTATAGCATCTGTGAGAGCCTTTCTAACAAGCAGAGGATTTAATGGTACAGCTGAGCAAGTCAGCACTTGGCAGCACATGCCTGCAGGTCTGGGCTCTCAGTAGGGGGGTGGTTAACCTAGTGCAGGGGCAATGCAAACTCTCACCTGTGATGTGGATGAGGGATGGAAGAAATGCCCAGGAGAGTACTGCTGGGCAGATTTAAAGTGTTTAGAAAAACTGCCCATGCTCTGTCCCAGGTACATTCATATAAAAAGCACCAGCATCTGGAGACAAGTGTGCTAACCCTTGAAGGCTAGAACGTAACTGAAATACATTTAAATACAATATCAGAATGAAAAATCTAAAGATTACCATGATGTATCTTAGCCCTGAGTTCACATGCTGTTTCCCAGTGTACCTTCTGACAGCTGGGGTAACAGCTACTTTATCTCCAGGTTTTTGCAGCAGGAGCAATAACAGCTGAAACAACCCAACTGCTGGTGGTAAACTGGGGGATAATTCAGAGTTAGCCTAAGGCTCCCTCTGGAGTTAAAGGAATGATCAGTGCCTCCAAGGAGGGATTCAGAGATGGGATCAGACTCTTTCTGGAGAAGTCAGTGTAGGGAAAACCCAGAGAGGTCCCCTCTCTTTGCCTTTGCCTTGCTGGAGCTATGCCAGTGCAGGGCCACTTTCTGAGTTTCCTCTTGTTACTGGGGAGAAGAAAACTTGCTAACCTAAATTAGGCTGCAGTGCTGGGACAAAGATATACCACCATGAATGTTACAAAGCTAAGGGATGCTGTCCAAATAAATATTGTGCTTGCTTAAGCGTTACTTTAAGTTCAGTTAATTAGTGATTTAAACTTTGGCTGATTTTAGGGGCAGTTGTATTTATTTTTGTAGTATTACATATTCTATCCACAGAGCTTTAGTTTTCAAGTACAAGTGGTGCTGTATGTTGGGAAAACTGTCAAAAGGTTTGATTTTCTGAATGTGTATGTCAGAGTCCACAAGTCAGCTCTCACACACTATAAGGACCACATAAATTAAACACGCACTATGTGAAATAGTTTTTGAAACGCTCTGACCCTGTATTTGGAGGAGTTTGAAGGCATTTATGAGAGATTTCTTTGTTCAAAACCAATTCAGAGAAGCCTTGAGATTCCCACTGCTTTTAGTTCAGTTTTCAGCTACTGCTCTACCTCTCTTAGCCAGTGGCACTTGCTGTTGTGACAGTTGTGACTATAAAACCAACATCTGTGGAAATAGTCTTGATACTAACAGGACCATAACAATTTGGAGAAAAGAACCCATCATTTCTACTAGAACCTGAACTCCTTTGATATAATGAGTAGTACTTAAGCAATTAAATAGTATTTATCCATTCATCATCTCCAAAATACACAAAGAAATACATCTCTTAGCAAATATTCCCAATCACAAAACTAAGCTTGCCACAAGGTTAATCTCTCCTATCTACGATGCAGGCTGGACTAGAAAAAACAGATCATAGATGTTACTTACAATCTGGGAAGCATTGCTAAAAACGAGCAGAAATGCGCTGAAATAGGAGAGAGCCTTTCTGTTGATTTAAAAGGCCATTACAACTATGATGCTGAATATTTTTATCTGTGTTTAAAATTGTGACATGTAGCATTAGCTACTATGAGATTTAAGCAAGCATATGACAGCTTGTTCCTGCTTTCCAAATTTTCAAGGTATTTTTTGGTTTTGGGGGAAGGGTTGTAGCACTAATATCAAGATGTCTTTAAAATCCCCTTTCACAAAATTCTCTGTGTCCTGACACCTCTAAAATAACTTATTTAGCAATAAAAAAGTTTAATGAACAGTTTAATAATTACTGAAACATGGTCTTGTTTTGATATTAAAAACCTCTTTTGTGTTCTGGGTAGAAGCAGGCTTTTTCATACAAAGCACAGAACAAACTTTTTGCTCTTAACTGGCAATGCGACAGCTTGAAGACAGACTGGTTTGCTATTAAGAATCTTGCTAAGTCAGTGGATGTAGTTTTTCCTTCTTCCACTATCTGCTAGATAAAGCACTAGGAAATATAGCTGTTCAATGCTCCAGAATCTCTTCTTCTATTTGTGTGTTTAGAAAAATGCTTCCATATTTGGTCTTCTTCTGTAAAATGTGTAAGACTAATCATTACATGCTATTTAAGATTAAATTTGGCTAAACAGTCATTATGCTCCCTCCATTCCCAGAAAAAAAAAACCAATCAAATAATTTTTAAATCCTTTTTAATAAATTACTATTCATTCATCAATATTTTCATAAAGCATCTCTTCATCATTCCATTTTTCTGTTCTTTTTTTTCACTGCAGAAGAATACCAAAAATACATAGCTGTGCCTTAAGCAAAAAGGACTGGGTTTTAGTTTCTCTTTACAATGGGATGAAATCAACTTGGAGTTAAACCACCATAGTATTTCTACTGTTTATTGACCCTTTCGGCTATAACAGAAGATCCAGTTTTCCTTTTTTTTAATGCCTTTTACAAACAAATTATGTGTAAATGTTATTTATAGTAGTGTTGAGTTACAAAGGAGTTAATTAGCTATGAAATACAATACTTCGGTGTGATTCAATTGAAATTACCATTTTTAGTCTTAAAGCAATCTATGGTTAAAATAATATACTGCAGCTAGTGCACAGGGTCAAGAGCCAGAAAATGGGAGGTCAAGGCAAACACTGTTCTTAACATGTGGTTGTACGTGTGTGTTTTTGTGTGCAAGAAGTCGTGCTGGGACTGTAGGAACAGAATTGGCAAAAAAAGGCACAAAAAATGTGTGTGTAAGATGATGAAGCGCTAACCTTAAGCGAACCTGAACTGCGAAATTTTCCTGGCTTTTTTCAAGTCAAACCAAGACTTGGATCTGTTCAAGGTTAAAGCTGTTTGTGACTAAACCAATGAATGTGAAATCTTTCAAAAAAGCTGAAATGTGTAACTGCCTACTTTTTGCAAGGACAGGCAAGATGGGGAGCACAGTTCCCTGAAGGGGGCTGCAGTAATGTGCTGCCCTCCAGTAGTGCAAAGGGTAAGAGGGGAAAGAGTCCTCAGAGACTCGGCCCTCTTGCACACGCAGGGCCCCAAAAATCCACACTGCCTCTTTGCTCTGTACAGAGAGTAATTTTCTGCCTTCTTGGAAATTCTGGTTGAAGCCTCTGAAGAACTGATTTCAGTGGGATTTGGAATATACATTTCTATCATAACTAAAAAGTCACTTCTTACTGAAGGTTTCTGCCTGGCCATGTGATTTCTCGGAGGTGGGGCTTGAAGAAAAGGGAGTGATGAGGTTAAATCATGAGGGCAGGACCATTCTCAAATCCGACTTCTTAGGGTAGTTCTTTTAGGGCACTTACAGGAAGACTTGCTTGAAGATAATTTCAGTAGGGAAATTTTCCTAAAGCAAAGCCTACCATTTATAATTTTTATTAAAATCAGATAGTTTTATTTAAACATATTTTGCTATTAAGATAATAACTTAGGAGAGGTTTTCAACAATCCTTTCTAATATGTATTTTGGGAGGGTGTTATTTGTTAGTCACTTCGATTATAAAGGTGACAATGTGCTCTATAATCCCTTCACAGTCTGGAGAGATATTAGAGAGCTCACAATACATTGCGCTTTACCAACGGGACTTAATATTGAGGAGCTTTTAAACCCCAAGTTTTTCTGCTCCAGCTATACGGGCTCCTTTGAGGCTCTTCATGCTGTGTGGTTGTCTGCAGATACAGTGCTTAAAAACTGCAGCTTCAGCCACTTTGCACCATTGCCAAGGCTGCAGTGGGACTGCGGCGCTGATCCTGCCCACGGCAGCAGCCGGGGCTCCGGTGAACGTTCCCGGCCGGGGATCGCACTGCAGCGGTGCCGCAAGGCAGCTGCGCCCAGCCCAGCCATGCTCAAGGAGCGATGGAACTGAAACACCTTTGCACACCAGGCTCACCTACGCTGGAATTTTGGTCCAGAGCAGTTTCACAGTTTAGCTGCAAATAAGGGTGGGAACAGTAATGGGCCGTGCACAGCAGCAACCCAAGTGTCGGTGTTCTACTCACAGGTAAATCAAGTCCTAGCAAGAACAGGGGCGGTCATTACAGAGCCAGGGCAGCCTTTCCACTTTCCTTCCTATTTGGTGGTTTTGCTAGATGCATACCCACACATACTTTTGCCCATAGAAGTCTCCAGCTAGCATTCAAAGCACTCTGTCAAAAAATCCCATTGATGTCCACAGGAATTTTGCATGCAGAGAACTGTCAGGGCTAAGCCTGAATTCTATTTTCTTTTAGATCTATTTATGCTACTGTATTTGTTGTTATTTGAGAATGTACATGATAGAAACACTGTTTACAAAAAATATATCTTCTTTTCTTTAGAAAGATTTAGTTCTGCTAAATAACAAATTAGGTTTACAGATCTGAAATTGGCATACCTCGATGACTACAGTTTACTAGACTGAAAAAAGTTGGAATCCCAGTGAGGGAATGAACTGGGATCAAAACTAAAATAGTCACATTTGCATGAAGGGTATGTTAAAACACAGTTAATGCTGAAACAAAACATACTCTCGTGATCCGTGATGGCAGCACACTAACTTGGTAAGTGTAGGTGTATACTTTCAGTATATAAATAAAATATGAAAATGCTCCATTACTGAATCAAAGTATCAGAAGTGCTCTATTTGCTCAACTCTAGAGAATAAAAAGTTATAACATCACAGAAACAAAAATATGACATAACATGCGGTCACGATAGCAAGCACAGGAAAGAAAAATATTGAGAAAATATACTTATATGCATATTATGCAAATATATTTTACATTAACATACAATGTTATAAGAATGTTAAATAATATGAATGCATGTTTAAAAAAGGCTACAGCTAGGTGATTTCATGTTGAAGTAACAAATAACCTGAGACATCTTCTATGCTTTCACTGCAATAACAATCTTTAAATCTACAGCAGATGTAGAGCACATTGACAGTAGTTGAATTCTCAGCTAAATTATACTAGAAATGTGCTGTTCTTTTTCAAAATGACATGGCAGCTGGAATCAGTCCAAGGGAAGGAAAATGTGCTGTACATTTACAGTACTTACAAAAGATTCATGTCACTGTTGATGGACACTTAAAATGCTTGTTTGAAATATTATAAACCTGTATATGTCTCCAAAGACCTACAACACTCCCATGATCAGCTCGCTTACTGCAGAAGAGAAAGCAAGAGATCATTAAAAACTATGTCCATCCTGGACTGGGAAAATATGTATTATGACATATATAAACCCAAAAAATTTTAGCAAAGAAAAATAAATTTGGCTTGATGAAATGTAGCTGGTGGATCTGCAATATAAATAACTTATTTTTAACTTACCATTGTAACTTTACTGCTTTATGATTCGTGTGTATGGCAGCATTTACAAAGGATGTTTCTAAATACTGACTTTATACATGATTACAGCTGTTCAAAAATTTCTATGACAATCAAAGTTTTGTAGTGATAATATACAACACTTACTTTCTCAAGGCTTGCTTCTTTGATGACACCTGCCTTTCAATTTAAAAAGTTCCTGTGAAGTGCATTCTATGTTAAAGTGTCCATAACCTCAGAATGAATGTGCTCATGTGTGTGTGCATACATATATTTTTGCTTTGCAGTATGTGCTTTAAAGTACACACAGTTCTTTGCTACATGTATTCACACATACATGAGTATGGTCTACATAGTAAAAGTTCATATATATATTTTTTTAATATATAAATATATATATATAAATATATATATAAACTCTGCAGGCAAGTAGTACTTCACTTGTTATAGTTGAAGTCCTTTAAAAAAACTAAGTCACTCAGTTAACATAATATAGCCAGTAAATTAAATTGAAAAGAGAAAATGTGAATGGAAACACCATTCTTGACCATCTGTCGATGGCATTCACATCTGTTAGATCGGGGATTTTTATTTTCAGTTGTGAAGACCTTCTTCGTAAATGGCCCCTCTTGCTATGGGAGCCTGTTCTTTCTGATGAGCGCCTTCCAAGGCTTTCACGATGTGAGCTTTGTTTTCTGTACTGGATTCCTGAGTTGTCAAAGGATATGGTTGAATTTCGGGCTTCTGTAACGCTGGTGGTGACCTCGTTGCTTGCCACCTCGTTGTGAATTTCAAGCGATGTTAGCAGAATGTTTCCATGGGTGTCCACCTAGGGGGAAAGAAAAGAAACATAAATTCTTTCAAAAGACTTGACATCGATGAGCAGAATGTGGGTGTATGTAAATCTCCAAACCCATACATATCTAGAAAAATAATGTAATTATTTTTAAGCATGTGATAATCTTAAAAAAGAAAAGGCACTATTCAGCTGCCTAAAATTAGGCAAGTACTTTTACAAACAGGGTTATCATCATACTGCCAAACATCCAGTACAAAACCGTACTTTGCAAACTCCATCATTTTCTTCTCCCTCTGAACCAGCCACATTTTAAAGGATGGTGTAGTTCTGCATTGCTGGCAATGAAGCAAGAGAGTAAGGGATGGATCCTCTCTCTGCTACAGTAGGAAATTTAATTAAACTGGCTAGATTTTTTTTTTCCTAGCTGTGATCTAAAATAAGATTTTAAAAAGTACCTGGGAAGTTTGCTAAAACCACAAGAACAGTTCTGATGTGCTGAACTCTGTATTTTACAATCACAGAGCTTATTTACAACTTATCTCCTGAAGATTTCCTTCCAAAGTAATTTGCATAGTTTTCCAAACATGGAAATTTTTAACTGCAGGAATTTTCTGTCTAAGTGATTGATCTTAAAAACCAATGAACTTAAGGCATAGGAAAAGGTGGGTGAATTGAGGAAAGAGGAGGGACTCTTCCCTTTCACCACCCTATTCCAGAGGCAGTGACCAGTGTTTAGCACCAAGTATATTTATCATGCTATCAAAGTCTTGTTCAGAGAAACTTGACAGCAATTTCTCTATAGATATGCTTAATTTAATAACAACTACAACTACAGCAAGGTCAATGTTTGTGTTAGCAGCTACCCATACCAAGTCAAGGACCAGGCATCACCCTGATAGACAAAAAAACAGATCCATGGTCAGCCATATCACAGAGAGCTCCATACAAAAATCATAAAAACCCATATAAATTTCCAAGTACAGAGCAGTGTGATGCCATTTTCAGTAATAAAAAAAAAGGTCCTAATAATTTAGAGTCTTAAAATCTGAGCCAGACTCTCCAGTCCTCCCAAATGACAAAAGAGGAGCAGCACAGAGTTGCATATGGCTCTGTCAATCCAGAAACCTTTAGAGTACCCATGAGTGGCACTGAGAAGTTCCAAGGAATGGTGTCTGAATCTGTATCTGATTGTTTCACTGGTGGGGTATCACAGCCCCCATGCCCCAGGCCCTACATGCTGAAGGATGCGCAGTCAATACAGGTAATGCAGAGATCAGCTCCATATCTTCTGCCAGTTTTGGGGCAAGGAAAACAATGGCTGAAGGTAAAAAAATGCCATGTGCTGGGTGTTTTCAGACAGTTAACACACGTGTGACTCTGTTCAAGAGAATTTAGTTCTCCGTGTCAGAAATAGATAGTGAATCATGGAATACAGGATAATTTCCAGTTTTACATATGCAATTTATTCATCCATAATTCATCGCACAATTAATACATTTTTCTAACCTGCCACATGATCTAGCTGTTTGAACTGTGTAGCAGTTGAACATCTCATTCTAGAAACATCAGTTTAAAAGTGATTGTAAAAACAGACTATTGTCACAGCCTTCTGAAGTTTGCACAGTCATCTGATACCACGTCCTTTGCAAGCTGTGTGATGGATTAAAAGTATGCGCAGCTATGTGTCTGTCCATATGCATTTAACTTTTTTCATTCTTATTGAAATTTTGTGAAATGGATATTTCTTTCATCAATTATTGATGCTTCAGCTTATCTCTTCTCAGGGAAGACAATTATGATAGCATATCAGTAATGCTTTGCCAAGGTGTTTGCAAATGGAAAAAAAAAGAATGTAAAATGTTATGAATGATATACAGGCAAGTAGGAAAAAAATTCTAAGGTATCTAACAAATCCTGCTGCTGTAGGCAATGGCACATTATGCTGATGAGTGCCTATAAATAAAACTAAAAAACATGAACAAAAATAATGGCATGGAGAAGCCTCAGTGGTGATTAAGAAGAATTTATTTTCTCCATCGCAGAAACCCTTTGGGTACAAAAGTAAGAGCTCAAGGTTTGTAGAAAGAAGTTCATGCTGTTGAGCAGTCTCTGTAACCAGGGAATAAACACAAGTGTAAAATATAGTCAAGGATATCATCACTGCTTATGGTGGTCTCTGAAAAAACGGATTCAGTTTCTTCTGTTCTTTTTTTTCCCCACTAAGAGTACAAATTATGATCAGAATATTTTTTGCGCAATTTATAAAATATCTCAACAGCCTGTTTTTTCCTTGTGAAGCTTAAAACTAAATCTCTCATCCAGACCCCCATGGCATCAAATGTCGTCTTTCCCAACTCCTCCCAGGCTTTGAGAAACATCCTTCAGCTTACTAAAAATGTCATGGCAGAGACGATTTTGGTGGGCTTCACCCCTAGAGCCCTGCCATCCCCTTGCAGGTCTCTATTCCTTTTCCTTCCACCACCACAAATGTCAACTCCTCTTTCCCTCAGGACTTCCTGATCTCTCCTGATTTTGTCTGCCACCTACATAGACACAGACATCAGCCCATCCTGGGTACTTTGTTCTTCTGCACTGAACCTTGACTGTTGTGAGCTGTCAGTTGAAAGCCTGTATTGTGAAGGGTACACCTATGCATTCAGGCTTCTCCTGATCAAGGAATTCATTTTATTCCTATTATTTCCTTCTAGGAAAAAAAGCCTGAATGCACCTTCTTCACCTTCTTCCATAGCCTTCTTCACATTATCTGCCAACTTCACATGCCTCCTTAACACGGCTTCTGCCTTTGATGTGCCAACTTTTCACTGTTTGTCACTGCATCTAGATGCATCTGCATCAAACCAGAAAGGCGGTCAAGAAAGTTGCAACTTTTGTGTAAATTCTTTTTCTGAAGATACCAGTATGTCCTATGAAGCTACATAATAGTATACATTTTTCTCAAAATGTCAAAGGAAACATATTTGGAAACATACTTTAGAAATTCATCTCTTTGCTAATGGAGCAACAGGCTTGCATGTCAAATATGAGGAAGGAGCAGATGGAGAGAAGAAGGGGTCTGCAGAAGCTAAATCAGCCTCTTGTCCACAGATACTCTTGAGATTTATTCTCTCAAATTGATTCCTTCAGAGGTTTTGAATAAACCACCTAAGCTGTTGACAACATTAGAGCACTATATGCTAATACTTTGTGACAATCTTAAGATGATGTCTTAAAGTATGAATACTTAATGCATGCAGCATGTTAAAAAGTATTTGCACATAAACATGACTTTGGAATCATTTCAACATTGATTGAAATTACTTTGACAAAGGTACACAAGCTCTCTCAATGAATAAAGAAGCAAACCAACAATGGCAGGGTAACCTGTGCAAGTCGCCTCATGCTTGCCTGAATATACAGGGAAGGCAAAATCCTCCATGAGTGAACACGTGTGTTGCTCAGTAGGTCCAGGGAAAATGTTACCCCAGGTATAGATTAAGAAAAGTAGCTGACTAGATTACAGGCAGACATGGCTGTGTATGACAAACAAGGCCAATGTCTTTGATAAAATTTAGTTTTACTCTGTATGAGCCTTAGAATACAGTTTTATCACCTGGCTCAAAAATATCACTCTGTGCACTGGAAATTCTCCCCAAAATACTAATAGCAGGCTTTACCCTCAAATGCTGTTATAAGTCAGAGAGGACACTGTGGATTTGGCCAATTTCCCCTCAATTTTTACCATCCTTCTTTAACGAAAGTATTTCCCTTTTTTCACTTCTCTGCCAGCCCTGTGCTTCCATTCTTTTTGCAGCCTTCTTTTTCCCCACTTTGGCTCCACCGAAGCCATTCCTTCCCACTTCTCCACTATGGTCTCCATGTTTGGTTCTCACATCTCCTCCCCAACACAAGCAAGGGTTGGTTGTTTCCTTGGAGTATTTCCCAGTAAGTTCATCAAAACAGATGAAAACAGCTGAGTACCAAATCATTAATTAATTCTCTGCTGAATCAGCATGGATACAAAATATGCAAAACCAGTGCTCTTATTTCAGAATAAATTTTTATCAAACTCCATCCCTCCCACCTCTGATTAACTACAGCTCCTGCACCAGGGTGAAGTGACTGAATCTCACATAAGTGCATTTTGAGAAGCAGATTCACCTTTGAAGGTTCACCATTTCTGCACTATACATATTACAGTACAAGTGAAAAATTCAAATACTCCAGCAGCCTAATGTCTTTACCCAAAAATGACTCTGACTCACCTAACTGAAGCCAGAAGGAGGAGAATTAAGACAATGTTCACAAAGAACCTACTCCTTGCTCTTGAAGGAACACCATGTCACCAGTGGACTCAACTTGGATTATAGGTTTCAGGTCCAAAACTTCAGTGCCCTGTTATATCTGGGAAGTCCTAAATGTACTTCTTAATTCTGCATAGGATCCAGGCTCATTTAGATGTTAGCTATTCTAGTTTAAAAAACAAAATATAATAGTTGCTATTAAATAGCTTTCTCCAATATTTTTTTTTAAACTTCAACTGCAAAGTCAGTTTGAAAGCAGTTTACTAGGGCCAGAAAACTACCATAAGCCTTGATTTATAATTAGGTAGAGTCTGAATTGTTTCAAGTTCATTTAGTTCTCTGTTTAATATTCCATAAATTTTAAAGAGTATGTTACAATGAAATCTCTTTTTCCTCATAAGTCTTTCAGAGGAAGCATTTTGCTCAAAAATAGAAAGCATTTTGTTTAAACCCCATAGGTATGTTTACTTTGTTCATCAATCCCATATTTTCAAATACCATGTAAACACTTCCCATCATGTGGAGCAATATAAATGCAAATAGGGGGTTTAAACAACATAATGAAAAGCTCTGTCTCTGTAGTTAGTCTTGCATTATTTTACATCAAAATTAGTATTTAAGTACATACAGAATCACAGAATATTCTGATTTGGAAGGGACCCACAAGGATCATCTGGTCTGATTCCTGACCCTGCGCAGCACCATACCCAAGAGTCACACCGTGTGCCTGAGTGTTGTCCAAACATTCCTTGAACTCTGTCAGGCTGGTGCTGTGACCACTGCCCTGGGGAGCTGTTCCAGTGCCCAACCACCCTCTGGGAGCAGAACTTTTTTCTAATCTCCAACCTGAACCTCCTCTGGCACAACTTCAGGCCATTCCCTTGTGTCCTGTCACTGGTCACTAGAGAGATCAGTGTCTGCCTTTTCACCTTCTTTACTTATGCATAAATGGCTTTCCAAGATGTAGAGAAATATGCAATCAGGCCTTAAGTTTTATCTGTGCTTAAAGGTAAGTACATTGACCACATTATGCCTTGGAAATTTAAAAAATAATTTAAAACTGCAGGCAAAACAAAAATTATAGTGTTGACTGTTCTCCCTGAGTCTAAAAGTTGATACTTCTCTCACTACCATTTAAATACGTTTCTATTAATTAATAAGCATCAAAAAATGGAAGAGGTAATTAGTAGATGAGCCCAGGATAACCAGCAGAACTGGGAAGATGGAAAGACCTTGCAAAAAAAGGGAAAGTATGAAGAACCAAACTAATTAGGAACTTCCATATTATTTTCACTGTCTGTCAAGTAATAATGAAGTTTTACAATTAGCCTTGATATATTTCAATGGAGGAAGAAAAGGAAACAAATGCATAGTACTCCTTTGCCCTGTATTTCACATTGTCTGGATTATTACAGTCTCTGAGATGTCCTATGCACATACAATCAATACAATCCTTCTTACTGTCTCAGGATTTGCACGATGCATACTTGTGCAAAATGGTTGCAAAACAAAACTAGTACATGTATGAGTCTCAGTGCACAGAGAATGTCCCCACCATGAGCTACAGGATGAGTGTTCTTCCCACAAGAACTGTGCTTATCACCCTTGACAGATATATTTCAAAATTTGGTACCTACTCATCACAGTGGTGATATAAAAATCTCCCACTGTTAAAAAAAGCACTGAAAAAATTATCCAGGAAAGATGAAGCTACACAGGAGAATACTGCCAATTTTGCTATTCTCGTACTTTCCAATTTAAACTGAGTGATAATTCTTCCACAGAAGTCAAGATATTAATCTTCACAATAAAACCCCACTTATGAGAAGGGCTGCTACAATTAACAAAACTGCTAAGTAGATGTAAGTGGCCTGAGCCTCTATTCTCAGCAATGCCTGGTGGGAAGCTGCTGCCTTGGCCAACAGCGGGGGTTGGAGCCAGGAATCTCCAGAGCTAAAAATATATGTAGACACTGCCTGATGAGAAGGGCCTTCTTATAAAGGGTTATTGCATTATTCTTGTCAGAGGAAGCTCTTCCCACGTGTCTGACAGCCATTGAGGGTTTGAAGCTTGAATGAGCTTGTGTGATAGTTACCCTCCTGATTGATACTCTGGGGCTGAACTTTTAGTCCCACCAAACTGAAAACATAAATTACCACAGTTTGAACCAAAAAGCAATGTTTTCAGCAGGGAACTTTAACACATATCACATAAGCTCAGAAGACCCAGAAGGACTGGCCCAGAAGGATTGGCCCAGAAGGAGCAATCCCAAAACACATGCTCACCATCTGATTATAAAAGTAGCCTCTACCACAAGAGTGAACAACAAATGACAACAGGATTGCCTGAAAGCTCTCTCACGCTGATTTAGCCATAAATTAGGCTTTATCTGAGCCCTATTTAAAATTAACAACTTATGTAGCAAAACAGAAAGCTTTCAGAGCTGCAAATGAAGCCTCAATCTGCCAACACAAACAGGATAAATGGAATTGATTCGCAACAATGGCAATCAATTTTCAAAGGAAACATTTTTAGAGACCACCTATTCTTTTCTGACAGTTTTTCTACAATCAGAGGAGTTTAATTTAAGCATCAATACCATATCAGAAGAAATATTTTATGAAAAATAAAAATTAATTTCTTCCTTGATCCTAGAGCTTGCCCTTATATATGAAGCAGAGCATCAAGGCTTTTAAAAGAGTTTTCAATCCCAAACGAGTATGTGTATGGAAATTGGTTGTACACACAAAAAAAAAGCAGCATTCCTCTGTTTGTCTCAGTAACTAAGGTTTACTGTGATAGGCTGGAATAATTCAGTGTGGAATACTATTTACAGTGCATTATCTGAAATAAAATGTGATGCAAAAGCAGTCAAAAGAAGAGACAGCTAAGTGTGAAATTTCCTCTGTAGTCAGCTGCTGATCCACAGATGAGTCATTCAGAAAGGATCACTCAGGTTTCATCTCATCACCAGCTCTGAATCTTCTGAAACCTTTTCCAGAGATTCAATTTAGTCAGACGTGCTTCAGCCATCATGCCACCTTCAGCAGTGCTGCACAGGAGAATACAGCACAGAGCTTTCCTCTCCCCTCTGCTTTTCTTTGTCACCTCTGCATTGTGAGGACACTGGCTGTGCCAATTCCATGCTGCAGGAGCTCTTCTTTCCCTTACACCTGGAGCTATTTGGCTCACTGGTTTCAACACAAGGACAGAGCTGGACAGCAAGCCATGATGGGAGCATTGAAGCCAAGAGACAGCTCAGCAGCAGCAGCTGGTGGAGCTCTCCTCAACACAGCAAGCCTTCGTGGTAGCATATCAGGAATAACTCAGAGAGAAGTACCCAAAGGCCTGGCACTGGAGGGGCACATCCAGAGCAGCAGCACCAAAATGGGGGTGGCTGTGCCAGTTTTGGCTTTTCAAAGCCATAACCTCTGACAATGCAAATGCTTTCATTATGAAGAAGATTTACTGAGCATGAAGTTATTAAATACAACACCAACATACCCACAGCTGTGCATTTTGTAGTCCAGAACATTTTTTTACTAAAAACCTCCATCACTCTACAGTCCAATAGGAAAAGCAAGAAAAGCCCTTTTTTTACTATAAGAGGAGCATTTTTAACCAAGCTTGCTAGCTTGCACTCCAGATTTCAGTTCTCTGATGTGTAAAAAATAGACTACAATAGTAGTAACCATGTTGGTTCTACTGCTTTTCATGGGCTAATACACTTCTGAGCGGAAATAACAGGCCATTTTCTCACTGCCTTCTCTTGTTTGCTTTGCCTGAGAGAAAGACACTGTCTCAGCAGCTGTGCCAGTCTTGGGAACCATAAAAGAAAAGCTTGAACTCAGGGCCTGAGCACCAGGCAATGTGTTGAGCTGCCCCTTCTCTGCTAGTGCTGCCTCCCAACACAAGGGATTTCCAGCACTCCACCAGTCCCTCCTGACTCTGGCTGGACTTGATACAGCACCAAGTCATTCTGCCACCTACAATTTACAGCATCTGATGTGGACAATAAATTGAATAATGTTTATTTTTTTATTTGGCTCAGTTTGGTTTTTTGATTTGTTTTGTTTTGTTCTTCCTAGCGCCCTGAGCTAGTATTCTTAATCAATGGCAGGGAGCTCATGCACATGGTTCATAAACAAGCAAATTCAATTACTAAAACAAAACAGCAACAGAGCAGCCCAAAATAGTAGTCAGAAATAAACTAATAATAACGCCTTCTTCCAGTTTTATATTTGAACATTTTTCAATCTCCTTTCCAGCACAGCTTACATTTGACAGTCATGAAATAGTGGTGGTAACTGCAAAGTGGGCTGCCTGCTTTTGGCATTCTCCCTTTCTTTAAAAATGTCGCTCAGCCCCAAAACACATGAGATTGGAAATATCTTCCAGGATTAGAAACCTTCTCTTTCTGAATGGAATTACACTCCATGGAAGACTGAAGCTTCAGCAAAACCACAAAACCATTAAGTTCATTGAACTTGCACAAAGTAGTCTTCATGTGTGTCTCTGAGCCTCCCTATCTGTGCAGTATTGGGGTACACTGCGCGAGCCTGTCCCACAACATCCAGCACCGGAGTCCCAGCTCTAAAGCAAGAAGCAAGCAACTGTTATTTCCATCAGATTCAATGATTTTCAAGAGCCACCAAAGGAGAGATTGGAAGTTAATCACTCTTTACTATCCCTGAAGTGGTCAGAACCAAGGTTGCAGAGCTTTCAGGTACTGTCTTCCATAGAAAGTACGCTAAAAACTCTTGCACGACTCCAGTCCTGCTGCATCCATGGATATCTGTATAGCATGGTAAATGGTGGACATGATCCAGAAGATAAGACATTTTCCTCCTTCAAGGCTGTGGTATCTCAAAGCCATGGAAAACTTTGTCCAAAGTAGATCTGTTAAATGTATTTTCTCTGAGATGTACTTCTTGAAATCCATGGCATCTCTTGCCTGTTCTGATCAGTTTCCTATGCTTCACATTTGCCAGTGTTTCTCAAATGAGAAATTTGACATCCTACATCCAATAAATCTTCTATCCATGTTTTGTTTGAAAGGAAGATATCTGATTAGCTCTACCTAATGTTTCTGTGTTTCTGTTGCATGTTTGCACTACTACTCTGAAGGCACTGAATCCAGAAACTGGAACAAAGCTCTGCAGAATTCCCCAGCTGAGGCCTGGGGACAAAATGTTTTCTACACAGAAAGGGGCCATCCCATATTATTTATCCTCTGTTATTTGAACAGCAAATATTCACAGTAAATATGATCTACAATGCATACAGATTTCCCTTTCACACCTGGGACTCCAAGGGACAAAGTAACACACTCTTCTTTAAACTCTAGTATGCTGAAGTTGTATTCTTATTTGACAAAATCATAGAATCTCTTAGGTTAAGAAGTCCCCTAAGGTCACTGAGTTAATCTGTTAACCCAGAACCATGTTCAGCAATGAAGCTTGTTCCCACATGCCACATCCACATGACTTTTGAACTCTTCCAGTGATGGTGATTCCAATGTCTGACTTCCTTTTCTGTGAATAAATGTTTCCTAATATAGAATCTAACCCTCCCCTAATGCAACTTGAGGCCACTTCCTCTCATTCTGTCCCTTGCTACATGGGAGAAGAGACCAACCCCCACTGTGCTACAACCATGTCTCCAAGTGCCACATCTGAACATCCTTTAAATATCTCCAGGGATAGTGATTCAACCACTTCCCTGGGCAGCCTGTTCCAATGTTTGACAACCCTTGCTGTGAAGAAATTTTTCATTCATGCACGGTTGATATTAAACCAGCAGAAAAAGCAGAATAGTTCATTATATTTGCTTGGGATGCTTCATAAACAAAAGAAAAGGTTGTAAGTCAAAAGCCAGGGGGAAAAAAAAATTCCTAAATGGTATGAGCAGATTCAGGATATAAAAATGGCATGAACTGGGTACAAAAATATACATTTTCATTAGTTAAGGTACTTATGAATATTTTGAAAATGTAGATAAATTGATCTCAAGATAGAAGAACTGTCAGGCATGGGGTAGTATTGGACCCATTAACAAGTCTTGTACTGAATTATATAAGTCATTTAAATGGATGAGATACACCAGCTGGTTACCAGCAGGAGAATTAAAACTTAGTGCATACATCTGCATTACCTGCTTGCACTTAAAATCTTCTCCATGGCCTTCAATTCGGATACTGTTTTATTTCCCCATCTGTATTTTTTTATTATTATGACTACTTATTTTTCCAGTAAAGGGAATTCCTTTGCCCTGGTATCTTAGTTCTAAGCAGACCTGCCAACTGTGATGAGAATCTTGTTTTATAATACAGTGGAAAAAAATATGTTTACTGGTTCAGAATTGTTTCACATATAGGAGTGCTGATAATTAGGTGTAGTTCTGCATTACATTTACTATAGCAGACAAAATCATTAGGATAAACAAATATAGCTTGAAATTACTTTTATGATACTGGTTTTGATAAACAGGTAGTAGTTTTGTCACTGTGAATTCTTCTCATTTATAGCTGATGGAAAAAAAACACCAGTCTTACTCAACAGAACTGAATGAAAAAGCCTCATTGGGAGCATTTTGGTTAAAAAAAAGAAAGATGTTCTATTCAGACTGACATGGCTTGTTAATGTTAGATGTGCTGAATACCTTGAACTTTTCTCCCAAAGATTAAAAAAGGAATTATTCACTGGATAAAGTAATACTCCAGGCAAGCAATCGGCCAGAGGATAATCAGCATAGACCTTGCCAATACCATGCTTCAGAAATCAATCTGAAAGTTTCTCTAGGACTTACACTTTCCTGCTGATTTTTAACAGCAGCAGATGACAATGCCACACACAGCATTGAACTATGCTGGCCACTTAATTAACATGGCACAACTAATCCTTCTTTATCTGTTCTCTCCCATGGTAAATGCATCTCTTTTAAGTGAAGTGAGGAGAGGTGTGCTCAGATCTTGGATTCTCTTATACAGAAAATGTACATAGGTACTTAAAATCACAGTTAGATTATATTTGATTTAGACAAATAAACACCTTTGTAGATCTTTGCAGCCTTTATTTTCAAGCTAGCTTCCCTCCCACTGTCTTCTTCTTACACTTACTTGTCATACAGATCATACTCCCTTCCACATCTGTATGCCTACATACAGTCTTCTACGTCAGTTCCTGAAAATGAAAATGGCCAAGTTTGTCCACAAAAAGATGTAGCTAGTTGTCACCAAATGGTTTCTTTTTGGTTTCTTTCAAAGACTGATAGTCTCTGCAATGTAAAAATAGAATATATATAAATTCAAGAAACCTACCCGATTGCCTTCAAACCTTGAGCGATCGTTGTTTGCCTTTGTTGTTTTTTCTGCAAGTTTCTTCTGCCTTTGAGGGCCTTTTCCAAAGAAAATGTAGTTGACAAAGGCGTATTCGAGTAAGGCCAAGAAGACAAACACAAAGCAGCCCATGAGATACATGTCAATGGCTTTAACATATGGAATTTTAGGCAAAGTCTCTCGCAGGTGAGTGTTGATTGTTGTCATAGTCAGCACAGTAGTAATTCCTACACAAAGAAAAAAGATCACACATCAAGCTTTCAATTTTATTTTCCTTCTTGGCAAATATGCCTTGTCAGTGTTAAGAAGCTTAAAAATTTGTAAAAGATGTCTTGCAGGTGACATCACTGCAAAAATAAAAGCAAAATTAAAACTTGATGCATTATTATCCTGTTACAATTATTTCCTTCCTATGAGTGGGGGAACAGCTAACAAGGCGGTCTGGCACCACTGCCATGAGTTAATGTAGCTTCATGGAATCCAGGTGTAGCTGTATTGAAAATCTCTTCCATGGAGACCAAACTGATGTGCAACAAGAACAGTGTTCACACAGATGGAGAAAGCCTTCTCCTGCAGTTTTAAATTTCTAAGAGTTAGGCAGTTGGTTGATGTCAGTCCTGTAGGGTCTCCCTGTGGTAGATGGGGAGAGACAAGTGACTTTCTAGAGTTGTTCATCCCATCTAAATTAGATACCTATTTCAGGAAAGGACAATGTATAAGTGGAATTTGAGATGACTAATTTGGAGCAGTAGGCTAGTTACATAGAAACAAATGAGGTGAGCAATGAGAGATAGACAGGTATGTGAATTTTTAGAAGGAAGAAGGAGGGAGAGCAGTGTTTTTATAGCAACAAACTGGACACTAATAAAATATCTACAAAATATCTATATCAACCTTATGTCAAGGTATTTATCTAAGGATGAGCATAGCACCTGAAAATATATTACAGAGCACTGTTATGAAAATCTGGAAAGAAAAGCATATTTATTGTCAGTCTGCCTGAATTCACAATAAACTGCAGGATCTGTATCTCTGCAGGAAATTTTATGGGAATTGCAAATCACAGGTTGCTGAAAACACTGATTTGTGGAATAAGTCTCATTTCAAGGCAAATCATTCTATTAGTTCTCCTCCATTACTATTTTCTTTGATTCCATAATTATACCATCAGTTTACGTGTAGTCACTAAAATACAGACAGAACAAAAATAAAGGACTAAGTAAAATTGCTGCCATATAATAAAGCACAGCTTCTTTTACCTGAAGAGACAGAAAAAAAGACAATATAACTAAAAACCAAGACATCAGTGTAAGTAGTGCCAGTCCAGGGAACTGTAGTAATACCCTATGAGATTGTGTAACAGATATTTTGGATATTTAGTGAGTTAGTGTCGTGCAGTTTTCAGCGGTTTTCCTGTAAACTGTGAAACAAGTGGGCATTGATGCCAGATGTCTGGTGATCTGGAAGATTAGGCACACTGAATAGAAAGGTAGCTATCACTAACCAAAGGGAAATACATTCCCTGGGAGATCCTGAAATCCTGTGGCCAAATGTCCTTCTGAAGCTCAATAATTTATTTTAAAGCACAGCTGGAGGAGAAGAAGGTGACACTCCCTTAAGACAAAAAATAAGATAGTCCTGTGATTATAGTCCTTCCCACAAGGGAGGACTCCAAAGATTATTCTTCTCCTCACTCAAAGCACTGCATTTAGGAATTTCTACGGCTAACTAGCAAAAAGTTGAGTGCAGAATTGATAGGTTTGAATATTTCTCTTGAGATCAGGCCTATATCACCGTCTGTCTGCAGTGCACATGGTCTCTGAATGAGCTGGCCTTTGCTCTGCACCTTGGCATCACTCCGGAGGCAACTATTTGGTTCAGTGCAGCAAGGGATCAGGCACAGGGGCAAAACATGGAAGTGAATGAATAGAATCAGGCTCTTGCAAAGAATACCAGCTTCTTGCAGGGGCTGAGTAAAAGTTTGTGCCTCAAGAATTGCACACGGAATGCTTCCTTGAACAAATACTTAGGAAATCAGGAACACGTTCTCTGTACTGTGCTTTTCAGAGCCAATCATACAGGTCCAAAGGTACTATATTGCCTTTAAGCTTTTATACCAGTTCACATAAGGATGCCATGTAAGTTCACAGACACTACATAACAGGGAGCAGCCGTTGCCTCCCCTGGAGGCAGGAAGGCCCTGCAGAGAGACCTTGACAATTTAGAGGACTGGGCAGGCAATCACCAACCATGTGAAATTCAATGGGGCAAACCTCAATGTACAGACAGACTGGGGACCAAAAGGCTTGGGAGCAGCACTGCAGAAAGTGCTGGGGGTCCAGATGGATGGCAGCATCAGACACAGCATCACCAACTGGCAAAGGAGGGATTGTCCTGCTCTGCTCTGCTCTGCTCTGCTCTGCACTGGGGCAGCCTCACCCTGAATATTGTGTGCGGTTTTGGGCACCACACTATAAAAAAGATATTGAACTATTAGAAAGTGTCCAATGGAGGGCAATGAGGCTGGTGAAAGGTCATGAGGGGAAGCCCTATAAGGAGCAAGTCACTCGGTCTGTTCAGCCTGGAGACCTCATTGCAGTCTATAGGGGAAGAGCAGGGACAGGGAATGATTTCTTCTCTGTGGTGATCAATGACAGGACCCAGAGGAATGGCCTGAAGTTGTGTCAGGGGAGTTGTAGGTTGGATATTAGAAAAAGGCTGTTCACCCAAAGGGTGGTTGGACTCTGGAACAGCTCCCTGGGGCAGTGGTCACAGCACCAAGCCTGACAGAGTTCAAGAAGCATTTGGACAATCCTCTTGAGCCCATGGTGTGACTCTTGGACATGGTCCTGTGCAGGGACAGGAGCTGGACTCCTGTGGGTCCCTTGTGGGACCTTCCAACTCACCTTTTTCTGTGATTCTGTGATACCAGCTTAAGACTAATAAGAGGGGCTATACAGAGGAACATAGGATTAGACCCATGATACTGAACTTTATTATACAAACACTGCTGACATAATCACCAAGGCACTAATTGTTTTCTGAGAAGAAACTATTAGATGGATTTTTGTCCTCTCAAAAGGACTTTCTACCAATTGGAAATAGAACATCTGGTCTCCTGAGCTTGCCTTGTACTCTCTGAATTTTGTTCTAATATTTGTTTTGCAGCACTTGATGAACTTGTGCTACACAGAAATGGGTCACATGAGACAGTCTTGCTCCTTAAACAGGGAAAAGTCTCATGAACCTGTAACGGAAGGGCATGGAATGTCACTGGGTATGGTAACTTTTGTCTAACCATCTGTTTTCTGCAGTCCTGGCCAGTATGTATCTAGATGGTGATGGTTGTGTTTGAAGTGCTGCATCACTTGGTCTACCTGGGTGGATCTCTGCTATCCAGTAGTTCATTTATGAACACATCAGAGATATTTGGGCTCTATGCCCCACTTCCTATTAAGCTACTACTTAGCTTCAAGCTGCTAAACAGGCCCTGGCTGCTGAGTGGTAATGCCAGATTGTGTCATGCCAATACGTACTAGCTTACCCAAAGTATAAGGAGAATTACTGCACAGTAACTGCAGTTTATCTATAGTATCTCTAGATACTCAAATTCAGAAGGTGGCTACTCTGCCTGCTTTGGTATGTGGGACCTTGGGAGACATGGGGTAAGGAAAAAGGGAATCACAGGGACATGGTTTGGAGTCTGGGTTTGCTGTGGTACATTGCAGAAAGATAAGGAAACTAAGGAGTACGTTCCTGTTTTAAGAAAATAAGATAATACAGCAGGTAGACAGCACAGGCTTAGGGACAAGTTTTAGGTAATGGGGAAGTGACAAGGTGCATGTAATTGAGAAGCACAGGGTTGAAGATAGAATTTGGGACAAGATGAGAGGCAGAAATATTTATAAGGATTTATAGATCCATTTAATCTTCCTTAGGTATAGCTATCCCTGAGTATGCTTCTGTAAAGGATGAAATATTTGCTATTGTCATAGAATAGCATTCTACTGTCATAGAATCTGTCCTGGTTCTGGCCAGGACAGGGTTAATTTTTGCAGTAGCCAGGAGGGGGCATGGCTAGGACCTGAAGGGTATTCTATATCACCTCACAGCATTGCCAGAAGTTGCAGGAAGGGAGTCTTTTTCTGGAAGGAAGGTTTCTCTTCAGACTGGGGCAAGGGTGGCCACCATTGAGTCAAGAGTTGCACAATGAGCATTTTTGCTTGGGAATCACTCTCTCTTTTGTACAGTTTTGTTATTAGCATGCTGCTGATCCTGTTCTTTTTTGTGTCTCATTGCTGTTTCCAGTAAATTGTTCTTACCTCAGCCTAGGATCTTTGCCTTTTGTGCCACCAATTCTCTCCAGCACCCGCAGGGGGAAGGGGGGCAGTGGGAAGCAAGCGGCAGTGTGGTTTTAATAGGACCACTAAAGTGGAGAATATCCTAACCCTAATCCTAACCCTGAACTATGACAGAATCACAGAATGGTTTGGCTTGGAAGGAACCTTAAACACCATCTAAGTTCCCTGCCATGTGCAGTTCAAGTTGCTTGAAGACACATCTAACTTGGCCTTCAACAAGGGGCGGCCTGTTCCAGGGCCACACCATCTTTACAATCAAGAATCTCTTCTTAATCTAAATCTATTCTCTGTCATTTTGAAGCCATTCCTCCTTGTACTGTCACTACATGTCCTTGTATGAAGTCCCTTTCCAGCGCTCCTGTAGGCCCCCTTTGGGTACTGGAAGGTGCTGTAAGGTTACCCTAGAGCCTTCTCTTCTTTAGGCTGAACAAAATCAAGCCCCTTGGCCTGCCTTGAGAGGAGAGGTGCTCCAGTCCCTGATCACCTTCGTGGCCCATCTTTGGACTCACTCCAACAAGTCCGTGACCTTCTTATGTTGGGGACCCCAGCATTGGATCCTGTATTCCAGCTGGAGTGTCATGAGAGCAGTCAAGGAAAACAATCACCTCCCTCACCCTGCTGGCCACACTGGTTTTGGTGCAGCCCAGACACAGTTGGCTTTCTAGACTGCAAGTGCACCTTGCTGGGTCATGTTGAGCTCCTTGGCATCCAACACCCCAAGTCCTTCTCCTCAGAGCTGTTTCTCAATCCATTCTCTACCCAGCCTGCCCTTGTGCTTGGGATTGCCCGACTCACATGCAAGATCTTGCACTTGGCCTTGTTGAACTTCATGGGGTTTGTGCGGGTTCACCTCTCAAGCTTGTCAAGGTTTTTCTGGATGGCATCCCTTCCCTCCAATGTGTCAACTGCACAATTTTCTAATGAACTTCCCTTATTTATAAGATACCTTGATCTGCAAAGGTCTTGGGCAGGAATCACATACCTGTGCCAAATACATGTTTTTCTGTCATGAAGTAAATGATGCTTTAAGCTGTCATAAACATGCACTTAACATGCCATGTACTCTGAGGGTTAGGTGGCATGGTATGGTCCATAGCTGATGTGCCCCTGCATGCTGAACTGTTTCTGCCAGTGTCAGTTAAGGCACCCAGGACCTCAGGAGGAGCCTTGGAGCCACATTTGTCCTCCCACACTAGGGTGGACTAAGGCCCACGCTCAAGTGTGACTGTGGAGCTGGTCTCCTAGATGGAATTACAACAGCATTAACTTGATGAGAGCAAGTCTGAGACGGGTATGAGCAGCTCATGTCAGAGCTTTAGTGGAAGCTACACTCTTGCATGACGGGGGAAACATCGCTTTTGAGGCAATGCTGGGTGACATGATTTTGACGCAAATTATTTTGGAATTTCAAAACACTGACATCATGTCGTAGTTTTTAACAACCTCTGAAGGCTACATTAAATCTGACATTTTAATGTCCCACTCATTTTTAGCACATACCAAGGGCAACTCTTGCTGCTGATGCATCATAATTGATCCAGAATGACACCCATGATAAAATGGTAATCAGTATGGAGGGCATATAGGTTTGAAGAATAAAGTAGCCAATATTTCTCTTCAACCTGAAGCTCAGTGAAAGTCTTGGATAGGCACCTGAGAAAAGAGAGAGGAAAACAGTGTTATTTATACTGAATGAAAGACACTTGTAGATAGCTGCCTTCAGTTTCTACACATTTTGTGGGGTAGTATGACATCTTCAGAACAGTAGGGATGACACCTTCACTGTATTACTCATCTGTATTAAAAGAAACCTTGCAGTGAATACAGTGATAGCCAAGTAATTTGTATTTGAGAAGAAAAAGAGAGTGAATTACTTTAGACTACTGAGCAGATAGGTGAGCACCAGTTAGTTTTTAAAAACAATTGCTTAGGTGTCCAAGTAAAATGCTTATCCAAGTACACAGTTTTCTGTATAGAATTTATATTGAGAGAATAAGTAATGTGCATAGTTTTTTCCTTTACAATTAGGAATTGTTCAAGAGATGAAACTTAATAACATCTGAAGTATAAGAAACATGCGGCCTGTGGTGTCAAAGATAAATTTTTATAAATTTCATTAAAGGAAAAGCCTTTTGACTAGATCCTCTAACGTCAATTATAGCCAGCCCAAATTTTTCTTCCAAACTTATTTTAAAGAAAAAATAAATTGAATTTTGTGTATATATATATATATATAATTCATGAACAGTTACAAACAGAAAAAATTAACAATGGAAAGAATTAATAACCTCAATACCAACCTAATTTCCAATTGCTGTATGTCTTACTGAATTGGTGTTAATCTTACTGAATACGTTTTACACATATAAATATATATATATATTCAGAAAAATATATTTAGAAATCTCAAATTGTTAAAAATAATTGTGACTTTTTTCACCAACTGCAAAGATGATTAAATCTGAGTACAGCTGTATAAGAAAAAGGTAGTCATTCACACATTATCTCCATAATTTCAGTGTTCACACTACCAGTCCTAGATATACTTCTAACAGCTCATCTAAAAGATTTAGTAAGTCAGCATCCTAAAAAAAAATTCAGCACATACCAAGAACCCAACCAGATATTAGAACACTTCCCACCCATTCTAGTACAAATATGTAAAAACTATAAAAGTATATATCTAGAGAAAAAATGAAAAATTAAAACCTTCCCTTTAATATATATTCATCTGTTTGCAAATGAGCTTAAGAAACTACATTTGCCCATATAAACATGAATGATGGATTTCCTAAAAAAGAAAGGGAAAGAAGGAATGGAAAACTGCAGATTTCTCTCCATCACATTCCTGATAGTTTGTTACACTTTGAGTCATACAACAGAAAAATGTCACACCATTTCCAGGCAGCAGGAACATCAAGGTAATATTAAACTTGTGCAAATATCCTTAGCTGTTGTATCAAACAATCTCAGAACAACTATCACTGGGAAAAGAAATATCTGGTGAGTGTATCTGGCTGCTGTGATTACTGCAATCAGTAGCATTTTTTCCAGAATGAAATGCCTTTCAGTTTCACCAATAGAAGTATATTGGTGGAATCAGAAGGATGTATTTCATCCTGATTAGACCAAGGTTTTCTGCTGTCTGGAGGCAGTAGACACCATTTTCAGCAAGCAAACATCTATACTGCAGCTTGCTTAACATCTTAATTTTCAGATAAACAATGTTTCATTCCAAAAGACAAGTTTTCTCATTGAAACCAGCCCTGCTTTTTTTTTTTTTTTTTTTTTTTTTTTTGCAAAGCTTAACTTTTTACTTAGATTCTTATGAAAATGTTTCTGTGGCCTTGTGTCTGCAGACTATATAAATAAAACAGGAGACCATAATGAAATATATAAACTCTGTTATCATTAAATACATTAAAAATGCAGCAGACCTGATCACCTTTCTGCAATAAGAGTAGAGCATCAGACAGAAATCTTTATAAAGCTGTGTTGAGAAAAATGATTTCATATAGTACACTACCCAGTCAAAGGGATTCTCTATAAATGTGTATAAAAATTTTCAAAAGTCCTGTCCAGGTCTGGATATCTGTGGAATATCATTGATAGAGGTGAAAACTGAAATACTGATTCTTTGATTAAATAATATGAAGGATTAATTCAAGAAAGTTCAGTAGAAGTGAATCACTGAATCAAAGTCAATTCTTGGTTTGGTCCAGAGCCAGGGACTCTGAATGCACTAGGGAAATTGAGAGAAAGAAGAGAGAACTTCACCATTGATAAAGCACGGAAAATTGTGTGGATGAAAGAGGTGTGGATCAAAAGGGGAGGGAATAATGTGTCACATATGTTAGTAATGTTCAGTAATGAAATCCCAAACTGAGAAGCATATAACAGAGTGAGCTTTAGACATTTATCTTGAATGCTTCGCCTGTGACCATGAACCATTACCTCAGCACCATTTCTGTCTAATTAGTAAAGGTAATTACTGAAACTAGTGAGATTTGGCCTTAAAGGGGGACTCCCCAGAGAGCTGACCTCAAGGCCAGAGACACCAGCCTAAATATGCTTGAAGCACCAGGTTTTTGTTCTGAAATTAGAACCCCAAGAACCATGTCTAGGGCCAGGGCTGTTAGTGCCTTCTGTCTTCCTGCTCTGGAGTTGGAGTTGACTGTAACAGAGATTCAGTTGCTAATCTGATGGTGCCCTGATCCTTTTGAGATGTCCTGTGGCATCTCTCAGACACCAGCACGCAGCTGATGGACATTATTTACCCCCTACTTCTTTCTGATCAGCATGTGGATACCATGAAGGCTGCCTTGTGCCCTCTCAAATAGCAGTTGATTGAACAACTCATTTGAACTGCTTACACATGAGCTTGATGTCTAAGCTCCAGTTCATCCAGTCAATCTAGCAAATGAAACCTAGAGACTTATCCACCATCTCCTAAAATGGACTCCTATAGGTTACTGAATTTGTCTCCAAATCTAGTCTCTCCATGGACTAGATTCTGACCAACTCAGACACCTAGTTCAAATGTAGACACTGAAAATATATTCACCATAAATCAGAACAAGATGAATCCAGACCCTGCAAGTCTCAGGGTAGATTTTGATGGTGTGAGGCTCCTGGGCAATATAAACAAAAGTCTTGCTGGCATTACAGCTGCTTGCTGCAGTTTACACGTTTGGTAGAGTATAGACTTTGTTAAGGGCTGTTTGAAATTGAAACATGAACTGGTAGCCTCATTTTTTATCATACTACATAGCCAGGGTTTTCCTTCAGGTACCTCTCCCTGAGACTGTGAGAGTTTATATTACTTTCAACTGAATTGCTTTTATGTCTTCAAAAATTATCTATTGACCCTGCATTCAGCCTGCCATCTCTGCTGCAGTATCTCACCTCCAGCCAGCAGGCCACAGGAGTCTGTAGAAAACAAAACAATTAAAAGAAGGACCCCTCTTTATTTCCTGTAGTTAATTCCCCCTCTTTGTCTGAATGGCTAAAGCTCAGTGAAAAGGGTGGGTCTTAACCTTTATGGAGCAAGGACTGTAAGTCCAGATCTTTATTTATCTAGAAAGATCCATGCTGCAGATTACTTATTTAATATAAGTTGACTTCTGGGTAAGCTCAACAATTAAACTGTTACTTGTCTGATTATGATTGCATAATGATTTGTCAATTAAGGCTCAGTACATTTAGAGATTAATTGCCAGGAAATTCTAGTTGTTAAGTTTCCATAAAAAAGTCTGGTTTTTTTCCTTTTAACCTTGTTTTGTCTTGTTATCCTTCCTCCCATCTCATATAATGGGAGGAAGGATATATGCATAGGTTGATGCATAGGACTGATTTAAATACTACAGGAATAACAGACTTTTGCCAGAAGTATTTAAATCTAACAGTATTGGGAATGAAAGTATGAAAATAAATACTTAATCAATACTTGAGCCCCAAATGTTCCTTTTGCACAATTTTGGGCACTTGATAAAAAGAGATTACTTGTTTCTGTTCCAATTTCATTAAAAGCTAGCAAGCTGAAATATCTGGCTTCAAGGCTAAATTAGTCTCTTGCTGTTTTATCCAAGTATGAAGCAAGATAACAGAGTTGGTCAGTTACAGAATTTTTATTTTAATATGTTCTTCTGGGAAGGTTCTTTGGCTAATTGGAAATGTACTTTACATACTGATCTTTCAGAATACAGCAAATATTTCATTTTCAAATCTTTTAAGATTACCCTCCTATTACCAACAGGTTGCTAATATGGCGTTGACTGCTATGTGACTTGAAGATTTTAGGTGGTGTTTTACATAACCCCATTCCTGTTCACTATCCAAGCATTTTTGGATAACAAACACTTAGGAGGCAGATTCAGGTAAGAGACTTAGCACTACATTTCTGGTGTTTGAATGCAGGTATTTGCTCATGCATGGAGCATGAGCTGTTAGCATGAGATCTAGACTTAGAGCTGATTCTAAGGGTGTGATTTAACTCTCTATACTGAGGTGTCTAAAGCCATTTGAGATGTGATAGGCTAAAGAAGAGCAGAACAGAACACTACTTAAGTAATCAATACTGAAGCAGTAGATGGTGAACATAGAACACAAGGCTGTAAGATGCCAGAACAGCAGCCTAACTGCTAACCAGGATCTTCTACAGCAGCTCAAGAAGCAGCTGATTGTTATATTTAGGCAACTGAAGAATGTCTTAAAATATTCATTTGAGAAAACAGAGGTGTTCAAGAGCTGAATAGCTCTTTAGGCTTCACTGACAGCACTGACTGAATAGCATTTGACTGTGGGCTTAATTCAGTTACTGACACATGGGCATCCAGTGCCATTTAAATATCTTCTCGTATCCTGTATGGCCTTCAGTTGCTGTGAGAAGGATAGTCAAACCAGGTATTTCTTTTTCATAGCAATTCAAAAATCATGAATAAAGGGAACAGACTATTCTACATGGCTTTGCAGGTTCTTTCTAGACACCTGTAGGTTTTGCTCAATTCCCAATCAAGTGTTCTCTTTTTTTTTAACTACATGACCATACTTGATTCTCCATAAATCTCAGGTATGTCATTTTCTAGATTTTCACTCACACTTATTTATTTTGTCTTCAACAGTAATGGAGCAATAGAAAAGGGTTTATGGAAATAAACTCAAGAATCCAAAAGTGCTACCCTTGACCAAAAATACAAGGCTTAAGCACCATCAATGTAAATCAGACTTCTTTTATGATGAGATTTGTGGTTTTGTTTGTTTCTTTTCTTTTTCTCCCCAAAAGATCCTATTGGCTCATGTTCAGTTTGAGATCAACAACAACCCCCATATTTCTACACGCAGAACCCTGGCATAACCTGGCATTCTCTATCCGTAATACAGATGCTGTATTATGAACTTGTCCATACTGAATTTTATACTTTTTTCTGACACATTTTTGCTACATTGGCAAGATAAATTTCAACTTCCATTCTATACTTCAGTGGGCATGCAGTTCCTCCAGCGTTCTTGCAGCTTCACCCAGATTTCTGTCATTGTGGATGGGGGTTTTTCCATGCTTATCATTGCTTCTCAGTAGTAACTATGGGAACAGATTTTTCCCTTTGCCTAAGTTACACAAGATTATACAGCAGAGTTTCTCTTGAAGGATAGGAGAAAAAACTAATCCAAAAGCTGTTTATGGCATGACTCTGAAGTCTTCTTTTAGTTTTATTCAATCAAAGCACACTAGTACTGAAATCTCTGAAATGTTCCCCGAGATATTGAGCTCAAAGAACTAATATCTCCCCCTGAGACTTCAATAACCTCAAAGCCAAAAACATGCCTAACTTATTTTCCAAAAAATTGCAGAAACTGGCCCTAATTACTAGGACTGTAAAAAACTCTTGAGAAGAAACTTGAAAAGTGTCTGCTGACTTTATGTATCCGATCTGCTGGCATGCTTTAGATTTAGATTTAATGTGGTTTTGAGAAACAAATGTGATGTTTCCCTGCATGGAAATACTTGCCATAAAATGTCATAATTAATCAAGCATTTTTATAATGTCCTGTATCAAAGCAATATAAATTCAGTATTTGTCTTCATCAGTGAAAAAAATTAAATGTTTCAGAAAACAGCACAAGAAACATGCTGTTCTCTGTGACTTCCTAATGCCAAGCTGTCTTAAACCCTGAAGCATGAGACTTTTTTAATCCTTTCGCTAGTTTTTTTAAGAAAGAACCATTAATATTCTGAACATTTGGTCAGTCACAGAAATATGTAGTCCTAGTTTTTTAGTCTCTCTTGTATTTGTCACATATCTCTTTGGATTTCTTGTTTTCCTGATTTTTGCAAATCTCTCATCTCTACATTACTAAGTCATGCATCTAGGGAAATATTTCATACTGAACTAAAAGGTGGCCTTGGACTGTCATAAAAAGCACTCCGCTAATAAGTTCTCTGTATTCTCGTTGTTGTCTAAAATAGCCTTCCTACAAAAGCATATCCAGTCCTTTGGAGGGGCAGGGAAGCCCTGGCTGCCAAAGGTGACACTAGCTGCAGGACAAAAGGATATAGGATTAGAGCAACTGAATCTCCAGATTAAAAAATCTTCCATTCACAATGGCAACTGAGAACAGCAGCAGCTGGCAAACCCCCTCATACTCATTTCAATCCCAGCAATATTTACATTTTGTTCTGAAATACAACTTGTGTTTCTGTGTACTTTGAAACAGATGCTGTGTCCAAAGAGTGGGTGAAGTGATGCTTACAAACATGATTCAGCTGTGCTTCATTTGTTCTGGTGTGCTGAGACAGATGGAACAGCACACTCCTGTGGTCTGAACAGCACTGAAAATCTGAAGGCCCCAGTAATGAACCAAGTAATGGCCCCACATGTGCTGATGGCTTTCTGTGTTACTTTGGTTTTGTCACACATATTCCTATTTTGGTGTCCAACACCAAATATGTAAATCAACCTTGCACTTTGTAATCTAAAGACATCCAGTGCTGTGAGTTAATACTAACTTTTATTCCATCTTCAAGAAAACAAGCAGGGATTTAATTTTAATGCTTTAACAAAGACTACAAATGCACTGGATGGCTATGTATAAATTACTGTATATCTATCAGTGCAAATCAAGAGACAAAAGACATTACATTCACTATATAACAAAACAAACATACACTGAAACTGCAGGGAGGTGTTTATAAAATTGGTGGCTTTTTGACCTAGCATACCAAAACAAATTTATGTATGATCAGTTACCCTGTAGGTTACATTTAAACTCATGATTCAGAGGTGAATAACTTAACACTTATTTAGATCATAGATGTTTAGGTGTCTAGTTAAGTATTACACACATACACAAAAAATAAAAATAAACAAGGAGCCAAAGAATCTCAAAATGGTTTGGATTGGAAGGAGTCTTAAAGACTACATAGTTACAACCCCACTACCATAGGCAAGGACACTTTCAACTAGACCAGGCTACTCATAGCCCCATCCAACCTGGCCTTCAACACTTCCAGGGATGGAGCATCTACAATTTCTCTAGGCAACCTACTGCCTCAGCACTGTTACAGTAAAGAATTTCTTCCTATATCTAATCAAAATATAGCCTCTTGCAGTATGAAGCCATTTGCCCTTGTGCTATCACTACACATTTTTGTAAAAAGTCCCTCCCTACCTCTCTTGTCGGCCCTATTAAATGCTGCTAGAAGGTTCTCTTCTCTTATCCACAACTCTCTCAGCCTCTTTTCATTGGAGACGTGCTCCAGCCCCCTGATCATCTTTGTGGCAATCCTTGGGACTTGTTCTGACAGGTCCATGTCCTTCTCATGTTGGAGGCCCCAGAGCTGAAGCAAGTACTGAGTGCCAGTTTGGAATTTCCATGAGCTCCTACCTCCAGGCTTTGTCAAGTAATTTCTTTATCCAAACACAAGCTATTTATTGTGACTAGTAATAATAGTTAATTATTATTAACAAAACAGTAATTTTCATGCACAAGAAAATTAAACACTAAATGTGCAAATGGCAATACTTGCCTGTGGCAAAGACAACGTTCTTTGACACCAGTCTGTATTCCACGATAGAGAACTGAGGAAGTTCAATCCTCTCCACACCAGTGACTGCATTATCTCCACCTCTCCAGTAGAACTCTATGTCATCAGTTGTGTAGCCATCTGCAGGCAAAGCAAGAGAATCTGAAATAACAGCAGACTCAAACATAGCTTCAAACATGCAGCTTGTCATTTGTGACAACAAAAAGAATTGGTACAGCTGGAGAGCTGGATGGTATTTTGCCTGTGGGAAGGTCTCCCAAATTGCTACACCACTATAGTCTGCCTGGGAATTTTAGGCAAAATACTCAGCTTTCTTTTTATTTTACCTTTTTTTAATCACTCATGTATTATTCACTAATGGTCATAGTGAGAAGAAAACACTACCCAAGATTTAGGATATCAAATGCATTTAGTGCTGAAACCAAATTTATATTTACACTGACAATCACCAGAAGAAGGTTGATTGTTCAATGAACACAGAGAAACAACACTGGGGCAGACCTTTTCCACTCACAGTAAACTGTGAGTTGCATCATTTCCACAAGCTTCCACTAGTAGAGGACTACAGCTGATTATGGAATATATAGTCGTATTTCTTGTATATGGCGCCCCTATTTTCCAGCCAGTAGCAGAAATTAACCAGGTACTTCTGAAGAGCAAATATACATCTGAATATTGCAATCCTAGGACATGACTAGGTGAAATAGAGAATACTGTTCTTTTTGTAACACAATTTCAAATCATAAATGGGGCCAGTCTGAAATCCCATGGGAGGTCCTGCACCAAAATGATCCATACACAATAAAGTATATTGAAAGGAAAGTGTATCACAGTGTTGGCTCTCTTAAAAATAAATCTGATAAAAATACAAATATTCATCTCTTGTGTTGAAGATAAGCATCCAGTCACTACCTCTGCCAAGTCAGGCAGGAATACTAAATGACTTCATTCTGTCCTCACCTCATTTTTCTAGGATGTACTCATTATCTAGAAACGGATGACTCCTTATACCTTTTAATAACTCAAATAAACAGACAAACAAAACATGGTGATAACTACATGATTCAAATAGTGTTTATAGACACATGTGTTAATATAATACAGTTCTATCAAACAAAAAAAAAAACCCCATAACTAGATCCAAACTAGATTTCACATGCATTTTCTTAAGTACGTACAACTTTCTATTTCCAGAGTACAGTTTTGTTCATCTAATGGGTATCTTCTCAAGTCCATCATACATGCTGCAGTGGTTGTAATTCTGAAATACAAGCATCAAACAGTTTTACCATACAGCAGTAATCTGGGTTTTGGGTGATAGGGTTGTTTATCTTCCAAAGTGAAGACCCTCTGAAGAATAGCTTACAATAACTGAGAAGCTGGTCCATACTTTTACATTGAGCAGCAGCCTAATAGAGCAGCAATTACACTGACTTTCAGAGGAACAACTGGCTGTGAATTACCCTTATGCAACCAGCCCCTTTGGGGTTCAATGGACCTATCCTCATATGCAAATATTACATGAACATTTGCTGAGATTAAAAGGTACAACTTTATAACAGAAACCATGAAGTGAAAATAGTCTGCTACAAATGTCAAAATGATTGCAGCCGCATGAATAACTGATTTCTTGGTTTTGTGGCAGGTCTAGAAAAAAACCCTTGAAATGTTGAAAAAAAGTTTTAAGTCCAGCAAAATGCTTTGTTTTAAATCTTACTTCCCTGGTTTTTAAATTGAAAGAGGATTTTGTTGTGAAGCTCCATATTGAATTTAAGTTTTCTCCTCAAATAACAAAACACTTTCATTTCTCTGTCTATTTCACCATTTAGCACCCTAAGGACTGTTTTACAAAACATTTCACTATTGATGAATCAGCATTATTCATCAACCTCTTCTAGAACAGGAGAGTCAAAAACAAACATGTACAACCAGAACAACTGTCTTAACTGCTTGACACAGCACTGCCACTTCATTTTGTAATTAATGGATTTATATATTTGTTCTAACTTTAGACAGATATAACCATACGCTCATAATTAATCTGCAGCATATTTTGATGTTTTTCTGAATCACAGCCTTCACCAAGGGTATGTACATTATTATGCATCATTGTTTTTATAATGGCTTCGTATAAATTATCTTTTGAATCTGACTAGCTCCATCCCTTACTGGTCCTTTTTTGATATAAACAAGACATGGAAGTTGCACAGTTTGTTCCTAAACAAATAATATTCTAGTGATAATTTATGCTAATAAATACAAGATGGGAAAATGCCTTAAATGTACCTTTAAAAGCTAGAACCCTCAATGTTAATGTTTTTTTCATGTGTTTTCTCTGAAGTTCTTTCTTCTACCCATTAACCTTCTCAAATTACAGTCTTCTAATCTGGTAAACTACTTTAATATTCCAGGGCAATGTTTCAAGAGAAAAACGTATTTAGGTGCCTTTCTTCACATCTTTCACAGTAAAAAAACCCTACCTTGTTATTACAAATGTTCTATCCAATCTCAATCAATCCAAAGAAAAGGAAGAAAAAATGCTTATCCTTAGTATATAGGATGATTTTAGATGAATAACTACATAACATCTGAAGAAATGATTGAAGACCATTATTGCTATCTCGTAGGACAACAGAGGCCACCCTTCACTGACTGAGAAGGCTCTTTTGCAAAGAAATATTGTCATTTCTTTGCCCAGGGAGAGACAATTGTATGAGCATAAAGGCAATGAAAGAGGAAGGAGAGGAAAAAGCTCAAGGATCTGTTTCTCAGCATATCTTTGAACTTGTGTTCCTACCAGTAGCCAGTGAGAAAGGCACACACCTGATCTTTGTGCTTTCCAACCTTACCTACAACATGATCATGTCTTTGTCACCACTGGCTCTTCTGACTGTCCTCTGAATAGTCTTATGTTAGCCTCACAGGATTTCAGGTCTTAAGTATTGTATCACAAGAGGATACTTAGGCCAGCCTTCCTCCAAGCTGCATCTGGGAATTGCTCTGGTTCCTCTGTTAACACAAATTCCAGTGGGCTGGAGCTGTGTACAAACAGCAGTTCCTCAGTTGCACTGCAGTTTAGGGAAATGTCTTCTCTGCAACAAACACCTGCAAAAGCCCTTCTGGAGCACAGCTATTAACTATGGAGATGATTAATTATCTAGGTTGTTTAGCCTGGAGAAGAGAAAGTTCCAGGGGGATCTTATAGCAGCTTTCCAGTACCAAAGGATAAGCTAAGAGAGAGCTGGAGTAGGAGTTTTTAAAAGGATGTGTAGTGGTAGGACAAGGAGTTATGGCTTTACACTGAAAGGTGGTAGATTTAGATCAGATTTTAGGATGAAATTTTGACTTTGAGGGTGGTGAGGCACTGGAACAAGTTGCCCAGAGAAGTTCTGGATTCTCCATCTCTGTGAGTGTTGAAGCCTGCACAGGGCTTCCAGCAACCTGATCTAAGCAAAGATGTCCCTGCCCATGGCAGGATGATTCTAAGGTCCTTCCCAACCCAAAGCTTTCTATGATTCTTTGAACGTCTCCTCAATATGATTACTAAGAGCAGCTCTAGCTAAGCACATAAAACAAGGATTAACATACAGTCTTAGAGGAGAAAATTTATTCTTAAATTTGTGATTATTGATAAGCAAGCAATGATGCCCTTAACAAAGCCATACTGATTGTGCTATGAAAGGATCTTGCTCCTGAGTCAAATAATAACTGTGTTCAAAGTAAAACAAGTAGGCATGCTTGGGAATTGTTGATATGAAGGTTCTCTCCCGTGCTTTAGAAGATTCGCCTACACTAACCTAGGTCTCATGTGGGATCCTGCAGCAGAATCCACATGAGCTAAGTTGATACAAAGGGGAATGTGCTAGCAGACTCTTAACTATTATGTTGCATAACTAGCTATAAATGCCAGCCTTACAGAACACAAATTATTAATTTTACAATATTGTAAAAAATTATAAAGCTGGCAAATTTATATTCAACTTAATAATTGTGTTATTACTTTTAAGGAATGTATTTTTATTTTGGTCTGTTCACATACTCTAGTGGGTTTGCATCACAAGTTCCAGTACCAGAAACTGCACATTCTTGCTCAAGAATTTTTTTTACACTACAGAAAAATGAACTAGAAAAAAATACAGCCAGAAATAGACAGAAACAAATGTACCTCATTTTTTCAAAGTTAATACTCAGAGGTCCCTCCTGAATGAACACTCAAGCAATCAAATTTAACTTACACAAATGCACACCAAAAGCAAAAATGAATGGCTCAGGCTCGTGCATGCTCCCAGGAAGAGCAGGTTTACTTTTTATGGGATAAGATGGTGCCTGACACAAGACAGCAAGGTTTCTAGAACTCATCATCATGGCAGACAGAGGAATGATTACAAGCCACACAAAGATGAAGCGGGACACAGACACAGACACACATACAATTTGGGTCAAACCAACACACAAAGGAAATGTTTTTAATTTTTTATAATTTCATACTCTGGTTTTCTTTCCTCTGGATATTGATTCTTTTATCCTTGTCTGGTACTATATTCCTGGGCTCATTGCCTTTGCTTATACTGCTATATTGTCTAGGAACCTCATCTGTGATGGGCTGTGAGGTGCTGCATACATAACCAAGAGAAGGACATTTTATGTCCCCAAAACTTTTACAGTATGAATCAGTCTAGGCAATATAGATACCTCATATGTGACTAGGTCACAGTCCTAACTGTTTACTTTCTTGATACAGAAATACATTAATCCAAAAAGAATAGAAGTAAGCGTGGTTGCCTTGTCTGACTGATCACAACTAATCTTTTCACCCTGCAAATATCTATCATGTTTCAAATATGGGAAATAATTATGTCAGTCCTTTCAGATAAAATACATATATTTCTCAGCTCCAGTTACTTTTAATATTTAACATTGTACTGCCTAAAAACAAGAGGTTTATGCATGAAAAACATACAAGCAGACTCTATTTTTGATCCCCAGACTATAAAATAGGTATTTCCTCCATAGTCTCTCATGAAAAAATAGCTGTTTTATCATCATTTCTCTTGTAGATTGTTCTGAAGAAGGTAGAACAAATTCAGTGTGTCAGCCAAAGAAAAAATGCCCCAGAAGTGGGCTGAACTTCAAAAAGCTACATTCCTCCACTATCACAGACTTCTGCTGCAGTAGCTAAGTGCTTTCTCTAAAGCAGAGAGAAACCTTGGACGACTGAAGGTCAAGTCCTTCAAAACTGTGATAAATCCTACATTGTTCAGAAGAGAACATACATCCAGTGTGGCCTTGGGATCACTTTCCATTGTATATGTGCTGAGGAACTGCTTTGTTCTGTGGATGTCCTGTAATTGGTTGCAACCCTCCAAAATTTCACCTATTATTTTGAGTGACCCTGTGCTTTGTGGAACATAAAACTCCAAGTTCTGGCCTCAACCCACACTGCCCCTGGACTGCAGCTTGAGCTCAATGCCACTGGGATGCTCTGAAGCCATAAAACAGGAAATAGGGTAGTGATGGAACAACACAAAGCACAGGTCTTTAAATCAGCAAAGATAAGGCTCAGATGTTTTCTTACTTTTGATCACAACATCTATATTTTTCTATGACTTAATTAAAGACAGTCATTCTTCACTATGTAACTTAGCTGTTTCATATCATGGATATCTCACCCTGGATATTACATGCTTTCAGAGAAAAGGAAAGGGAAGAAGTGTGCTACACATGAGCCACTGGTGAAAATCCTGCTGAGCAAATCCTATTATGTGGAATGCATCTGCTGTGGACACTTGTCTTTTGCAGAAGAGGAAGCCAAGTGATTCAAATACAGTACTCTATGACAGATAATCCTCACCTGAATGGGTCCAAATGTTTTTAGAGTGTGACAGAAAGACTTCCACATATTACTAGGATCACAAGAATTCTAATCTCCTTTACTTTTTTTATTATATTGCTGTGGGGATATTCCTTGACATGAAAAAAACCCAAATATATCTCAGAAAATTTTTTCTTACATGTAAGCACTTGAGAAAAGCATCCTAAACCTTTAATGTTCCATACTTGGTAAATACCTTGCAAAACAAAAGCCTCCTTTCAATAAAACTGGTTAATTACAGAGAAAACATTCCCAACTTCTTTGAAGTCTCATATTAGGCTGAATCTATCTCTATTTTGTCTAGAAAGATTCCTTCAATTCTTCATAATGTAATAGGAGTTAAAAAGGTGAGGGCCATGACCCAAGTCAAGTAAAAAGATCCACTGTTGATAAAAAAGAGAAGCAGGTAAAATACTGATACTGGATATATAAGCCATCTGCACCACTTTTCTGATCCCATTCATTTTTATATTAGGGACTTTTTATCCTTCACTATCTATGTGCACCAATCTTGAGTATTATCTCTGCTTAAATATACAAGAAAATTCCAGCTATGGAGAAGTAGCTTTCACTGTCAAAGACTTGTTTTGCTGGTTTAAACCACTGGAGCAAATGAAATAGCCTGTTCAAAGAAAGCAATATTTTGATACTACTGGATTTTCCATAAGGATTTTTGCTGGTGTAGTTAAGTTTATTAAGGGAAGGATACTTCAGCATTTCTAACCATAAAAGTTACGGCAGAAAAGAAAGAAAACACAAGTCAAACCTAAAATAGGTAGAAAGTAAGAGACTGTAAGGTCACTTTGTACCTCTGGTTTGAAATGTAGCAATTACAGTGCTGATTCCTGCTTGAAGAAATCACTGAAAGTACTGGGTCGTGATCTTAGCTGTGGCTGACTCTCCCCAACCAGGGCTACTTCTGGCTTTTTTTTTAATAGAGTATGGACAAATCAAGAGACGACATAAGCACCCACATTCAATCTTCCTGCCTGTATTTTGGATAGGATTTTCAGGTTTACAATTAATATATGTGCCTTTCTGCTTCCTATAGCCAGCGGGCTTTCCAGATATGGTGACTGTACAGAAACAGATAAAACCTGACTGAAGGCGCTTCTGGCAAAATTAAGAAACATCGAGTGTGTAATTTGTTTTCTACTGGCATCTCTTAGAGTTATAGGGAAGGTTACATAATAAGCTAACCAATGCTTGTAATAACCTTGTACCAGGAAGCAAACATCAACAGCACATAACAGCAGTGATGAAATCTTCACCGTGGGAGCACAGACCTGAGGCCGTAGAGCACTGTTCCGTCCGGGTGAAGGCGAATCATCCGATTCTTCACAGTAACGCCGTGCACAAAGGATTTCTTGTCGTTTAAGAAGTAAGTGTCAGGCACCCACAGCTGATCTGCCACTCGGTTATCAAGCGTCAGGTTGAGAGGTATGCCAGCATAAGCCAGCCTCTTATCTCTCCAGTACTGTTGAAAATACATAGTCAAAGTGTAATCCTGGTGAGGGAAAAAAAAAAGAGAAGTACAAGAGTCAACCACACTCTGTGTAGGAGAATAACTTCCCTCTTGATAGCTTATTCTGCTGTTGATTAAATTTAAATGTAATATTTTAAAATGTTTAATAAAAATTAAATAGTTGTATCACTTAACAAATAGTTTATATCATTCATATCTATTGCTCTAGACTAAGGGGGCATTTCAACTCCTATGAAATTCAGCAGGTATCAGTATCATTTGTCCTGCTCCTGCTTTTCTTTCATGCAGTTCCACTGACAACTGCCCAAAATAATCATATTTGTGGAATGATAAATGACACAATGGGTAAATACTGCCATCTTCCCCATTTTTAAAAATGGTAGATAAATGGAAATACATTTAAAGTATGTTGAAGCAGTATGCAAATTTCTGCCTGAAAAATAAGCTGAAGCTATGTTGATTATACATGTACCTTTGTGTGAGACTGCATTTTGCAGTGACACAACTATTACCTCATCAACAGACTACACTGATACTTTGAATAATAGTAAATTCTATTCAAGTCCCACTAATATCAGTGTTTGGTTTTCATAACTGTCAGTTTTAAGGTTTATGGTATCTTCTACAAGCTGTGATCACAAATGTAAAAGCCTAAACATGGATACAGAAGCTTAAAACCTACATTTAAAAATTCTTTATTTAATTTCAGAATTTGCTAACCTGACTTCTTCATATCGTAATAATGCTATATTGAAATGCTTTGAAAGGCTTAGATGGTAGGCCTCGTTCATTAGCTTCATGATATTATAAAACACTAAAAAGAAATGCCTGTGAACATTTTAAAGTTATGTACCAGCAAAACATGAAAAAATAAATCACATGAAATAAATGAGACCGTAAGTGCAGGCCATTAAAACTCTGATTTTCAAATTACAGAAGTGCTCTAAACAATAAAACTCTTCATGAGATTCTTCCCAAAATACTGAGAAATTTATGTGATCTCCAAACACATTTAAATATTTAGCAGCAGGTGTGCAAGCCACAGGATACCTGCATTTGCATCTGGTTCTACAAGCTGGTGATGCAAAACCCCTCAGGCTTGCTGCTTGTTTGGGAAAAGGATGCTCAAGTTTTCCAAGCACGGCTGTTGGGAATGGTCCATTCTTATAACGGGTTTCATGTGGACACAATCCAATTCCAGGCACTGCTCCTGCTCTGTTTCCCTCAAGCCCTATGGTCTTTCCTTGAAATCATATAAAACTTGAGCCTGCCTCTCACACTCAGAGACTTTTGCATTTTTGATTCAGTGATTCATTCTCTTTAATGAGGGAGCTGCTATGGTTTAAAGAAATCAAATTTAATTGCTTAGAAAAAGAAATCATTATAGATATCAAGGAAAAGCTGTTTCCATTTAAAGAAACTAATAGGAGACCTTTGAAAACAAAAGGGCCCTGTGATGGGAGAAAGGAGCCCACGTGGAGCTGCCTGGAAGGAATCTCATTCCTCAAACCTCAAATCTGACATGACTGCTCAGGAGAATGAGCTCTAACCTTTTTGTCAGCAGCTTTCTTCAGTGGGACTGATGGTCCCTGCTCAGCAGTGAATGAGGTGCATGAGACACTGGGGGCACCTGCCTCACTCCCATTACCGTGTCACAAAGGCCACCTCTCTCCTCACATTCTCTGCAATCAGTTTTCTAACACTGATGCATTAGAACAAATATCCCCTACCAGCTCTGTTTTGCCCTGTTTAATTAAAGCTGGTTTCGATTAACATTCAAAACTTCCTGGCTTCTATAATGGTTTGCACAGCAATTTCGAGAAATTTGGGATTATAAAAGTTTTGGACAAAAGAACAGCACAGCAAAAGCTCACTACGTGTAATTGCACAGCATATGCACAAAATAATACTAAGAAATGAAATAAAGAAAAGGAGTGGCACTGCATAGCATTGAAAGAAGTGAACTGGACAGCACCAAAATATAAGAAAAGCAGTACATCTTTAAAAAAAAAAAAATTAGGCTACCTTTCTTTTTCCTTTGGTTTAAGATAAAATATATGCTAACATCTAATGAATGGAGCAATTAATTACTAAATAAAACATATAAAACAATGCAAGCACTAATAATCTGGCATTTTATTTTAAAATAACATTTACTATGTCAGGGAGCAACTTTAAAAATTATGCACAGAGACAAAACGATCAAACATCCAAAACTTACTGTCTTGAAGGAAAAAAGGACTTCCAAAACACATTCTCTCAGGTACAAATTTCACTAGTGCTTTCTCTAGTAACTGTTTATTTATTATATCATTTTAATTTTAAATTTTAAAAAACCCTCAAAACTCTATGGATATTAATGCATATGATTATATTTGCATATTGTACATTTGGGCTCTTCCAGCCTCACGTGCTCTGAAGATGATGACAGAAAGAATTAATGTGAACCATGCTTGGCTACCATCACACTTTTTTCAATTCCCTCAAAATAAAGGGAGCAACAAGCTTATATGGGAACTGCACTGAAACTACTTGGCTGTACAAGGAGTGATAAATAAGCAGGAAAGGTCAGTTCCTTAGGGTGGCTCCACCAAATCTCTCACTACCTGCAGAAAATATACTTCTTAAAACCTATATGGATCAGTTCTCATTCTTTGATTAACTAATTTTCAAGACTTTGTATGTATAAAGAAAGTTTTTCCCTAGTCTAGACCCCAGAGGAAAACACAAAAAGGGTTTGAGTGTAGATTGGAAAATATGAATTAGATATTTCAGGTAAATGAGAAATGAACTTTTAACACTCAGTAAGTAGATCACAAAGTTTATTAAGGGCCACCTCCATCCAGGGAGCTTCTGATGACTAGTTCTGATATGGAGGTCAAGAGGGTAGATGTCTAAAGCCAGAAGAGATTCATACCACTACAGCTACTGCATTAGGGTGCCATTGTATGTCAAAGACAACACAGAGCTGCCAGCTTTAGGAAATTCTAGCTACTGCAGAGAGCAGTGGACAATTTTCTCAGCAGCAAAGACCTCCATAAAACATATTTTATTCCACCAAACAATACAGTGCAACATTTAACATTTACCTCTCCAGATCCTCACAGTAATAACACGCTTCAGGTCAGGCATGGTAACAAAATCACTCAAAGCTCTGACAACCAACAAACACAGTAATTCTCAAGTACAGGTGAAATGTCCTCACAATGGGAAAAGCTCGACTGCACAGGCAACACAATCTTTCTTTTGTGAATTTAAAGACCCTGAAACATCCTACAGGGAAAAAAGACAATTCTGGGCATCCTTGAATTTCTAGCACTGCAACAATGCCACTAATGTAAGGAAAGGCCTGCAAAAAGTTGTGATGGCTGTTCTTTCAATACAATTTTACCTGGTCAAGGGGCTTGGAAAACAGAATTTAAAAACCTCAAATAGTAGATAATACTTTGGATATTATCAAAATAAGACATTCAGATACAAAAATAAAGAGGCTGATATCACAACTTAAATAGTGTATAATATCTATGGTCTTTGTATGTACTGCTTATGATTTTAATGTATCTAAAACAAGAACTATAGACTAATAAATATTACATATGCTAACCATGTACAAAGACATTTTAAGCATTTTCTACATTATATTTGTCCCTCTTGGACTGAGCATACCATGCAGGAAACACAACTAACCCACTCCTAAAAAGCCACTTCAGACAGATAATGTACAGTACTTAATGCACTAACTATAATACCAATTAATGAAAAATACTAATATGCTGTAATAGCAAAGGAAACAATTACCTGTTTTCTATTACAGGGCTTGCTATCTCTAGTTTTGCTCTCCTTCACTCAATAACAGTGAAAGAAAAATTCGAAAATATAGTTTGGTCATCAAAATAAAATTAACATAATTATAGCAGCAATAATGCTCTAAATTTGACTATCACTGTTTGCTGTCTTACTATATCATGAATTGATGATGTTACAAGTTTTCTATTAGCTGTAAAAATGCTCCTTCAAAATGATTGCTAGATAAGCACTGCAATTAATAATTAAGATGGAATACTGTTAATATGGCAAATAAGCAAAAGAAATTCTTAATGCAAAATGAAAGAATATCTTGAGAATTATTGGAAACATTGGAAAAAAATTTTGCATAAAGAACTATTTCACTGCTTGGGAAGATAGCCTTGTGTCTACCTGAAATGCAGTTTCCTGATTTAAATTTGCATTCGGATGTAAATTCACATCCTTGTTTTCTTGACCAAAAGACAAATTATTACCATCAGTTTCTGGATTATTTAATTTTGATGAGTTAATAAAGTAAGTACTTATTCATTGGATAAAAAGATTTATTGAAAATACATGCCCCCTCACCTTCTACATGATTTCAAAAATTAGATATGGCTCCTGTAGTATAAAGAGCTACAACACTGATGATTGAATTCTATTCTTCCCAATAAGCCCAAAGTTGAGTAGCAAAGCCAAACTCATAAAAAACTAATGCCTTAACAATATACGTGTAAATCTGTTACCCTACCATATGCAGAAGAGACCTGACAAATAGGTTAATGCACACTTTAATTCACATAGCTAAAAATGAGTTTAATAAAGACTTTTTCAGAAAGGCTAACCATAAGAAATCATAATTTACCAGCAATGCTAGTCAGTTGTGTGAGATGACCACATGAACATTTTCCTCAGAATTCAAAATTTTCTAATGGCTTCAGCAACATTCATGTTAAAGAAAAAATTTATTAAAGAAAGAAGTTCGAATCATAGAATCATTAATGCTGGAAAAGACCTCTGAGATCATTAAGTCCAACTACTAACCACCATATTGAGCACCAAACCTTATCCCCACATTCCATACTTACAGGCCTTTTGAACACTTCCAGGAACAGTGGTTCCACCACTTGCCTGGGCAGCCTGTTCTAATGCCTGAAACCTGTATTTTTGCATTATATATAACTCGTTGACATTTTGGGTTGTCCAATGTCTAAACAATACATTTTCTTACTTAATCACCAGAAAATGGAGAAAGCCACCAACGTCTGCTTTTCTGTGAAGTCTCTTACAAGAGAAGTGCCTGATGAGAATGCCTCTGGCAATAGATGGAGTTCCTGGGCAGCCTGAGTGAAGGAAACCTGAGCATGCACACAAACACACACACTCATCCTCTCTAGTCCGCCAAAGCTTCTTCTTCTAATGTTTCTTGGCCTACCTGCTGTTACAGGAAAGGTTCACCTCACCTGTAAGATCCTGTCTCAGGCCTTTCTTTGACTTTATGCAAAACCTCTATAATACTGACATGTTGAAAACATAGCACGTATTTTCCCAAGCATGTGGCTACAATGCTCTTCCATTAGGAAAATGCTAAAGCAGCTCAATCATGCTGATTTTAGTGTGACCCTCCATACATCAATGTTGTCTTGGTATATTTTGAACAAAATTACCATTACTGTTTTCCTCTTCTACTGAAACGCAAAAGGATGGTGTTATAATCAAGAATTATTTAGCCTCCAAGAACCTACTTGATTCTACAAAACACTTTTCAAAATAAATGCGTGATTGCATGGGTCTTTCCTGCCCCTCACACCCTTTGGCACAAGAGCTTCCACCTCCCCTGATACCCCAGTGCTCCTCCAAAGAGCCTGTTCCCCATTGAGCATCCTTGGGTGCTCCGAGGATGGTTGCCATACCAACCGGTGCTTGGCTTTCTGCAGGCAAAGAGTGCACAGTTGACATAGCAACCAGCCAGAGCAGCTCCTCTGCTGCTTCTCGGGCACAGGTGGTGGTCACTGCAGTGGAATTGAAGCTTCTGAGCAGGAATGAAGGGAGCAACCAGGTACCCTGAGGGGTACATGGCACCTTCCTGCCATGGCCAGTGGAGCTCACTCTTCAAAATCTGGGTATTGGCTCTTTTCTCTCTGTTCCTCTACCCACCCCAAACTGATGGGGATGATTTCCTGCTCTTGGGGTGTTCTCCCATCCCAACATCAGAGGACACCAGCTGATAAGAAAGCAATTGCTTGGGGTGAGCTTTGCAAGGTGAATATAGTGAAAAAACAAGTTCCTGCAAATATTTGAGGGACATAAGACAACAGGAAGACAGCCTGGGCTATTTAATCCCTGACAGCTGAGAGTGGGGGGAGAATACTTCAATATACCCTTTCTGATTCAGAGTGTCACAGTTATTACAATACCCCGGCTTCTCAGTGATCAAGAATTTCTATTCCCAAAGGACTGATCAATGGAAAACTAACACACACCTTTACACCTCATGGGTAAAATACTCTCTGACCCAGAGCAAAAAGCTAGCAAAAAAAAAAAGTATGGTCTTACACTACATCCCTGAAGAGCTGTCCAAAGAATTTGTGATAAATTACAATCAAAATCCACTTACTGATGGACAGATAGAACAAAAATTTCAGTATCGGATAGGTCACTCCTGAGAAAAACGAATAGAAATGCCAGATGTATAGATGCTGTTCTTGAAAACTCTCAAAGAGATCAAGTCACAAAAAATACCATCAAATACTCTTAAAAAAAAGGAGACCTACAAAAGAAAAATAATGCTAAGCTAAGTGATTCACTGAACTTGTTTCAAGAAGCACATTTTAATGCCAACAAGACCTCATAAAAACAAGTACATTTAATTGCACTAATTGAAATCCTGCTAACAACATACAGGGAAGAAAAAATCAACTTCTATCAGCTGTCAGCTGGTTCCCACGATTAAGGCAGCTGACCTTAGAGAGATGGGAACTGACAACTAATGGATTGTGCCTCCTACACAGTAACAGGATGTGCCACCAGTGAGTTGGAGAAATGAGCTACTGCCGTATCATCTTAAAGCTGTAAGTTTACTTTGGTTTTAGTTTGGAGGTATGAAAAGAGGTTAAAAATTTGGGATATACCAGGTACCCATTTTAGAGAATGAAGGACTTCTCACACTTCTACTTTATTCTTTCCATAAATACATAATCTTATATATTTCCTTTGCATTTTTTGAACTATCAATATAAATCTGGGAGGAAAAAAAACCTCTCTGACAAAGCTTATTATGTGTCATATTTATTCAGGTCTTCCAACTTCTTAGACAATTGAATGCATGCACTCTTTTAGTATCTGCAAGGTGTTTCAGCACAGACCCTAAAGTTGGGCATACACAGATGTGTTTTAAATACTGTGACCATAAATACATGGCTCCATGCCCCTCTTATTTGCTGTGATTAAACATGAAAAACATTTTAAAAAATTTCAGTAAACAGTATTTCACGCTGAAAAGTCTACAGTTTTTTTTTGTCACCACAAAATTGTAAAAAGACCATCATAAAGGCACTTGCAGATTTTTTTTAATCACTCTAGAGTCCACAAAAAAATCAAAACTATATTTAGGAATGGAGAGCTGATGGATACATGCACTTGAATGAAAATACATATCTGTTTACATGCACACATTTTGGTTAAAAAAAAAAAAGAAAAAAAAAGGAGTATTTACTCCACTGAGGGTAGAATTTTTTCTCATCTTTCAGCCTATCCATTTGTTGACTCTGGGAGCAAGCCAATCTCACTGGCACTGGAGCACCAAGGCTGACACCCAAAGTTCAGCTTGCTGTCTGTAATTATGTGAAACAGCAGATATTCTTACAGGAAAACCCATCCAAGACAGACACAGTGAACAAAACACCCTTGGAGAAAGAGAGCAAGAACGCATTAGCCATCAAATCTATGCTACACTGGAAACATAATCTGTGTATTTTCAGTACCAGGCCTGGAGGGCATCCCCAACACCCTGGCACAGCCAAGGGCCCGGGACTCCAGGTCAGCCCCCTGGGTCCATCAGCTCCTGCCCCAGCAGTGCCACAGCAGGGCTGGTCTCCAGTTTCCACAGCTGCCCAAGGGCCAGCCAAGCCCAGCCCACCCGTGGGTCCATGATCCAGTCCCCAACCCCAGGGAGGTGCCCACCCCAGGGCTGGGGCTGTCCTGCTGCCCCCAGCTGCCTCTCTGCCTTTCCTGAGGATCCCCTGCCACTCCAGACACCTCGGCCACTGTAGCTCTCTGTATGTAAGAGGGGGGTTCATCTGTAGCAGGCAATGAAATCTGTGCATTTCAGAGCAAGGGAACAAACTGCAAGAGATTTATCCGTGGTGGCTGAGGCTTGCAAAGCTGATGCCTGAACTATCCTCTGCTGCCTCCTCCCTTCCCTCCAGATGTGTCACTCACACTGTCAGCTTCTCTCACATCTTCCTTTCACTCCATCAGTAATGCTAACTGTAACTCTACATCTTACAGTAAGAAAATCGGGATGCAAGGAAAACATGCATTTACTCACAACTCATTAGAGCAGGCAGGACAAGCACCCTGTGACGCGGCAATGCTCATGAAACTCAGCAAAACACAAAATAAACAAATGGACAAACCCCCACAAATGCTGCACCCAAGAGGATATATTGTAAGCATACATGATATTTAACATCTACACAGACTTCTTGCTGTACAGAGACCTGTGGAAGAAGTGGAAGAGAGCATGTCCTTCTGACAGTGTCCTTTAAAGATCAGGCTATCAGTGATTTTATAGAGAAATAACCTGCTGAAGGAGGGTCTCCCCTCTTGCATGGGATCTGAACATCCTGCAAAGATCTGCTAAAAACCTTTGGAAGGGAATCAAAATGTGAAATTGTAAAAAGAAAAAGGAGGAGAGTTTCAAACTACAATGCTGCCTAGCTCCTTAAGCCACAAACAGTATGTCTCTAAAGGCAGATATGTTTAGGGATCTGTGTCTACTTAGGATATTCAGAGCAAAACTGGCCCTGTAGGAGATAATGACTTTGCCCTTTGTGTGAATCTCATGCAGTTCAATAAGGCCAAGTGCAAAGTCCTGTACCTGCATCAGGGCAAACCCAAGCACAAATACAGGCTGGATGGAGAAGGGATTGAGAGCAGCCCTGAGAGGGCTGGGGGATGTTCGTGGCTGGGAAGTGGGACACGATCCAGCAATCTGCACTCACAGAAAAGTTCCTCATATACATCTGTGCTAGGTGAACTCACTGATTTCAAAGACACATCTCAAATTCAGAAGCACAGGCAGGGACAAGTTATTTACAGAAACTGAGTTGTCTTTCCCACAGGTACAACCTATGACCACTGCTCAATTACTTACTCAATTCATCTACTGCTGTCAAATATTTCAGAAGCAGGAAGTGCATTTAAGAGGCAAGAAATTATTTTCCCCACAAGGCCTTTGGGTGGAAAAAAAGGTGTCTGTGTAAATCAGCATGAGCAAGGTACATTATATACCATTGCTTTCAGACAGAGATTAGTATTCTGCAGAGTTGCTCAGCTAGGATGACCAGGTGACCTCCCAGATATGAAAATTATATCCTTGGCCATCTATCTACCTCTGCTCTTGCTCCAGCAATGTCTTTCGTGCTGGCTTCAGACAATGGTGTAGGAATGGAGGGTTTAGACTCATCAGGAACTGGACAAACTTTGCACAAAGTCTTTACAGCAAAAATGGGATTCAGATAAAGCTGCTGTAAGTAAAGACCAAAAAGGTCACCCAAGAAGGAGACTGAATTAAAGAAGAGAGGAAACTTAAACAGGTGCAGAAGAAAATCTGGCTTGGGGATATATCATAGAGGGGTGAAATGATAAAAAGCTTTATATCCTTGAGAAGAAACATAGGACAGAAGTTCATAAATCTCAGATAGGACACAAGCTCATTCTGTGCCCAAAAATGCCATTTAAAGATAGCATAGAAAAAATAGCAACCAAATCAAATACATACGTCCTACTATTGAAATGCTACAAGTTTAAAATTAGACACAGGAATGAGGACACTTAGTTTAAGAGACAATATTGACCTAACAGAAGCATGAAAGACTTGATGGAAGGAAAGGCAGTCAATGGGAACTACAAACCACACAGGCAAGAAAAAAAGGATGCAGTGTGTGTTAAAGAATGTTTTGCATCACATAATTGTTCTGAATGTTGCACATTATGGATTAAGACACCAGGTCTACAGAAATATTAGAAAAAGCTGTCACTTCCTAATCAGTGGTGTGAGTGAGGTACCAAGAGAGATTTAAAAGACAATAAGAAAACAAATTAGTAATCAGAAACTTCAATCACCCCCACACAGACTAGGTAAATGCTAGGTTGGGGTGTGATGGAGAGGCTAAATGACACCACAAATGACTGTTTCATGGAGAAGCTTTTGCTAAAAGCTGAAACAAGCCAAGATACCCCTGACTGGGTTCTAAGAAATGCTCAAGTCATGGGGCAAAATGTTGTGACAGAAACACTGCTCATTAACCTGATGGAATTGGGGAATTCTCTTTTAAAACTGAGAAAATACTAACTTAATATAAAAATAGTTTTTGACTTCAAGAAAAAAAAAAAAACCTGCTTCAAAGTTGGAGAAGATTGTTTATAGTGATCATAATATGATTTTTTTAAATATCGAAAGCAACTGTTGAATAACAAACACACAAACCCCAGAATGTTTACTTTCTTACAACTAAAAATATGTACTTCAAAAATAAGAAGTCACATCCAAAGGAGAAGAAAATACCTAAGAAGATAGACAAGAAAAGCAAAATAAAAAAGCAAGACAAAATTGCCTAAGCATTAATGTTTTAAAGGCATAAACACATACTATAAATCACCAAATTATATCAAAAGAAAGCCTTGTAAAGCAAGAATCCATTACATTTACATTGTTAATGGCCAGATATAAGACAAGAAACAGAGACCAGCAGTTTTTGCAACAGTGGGAGGTCACCTGCAGACCTGAATGAGGATGTTTGCGGGCCTCCATCATCCTGCTAAACATGACAGAGAGGAGATGCACACTGAGGTACCTACATTTGCTACAGCATTTCTTTGAATAGTAAAAATGAGAGCTGTGAGTGTGAGGAGGTGCAGAAGGACAGCAGCATTCTGTATGCCTGAGTGATAAAACAAATGCTGATGCAAAGTAATGTGCATAGGGAAAAAACAAAAAACAGTCCTATGGACTACTTTGTAGGTTCTGAGCTAACTATGGCCACTAAATTAAAAAAAAAAAAGTGGTATTAAGCAGCATTTTCGTGAATAAATCAGTTCAGTATTCTGTAAAATCAAAGTAAGCAAACATTACGACTATTTGAAAAAGAGATAAAAAGGCCAGTTCGAATCGAGCTCTGATCAAACTGATCTAGTGAGCAGCATCCCTGCACACGGTGGCAGGATTGGAAACAGATAATCTTCATGGTATAACCCAAACCATTCCATGGTTTCTGAAAGTGTTGAAGAAAAAAGGAAAATTCACTGCACCACATTTCAGTCTGCTTACACATTGAATACTGTGTACAGTTCAGGCCCCTGTTCCCACCAGGGCAGGGCATAACAAGGTACAAGGAACTGCAGCAAGCGGAATGAAGGGCATAAAACTCCATACAAAACCAGATTAAACATGCAAGGACTTTTCTGCCTACAAAAGAAGCAACTAAGTGATAAATTAAAGATATCAGTAATAACGTTGTGGAGGAGGCCAACAGCTATTTACTCCTCCTCACTTGTAAGAAACAGAGACCAGCAAACGAAATTACCAGATGTTGGGCTCTGAACAACTGAAAGGATACTCTATTTTCATATATATACGTATACATATATGTCTACATGTATGTATATGTATATGTATATGTACATGTACATGTACATGTATATGTATATGTATATGTATATGTATATGTATATGTTTAAACTAGGTGGTTCTTACCCACTGCTTGACACCAAAAATAAGCAGATGTCCCAGGAAGCCCGCCCCTGAGCAGTTTCATAGTTTGATGCTGGAAGAATATCAGAAAACTAACATAACTTAATCTAAACCTACTTCTATACTATGCTTGCTAGAGCATTCATCATTGCCCACAGCAGGAAACTGAATACCAAGAAAGGCAGATTTCAGGTTTAACTTCATTTCTCGTGTCTTTATCTTCTTGGAGCATGCTATGAAGTCATTTAGGACTCTGCAGTGCTGTTCAGGAGCTGATGTGACTGTCCTGTGGTGTTAATAAGCATTGCTGTCAGAGCTGACATCTTTTCCAGGGGAAAGGAAGTAGAAGTTGTAACCTGAAACATTTATACAATTCATTTTTGATCCAACTGCATATGATGATTTTGAACATGAGATTTTTACAAACAGCACAAATATGTCAATGTAGAATATTTTACTGCCTGTCAAAGTTCAGAAATTATTTTAGAGTCACTTCTTTAATGATTTTGAGTGATACTCATGTTCCCTTTAATTTGTCTAGCATCTGCTCCTGGCAAATGTAAGCAGATGTGTCTAATTATTACCTTTTGATACTTGTATATGCATAGCATGAGTAAGATCATGAAGAAAACAGACTTTTGCAAAGAGGAGGCAAAATACCTTTGAAGCCAATGACATGGCAATGAGTCAGATAGCTAACATATCTATTTTATAGTTGCGAAGTTGGCAAATAGTCACAAGCCATACATTATTCCAAGAGAAAACATAGTTTGAAGATGATAGATACATATGTAAATTTAATTTAGGTTGGAGCTCGACATCAGAACCATGTTCTTTCCAATTTAAGCTCATGAAATCATAGAATCAGATCCTGAGTCAGAAAGGACCTAGAAACATTGAAATTCAACTTCTGAGGAGTTGATCAACAGGGGTAGTGTACTTGATCTTATTTTTCGACTGTAACACCATTCACATTTTATTTGAGTGGGTTTTGTCTATTGAAAGATTTTAAATTGGTTAAAACACCACTTAAAAGGGTGCTTTTTAACACAACACAACAATTCCAGGCAGAAGTTTAACCATAACCCCCCTGCAGAACCTCTAACCTCACAAGTGTTTGTGCAGCTTCTCCACCTCCCTCAGGTACATCTCTAGTCTTGGATTTTGGGCCACTTGTCGACAGCTCAGCTCCAGGACTTGCTGCTGTGTCCAGGGACAAATTGCTAGAGAATCTCTGGAATCTTTGGTGTTATAAAAAGTATGTCAGAAAGGGAGTGTGGTGGGTTTCTAGGGTGATACGATCAGGAAAAGCTGAAATTTGACAACTGCTCTGAGAGCAATGCAGTCTCAAATCAAGAGGTCGTGCTGTTCGCACCAAATGCAAAGTTGGTTACATTATCTCATGCACACAGATCATGCCAGTAAAGGAGGAAATATTTTATTTTAAAGTATCTATTAAAACCACAGAAAAATTCTTTTAGCAGTTTAAATTTTAAGAATGTTTATTTCACTATTATGTCACCTGGTTTTGTCCACAGTATGCAGACAAAATGATTCTGCTTACAACCAAGTATCAAAATTTGTACATGGTACAAAACTTGTAAATAGTTCAAATTCTGCTAGATGAGAAAGATGTACCTAAAACCATATTGCATGCCAATATAGATTATTAGAGAAGCTAAACATAATTGTTCCTCCACGTTACTGTACTATATTCAAATTTGATTCTATTTATGCAAACAAATACTTTTTCTTCACTATTGGCTACTTTTTGTGACAGCTACTATAGTGTTTATCTTTTTCAAATTAGATTTGCAGTTTTCAGCTACAAGCAGAAACAGAATTACCAAATTATTGATTGTATAAAACAAGAACATAAAGTAGCTTGTGTATCTAACTCAGAAACTAAATGTGAATCTATGTGTGATATTACCTAGTATTACATTATCTCTTTCATGTTTGTCCAGGTTTATCTCACAAATAATTCATTCCTATATGACCAGCTGCTCTACATGGTCCCAAATCCAGCAGCTCACCTTCAGAGTAGAAGCTGCTGGATGCTGAACACACTAAAACATCTGATGCTGTAGTGGGAAAAGAGATCTCAGAAATTTGGCTGTAATGACAGAAATGGATGCATTTGAAAAACATGGTTGATTGATTATCTTTTACAACTAACTGTAACAAATGTGTTTACACTAAAAAAGAACTGACTTTCTTTGAACTCAGACTCTGTTCCCCAGCTAAGTGATTTATTCTATGCTTAGAAAAAGGCCTTTGCTTGAATTATTGATCTATGCATTATTACTACAATAGCATGACATGGTAGACATATTGCAAATGGATTCATAAAGTGGGTCCCTGATTATATAATGACTAAATACAAATATAAAGAATTTATCTTTCCTACCAGGAGCACAGATTATACATGCATTTGTACGTGCAGACATGCAGTCTCTAAATCCTTGTTCCATGCTACTGTATATAAGAGAGACACACAGTGCCTTTCAATCACACTAACTCATCTTTTCAGTAACATGGCTTGCCTAGCTAGGCTTTAAAAAGGTTCTGGGTTATAGTCAACATTTCAAAAAAACTAATTTGTGATCATTCACAAGCCACCTGAAATACATGAAGGATTGAAGCTATTGTTTCAAAACCTTTACCTGCAGCTATGAATTCTAGAAGGCTAATTTAATTAGAAGTGATTTTTTAAATATCACTAGTGATCATCTAATGATTTTTAAAATATCACAAGGCAATATTGCTTTTTTGGAGAAGAAGTATTTATTTCACATACTTCAAATTTTCAAAATCGATTGACATTTTTTTGCAGGAATAGTCTTCAAAAGTCTACAAAATGCAATGCCATTTGGATGTTTCCATTAAAGACAATGACAAATTACATTGAAAACTGTGCAAAATTAGATCCTGCCTTTCGTAAGACTAGGCTTTTTTTTGACTGTCATAGTTTGGGGTACACTTCAGTTACTCTACTAAGTTAAGCTCTCCTTTCAGTCAAAAGGAATGAAATTATTTGAAATTGGGGAGCACAGAAGAGGAAAGTTGCATGCCCAGGGACCAAAACCAACAATGACTGATCAGTCAGTAGAAATCATAGCTGATGAAGCTGGGTATTTTGGACAGTTACAAGAGAACCAGGCATATGTGCCTAGTGATATTGATATTTCATATCAATGAAATGCATATGTGAAAGCTGCTACTATAATCCTAGCATGCAGCAGGTGATGGAAGTCAAAGTGCCACTGCACAAGATACCGGTTCAAATTTCCTCTAAAATACGCTGAAAAGTTCTGGTCACCTTTCTTCAAAAACTTCAGCTGGGGAAAGTGCAGGGGAAGGGATGATGCAAGCCCAAGGGAAGAGAGTACTTGTCTTCTGAATCAAACACTGGCTTGTTTAGCTCAGTGACATGAAAAATTGAGTGTATGCTGACTCCACCCATGCACTGCATGCGCTGGTTCCTTTCAGACTGAGTAACCAGAGATGCACAGATCATGTGCATCCACATCTTAGCAAAACACACTGTCAGCATGTATCTGCTTTATTTACCTTGATCCTAAGGAAGGAAATACTCCATGCTCAGATGTAATCAAAGACAGTGTACCACTGATTGCCTCAAGAACCGCCCACACACATCTTTCTTCATCATTTAGCATTAACCTTTCACAGAAAGTCCAAAAACTTTAATAAAAAAATAACCAACAGATCCTTTTTATGAAAAAAAAGTTGTTTAGGTGCAGTTAGGATGTAGGCTCCTAAGCTACCTATGATCTTGAACTCCTTACTGAATCTCTATGAAACAAATTGTTCAAATTTTAATGGGTATTCATTAGAATAATGTAAATCAGATCTTTTTTCTTATTTATTAGGAAAAAAACATTAATTATATTTAGAGGCATCAGTTGCCTAATTAATGTTGATCTGATTAATTGGTTATTGTCATTGATTGCTATTATTGAAAGATTCAAGTAGTGCTAAAACACAAAATCTGAACTAAACCAGAAGTTGTGGGACTTGTCCAAGCACTCTTAGGGCTAAAGCCACAAAACTACTTTTGTATAGCAATCCTGTTCAAGTGTGTACTTCACACTGCACACATGTGCATTTGGAAACCAAAGCACAGACCTCAAGAGCACTGTAACCATGAGCACAAAGTCTGCTGATATTGGAGGGCTGATAGCAGCAAGCTGCACCTATGCAGCCCGTGGAGACACCACGGGGCTGATGGGCTGCCTGACCAAAAAAAAATGACATAAAGCCTCAGGAGTATGAGAAAGGGAGACAAGACCCTGCTTTGAGGGTGCAGTTTGAGCAGCCTGATGAGTCAGGTGACAGAAGCTGCAGCCCTTTGTGCTCTTGGGATGTGAACTGCAGAGTTTCCTAGGAGTGTCTAATGTCGCATACCAGGTCCAAGTGTGACTGATTTACAGGGAAGAGCTCATGAGAGGCTGATGAAGAAAGAAGACACAAAGCAGGGCTAACACTCTTCTTTGGCATCCCAACACCTTGCAAAACCAGGGTGTAAGTTACAAGGCAGGTATAAGCAGACTGTTTCTACTTCGTCATGTCAGGATGATGTCTTATTTTAAGTTTGCTTATTCTGGCATTCAAGGGTTATGCTCACTTTTGACTGAAAGGAAGCAGCACATGGAAAAAGTATTGACAAAAACCTGGAACAACAGTGATACTGTGCAGCTTAAACTCAAATACTGTTTATCTTGCACTTGGATAGGATGAAAGCACATTCACAGCTTTAATGGAGAGCTCTGGCATGTCCATATCCAGATAAGCATTCTCTAGAACACAGCCACAGCAGAAGAGCTGCCCATTTTAAACTATTTCTGTCATGTGATTCAGATTCTGGACTGAGCTCAAACAGACAATTTACAGATAATGGGCCACATCCAACTAATGTGATGCTATTAGAACTCTACAGGTTCTGCTGGGGTTGTACCATCATCTCCTGTGCAAAGGAGATGTTAATTTTTCCCAGTAAACAATAAAATACTGATTCATGCAGAATGCTATGATGCAAGACTAAATACAGCCCAAAATTAAACATGTATTTTTCCCTTCTTTCAGGGAAAGGACTTCATTGGCTGTTTCTGTTGTGTTCTGCCTGCTAGACATTTCTTCCTCCTTCCATAAACTGCATTTCTGCTCAGGCAAATTCTTCATTTATTGATTCTTTTCTTTTTACTATTCAACCTACAATCACCCATTATATGGTCTATGCCACTGGAGCTTTATCCTATTTGCCATATTTTTGTTTCTGAGTATATCTAATTTGATCTCTGCTTTTAAATGCATTTCTACTTCCATGGAAATTATATTTCTTCATCTAAATGTATTTCCCCATACTTGTTTCTGCTACTATGTGCTTTTTAGATTACTTTTGTTACAGTATTATCAAACCAGAGCAATAGATTCCTCCTTATTTCCCCACTGAGGATTTAGTCTGGATTCACACGGATATAATGGTGCAGAAACTGAAATTGGACATTTTAAGGTGTTGGGATAAATCTTTTTCCAGAAGCCAGTACTTGTATTTAACTGAATGTGTTTTAATAAATATTTCTCTTCCTTCTGAAAGTGCTGTGAATAACAAGCAGTAATGGAATTCTGCAGGGGTGGTCTCAGAAATTTTGCTGTTTGCCGTTTGCTAGCTTTTACCATTTTTCTGTCCATCAACTGTATTCATTCACTGTTAGATGTAACCAGTTTAAATCTCACTAATCTAAACCTCTCTAAAACACATAGGTAGTAAATATAACTCCCTACCTTGGGAAAAAAAAATCTTTGAAGCCACCTAAAAACTAACCATTTTATCAATATGCTCAAGTTTTTATACATTATCTGAGCTACCTGGACTCATGTTTATCAGGACCATAAATTCAACAGACAGAAGGAAGAGGAAAGACTAAAAGACTTCTGAAGTTCAACCAGAAGCATTCTGCATTTTGTACTAAGATTTACATGCAGGTAAAAAAGGTAAATGGCTACTGATCCCTCTCTTTCTAGGAGCTTCTGAGGGCTAATACTGCTGTGTGTTTTAATGTTGAACTACAGGAGGAGAAGTATTCACTGGTTCATTCAGGTCTCACCACCTGGGTATTTATGCATACAGTATTAAGAAAATGGCACTTAGTAGTTTGGTGACTTTCCTTTGAATTATATAGATTCCAAACCAGTCTCTCCAAAAGAACTCAGGATAACGGTTGAGAATAATTTAAACATTCATTATCAAGGAATGAATCACAATAAATTGCAACCAAACTAATCTGATACAGGGACTGCATTTCCTTATTTGTTGCCTTCATAAACAACATATATCATAACTTTCCCAGGATGCTGAAACTTCCTCCAGATGGATTAGCCAAACTATTTCTAAGCGATTTTTAAAAATCCATTCTAAAAAGAAGTCATTCTATTCCAAATATAGCACCCTTACTGAACATTTTGTTCTTTTAGTCTTCACATGTTGCATCTTTACTGATCAATTCATTCTTTACTGAACATTTTATTCTTTTCACATGCAAGGGAAAAGTTGACACCTTTTACTCAAAACATACTAAAATATTCTGGAGTGTACACACTTTCTCTTCACTGATCACTTTAACTGTGAAATTGTTACCAGAAAATTTTAATCAGAAATTCTTCAGCAATCTTGGTCCAGCAAGTTCTAAACTACAAAGTGACTTCCAACATTTTTTGCTGTTTTCTGTCTCAGAAGAAAACTGGAACAATCACAAAACCATAAAAATTCAGCCCTGACTTGTTAAACCTGCAGTGCAGTTTTCACAAGGGCCTCCAACCATAATGATGAAATCCCATTCATTTTGTGCAGCTGTCACTCCACAAGAAGAAAGAGCTTTGCAGAAAACACCACAACTGATTTGTACCCCTTTGCACGTGTACAATTTAGTTACAGTCTAGAAATAATCCAAGCAGCAGAGATGGAAACTGTTTGGAAATACAAATGTTCTGTTGCAATGAAGTCTGCCTGGCTTGAGGGGCTGTGTTCTTTCTCGTTTGGCAATGCAAGACACAAATATTTTGATTATCTATTGCTGTTACATGATACACTATCACTAGCTGATAGATTTTAAACCAGTACAAAAAGGAGCACAGAATGACACCCATATGCAATAAATATTGACCCCAAAATATTTTTGTCATATATTTTCACTGAAGCTGGAGGGAAAAAACCCAAGCTCTAGCACACTTTCCTTAAGAGGCCTTGCAAGTATTTCAGTCAAATGGAGATACAGCATTTTTTCAGTAATGCTTTTCACCAGAGAACCCACACCTATAATGAAAGAAAAGAAATAGCTGAAACACTAGGAGGGCAGCACCTTTCACATGATCAGTAAGGCAAGAAAAATTATGTATCATACCAGTTCCTGAAACAATTTGAAAATGCAGATGTTGGAGATTTAGTATCTTCATAAATATACATATGAAAAGCAGAAAAGAACAAAGTAAAAATTATAGAATTACTGAATGGTTTGGGTTGGAAGGAACCTTAAAGACCATCTAAGTCCAACCCCCCCACCATGGGACACCTGGCACTACATCAGGCTGCTCAAAGCCCTATCCACCCTAGCCTTTCAATACTTCCAGGGATGTGGCATCCACAACTTCTCTGGGCAACCTGTCCCAGTGCCTCACCACCTTGAGTGCAAAGAATTTCCTTCTTCTATCTGATGTAAATCTACCCTCTTCCAGTCTGAAGTCACTTTCCCTGGTCCTATCACTTCACATCCTTGTATGCAGTCCCTCTTCAGCACTCTGGTGGGGCCCCTTTACACACTGGAAGGTGCCATAAGGTCTCCCTGAAACCTTCTCCAAGCTAAATCGTCCCAGCTCTCTCAGCTTTACTCCGTAGGAGAGGTGCTCCATCCCTCTGACCATTCTGGTGACCTTCTTCTGGACTCTTTCCAACAGAGTCCCTTGTCTTTCTTGCAGTGGTGACCTCAGAGCTGGCTGGAGCATCCAGCTGGGGTCTCACAAGGGCAGAGTGGAGGTGGAAAATCACATCCCTTGACCTGCTGGCCACGCTGCTTTTGATGGAGCCCAAGATGATGTGCAGGTCCCAATACTGACCCCTGAGGAATGTCACTGGCACTCAGAGCAGTTGAGTGAGGCCATCCAGACAGTTCTTCCTCCACTGAGTGGTCCACCTACCAAATCCATGTCTTGGCAGGTTAGAGAAGAGGAGCTCGTGTGGGACAAAGTCAAATACTCTTCTAGGCTTGCACTATCACCTGAACCTCTGCATGTGTAGTCCTGCAAGAAAGCCAAGACCCACAGAGGGAGTTTTGGGTGGAGTGCTTATGACCCAGTTATTTCTGAACACAGGAGAGATTTCTCTTGTATCCACTCAATGGGACCAGGAAAACAAGACTTTTCAGATACTTTTGCAGGTTTCCCTTGCAAATAAACACGCTTGCTAGACCAAACACCACCAAACACATTCATTTCCCTTTCTCAACAAAAAGATAACAAGATCCAGTATGCTATCACTCTGCATGAATCTCAACACAGTAATATCAAAACGTGCTGCTACAGTTGTAATGATTAATTAACTAATATTCACAACCCAAATTTCACTATTTAGCATTTTCAAAATTGATTCTGTCTGGAATACACAATCTGAAACATCTGATGAATGGAGAAGATGAGAGGAAACACGCTCACAGGCTGTTCATACATTAATGTACTTTAATATGCTTGAAATAATTTTTCAGAAAAATTTTACTTTTCACTGCAAATGTTGATACATACACCACTGTTGAAGCAGAGATAATTGACACCCTGTGGATGCAGAATAGAGACAGACAATTTTGCTTTATACACAAAATAAAAAAAAAAGGTAAACAAAGGAATTCCTCATTACCTGTATGTTGAACTCAAGGGCTGGCTGAATCAGCTCATTCCTAGAGCTATGCTACTATTTCAGTGCTTCCCATTCAGTAAAATATCAGTCTTCAACAACTGGAGTATGTGGTTAAAATACAAGATTTTTTAATTTCCTGCTCATAGAAAATTTATTATCTTATTAAATGAAACTAATTTAAAAACAAATGGCCTGCTTAAGAAATAGCAAACATCTTCAGCTTTATGCCTTTGCTGAGGGTAGCAGGTGAAAACACCTCTTTTTTTTTCAGAATCAGTGACTGCCATTTCAGGCTGCAAAAAATAGAAAGCAGTAAAATGTCAGCTGACACAATGATTATCTGTATAAAAGCAATGATACAACTTGGCTAAAGCTAGGGAGATGTATGTGATAGCTGAGGGCAGTAGAGCTGTCAGACTGCTATGAAGCTTTTATTGTATTTCTTATTAAAAAAAAGAAACATCATTTATACTGTGGACTACAGATACAATATTTTTGCATTTGTTAGTGCTTACTTTTCTATCAGGACTTTTACTTTGTCACTGACATAAATTTGAAGTATTTTTAGCCACAGAATAAAGATATTCAACAGGATGTAGACTTCATTAACTGGCATCTGCTTGTACACTTGTTCAATTAAATCAGGTCAATACAAGTGTTAAAGCAAACTTGATCAAAAAGTAATCTTATTTACTTAGATAAACAAAATAATTGCATTAATCAAACCACAGCATCTGCCAAATTTCCATTATGTCAGTTTTAGTAAAGAAGCAATCCCAAACTCCATGGGCAGCCACTCCAATGCTTCTGAGGATATTTGACCTACACAAGTGCACATCATTTGCATCCCCATAAACATGAGAAAAACACATTTCTTTCTTACATCTGTCCTTTTTTGGTAGCTTTGGACTATTATGTGACCTCTCCTACCAATATAATCTGTCTGGCACTAATTCAAAGAGTTTGTTCCTGCCAAATAGTTTTCTCTATGACAAAAAAGCTTCCTACTTCTCCTTCTGTACTCCCACACATATTTACATCCATCTTTGATAGCCTGTGGACTGCCAGGCCTTAGCAAACACTCAAAAAAGTTTGCAGAAAATAAACTGTTCTAGCTGAAGAAAAACTAATTAAAAATGTTTTTATTGTCTGAGAAAATGTGTTAATATTCATACTGTCCACTGCAGTTGGTTTGATGCTGTTGCTCTCAATGGCAGTACATAAAGAGCATGAGCTCATAAAAACAGGACAAGGATTAAAAGAGTATCTAAATGTTGAAATAACTTGGGTAAACTGGGGTCATCAGTAAACACCGTGGTGAAGCCAAAATGTGTTTTCCTGGTACACAATGCTGATGTGACAACACATAAAAACAGTGAGAGTTGTAGCAAATGATGTAAACCACTTCCTACTGATACCAATACAAGCCCTTACATTTTTTTTTACAAAAAAAATGACATCATATAAAAACAGGATGGAAAATCAGTGGCAAGGACTGGTAGGAGATTTTATTCCCTTTTTTACTCTTTATGAAGCAACAGCACAAAAATTATAAATGAAAATAAGGAGAAAATTCTATCCAACAGACACCGTTAACTTACACTGTAAGTATTTAACATAAACTCAGCTAGATCTATAATCCTTCCAGTTTTGCTTCAATGTGTGTGTGTACACATTGCTTGAAAGGATATATACATTAAAAACACAACATTTTCTTCCTGAAATCTGTAAAGAGGTCATGGAAGCACATTTGTTCTGAAAAACAACCATTACGAATATGAGAAAGCCTATTCAAATCTAGGACTGCAAACACTCAATATGAGATAAATTAACTTAGAAAAGTTTGGGCTTTTTTCCCACACAGTACTTATTTTAGGTTCTCATAGGACTTTTTTCAGTGACTCTACAAAATGATTCCAGTCCACAACATACTGTCTTTAAGTATATTACTTATAGCTCATTTAGTGCTCAAGGTTGTGCTTTTTCAGAGTGCTCAGAATCTGGCATACAAACACCAGTTTGTGACCTTGTAATTCAAAACCCATCTCACATCTCTTACAAAAAAGAACAGATTCACTCTACTGGATACTTGACATAAGAACACTGAATGTTTGGCAACTTCAGGCAACCACAAGAACATACCATTTTCTGAACTATCTAGTAGCTTGCTCACTACTTCATAAAACAGCTCAAATTTTCCTCTTCCAAGCCATGACTTCTTTTTCCTTTATTCTTGTCTTTTTTATCTCCCCTCCCCTTCCCTAACATCTGCTTCTCTTACTCCAGCTCTTCCCTTCTCTTTTTAAAATTTTTTTTTCTTATAAAAAATAGCAACATCCATCATTAGAAGCACTATTCAGCAAAGGCAGTGAAAAGAAACTCAAGTGAATGTTGTGTGACAACAGGAATGGTACTCCTTGAGCTCACCCAGGATACTCTTGCTGTATTTTAGTGCTAGTCTATCACATTCTTAATTCTTCAGCCCTGGCTTCCTCCTGAGCAGAGATGCACACAACTATTTCTCAGCAGGAAGATGTGATTACATATTTCAGTTACAGCTTCCATATTCTGAACACTTGTGATCACTGAAAAGCTCCTTCACTGCCAGTAATACCACATATTGCTGGACACTAAAGAGGCAAAAGCTTCTAAGGAAAGAAATACACACTATAATAAACATCTGAAATGAGGCCACTCTTGTATTTTGTTTTATGAACAGTAATTCTAGATACAGGCTACATGGCAACCACATTTTCTTTTTCATGAATGACAGAAGCAAGAAAAAGGAAAACCACTATAAATTCTTCAGAGAGCATCAAGTCCTTGGGCCCAGGGTCACGCTGCTGTATTTTAAGCACCTACATGAATGAGATAAGTAATTGCCCCAGGCCAGTGGAGAAGAATATTTAGATCTTAGATGAGCTGAAGCCTCTGAGGGGCACTTCTCTTTCCATTGGCTGTATATGCAACCTAGGACAAATACACTCATAATTTAGATGTCTCATATGAACCCCAATACAGATTTCATAGGCAAGTTACTCAACCTGGACTAATTAGGGTTGAAACAAAGCCATCTCTGAACTAAATACTGCAGAATCCGAATCAAATGTCTACTGCAAATGCAGTTTTAGATTTGCTGTTCCAATTTGCACCACATAATTGCAAGCAACTATTGCCCATTTCAGCTCCTACTTACATTTCTAGAGCTCAAGAGTTGATATTTGTTTGTAATGGGCTTAGAAAAAAGCTTTACATTTCACTTTCCTGATGCCTCTAAATATTCTGTTACAGGAAGGATTGTCTACTTACCCCTCAAGAAAGTAAACAGATAACTAACCTCTTCAAGTACAGCATATGTCTCTATAAATATTTCACCACACATTTTGTTGTAGAAATAAAGTAAGAAATAACACACCCACTTCCACTAGAATTGATTCTGGCACTTACCCTTGCCAGACAGACTCAACAACTACTGGACGATCATTGGTGTGTGGCTGTCATCTTACAAATACACTTTAAATTCTAATCCCAAAGTTACAAATAAATAATTTGTATTTAAAAGCCCTACCTTAATTTGGTTAGACTATCTAAAGCTGTAATTCAATATTTATTAGAAAAGCTTTTTTGTTTGGTTGTCTTTTTTCATTTACTGAAAGAAAAAAGGGGGTAAGTGAACAAAGAAGGATCACAGAATCATTTAGGGTGGTAAAGACATCCAACACCATCGAGTTCAATCTTTGACCAAACACCACCTTGTCAACTAGACCATGGCATTGTCCCACATTGTTTCTTGAAAACCTCCAGGGACAGTGACTGACCTCTTCCCTGGGCAGCCCATTCCAATGCCTGACCACTCTTTCCATAAAGAAATTTTTCCTCATGTCCTACCTAAATGTCCCCTGGTGCAGCTTGAGGTTATACCATCTCATCCTGTCACTGGCTGCCGGGAAGAAGAGCCTGACCCCCAGCTGGCTGCAACCTCCTTTCATGGAGTTGTAGAAATGATAAGGTCCCCCCAAGTTTCCTTTTGTCTAGGCTAAACAATCCCAGCTACCTCAGCCACTCCTCATGGGACTTACCCTCTAGACCCCTCACCAACTCCATTGCCCTTCTCTGGACACACTTCCAGCACCTCAGTGTCCTGCTTTACTTGAGGGCTGCAGAGCTGAATATGGGATTCAAGGCGTGGGCTCACCAGTGCTGAGAACAGGAGGACAGTCACCACTCTGATTCTGCTGGCCACACTATTGCTGATACAGGCCAGGATGTCATTGCTCTTCTTGGCCACATGGACACTTTGGCTCATGTTCAGTGGCTGTGGACCAGCATCCTCAAGACTTTTTCCACAGAATGATTTTCCAGTCATAAAATAATTAACATTACAAAACAAATTTTGACTCATAATCAGACCCTAAGTCCAACCTAGCCTTATTCCTATTTCCACACAGAAATAAAATCTTGGTCTAGAGAAATTATTAATCACAAAGCCAAGTCAGTATTTCTACATTAGAAGCATAACATGGGGAAAAACCCTGTCTGCCAAGCAATTTATTACAATAGGTGTAATTGTAGAGAGGTGACTGGATCTCTGACACTGAAATTCATTCTCCTGGAGCCTACTGCATTTCTGCCCTGTGCTCTGGCAGATCTTGGTGTTTTCTGGTTCTGTGCTTCACAACATCCTGGAGTAATGCCTTTGGTGGGCCTGGAAGCTGATTCACAGCTGTGAGCAGGGTTTGGTTACCAAGATGTACAAACCTATTCCTCTTGGATAGCTAAAATTTCTGCACAAGGCTGCAGATTGGACATATAACTATCAGATGAGCCTGGAACTCTATTCCTGGAACTGTACCTGGATGTCAGATGGAATAATTGCAACACCCAAAGGGACATTGACAAAAGGTACTGGCTACCTATGATTGAGCCAAGGAGTATAAAACTCTCAATTATAAAGTTAAAAAAGATTTTAAGAATGAAAAAAAAAAAAAGGAATTAAGAAAATAGAAAATAGATGGCCAGAAGTTGCAAAGGTATTGGACTGAAATAGCTAACCACATCAGAAGTAGCAGGCAAAAATATGGATCACAAATTCTGATGCTAAACAAATTTCATGTCTCCTGTGTAAATTCTCCAACTTTCTGTTCTATTTTGCTAATTTAGTCATAGAAGAAGCCCCACTGTTTCATCTTTTCTTTATAAATGAGTAAAAAAAAAAAAAAAAAAGGTATGAATGATTACAAGAAATACTTAACTGATTCAACTCCTTTTCAGCCCCTGCGTGTGATGCTCATTTACAACTTTTCCACCCAGACACCATCAGAGTACATTACCTGAATGGGAATGGTGCAAAAGCTGCAAAAATCTCCAGACAAACAATGTTTTACAATATATGCCCTGGCAGTGTAAACACTCACTTTCCTGAATAGCTCCTAGCCAAAATCTTGAAAGACAGCAGGATTTTTACCTTGACTAAGTAATCAGTTCAGGCTAGGAATCAGTAATGAGTAATATGTACAGGAAATAACCATATAGAAGCAGTATTTTCAAGGAATTAATCTTGCTGGTATAGAATTCGTCCTTTAGAATTACATGCCTGGTACCTGTGCTTCTGGTTCAAGCAATCCAGTTCTTTCCACGTAGAAAGGAGAATAAAAACATAACTTAATTACACCAATATTACAGTTCCTACCTATTTTTTGACCTAAAATAATAAAAGGTATATGTTTGAGTATTCAAGTATATGTATATCTGAAAACTAGAAGAGTGTCTACACTTTATTCACCTCCTGTGTTCAAAAGTAATCTTTGAAAATTCACAAAACAGAGTCAACAAGAAAAGCAGGGAAAGATTCAGTTGTTCTAATTAATTCTACATCAAATTAATTGAGCAACTTAATAGCAGAAGAGTCAGACACCACTCATTTTACAGTCATTAAAACTCAAGGTAAGAAATATCGGATGGAGAGTAGAAGAGCTGTAAGATACAAGACTTTAAACAGAAGGGTAAAATCATATTCCATGCAAACTGTTGTTCAGCTAAGGCAATTTTACAAATTTTCATTTTTTTTACAATAATTATTTAAAAGCTGTTGAACAAACTTTTGGGATTTCAAAAAGGCAATATGATTTAGTTCTGGGACAAAGTAAGATCTAGATCATTGTGTGCATTTTCTTGAAGAAATCTAGTAAGGCAAAATAAAAATAAGCCCATCCCATGAGGGTGTCCATTAGAAGCTGGGAGAAGACATTCATGCCATTCCTGAGTATATTTTCTGGGGAAATTTGATCAGGATAAATGTACTGGAAGGATACCTCTGTGTAGAGGTAGATAAACAGGCAATGGCTCCAGGCAAAGCTACAGTACAGACCTTCCAAGAGAGTGCTTGAAACAGGCTCAGCAATGAGTTCACTTCTGGTGATGGCTGACACAAGATTGAGAGACAGAAAGAGGGGAAGGAGCAAAGGAAGGCAGGAGCTTACAGTATGATTCAAGCCACTGTAGCCAAAGAAATCAGAAATTCCAGTGGGAAATCTTAAAAGGCTGCAGGTATTTCAAGTGGATGTTGGCTGATTTGAGTGAGAAGGTGAAAATAATGCTGCCCAGTTTGGTGCAGCCACAGTGGAGCTGCTGCTGCACAACACTACCCATGTTTGGCACAGATAAGGGGAGCTTTTACTGGCTGTCTGGAGAGACCAAGGACTTTGAGCAAGTTGTTCCATCTGAAAAGGAACTATGAATGATTAAGCATTGGATGCATGTGTCAGAGTACAGGGCAGTCCTAAAAGAGCCCTCAAAGGTAAGCCATACATCCGCCTGACTGCTCCCAGGCTTCTGCCCCCTTGCACAGGGTTCCCAGGCTGTCTGCAGAGCACAGAACAGGCTGGCAGACAAACACAAACCTGGGACATTGCTCTAAAGCACACAAGTGCATGGGTTGCTTCAGAGAATCTTTGGATAGCGACAGAAACCACTGAGACCAAATCTAAATTATACCTTTGTTTTCAAACACACAAGGAAAACCAGGACCAGCCTAAATACCAGCAGATAACATTAGGAGCAAGAATGCAATTTTACCTCCCTGGGAAAAGAGGTTAACATCAGTAGGCTTGCAGTACTGATGCCAGATGGACTTTTTCAAGCATCTGCAGATCAAACTGAAGTCTTCAGGCAAATCAGAGACAAATACATGTCAGTGTCTATGACCCACTCATAAACAGTATCAGGGAAAACTAAACCAACCAAATAAGCAAATGCAAACAAACCTGGAGGCAGAACTTTCTATGTTTTAGGCATTAACTGAGAAGTGTAATGCTGTAATTCCTCTGTGGTCAGCTACTCCAGCAGAGATGTAAGGCAAAATTACTCCAGCTAAGCAGGACTTAGAATAATTTTGATAGAAGTGTGCAAAGCATACGATCAGAAACCATATGCTTTGAAAGTAAAAAAAAATGTTTACACAGAAATGCATTATAGACATGATCAGAATATTGCAAAATTCTAAATGAACATTTTTCTGCTTGGATTAGCCATGCTGAATGGGCAACAGTTTTGCCCTTTCTTTCTATTTCCTTTTTCTTCACAACTCAGTGCTTAACACAGTGCCTCTTAGTTCGGATTAAAGTGAGAAGATGTAGGTCACTTTTGGGGAAAAAAAAAAGACAACAGCAAAATTAACCACTTTTACTAATAATTTAGCAACAGAACCAAGAAATACCAACATTTTGGAAATGGCAAGATGGTATTTTAGAGCCACGCTTTGCTTTTCTCCATGGTATATGAATAAAGCAATTGTCTCTATCTCAGGAATCATCCCTGCATGTCACCTCCAAGTGTCGAGAATGGTGAATCTCAGCTGCAAGGGACCTGCTTCTTGCCTGTAGACAGCTGCTTCTTGCTGTGCACTGTGAGCAGGATGCCTGGGAGGGCTGGAACTGAACTTCCATCCACAACCTCTCCCCCACTCATACTTGTGTGGGAGAGCAAGAGCCACACAGGTCTTGCTGTCTCCTTCTCTGTTCCCATACCCAAATATATGAGAGACAGCCTATGGTGGCATATGTACCAACAAGTTACACCTTTTCAATTTCCAACTGGGATTAATCAAATCAGCTGATTTTATTAAACTGACCATTAAAAAGGAGGCTAATGAGACAATACTTAGTATCACAGTCAATGTCAATCACTTCAAATACAATCACAGTAACAAAAGCAGAAAGACAGACTTTGAACTACTGAGTACAAGAAAGAAGGAAAGCAAAAAGGGACTGCTGCATCATTTTCTGTAATTCTGAAAAGCTAAGTCCCCTTCATCTCCAAGCGACTGCAGTAAAATATAGTACTTATGAAATCTGAAATAGATTTTCCAAGGAAAAAGAGGTGCCACTTTCATGCCAGCCATAGAAATGCAACTTTATTTGTTGTTTTCCAATGACAGTCATAGTAAATCTTAAGCATGAATCTTGCATAATCCTGCAGCTCATTCTCTCTTGTTTGTGGATTTAATTAGAGATGGATAAGGTATGTCCCAGATAACTTTAAATATAGGAGAAAAATACTTAAAACAAGTTACACAATAAAGTAATTATATTTACCAGTGCAAATGTATGCTGTTTATTTAATTTGTTGAAAAAAAATATGCCAAACACCTTCCTCTAATAACCATCAACTAGCAAAGCAGAAAAGATGTGAAGGATGTACAGTTATGCTGAATATTCTCTGGTGGAAACTTTAATTTGTGTGGAGGTCCCTGTGAGTGCATATTATGTGAAATAAGTGTTGAAAGAATAAACAGGGCATAGGGAAAAGGGATGGACTGAGGCTTTATGGTCTGAGTTAGTTGTTTGTGTTTGGTACTTTGATGATGCTACAGAGTTGTTATAGCAACAGGCCAGAACCCTCTTGGGGAGAAAAAAAGAAGGAAAAAAAACCCCAGCAAAGCGAAACAGTTTATGTGACATGCATGTCACTGTGCATGTTTTTATTGACCAGACATGGGGAATGGACACTGTGTCATTCTGATAACCTCCATAAAAGCTTGAATTTATCCATTTGTTTCAGTTGGGACTTTGTGATCCATTAGACTCCACAATCAAATGTGCACATCCCTCCTTCAATCGAAATAAAATCTTAGCCAGTCTGGCCAAGTAGAGGAAAACATATGAGGATATTCCAAAAAACAGAGAACTTTTTCCTGACTGTATTGGGTCTGGCTGAGCTGGAGTTCATTTTCCTTTGGCAGCCCTCACAGTGCTGTGCTTTGCATTGGTAGCTGCGAAGGTGCTGATAACACCCCAGCTTTTTGGCTACTGCTGAGAAATGCTGGCACAGCATCAGTGCTGGCTCAACATTCTGCACCCCACCAGCAGGATGGAGTTGGGCAAAATCCTGGGAGGGGACACAAGCAGGTCAGCTCACCCAAATTAACCTATTGCCCCTATAGAGGGGCAACCTATACCAAAGGTGATGTAAGCTCAGCTATAAAAGGTAAAGGAGAGAAGAGAAATGGGGGGCATTTGTTATTTCACAATCTTTGTCTTCCAGAGCAGCCCCTACACGTGCTGAAGCCGCGCTTCTCAGGAAGTGCCCGAACATCGCTCGCTGACGGGAAATAGACATTAATTCTTTTTTCCCCCCTCTGCTTAAGTATGTGCCAACTTTTGCTTTTTTTTTTTTTATTCCTTTAGTAAACTGCCTTATCTCAACCTACAAGTTGTTTTCTATCTTTTCTCTCTCCTCCCCGTCCCACTGGGAAGGGGAGTGATAGAGCTGCTTGGTAGGCACCTGGCACCCAGCTATGATGACCCCAGTCACTGCTTCATGAAAGCTCTGAAAATCCCTAACTTTTCCTCTCCTGCCACTCATGCCTTCACCTCACCTCCTGCTTTTGTGATCAACAACAGCAGCAACTTCTAATGTAGGTGTTGTGAAAGGATTAGTATGGTAAGGGAGTTGAACTTGGAAGCATGGAAACTCCTGAACTGCAAAGAATGTCAGGCTCTTCATCATTTACTTTCATGCTTGTCTGCCTCCTTCTCGTTTACCTTTGCTGGATTTTGAAATACTCACCAAAACCTGACCATTCCTAACAACCTTCTCAAGAATAATAGTTAGTGCCTGGAAATTCCAACAAAACATTTTCCATTTTATTAATCAAAAATACCAATAAGGGATAATTCGTAATTGTAGGCCAATTTTAAATATTAAAACTATCCAGATGTGTTATTCTCACTATTTTTTTTTTGGCAGGAAAATTGTGAAAAAAATTTATTTAACAATGCATCACAAGAAAAAAGCACTGAAAAATCTGAATTTTAGTAACTTCATCATCTTGAAAACAATAGAATTAAAAGGGCATTTCAGAAATGTATTAATTCTAAACATTCATATCAGCATTGGTGTGGGGGAAGTCACACACCACCTTGATGTAGTAATGAAGACTGACTATAAAGAACCTATGCAACCTGGACAAATGTTTCACATCTGGGTGCATGGCATGTAGCATATTGTAGTTTTTGGTTTAAATTGTCAAATGTAGATACAGGAAGGGTAACATCAAATTATGACAACTACATTATTTGGATACAGCAAATCTAAGTTTCTAAAGCCTTCAGGGCTCTACAGTATGTCAAACATTGTTACATTCTCATGTTTAGTGGCCCTTAAATGTGTATCCTAATTATGTAAATACCTACATTTTACATAAAATTCCTCAAGGACTACTGGCAGACAAGGGGACATACCTTCTGTATACAAAAACACATACCAGAAAGTGGCATCCCCAATGTTTCAGCTCCTTTTAACCTAGCTGGAGGAGGAGGTGAAGTGCTTGAACAGGCATGAGCAGAGAATGCCTTTTCACTGCTGCCTTTCACCCACTTACCAAATTCATGTGAGACATAAATGTGACTCCTTGCACTATGCAGGGAACAAAGATATTTTCGACAACACATCCATTTCAGCCCAGAAAGGAATTAGGCCCTGCCTATTCAGCTCCATGGGTATGTGCTGAGGATGGCTGGCTGGCTGAGGATTACTCATGGCTGTGAAACCTGCTCTCAGCACTCACAGCCGAGCAGCACACAGTGCACGGCCTTTTGCCTGGCTATATTTGTACTGCTCTGCTTAGAGGGTTCTGCATTTGCTTAGCATCGGTCAGGTCATTACATCAGGCATCAGCGCTTCCCCGTGGAGCAGAGCGACTGCCTGGAGCAGTTTTAATCAGTTTGTAACTGGAAATGTTCCATACAGGTCAATGGCTATCAGTTGTTGGAGTGTGCATAATGTAATTAGAATGGGCTACAATTGCTATTTTGGACTTAAATAAGGACCTTTTTGCTAAAATCCACAGCTCTATATGAATAGATACTGAACTCTCTATCTTGGAGTAGTGTCACAGTCCATGGAGGCTTTACTCTCCAAATCAAGAACATTTGGACTGTTCGAAGAGAAACATTATGAATAAATACTTCTGGAGGGTCAGAAGGTTGAAGGGCCTGTTTGGCTTTCTACAAGTCAATATTCTGCTGCCCTTGCTCTGCTGAATTTAGAAGCTGTCTTTCTCTTATTAGTCAAAATAGAACATGTATTGATTAATACATGTTGGGGTGCATGAAAAATGTTACTGCTGTTACCACATACCTTGTAAAGCCCTCCACACACTGTTCCCTGTTATGTCACACAATATTCACCAGATAGCAATTTTGTCTTCTAAGTCTTTTGAACTCAGCTGTTTTATTTCAACAGAACCTTGGAACAATAGCTCTCTGCTCCTAGATGTCCACACCCCTAAAAGCATTTGTGAACTTAAAGGTAAACACCTTTCCATCAAGCTCCCTCTAAGCTTCAGAATTTCCTGCAGGCCCTCCTCAGCTAAACCAGTGGACAGCTTCTGAAGAACAACCCTGTGTTTCTAAGTTATTTGGTAATTAAACAGACCTGTCTTTGAGAGGAAGCTCATGCAATTATTCTGAGGAAAACAAGATAACTTTTCCAGGCTCCTGATAGTATCTGCTGCCCTCTCATTGCATTTTACATATTTAAAGCCTAACTTTCATCACAAGGTAAAATTAGCACTGAAGCAGATAATTTTTAAAGCATCAATTCATAATGTTAAACAGAGCAAGGGACTTTCCCTTTGAATTCACGTGTTAGCATCTGTACCTTCAGTCTGTGTGCTTGTTTTAAATGGCAACAGGAAAAAAACAAAACAAAACAAAAACAGGGAGGCAGAACAACTGCAATGAGTAATTATGAACTAAAATTGTATTTAGTGGTAGAAAAAGTTTCCTTTTATTATTAGACAGCACTGTTCACACAGCACTTGAATGTATTGGTTTAGATTGGGCTATATTTGGTAGCTACTGCAGAGAATGGACATGAACACCATCTTCATTCTGTTTATGTTCTCAAAGACACTGAGATAGAAAAGGATGTTTGGGCAGAAATACAACCAATTCTACTGATATACTGACTGCTTTGCATACTAAAATAATAATAATCTGGTTTTCATATTCCATCATCCTCTCAATGTACTGGAAAGCACCAAAATTTAGAGCTTCGTCACTGGTATTCCAGCAGAAACGGGACACGAGCAGCCTGAAACCTTACCTGTGATGGAGAACTGCATTAAAAAAGTGTGGGGAAGATGAGGATAGCTCCCTTTGTAGAGGTGTATAGAGCAATTCGATAAAACACAAAAATGAACCAGACAGAAAAGATACAGTGGCTTCCAGAAGATGAAAAGCACAAAGTGAATGTGATGGAAGAAGATGAGGCAGTGCAGGGATTCCCAGTGTGAGAGTTCTGAATCCAAAATTACTGGAAAAAAAAAACAAACCTACAATTGCTTTGAGTACCTACGCTTAAAAAAAGAAGGAAAAAGGAGAAATATGTGAGAATAAACAGAAAAAGAAAAGGCAGTGTCACTAAAGGACATGGAAGTAAGCTTGGATCACACCAAGACATATTTTAGAAAATGACAGTAGATATGCATTGGCAATTACAAGCAGAAAGAGAAAAAATAAAATTAGTTGTAACCTTAAACAAACATAGAATACGAATGGAAAAGCAAGCCTGTGGCTCCTTATTTATCTATGTATTGTTGAATCTTGATCAAGGAAACAAAAACCTTTGGATCTAAATGGCAACAATGATCAAATAAAAAATATATTGACAATGGTTCACATTCAGACATAGGCTAGAGAATTCACAAAAGGGTTTAACTGTCATATATGTACTAAGGAAATACTTTGGTAACAATTAGAAAAAAGAAAGAAATTCAAGCATGGTAGCTTGTCTTAAAACAGCCAATGCTGAAGAAATCTTTCTAATCACATTCTGCACATTTAGAACTTTGTTTTTGTTTGTGGTTTTATTTTTTTAACTGTTGTGTCTGTAACATACTTATTAATTATTCAATACATGGTCCTGTGGAGAGAAATGCCAGTCTGTTTCAGATGACCAGCTGCTGGAATTACAGCTGACTTAATTGTTTGCTCATCCTTCTTCTTTACAGCTTCAGTCTAGTCCCTCTCTATGATCTGTGCAGACTTATTTTGTTGCTCCCCTTGCCCCATTCTTGACAGAGAGGTGGACATTTTGAAGACCAAGCGTGAGAGGAAGGCAAGAGGAGACTACTTTGAAGTCCTTCTTTCTCCCTGTGCTCAGAAGACTTCTCTACTTGCAACCTGGGGTGTGCTCCCCTGTTTCTGAAAGGCAGAAGAGAGGGAGGGGGCAACTTGGCCTGGCAACTTGTGCCCAATCTCCTCACCTGTCTGTAGAAATGTTTGAAATATTTGCTGTTCACTGCCATTTATAGCTGAGAGAAGGAAAAAGGGGACGTGAAGAGCATTTCTACCCAAATATGTTTTGGCTTAAATCTGATTGCAAACTTTAAAAAAATCCAAACAAACAAAACTTCACTTACTCTTCACAGCAGGGAGGCTTCACGGGAGTAATGAGTGCACTCCCAGATATCCTAGTTTATCCTTGTTTAATCAAGACCAAAATGCTAAGCTTCATAGGCAAGGTCTATTATGCAAATTAACTTGAAGAGTTCAGAATGGCTTAATTTGTATTGAAAAGATCCCATTAGTGTGTGCATTCTTCAAACAAAAGGAAATCTGTATACTGGTGTAGGGTGTTTTTATCTGTATAATTAGTGTAATTGTGATAGCTGCACAATGAAAATCTGTAGGCACATCCTAGAAAACATGAAGTAACCAGTAATAATTACCATTCCTATCGATATAATATGCTAACTGGCTGAAGAGCCCCCTCGTAGAGACTTTTAAATGTGTTTAGTTTAGGAAGAACATGAAAAATCCCAATGTCACAAGATCACAGAATGGATAAGATTGAAAGGGAACAATGGTGGGGTCATCTGGTCTAGCCTTCCTGCTCAGCCAGGGTCATCCTAGAGGACATGGCACAGGACTGTGTCCAGACAGTTCTTGGGCATCTCTAGCAAGGCTAAATCCAGCACAGGTTAAAAAACTAGACATTCAGTTCCATACCAAGTGTGGTTTTCAGCTTATGTGAATACTTCCCTCCCCCTTAATGAAGTCATAAAAAGCACATAACAAACATAGTTAAGGCACAAATGCTGAGAGATGATTAAGAAGCTGTTGGGTTTGGGGTTTTTTAAGCTTGACTAAATAAATTCAGATTGTCCACAGCATTCCTAACTTTATGCCTGGGCAGAGGGAGGGGGTACAACACACATGCTCCAGGCTGAGGACACACCAAAGTGAGCTGCTAAGTAAGACCTAAATTACACCTTTGTGAGGAAGCTTAGCTGGGAGGCCAAAGCCATAGAGGACAAATTACCACTTTGCCCTCAGATATTTCTTCCTTCAGACACAAACAGAATTCCATTCTCCCCAGGGGGTTGGGGAGTTTTCTGCCTTGAGGATAGATAGATATGATTTTCTATCCAGACTAGGGAGAGCCATAATACAGCAACCTCCTCCTATACCCCTGCTAGCACTCCAGGGGACCTGGCCTTCTGAAGTGAGCTCCTGAGCAGATCTCAGCCTGGCTCTCCACTTCTTGTGCAATAATCACACTGCTTTTCTGGATGCTAGCAACATGGTCTCAAATTAAAACCTGAAAATCCACAGATGAAATTCCGAAAGTGAATTTTATTCCACATTTGAAGGGTTGTTCACTGGCATTCGAGTAATGTAGGAAGATAAAATATCCTGCTCTCAGAAGAGCAGGATAACCTCTGTTAATAAGACCTCTGGAAAGCACGCACTATTAAGCTGAGTACATAAGAGCTAAGGATATAATTCTCAAGCAGCAGTGACTGAATTGTGTCTTGAGACTGGAGTGTCACTCTACTGAATACGGTTTCCAATCTAGCTGTTGGTTATGGTGTCCTTACTCAAATACATATCAATATATCCAAAGGAAAAAATACTTTTTATCATATTGATGAGTAGACCATAAGTTAGCCTGCATCTTTGATATCTAAAATGAAAATATTAATATTTCTATTATCTTGGAGAACCAGGCTACAGAGCTCCCCAGGGAGTTTTCACATTATTTTCTGCACTCTATACTCCTGGATTTATATTCTAGTAGAAAACAAAAGTAATTCATTTCCTAGCATACTCCAGTTTGCAAGAGGAGATCAAGCACATTATGTGAACAAGATGTCAGAGGGAAAAAAAAAAGTCTAGCTGTTTGAAATGATAATTAATTTACCATAACAAATAGAAAGAAAAACATTTGGCAGGTGGTGATTGACTTAGCATTGCTGCTAGCAAATTTCAGTTTACTTTCAGTAACAGCATGTTCACTGCATAGTAACCCTGAGTTCACTTTGCCAAAATCAGTGGAGAAGCAGCCTGTCAACTGCAATAGATGTAGCTGGCTCTAGGGAGCCGGTCTGGAGTACAAAGTTGTGAGTAGACAAGGCCTGTCTTCCATTTGGGGGCACATGTTCACAGAATCACAGAATCAATTAGGTTGGAAAAGACCCCTGGGATCACTGAGTCCAACCTATAATCCAACAGCACCCTGTCAATTAGACCATGGCACTGAGTGCCATGTGCAGTCTTTCCTTAAACACCTCCAGGGTCAGTGACCCATCACTTCCCAGGGCAGCCCATTCCAATATTTAATTGCCCTTTCTGTGAAGAATTTTTCCTCATGTCCTGCCTAAACCTCTCCTGGTGCAGCTTAAGACTGTGTTCTCTAGTGCTGTCACTGGTTGCCTTGGAGCCAACCCTCACCTGGCCACAGCCTCTTTTCAGAAGGTTGTAGAGAGTGATAAGGTCACCCCTGAGCCTCCCTTTCTCCAGCCTGAGCACCCCCCAGCTCCATCAGCCACTCCTCACAGGACCTGCTCCAGACCCTTCACCAGGGCCATCTCCCTTCTCTGGAAGGGCACGCTCCAGCCCTCCAGTGCTTTTCCTGAGCTGAGGGCCCCAGACCTGGACACGGGATTTGAGGTGCAGCCTCACCAGTGCCCAGTGCAGGGGACAATCCCTGCCTGGTCCTGCTGTCACACTATGGCTGATCCAGGCCAGGTCACCATTGGCCTTCTTGGCCACCTGGGCACTGCTGGCTCATGTTCAGCTGCTGTGGACCAGCACCCCCAGGGCCTTTTGGGCAGCTTTCCCCAGCCTGTGGTGCTGCACTGTGGCCAAGGTGTACTTTGTTAGTCTTGTTGAACTTCATGCAGGGGTCTCAGCTCATTTACCCAGCCTGTTGAGATCCCTCTGCAGAGTCCTCCTAGAGCCTAGCACCCAGCCTGGAGTCACCTGCAAACCTGTAATGGTGGATTCGATCCCCTCATCCAGATCATCAGTGGACTTATCAAACAGAACAACACAGATCCCTGGGGGACACCCTGGAGCCAGGACATCAAGAGGACACAGAAGCATTCCCCAGGACTCTCTGGGCCCGGCCATGCAACCAGTTCTCATCGGCAAAGGGAGCACCTGTCCAAGCTTTTTCAGGAGTCTGCTATGGGAGATGGTGCCAAAGGCTTTGCTGAAGTCCATGTAGATAATATCCAGGGCCTCACCACATCCACCAGGCAGGTCACCTGGCCATGAAAGGAGATCAGATTGATCAGGAAGGGCCAGTCCTTCCTAAAATCATGCTGGCTGTTCATAGTTATCTTTGCCTCTACTCTATGGGTTGTTCTTTATATTTACAGAAGGCATATAAAGTACTGAACAGTAATCTTCTCATTTTGTCTGACCATTTATGTTCAATGAGGCTCATATTGATCCATCCTGTACAGCAAAATGTGTAATTTGAGAAAAAAAAAATCTAAAATGGAAACAGGAAACAAAGGCTGAAGAGAAGAAGGACTGCAGATTAAATATTAAAGAACACAAATATGGCTTGACCATCTAAAACAATTCCTCAGCTGAGAAATGTTAGCTCTCTACAAACAGAGTTGCTCCCTTGTAAGTATTTTATAAATCGCTATTCTGCTAGTGAATAGTATGCAACCCGTTAAGCCCCTAGAGATGTTATATCTACATCAGAAAAGAATGGCTCTATTTTTAGCCACAAACATGTTCTGGGTAAAGAAAAGCAAAGTAAAGCCATGGCAATTAAACCTAATAGCTGTGCACAGCAGTCCTGTCAGGCTGCCTCTCCATAGGTGAATGGAAAATGCAGTGGGACTAAAAGCTCTGTAGCTAACGGAAATTGCACAATTAAGATGCTTTTCTGATTTGGTATTTTTAATCTGTTTTTTAGGGGAGAGAAGCCATGCGTTTGAGATTTTCTTCTAATTACACAGAAAACATTTCAGTGACATTTGGTCCCTTGATCCTTTACCATATTCCTTCCAAGAATTAGAAATAAAGTGATTTTCAATTTCTTAGCTCCTGCTCTTTTATAGATCGAAAAAAATGAAAAAATGAGAGGAAGATCTAGTCATGCTCTATTTGCACCATTTGGCTTTCTGCTTTCCTTCCAGGATTCTCAACTCTACCTCTAGAATTTAGACCCTTGGAAAAAGCCCCACACTAACAACCAAGCAAATATTAAAAAAAAAAAAAAATCAAAGGGACAAAAAAACCCAGAACTAATGAAACAAACAAAACAACAAAAACAAACAAATAAACCCCAAAACCCCCCACAGCCCTGAAACACAAACCCAAAAGAAACTCCTAACACAAAAAAAATGCTCATTTATTTTTCAGATATTGCAGATATTTCTCATTATCCATTGGCCCAAATCTGACAGTGCTTGGGTACAGCCCTTGTAAGATACAATAGTCAGGATAAATAGGTGCTAATTATGTTTTGAAGAGTCTCTTAGCACTTTTTGACATGTTGCATCTCCAAAAATTGTCTGTTCTGAAAATTTCAAATAAAGCTCTTCTGAAGTGAGATGTAGCTGAAAAGAGCCATTAGAAGAGGCATGAAGGCATTCTGGGACATTTGTTGGCAATCATAAAAATAAGAAGAATCCTAGGAGCTTTGAAGGTTTTTAAAGAATGCAAAATTACTAAATACTATTTGGAGTCCTAATCAGTATGCTTAACTATGGGAAAACACAGTTTTGGACTAAACAAAGGAGTAACAAGATTGCTAAAATGGTGGAACTGAGCTGTCTACCACGTTGTTGAGTGAAGTCCACCTTTCACAGCAACAAGCAAGGAAGTTTTACATCCAGCAGCACTTTTAAGTTTTCAGCATGACATTAGTACCTGATTTAGAGAAGCTGCATTTAGGAAATAGAATTTGGAAAAACATCATACCACTAGTCTGGAAGATTTACCATGCCGAGGCTTACACATTAGGGCCCCCAGTATCACACATCTGGACCTTTGCATCTTATATCCAAAGAAAAGGACCCAAGAGCTCTGCCACATGATGCTGTGAAGAGCAGAAAATAATCACAGTGTTTACCAGCCAGACCCCTGAACAGGGCACTAATGTCCAGCATTTAAGAAATATCTTGGAGTCTTCTCTCTCAGGATGAATTCTTGCAGTGCTTCGCTCGCAGGCTGTGATAAGGGTCAGCTGCAGATGGAAAAAAGTGGCTGATAGCTGGCACATCTAATTGAGCTTCCAGCACCTGTGAGGGTTTTTCCTTCTTGGGAGAACATAATCAGTAGCTGACAGCTATCTAATGTATGTTTATAGGGATGCTGGAACCAGACATTTACAGAGTGGAAAAAAGGATATCAAATCACAGCCAACAAAAATATACAATCTTGAAATTTGCACATTAGAATTCCCTCTTAAAATAAAGGGTTAGAACCCATTTATGATTTCTGAACAAACCTAGGCTCTTTGACAGTCTCTATGCAGTTATTTCTTTATACAACTGCCTTCTTTTTACCCTCCATCCCAGAGCTTCTTAGTTAGAAGCACCATTACATGGGACTCTCTGTCTTAGTAAAATGGTTTGCTTCCAAATGGCTATCACAAAGATTTCATTTTTCCTTTCTTAAGAGGGCATATGCTCCTACCAACTCAAACCCTGAATCTGAAGTATCTCCTCATCTATAACAAAGGCATATCACAGCAGTTACAGATGCAGAGGCTGTGTCAGTGAACACCCAGGACCACAGCCCTATTTGTTACAGCTTTGTGTCTCTGAAGGTCTGCAAGGAGGGGAAGCAGGAATCAATATGTGCAGACAGCAGGAATACTGAGTAACTGCCAAGGAGGACAGACACAGCTCTCCAAAGCCTGGAGGAGAGGCAAGGGAAATGGAGAATCAGAAAGTAGAATGTAGAACCCATAGACCCATGAAAACTCCTCTCCAAATATTTTGTCCCCATGTCTTGCAGAGAAAATGTACAGAAAATATATTTCTAGAGGAAAAAGTCTGTATTAAGCTATAATTAGCTCAGAACATACCTTAGTAACTAATGGCAATACAAAAGTATTTCACCTGTAGTGAAATAAACACTAAAAGAAGAGGAAATTGAGTGTTAAATACAACTAAAACTGAAAGATTCAAAAGTACTGAAAAATGTGTTATCCAAGTACCCTTGGGTCTGTCCAAAAGCTATTCAATGCAAAAGCCAACAACAACAACAAAAAAAACCAGTTCAGTAACTCTGAGATATCCTTTTTTCACCAGAAAAAAAGGGCTTAATTTTCATCAGCAATACAGAAAAACAATTATTTAAATTCAATTTTTAAATTTTTATACTAATACCATCCTCTGGGATCAACAGAGAGCTCAAGACAGAAACCGTAACTCAGCGCTGTAACTCCCATCAGCTTGACTAAGGGCAAAAGACCTTGTGCATCTTCCACAAGGTTTTCCTGTGAACCCTTACACTATGGCACAGGAGTTCACTGTGTCACAAAAAGACACAGAGGATATGTGAAATAAGACTTGCACATATATGTATATATAGCAGCAGAGGGAGAAAGAATCTGACCTTAAACTGTTAATTTAACAAAAATACAATTGCACTTTTCAGCCTGGAGCCAGTGTTACATAAGAACAGTAATAGAGAAAAATGGTTTCCATGCAACACAGCCTGATAATCTATCTGAATAAGAAGCTATTTTTAGTTTTCAAGAAAAATGACATCTTCAGATGAAAGCATCACTTTCACTATACTCAAAAATTACTTCTTGTCAGTCATAAGTATAATGTGTACCATCTATTTACATATTTTGCACAGATTTGATACTTTACCTGATACATCTCCTGCATGTTAAATTCTATCAAAATACATATAATTTAGTAGAATATTTTATTCCAGTAAATTGTGTTTATTGAAATGAATAAATACAAGATTTTTCTTGAAGCCAACTGCATTATGTTCTGTAAACAGAAGTCAATGATGTTTCTGTAGTTGTAATTTTTAAAGACACTGATGTAATTTCCTTGAAACCAATTTCTAATAACAGCATGTACAATAGGATAGAAAAGCTTTTTTTCCCCCAGCTTACCCTTTGCCCATTTAAAAATTCTTTCTCCTGGATGCATGGTACTTATACATAATGCTCATCACAAGCAGAATTCAGAAGATGCTGTTAATTCTGTCACTGTTTTGTATTGAGACTGCACTACGGGATTAATTTAAAACAGGATTCTACACCAGAAGTCTCTGAGCTAGTATCTAAAACAAACTACTCTCTAAAAAGAGCAAAGTTAAAAAATAAAAAAGTAGAAAGGAGAGCATGACAGCAAAAGAAGTCGTGTTATTGTCAGAGAGAGAGAGAGCACCATGATTTCCACTTATAAATATAGGCAGCATCACAAAAGGATTGGGAAGGCAAAAATGTCAGCAGAGAGGGAGCTCAACAGAAGAGGGAATGGTAGAAAAAGAATTTGCGTATTAAAAGTTTGGCAGAGAGTTAGTGGATGGACAGATGACCACAGAAACAATCACAGGTGACTAGAAGCCTGTGATTCCAGCTGTAACTCCGCAACTCGAGAGTGACTACGCTCAGCCCAACCCCTTGGTGAAGTAAAACCACCTGGAACCCGGGCAAGTGACTTTAACCAGCGCAGTACACTTCATGAACAGGGATGCAGGATTGGGAGTATGGTCACTTGGTGCTGGGGCACCATCCAGCTTCTCATTTAGTGAGAGCAGCTCCGTGTCCTCAGCAAGAGCAGCTCTTGTCTGAGCTGAGGGCACAATCCCCACAGCCTTGTTCATGCACACTTTGGTTTACCTGTGCTAAGAGACAGTGATGGCCAGCATGAATGTTCAGATTTATGGTTTTCCATGATGATCAGTTCTGCATGTGTACGTTAGGAAAATTGTGGATTTAGTTCATAATGCAATTCAGCACTACCAATTTCATCTCCTGGGAAAAGGAACAGTTATTTAGCATAAACATTTTGTTTACAGCCCAAACTCAAAAACATGCTGGCTAGCCAGCTGACATATGCCCAAAGCATGTTTATCTAACAAAGGAAAACTCCCTCAAACAAGGACAACACAGTAATGAACAAACAAATTATATCTATTGCCCTCATACACTGTAATTAGGATGGGATTTAAAGATGGCAATACCTTTAAGGGAAAATCTGGGGGAAAACATAAACCAAAGCAGTTACTGTTTCTAGAAGGAAAGCTGAAAACATGTCAAAAATTATAACTGAAGTTGTACATCTACAAAAGCTTTTTCAAATTCCTGCATCATTGCATGCTGTTTTGCAATTGTGCCAATGCCTCAGTTACAGAGCTCTTTTGTGAAGCACATGAGCTGAAAAAATCATTGACACAGGTGGACTGAGCATTGCAGTGCTGTGACCATCAACCTGGCACAGCGGTGGCAAAGGCCAGAGAAGCACTTGGGCCACAGGAAGGAGAAAGCAGCAAAGCCACCTTTGTCAGCAGAGAAAATATGGCACCTTCAGTTCCCTTAGCAGTGAGTCCCCTTTCCCCTGAAACAAGATACCAATACTCCCTCCTTAATTTTATATCTTTTATGAATTCTGGTATTCTTCACTTAGATTAAATTTGGAAGGGCGGTCTACGTAAAGCTATCAGGCTTTGGCTTCTATTGAATGAATTACTAAGATCATATTATTTCAATGTTGTTGATATCAAACACACAATGGAAGGGGTTTTTTTATCATTTCATTGTCTCATGTGTGTTACATTATAAGAACTCTTATCAAAGAAAACATTGATGCACCAAAGTATCACAATGCAATATAACAAAATATCTAAGATATTTAGGACTTTGAAGAGAAAGTAAGAATCAATGAATGAACAAAAACGTAAATCTATTTATGAATGATTAAACAAGAATAAATCCTAAGGTATTCGGAGTTGCTTTTGGTGGACTTTTTTTTTTTCCATTTTACAAAATACTGCTAAGAATATATAAGATATAGATTAAATATGTACAACACATACATTTGAAGCTTATTGCTGCCAGAGCCTTATTTTGAGGCTTTGATCTGGGATGAAGATGAGCTTCACAAGGGCTATGTAGCTCTGGAACACAGAAGAGTTTGACTGTCACCTGAGACAGCAAGAGCCAGAAAACTCTGAATAACCATTTTGTGCACGTATGGGAAAATCAGTTTTTATGAGCGAGGGGGCTCTCACACAAACCCCTTTAATGCCTGAATGTGTAGAAGGGGAACTTGTAGATGGATAATGTGCTGGTCACCAGGGAACCTGGGAAGAGTAAGATGCATTTTTGTGGATCTTTTCCAGCAAGTCTTTTGCAGAATTCAGAGCAAGACACTCCATCAAGAAGCGTGTGTCCTTGTGGCATATACAAACAAAACTTCAGTTAGTAGCTGTAAATTCTTTCTTTCTTGCTAATATTATGCCCCAGGTCTCTATTTAAGGGGTTTCTGTTTCTACTAATATTGGTTTGGTTTTTCTTAAATTCAAACAGTATTATAGCTGTATTTCAGTTGGGGTCAGCCTGAACATCGTAACAGCAATTGCTAGCACAATTTTTGACCAAATGTGTTTGGACTGAGACAACTTGGTTATTTAATTCAATTAAGTTCTCTACTCTTCTCTTTTCCATCACATATAATATAAGCCATGTGTAGAATCTTAGATTAGTGCAGCAGTGAGAAAGCAAATCTATCTACTACCAATTCTCCAAGCAAATCTTACACTTGGTGGTAATAAAACAGGCCAGAGACTGAATGAGAACAACGTATGTTTAATCATTTTTAAAACATTGTACTTTTAAGGAATAATAAAAATTCTCAATGCTAGTATGTCAGTGGTGCTCTTTTATACTATATACTCTTTAACTGGCACAGACCCAAGTACATTGCTGATAAAGCACCATGGCTGAAATCATTATGCCACTTACACATTTAGGATGTTGGACTAAGCAAGCTGATTGCTATTATCAGCATTTGCCTTTTGATGCAAAATAATAACTCAGAATATAATTCAGTGGTAAAGGAGGAAAAAAAACAAACCACAAACCAATTTCACCTGTGGCGCAATTCCAGTGAATATACACGAGGAAGACTTTGGAGCAATTCATCAACTAAATCTCTTGTATTACATATGTTCACTTAAGGTACCATGGTTTTATTCTGAAAAATGCTGAAGCAGCACAAAATAAGCAATGAATCTGTATACAGCAGAAATTTCAATTATCTGAAATGTTTCTTCAAGCTCCAAGTCAATCTTTAGCTGCCATAGAGAGATCATAATACAAGATTTTCTAATATTTTTTTCTAAATAAACTATACCCTCCTGGGTCCCTTCCAACTCAGGATATTCTATAATTCTATAAAGGCAGGCTGTGGGGCTTTGTGCTTGTTTTTCTCCCTGGATTTGAAAACTTGTATGTTCTTAAGCATTGCTAATCCTTTGTGATGTAAAAACTTTGTCAGTTGCTGTTTTCTCTGTTTTGGATTCCCTATTTCAGCCTTAAAGCAAATTAGTCTCCATCTAACTACCTGGCTGGACTGCATATTTTTGCTTAATGCTGAAAAAATCAGAGCACATACACACTCCCACATCACAGTAATCATGACAGCAGTCATTTTTGCTGTCAAATCTTCTAGAGTCAGTATTGCCTCCTTGTCTCCCATTTTTAAGGGTGGTGATGCTGAGTTCTCACAACTCACTTCATTCCATTGTTCACGCATGTACCCAATCCCCAATATACCCTAAAAAAAAACCCCAAACAACCCAAAATAAGAAAATGATTAGTCAAATACACACACATGCTTCATTTTGGTGGTAAAACAAGAGGAATGGCCTTGTGTTGCTCCAGGGGAGGAAAAAATTCTTCACTGAAAGGGCTGTCAAGCATTGGAATGGGTGGCTCAGGGAAGTCCTTGAGTCACTATCCCTAGAGGGACTTGAAAAACATTTAGAAGTGGCACTTGGAGATAAAGTTAACTGTTGGACTCAATGAACTTGGAGGTCTTTTACAACATAGATGGTTCTACAGCTCTATGAATGTTACAACAAGTAGAAGAAAAACAAATGAGTTTTGCAGAATGTTTCTTAAGGTATATAATATATACTATTTCATGTATTAAGCAACTGAAAGGATATTTAAAAAGAAAAGGAAAATTAGACACTGTGCATTTACAGCATTAAAGAGCATCATATACAATTATGACATTTGAAAGTGGGGAAGAGCCAAAAACCAAAAAATCTGATCATCCATGTTCTGACAGGCTCAAAAAATTCCCCAGCATCATAGGAAACTGATGCTTTCAGCCCAGAGTTAGAAAAACTTTTGTCTACCAGAGTAAAAAGAATTAAACTTATTACTGTGTCAGAAGTTTTGTACTTTTCATGCTATTTATTAACTGCTGGCAAAAATTAGTTTACATGTCTTGCATTTTTAATAGAGATCTATGTCTACTGCCCTCTGGACAGTCTGGATCTCTTAAATTACTTCTACTTACTAAGAATTTTAATAACTGTTTCAGTGATTGGTACTTTCTGGATCATTAAGAGCTGAATACAAAGAAAGCAGCACTTCAGTGATAATTATCAAACTGTAGTTTTAGGTAAATACCCAGAACAAAAGGAAGTCTTCTTCAGCAGGAATTAAAGTATCTTGGGAAAAAAATTATCTTGCTTTATATATAAAATGGAGTTTCCAAAGGGAATTTGGAAAAACTCTTCATAGAGAATGACATTTGGGGCACCCTTTATATATCCTGAACAGGAAAAACAAGGAATGGGGGGGGGGGGGAATCTTTCAATGCCAAATTGTGTCACATAAGCATCACATTATTTTGCACAAACTTGCTAATATTACCTAAGAAAACTGCAGGGAAGGCTGGACTCTAGTCTTCATTCTGCTGCAGTAATCCCTTTCAGAAGCCACTTGAACCTCAAATGTAAAAGAACTGATCATTAAGGTTAGGACTATCAGAATCAGAGCTGCTCTCTCTTTTCAAAGTGAAATCTGATGGTTTTACTAAAACACAGATTTGATTTGGAAACAAAAAAATTAAACAAAATAGAAGGAAAATTTGGTGTTTTGAAAAATACATCCCCAAGCTATTTGCAATTATTTTGGTGTTACCTAGCAATTCTCTTTGGGATTTTGTTTTTTTTTTTTTTGTTTGTTTGTTTTGGGTTTGTTTTGGGGGGTTTTTTTTGTGTGTGTGTGTTTGTTGTTGTTGTTGTTTGGGTCTTTTTGGTTTGTTTGATTTTGGTTATTGAGGGTTTTTTGGCGTGTTTTGCTTTGCTTTGGGTTTTTTGGGTGGGTTTTTTTGTTTGTTTGGGTTTTTTGGGGGGAGAGGGGGGCTTGGCAAAACGTCCTATTAGGTAACAGAGAGAGGAGCCCAGGAGGAACCCCTGTACTATAATTTACTCACTACCAGTCTAATTCCTTGCTCACTAACAAGTGCAGGTGTGAAGAGAGCTACAGTAGACAGTGGATATTAAAACACAGATTAGACCATTTTAATAATGATAAGCAGAATCAGGGAAAGGGAGAAAGGAAAAGACAGAGAAGTTGTAAGAGGTACTCCAGCCAGTGCAGAGCAAAGGTGATGGCAAGGGCATCACACTCCTGATTGCTTTAAACATGCACCAGATGACATAAGAGAACTGGGATTTCCACAGCATGATAAAGCTTGAAAGAAGCAAAATCTCTGAGACAACAGTTTTGCTGCCTGATGAATACACCAGAAGGAACTCTAGAACTGGAGCCACCATAAATACCACAACTACAAACTGATAATGCTGAGGTTACACAAACAACAAAAAGATGGGTTAGAGCAATCCCTCAACATCACAAATACTAATCAGCAAAATACCTGACACAAATTGCAGCATCCTCAAAGAAAGGCAATCTTGTCAAAAGTTGTGTTTCTAAACTGAAAAATCCATCTTCATTTGTATAACTGCTGAGCTGGCATTAACCTCACCATTCCAGCTGGAATGGATGGGATGCCTGAATCACAGAAGAGTATGATTTATAGATTTTACCTATTTCCTGAGTACCCAGAGAAATTTCCCAGCTAAAAGCATGTTTTTGAGCAGGAAAGGTATGCAAGGTAAAGGACGTTGCAGCTCATGTGCTACAAAACGTTCTGCAAAAACTGTCTATGACACAGAGGCCTGTACAGTTGTCTGTATCTCATCAGCTTGACTCATTTGCTGCCACATGGGCCCTCTTATTGTAACCCAGTAATTGTTACAAACACCATTGCTTACAGTTCACCCAGTGTTCTCCATCCGCGGAGCGGCCAAGAACAACGCGTGAGATTTGTTTTCCAAGCTGTACTGATCAGCCTGATAAGCCAAACAAGCTTGGAAGTGTTTCTGGAAAGGAAAAGGATGATTTGTAGAAGAGAAGAGCCTTAAAAAGCCTGGGGTTTCCCTATGTGGCACAACCTAATGTCTGAGGATACATAATATACAGATATTCTCTAAAGAAAGCCTACACTGGTTATTGTAAGATCACTTCAAGGCTACATCTGCAGTGACTGTCTGTCTGCAGTCACTGGACTGTCTGCCCAGGCTGATTTAGCCTGCTGACATTTTTATGAAGATATTTTCGACATTTTGAAGTTCTGAGTCTAAACGGTGAAAGGAACAGCTTTCAATCAAGCAAGATTTGCAAATATTCAAATAACTTCAGCCTGCACACTGGTCTAGCCCAGAATGCTAAAATTATTTAACTCCTCACTGACCACCTCTTCCTAACTTTAATCATGTTGCACACAGGGCATGGTAGAGTCCTTGACTCTGGAAATACTGCCTGCATTTAAATAAATCCACCACAGATTTCTAAGAGAACAGGAAGTGCCATAAAAATTACTGAATGCCATCCCTTGCAATGGTAGGATTTGATGGAGTCAGGATTCCACCCCCTGTTAGAAGCAGAAGTTACTAAACAGTAGCCTTAGAAGGGCAGAGGCAGACTCTTTAATTAAGGCTGATGACATGAAGACTGGTGGACATTGTTTTTCCTATTACTAATCATTATGTAAAAGGTGAGACTTCCAGTTTGCAAGCTTAATGTTCCTGTGCCCAGAACATTTTTATGGGCAAAACTTAAATTGCTTCAGTGCCTGAAGAAGTCACACACAGCAGTTTAAATAGAAGCTATGCCTGCTCAGGTAAACAGTGCAGCACAATAGTGTCTTCTCCAAAATCTCAGGAACCTCACTTCTGATTTTTTTTTACCATGGGGTGGAATGACCAGCCTTTGAGAATGCCAATGGACAGAACTCCACTGTCATTTCAGAATCAGAGTTCTTGGACACAATGCAAACTCTCCTGGCATATTTTGAGTAGGCATTTCCTGATCAGCTTCAGGACTAAAATGACGCCAGGTTCATCTCCTGATTGCCTGCCAGGGCTGTTTCTTTAGCATCCAGGTGGTCAAACAGCAAAAGCTGACAGATAAAATCTGACAAATCAGTATCTGCTTGACTAGATATTTCAGTGTTTATATGCAAAGTACTGCCTTCCTATGTATTGAAATTACCAGCAATGCTGGAGGAGGTCTGCTTCCCAAAGTAATCTGATGCACTGCAAGACAGAAATTGTTTAGACATGACAGGTTTTTCTGTGTGGCAGGTGACACAGAGGAGGACTGAGTAACACCACAATACACTGTACAAATGGAAAGGGAGAGGTGGAAGGTCCTGCTTGTGCTCTCATTCCCATGGCACAGCAGTAGGATGGATGGCACCATGGCTCAGCACTTCTAGCCAGGTCCTCCAAACACATGACCTGTAAGAGGAGCACAACACCACTTCTCCAACAGGCACAGCCTCTGTGTGTTTTGACATGCCCTTGGAAGAACCAGTCCCACCAAGACACAGCCTTGAAGAGGGATGTAGCCTGCTCCAGCCACTTTTGGTTTGGATGGCTCCATGGACTTCCCCATACTGAAGTGGATGACTGCAAATGTAGTACAAGCTGCTTGCCTTTTGTTTCTGGATGTGGGGCATTTCCAGAAAAGGGACATTAATGCTGCCCTGTCATGATCTTGGTTCAGAATGGTTTTCAGAAGTCTGAAAACTTGGAGTAGAAAAACATTCTGGTATTTTACCAATAGAGAGGGAACTGAAGAAACAAGCAGAAAAAAAAAAGGCAGAAAATTTTCACTCCAGTAATGTCAGAGCAATATTCCAGTGAAAAAATGTGGATGATGTAAGGCAGAGATGGCAAAGAAGATGAAGACAAAGATGAAGAAAATGGGCAAGAGGCCCTAGGATCATTTTTTAAATGCAGATTTTGTTCATTGCAGCAGAAATAGAGGTGATTTATTTTGAAACTTATCTTCCATATCTATACTACTACTGCACTGTTCATTTGGGGTGTCCTCTAAGGCAAAAGCTATTGCAAGACCAAAACAAGAAACAACACTCTGTGGAGCTAGGTAGCCATATTTCAGCTAAGGAGGAAATTACTGAACCTTTTTATAAATAAAGTTTAAAATTGAGATTTCTAGTTCTGGAGGATGGTGGTTTGCATGAAGCACGGACAGCAAAGAACTTCCAAGTTTTATCACAGTATTTACTCCATTTCAGCAAGTGTATCACTTCAGCTAACATCTTCCCAAACTGAATAGAGCTAGGCACTTAAATGTATTTTTAAGCACACAGATAGGTGGTTTGATGCCTCTCAGCTGCAGTTTGCAGCAAAGTAAATAAGGCCCGTTAAATAAACATTAAAACATTACTAAACATTTCATGAAGAAAATATTGTGGGATGTGATGCATCAGGAGATCTGAGTATGCTCCACTTCATGGTCTATTGTCAGACTGCTCAAAAAAAAAGCAGCTCAGGCTGAACATTTTTGAAGGCAAACATTCAATACCTAATTACATTTTACAAGGACACAAATGGTGGCACCATATCCCAGCATTACTAAAAGGAGTACAAATATTATCGAATCATATGTACAGCTAAAAGCACCCCATCTTTATTTTACATAATCTATTACAAAGGTGAAGTAGGCAAAGAAGTTATTTTCATGTTAACTAATCAAAATCCCAGCCTGGAATAAGCAGTGGGAGTCAAAGTGTGATTGCTGTGCAGCCACTCAATGAGAGCCCAGTGAACATCTCAGTAGGAAAGTGGAGGGCAAAAGAAGCAGTTTTGTACTGAAGATCCAGGTGTAATATCTGCCACATTTAGTTAATCTACAAGTCTTAGAAGCAATAATTTGTGACAGGCATTACCATTAGAGGATTCATAGCAAAAAAAAAAAAGAGTATTTTTTTTGTATTATATTTTTTGTATTGTATTGTATTATATTGTATTTTGTATTGTATTGTATTTATTGTATTGTATTTATGGATTGTATTATATTTTCTGTATTATATTTTTTGTATTATATTTGTATTATATTTTTTGTATTGTATTTTGTATTATATTTCTTGAACTCTGTACCCATTGATATTATTTTTCTTTCTTTACCTAAAATATTCACTATCACCCAACTAAACAATATGCTTTGTGTTTCCAGTTTATTTCTGGATTAAATGTTGACTTACATGTGTTTGTTTACCAGCAGCTTCTCCTCTAGATGCTGGTGTTACAGAACATCAGTGATCCACAGTGGTAAACACAAATAATCCAGGCTGATGTTTGCTAAAGTCAGTTTTTTCATCTTGGCATGTGAATATCTGAAGTGGGATTTGTGAGCCAGCCCTTGCAAGCATGCAGTAGCACATCTGATCTCAGAAGTGGAGCACCTGTAGTTGAGGTCTATGTTCAAATTCCCTCCCCTAAAATGCAAAAGCAGCCTTAGTCCTGTACTCCAGTCATCAAGAGAAATTTTGGCAGTTTGATCAGCTTAATGTGTAAAACCTCACAAAGTTTAAGATAAGTTTTTCAATATCCACCAAATCAAACAATTTGTCCCAAACACAACCAACTAATTTAATTAAGTACACTAGGATGTATCAGACTGTGAGAAGTGATTTGGCAGTAGCTTTCCATATAGACTGAAACCTCTGCAAACACAAAGCACAATCTTTTCCAAATTTCCAGCAGCTTTTTGCATTCCCTCCCTTATTTTTCAAAGAAATGGGGATGGACATCAAATAAATGGTTTGAAATAGTCCTGGTAAAATTATATGCAAGCTCAAAGCTGTAAACAACACAGGCTAAATTAGTTCTTCCTCCTCTTAACATTTTCATTAGAGAGTAAAATTTTTCCTTTACATGCCTTGAAAACCTGATTCAATTTAATTATGGCTTAGCTTTCATCCAAATAACATAATCTGAGTGATTTTGGTGGTAAACAAATATAGTAGGACTACAACCCACTTACACTGCATACTGTATCTTTTCAAATCTGCTCAATAAATACATATTTAGTTAATTAAATCACTAGCAATTCACTCAGTGGACAAACACTGAAGCTAAAGACTGACTCTTAAATATGCATAACATAGGCAGTTATCAATTCTTAATCTGGTTTCATTGTCTGGAAAAAACAAAGGAGACTATTGCACATACCCTAATGAAATTTTTAATTATTAACAAAACCAAATATGCTATGTTGTAGACAGATTTCAAGTAATAATAATAAATTAGGCTATCTGTGCTCTTGATCCATGTAAACATTACAACTCCTGATAAAAAAACAGTGGAAGAATTATTTATTGTGTTTTCTTAATAATTTATGGGTCAAGAGATTTCAATGAAACCTGTCTTTTTGATGTTATCTGTGAAGTGCCTGAAAATTCGAATAAAATGGCTGAGGTTCAGAGCTGTCAAGCCAGAGAAATCTCACTTGGAGGAGGAATAATGAATCATGGTGCCTTTCAGATAATTTGGACTCTTTCCTTCTCCAGCATTTTCAGGTACACTTATTATAGGTATACAGCTAGAAATACATCTGGGCACATAGCTGGCAAGTAAAACAGCTATAAAACTGAAGACTATCCACTTCTACATTCAAATCTTTCCACCCCTGACAGAAGTGAAAAAAGAACTTTCCATTACACACAGAACCTAATGGGAGACTGAAGAAACTTAGCTACTACTTATTCTACATTAATCTCTAATGGAAAATGCTTCTTTCAATCACTTATTATTTACTCACAGTACTCCAACTTCACATCAAGAAATATTTTCTAGGGCCTTGCACAAAGACTTTTTGAAGGACCAGCCTCATGAGAGAAGAATCAAAAATTACATCTGCTTCACTAAAACTTCAAGGAAGAACAAATCCTGCCAAATTCCTGCGCTTTTCTCTTTCATCCTGACTACCTCCCTCTGAGTTTCTTTCTTCTGGAGGTTTTGTTCTGAGGTACACCCCATTACCAAGGAGCTCTGCATAAAAAAATAAAGGTACAGGAAACGAGCTCTGGTTTTGGAGACAGATAACTCCATGGGTTTTAGAGGCTCCTAGCCCTTATAGTTGCATTAAAAAAAAACTTTAAAAAGTGAGTTCTCATGGATCAAAACCCAGAACAAATTGGTTTCATATCTGAGAAGCACTAATAGAACTTCATAATCAGTTTCAAGATGTGACAGACACATCTGACACCTGGCCATAAAACAGAGCACTGTCACCTTTCTGCTCAGCCCTGTGACTTTCTTCTGGCAGATGATCCCAGCCCATCCCTCCGCTCCAGCACTGTTTCTCTCTCCTATCAGGGAATATAGATTTCACACTGCTCCAGTTCTACACTCTTTCCTGGAGGTTAAGATCATGTCATGAATATGACTCAGACCTCAATTCAAAAATTAACTGAAGATAAAAAGTGTTCAATGAGTTCTTCAAAGGCAAATATTAGAGGCTTAATACTTCTTCATTCTCAATCATTTATCTTTGCTAAGGATCACAATGGTATTGAAGAAATATGTTTCACAAATGAGGTATGTACACCCAAAACTATATTATTCAAATTTTCTGAGTGAGTCATCTTGTCAGTTAATGATTTGAAATTGCTTCTTCCTAAGTATGTAGGTATGCAGTTTATAAATGGATATTTCCACTAGTTAACTGTAAATCTCCTTCACAGCTCAACAAATCCCACTGACCACCTCTTCCTCAGTTGTTCTAAACAACCACCACACAGATTATTCATGGGTATGCATATGTTATGTTTCCTCTAATGACTCTGGATTGCTCTTAATCTTTTCAATATCTGTGCACTATAAGCAGAGATTATCTCAGGATTAGGGTGTTAATTCAGGGTGTATCATGTGGTTAGAGAAACTATTCTTGTGTTTGATGTGATGCCACTTAACCCTTAAGCCAATTTGCCATTCCTTCATTGAGATGTAAACAATTTCGAGCTAATTGTTAACAATTATTTGGACTTTTATTCCTGATCTTCCTACAGAATGTGCATTCTGGTTTTAAAATTTAAAATGTAAAGAAGATTATGTGGCATAGAGCAAAGGGCCAGTTAATACTGCACATGACGTTGTACTTGAACTAGCCAAGCATGTGAACAATGTCAGGGAAAAATAAGGCTTTACTCATAAAATATTTTACTCTTGAAGTATGAGGTCATTTATCAAATTGTGTTTTTAAATGGACCATAAACCTTGAAACTGTATTTTCTAAAATTTTCCACAAAAAGAACCATTTTAAAAGCATTTTTTCTCCAGTTACAACACCAAGTCAGGAAAGCACCTTTATCCACTTTTATTTAGCAAAACCTTTCACATCATGACTGCTTGTAACTCACACTCTGAGCAGAGCATGTCTCACAGTCATGCTGAAGCCGGGATTTCAAACATCACTGCCAGTTTGAACAACCCTGGCAAGGCTTCCCCCTTGTTCTCCATCCATCACTGAGCCACAATGCCACCATGACCCAAGTCAAAAGGACAGTGGAAAAGCCTGACTGGAATGCCCAGAACTTTGGCAGTCCCAAGGGGGTTTTGAATGGATGAGCTGAAAGGAAACCCTGCAGCCAGATTACAAACTGGGGGCCTTGGGGCTGCGCTCCTGCAGAGGCTGAGCAAGTTTCAGCAGAGCACAGAGCACTGACAAAGCTGAGCCAGAGCATACACCATGTTTATTCTTTCCTTCCCTTTGCAGCTGGCAATCTCTCTTGGAAGCAGGTACAGAGGTTTGTGCTGTCAGCAAGAGGGAAGAAGAATTAAAACCCCACTGCAATATTCCATCACCTGGGGTGAGCAGCACGGGTCTGGAAATGGCGATTCCTGGGGAAGGCTCCCAGAAGGGAGCAGCCACTCACTGCCTCACCCCACCCGTGTCACTCACACCACTGGAGCAACCTGCTCCTTCTGGGACTTCCTAAATGCATGGGAGTTAAATATTCTCCATTTGACTAAATCTAGTGGCTCTGAGGAGACAGTAAGTATTTCAAGTTCTATCTGATTTCTGGCGTGGGAAGAATAATTTATTTTTGATCCCTGACTCTTCATTTCTCTGTTTCTTTGTGATATAGAAAATAATAAAAAAGGCAAGACATGTTTATCTTTTAAAACCACTTCTATTCCCAAAAGGTGAAGCTGCATTTGCTCATATTTCCACTCAAGAACATGATAAAAACATTTAAGCCAAAATGAATAATTCTTGTCAGAAATCATCCATGCTTCTAAGAGATGACAAAAAAGGGATTAGAAATTTATGACTATAATCAAGGCAGGTTCTCTACAGTAAAGAAATTGGTTTTAATTAACATAGCAGAAAACCTACCCAGAGCCTCCAGAGACTCTCTGGGATGCTCTGGGAGTTTGGAAGTCACTAACAGCTTATTCAGAGGGCTTTTCCTCCAGTGGCCTCTCTGCTGCATTATGAAACACACTGTGTGTCACTGCAGTACTAGAACTTGTAACAAACTTCATTGGCAGGAGCATTAGAAATTTATGATGAACTCTCCAAGTATAAAAGACCATTTAAAACAACTGCCAGAAGGGAGAATGTTAGAGTTGCTACTGCTTTTATCAGTCCCTGCAGTAAAACCAACGAAAAAGTGTACTTCAGAGTTTTAACAGTAACATGTTAATAAGTATGGGTCAACCCTTGGTTTTGAAAACTCTAAATATAACAATGCAATTGCAGAAAGAAAACAAGCCTTTTTTGGTACTGTTTCTCTACATTTTGCTTGCAGTCATCCAATTTATTATTAAGAAATACTCAGCCACTCCAGCAAAAGAAAATAAATTTAAAAATAAACAATTTTTTTTCAATTTTTTTAATCCCCTAATTTTATCCAAGTACTAGGAAAAAAAATGCTCAAGGTGGTAATGGAAACAGGAGTTATTTTTGTTAGCATTATAGGTCTGAAAGAACAATACTCTTTAAAGCACTGTTTTTTAATGCACAGGAGCAAAAAAACGAGGTTAGTGAAACAATACAACATTTAGTGTTGGTTCATCCGACTTCCTTCTCTCCGAATACAGAATTATTCATGATTTTACCTTTCTAAAACATTAACTGGAAGACTTGCAGAAGACTGAGTGCAACACAGGACTCTACCTTGGAGGCAAATGCCTACCTTATGAGGAGAAGCAGTTCAGATACTACAAAAATGCATATGAATTGTTCAAGCAGAAACATGATCTGTACAAAAAAAAAAGTTTTTCTGAAAAATAAATGACAATCGGCCAGGACATATTTACGTAAAATGTCCAAAGTTTGCCTGTGTTAATTTCTAATATGATGAGATCTCTTAAAGGAAAATAAAATGACAATCCAGATGAGTAATGTCCTATTAAGCAATCAAGTTATAAATAATGACATGCTTGTCTATGCACTATTAAATGAATATTTTTTACATTTATTAGTACCCTCAGATGCACATACTACTAGGAGTCTAATGCATCAGTAAGATATACCCAAAATTATAAGAAATAATTTTTTATGTTCATATGTTCTTAGGACCCAGTACAGAGATATTCTGAAGCTGGGATTTTTGCCTGCCTATTTTACTGTATTCCTCTGTGAAATGTTTCCAAAATCAGCATGCTTCTGAAATATTGATCCTAAGACTTTTTTTGCAATCGTCATTCCAATTAATTTAAATAGATTGTTTTATGCATAGCTATAACTAATAAAGTTTAAAGTTAAACAATACCACCCTCACACTAAATTATTCTGCAGGCAAAGGAAGAAGATGCAATATTTTCCCGAAAAAAATAACCTGAGCAAAACCTGGGCAGTTTATGGAGGGCAATCAATTGCATCCATAACTTTATTCTAGTGCACCACATCTAAACTAAACTATTGACATGCAGCATATTTGAATACCATCCTATTTTCATACAAGAGATGACATAAAGCATCTTTAAATAAAATTCCCAATTGATACAAAATAGTCACAGTTTTCTGCAGTAACTTCAGAAGTGAGATATTGCAGGTACTGGCACACGTCTTGAGTCATGGGATGATCTCATCAAAGAAACAGTTTGTCATCTGTATTGGGTGCATGACAGTGCTCACAGGCCACCATCTGAGATGCATGTCATGTGTCAGCACCAAGAACAAGAAAAAAACTTTCTGCAGTAATTCAGAAGGTTCTGGCAAGAAGGCAGCTTGTTGCTTGCTACCAGCAGCCTCCCTGGAAGACACCACTGAAAATACTGCAGCTTCAAAAAAACCTTTTCCATTTCATCTGGAGTATTTCCTTTCCTCTTCACTATAATTCAATAATATATATGTAGCTGCACAAGTTCTCGAGGATATAAAAGATGTACTTTCTGTGGTGGTTAAAGTGTAAAAAACATATTAAATAATTCTAATGTGAAAATAAATGGGCAAATTATGCATCAAGCATAAAAATCACAGAGATTCAGCCTCTATTTTAAAGCAATTTGTAAAGCAGTCTTGCTCCTCCAGTAGCAATCACTCTAATTCAATGGCTTTTAAAATGCCACATCACTGCACATACCTGGACCTGCTTTCCTGAGCTTGGACTGTAAGCAGAACAGCAGGATCTTAAGGAGCACGTAATTATCCCAGCATGGCCCCAGCTCTAAGTCTGTGCTGAGAGCTGAGGGCTTTCTGTGGTTTTTGTGACACCTGTGGTCTTACCTAGGAATTAAAAATCTAATCAATGCATGCATCAGTTAATGACTTCTACAGTCCTGGTACAGAACAACTCTCTTAGTCTGGCTCTGCTTCAGTTCAACCTGCTTACAGAGTTTGCAGGTTGAACTTTAAGGATTTGCTGCTGTATCTGTGCACACCCAGCCCTAGTGCCACAGCTTTCATCATAGGCTTCATCAGATAAAATGGCTCAACAGCCCTCCACATCTGCCCTGTCCACTGTCACAGCCATTGCACCTCAGGCAGTCATTCAGCAAACTTCATAGAGAAACAACACCCTAAGAGCAGCAGACCTTTTTTGAGTGGATGTAATCTTACAATGGCTCATAAAGATCTGCCTAATAGGCTGTATGCACGTGCTATCTTTTGGGACTAGTCAGTCAGAACTGATTGCAACTATAAACCCTCAGAGAAATATTTAATAGGTGTGTGATGCTTACTTTTCTGAAAGTATCTGATGCATCTGGATCTCACTAGGAAGGACTAAGTTTTTTTAGGCATGCTTTTTTGGAAAAAAAAAAAATAAAATAAATGGCCAATCATATCTATGCAATGAACCGATTTCAAACAGAGACTTCCAAGAACATGGCATGGAATAAATTACAAAACACAGGAGTGGTCATCATATGCTGAAATACTGGTTTTACCTGCAGTGACAAAAGAACTTTAAAGCTCAGGCTTTAATCCACTTCTGCATTCCTGGAGTTAGGTGTGCCATTGCTTCTACATAGTACTAAGTAAACAAAAGCCATTTAAAATCTTTTTTTCCCACTTGTGCCAAAGAGATTCAGCAGGCACAGAGACGGTGGCATTGTTACACACACAAATTTTTACTTTGCTAAGAGTTCTTAGCACCATAATGAGTAGATTCCAACAGCATTGTAGTTAATTCCACAATGATAAAAAGTAGCATCAAAATTTGTCTGCCAAAATATATTGATTTTGAGAAAATGTAATTTAGAAAAAAAAAGTCATTGAAGAAAATCAATGTTTTGTTGCAACACCTCTGTAAATGTTTCAGTATTATATTATTCAGTTTCATATTCAATTAGAAGTACATAGGAAAAAAAATCAGCATTATGACAATAATACTAAGTCTACCACTTGGTGTGCTCCTGCCCTAAACTCTAGAATTCTTTCAGAAGGCTTCTACAGAGACTTTTCTTCACACCCTGCCAAACTAAGAGTTCTAATTCCTCAAAAGGCACCTTGAGCCTGTCTCCCATCTGATCATAGCAGGAATCCACTCAGGAACAGAGCTGTCCTTAAGGAAGGGTGAAGAATGTCTAGGCACCATCTGATCATTTGGCAAAAAAAGTCTTTGAACTGAAAAAAAACCCATTGAAATAAACCACTGGAGGGATTTTTGAGCACTCTGCAGTAAGGATTAGCTTCTCCCTTTGTCTGCCCACTTTCTGTTCACCTCCTGCTGCTCAGCACGCCTGAGACTACAGCAACTGACTTACCTGGAAAACTCTACACTGGTTCCAGGGTAGGTAACAGCAAAGAAGATGCTGAGGTGAAGAACCTGAGAAAGCACATACTGAAAAATTAAGATGCATCAGTGAAAGGTTTGTGTGTGTAGTAGGAAGCATGAATTATGTCTAATCTGAGACACTGGGGGACTCATCACCAACTCCTGATTAAGGGTGTTTGTCTTCAGGTGCCATACCTCAGGTAGGACCTTCCCTACAGTAAAATAATCTGGTTTTCCATTCTTTTAAATGAAGCAAATACAAATTATTGTCTACTCCCTGAGATGCAATACTTAAACCTGAGCTCTATTGGATTTCCTGTCCCAGATTTCACAATTGCTTAGTTCTGAAGCTTTATCTTTTTAGAAAGGAGGAGTCATGAGTTCCAGAAAGAATATCTCATCTGCTCTCAATTCCTATTCTGCATTTAAAAAATACAGATTTTAAATTCTTTCAAAATGTATTACAGTTTCTTTTTTTAAAGTTCATTGAAGTCATCAAAAACTCTCATCTCAGGGATTACACACTACCTTATACCGTGGAACTTGGTATTGTAAGCAAAAGGAGCTTGAGGAATAGTCTCTACTAATCCATGACTGAATATTCAAAGGCATTTGGATTTTCTCTTCCTGAGTTCCCAGTAGCATAATTCAAATATTACTTCAGAAAGATTCTGAGGACTAGTGCAAATTAATGCAAGAGATCTGCTGCTTGCAAAATTCTGGACTAGAAAATTCAGAAATTTAAAGGAGAGTTTACAGCTTTTCCTTGTTACAGCCACAGACAGACACACATTGCTTTATACTGCTTGCACCTGGAAGTTTTCTGACATTCAGAGGAAACAGCTGGTGAAAGTAAGCAACTTCCAAAATCTGCACATGTGCACAGAGGCAGATTTCATGGCAGTGTCAGTAGTTAACACTGGGCAGCTCTGGGGATTTAATGAATGCAGGGAACAATGGTGATGACAAGCACTACAACAGTATGTTGTAGAAAAGTATGATGTACAAGAAAAAACATGGCCAAAACTTATATCTAGATATTCCCTTTATGTAGGTGCACATAGGCTAAATAAGCAGAATCATTTATTTTAATATCCTGTAGATTAAGCATTAAGAAACCAATTGCAACCCCATATATTCTTGAAGCAAAGTCATGGAGGCTGGGAGATTTTTCCAGGGAAACACAGGGTTTTTTGTTACTCATTAAGCATTTGACACTAGCCTCAGTGAGAGATATGATAGTGGGCTAAGACACTTTTGGTATGAACTAACACAGCAATTCTTACACCTGTTTACCACTGCCACTCACAAACAGTTGAAAAATGAGAGTAAAGAGGAAGGTATCACTTCAAAGTAGTTGCTAATTAAATCATGAATAAGTAACACATCAGATGGAGGTGTGCTTCAGTGTCCCAAAATGGAACAACAATTAATTCTAAAAACAGGAGTCAGAATGTCTTTGAGTTATCTATATTAGCATTGTGGTTCTAATTGGGAATATGCTTTTGAAGTGCATCTGTCAAATGGTCTCCCTTTCTACACCTTGGAGCATGCTGCAAACCTGCTCTGGAGCATCTCACAGAATCACAGAAAAATAGGGTGTTCTGGGTGGGAAGATGTCATCTTAGATAGCATGAGTGCTAACATCATTATAGGGCAAGGATTTCACATCACCAGGGCTTCATACCTCCTCAAAGTTTCTGGCAATGCAGCTCCTCAATGCACTGTCTGCCCCTGCTCCTTACAACAGCCATCTAAGTCCTCTTACTCCACATCCCACCAATCCACTCTTATACCACATGTTCTTATTGGTTACAGGTGTGGCCTGTTAAGATCAGGCCTGCTTCTAATCTTTAGTAATTGGTCCAGCTGCAACTCATTGGGGGATAAGATTACCTTCCATACCACCTTCCTTTACCCATACTGTATCCCCTTACAGGAAGAGACATTAAAGATCACCTAGTTCAAACCCCACTGACATGGGCAGAGATACCTTCCACTATCCCAGGTTGCTCAAAGCCCCATCCAACATGACCTTCAATGGGGGGATCTACAACTTTTCTGTACAACTTGGAGGGGCCCAAGCCAGAGGTGCTCTCCATAAGCACATCTGGAGTACCAACTATGAATTATGCCCACTGAACCAAACCAGAACTACTTCTGCAAAGCAAACTCTCAGCATTTAATATGGACATTAGCCATCCAGCTGCATTCCACAGATCTTCACCTACTTTGCTGAATAGTACCAGCTTTTGTCACCAAAAACTGGACCAGACCTCAGGAAGACAGTTTTCACTGGTCAGCTGAAGGATCTAGGACATGCTTCCTCTCTTGTCTATTGTCCCCCAGCACAAGAATTTGAAGCCCCTTTAGATGGAACTTTGAGACCTATTAATGAAAAGCGATTTCCAGTTATTTCAAACTCGGGTAACCCATCCCCTCACAGATTGTGTTGTCCTTTGGATTTGTAAACTACTTATTCCTCACCCACATCTCACTTTTCAGACTCTTCACTAGAGCCAAGACACGTTTGGGCAGAAACGGACTCTCCGGACCCTGTGAGGTCCTCCTGCAGAGCACACAGGTAGCTCAGTGCCAAAAAGGCATTTTTTAATGGAAATCTTACAGATTGCCACTAGGAATGGCAATGTCTCTTGGCTTCCTTTTCCACTGACTTGATTCCAAAATAGAAAATTTCCCACTTTTGTTAACATAAAGCCTCACAGTAATTCTATACGGTATTAAAAAAATCACCTAATTTGATCAGTATACATCAAACAAATTTTTATCCATGTTAACTTTATTGACATTTTTTCCCTCATCTCTTATACATACTGAATATGAAATATTTCTTTGGAGTGCTATAAAGGAAAGTGGAAACTAAATTTACATCACAAAAGCACTCTAATGGTGCCAAGGATGAAAAGAACAAGGTGATGGCATTACACAACTGGCCATGGCATCCAACAAAGGCAAGTTGCCACTGCAGTATCAGCTGTAGGTCTGAGGCCTGAGTAGGGAGCCATGCACTTTGTCCAGAAAAAAATTATTTGGGAAAAGCTAAACTGCAAACATCACTGGGGCCTTTTGTCACAGAAAACCGTGGGGAATTTTTACCAACTCTGAATTCCTGCTGAGAATTCACCTCCATTTAAAAGTTCAACCCGTATGGCTTAGTGAGGATGCTTAATAAGGTTAAATGCAGTACAGACAGTACTTCTGGTAGCAAAAAAAAGATGAATTTATTAGGCCTGCAGATCAGTAGATAAATTTCTCAAAGAGACTCTATAGCTATCTCTCTACTTGTGGATTAAACATGACTAGAATATTAAACATATACTCTGGCATGAGCATCTCAAGTCCTTACTATTAGACTATCTCACCCTTTAAAATGGGGTGGGTGTCAGGAGCAACTCTGGCACTTGCAGACTCCTGGGCAGTGTCTGGAAAGCCTGGAAAGAGAGTAACAGCTGGCAGGGGCCAAATGGAGTACATGTGAGTGCTCCAAGAATTCACTGGTAGGGCTGGTTGGAGTTAAGAGTACTCAGGAATGTTTTCCAACATCTGCTGTGAAGTAACCTAATGGCAGCAATGTCTGTACATGTCCCCCCATTACGTTTTTTTCTGGAAGTCCAGAGTCATGGTGGGGCAGCAGAAGAAACACAGACACACGGACATTAAAGCAGCTCAGGAAAATTCAGTTCTTGGGGATATTTCTTTATGGTCCAGCAGTAACTGTTGAACAGTACAGTCTTTAAAAATTTCTTCAGGATGTATACTAATTCTAAATGACACCAAGGCTCTGAAGATTATTGAATAATTTAAAAAAAAATTGCCTCCCCTTTTATCATGTTTAATACTCTGGTTTGTTTATTCCTGTGAAGGGAAAACAAAGGGGAAAATGGTGTTGGACCTATTGGTTTATATAAAAAAAAATTATTTAGTTTTCATATTTTTCACTGGGAGTTTAGCTTGAAAAGAATTAAGAAAATATTTTGATCTCTATCAGATAGAATAGAACAGCTGAAGGGAAAAATGGGAGAAGTTGTCTCAAAACACCTTCTTTTTCCTCTGATCCCAAGCTAGCCAGGCTGAGCAAGCCCTCAGCATGAACTGCAGCACAGTAAGGACTACAGAAATAAGAAAGACAAGTCCTCTAAGTGTCAAACCAAGCCGCTGCACACAAATTCTGTTTTCTGCTCAGCCTGACAAGCTCCTTTCTGTATCTCACCCAGACAGAAAGAGAGTATTAGCTCCAGGGAGGTATTTCAAGCAGCATGCCCAAAGAGAATCCTCAGTTTCTTATTTATTCTCTTGTACTGAAACAACATCCAACACCTAGACCCCAGAAAAGGATCTGGCTATTTCCTGGACCTCTAGGTTAAAAAATCCCCTTTTCATACATAAAACTTACATAACAACACTAGAAAGGTATCAGCAGGAATCCCAGCTGGCATTATTGTTACTGGCCACTAAAGAGAACCCTCCATTAACAACAACAAGGATAAGCTGGAGAGTAATTAATGCAAAAGGGCAGGTTTTAGAAACACATCGTTATTTGAGAGCTCCAGCCAATATTCTTACAAACCTGAGGAGTGACACTGTTCACATCTGTATGAAGATGTTGAACTGTACACAGCCCCAGTTCTGTTACATATTTTGCTACTTTTTTTTTTTTTTTTTTAAAAGAGTGGGCAGGATGAGACATAAAATTTTTACATATCAAGGGACAACCAACACAGATAAAGTCTGAAAAAAAATACAAAGAAATGAAGTTTTTGAGGGGTTTTGGAATTTAGTTTTGCAATTACATACAATTCTGCTGCTGCTTTTAGCCCACACTCCAATACTCACAATGCTGGAGTCCCAGTTTTCAGGGATTATACACAGAATTGAAAACATGGCCATTACTTGCCCTTCAAAGCACCTAAAAATTCAGGTGATGATACCTAACTACTTAAAAATTCCAGTCTTGGTGTGAAGATTTGCAAGTCTGTAGCTTCAGTGCCATCCTACGATGACACAATGGGATAACTGATGGCATAACTGATGGCTGGGATATCAGCAGTAGCACTGGATGGATTTTGCTTCAGCCATTCTCTATGACAGACAGCACAAGATGGGCCAAAACCTCTTCTCTTTGACCACTGGAATTGCACCACTGCATGTAACAGCCAAATCTGACACAGTGTTTGCCCTGGAAAGGAAAAGACTCAGAAGTCTCATATGACATGCTAAACTAGTCTCCTCTGGAGGTTTCAGCCAATCAATAAAATAACTGTCTTGGAGGATTATTGAATACATGATTTTGATGACATGGAGACTACAGCTGCTTCTGAGTGCCTGCCTATTTACTGATGGGTTTTGTGAAAAACAATCAACATAGCCTCTCCCTGCTGAGCCATGATAACCAAATAAAATTCAACTTTCACTCCACTGTGATCATAGAGTAATCTAAACACTGATCAATTCTCTCCCACCTTCCTTCCTTGCATTCTCTAATGCCATTAGAAACAGTCACAGTTATGGTATGGCTCAATGCAGCAAAAGCACAGGTAGGAGTACACTGGAGGATTTTTTGTTGCAAAGGTCTGGTACAGCAACCTTTTTAAAAATATAACTCCTCTTATATTTCTTTATACAGCACAAATATCTGCTATTCAAGTCAAAAGTCAAAATAAATAAACAAGTAAGATGTGGTGTAATGGTATCATTAAAAATAAGCACTTTTTGTTTTCAAAGAAATTAGCATGCCATCATAAATAAATAAATAAATAAATAAATAAATAAATAAATAAATAAATAGAATTACTGACAGCTCTGCCACACCAGCAGAAAAGGCAACATGGCAAAGGACTTGAGGCTGAGTACTGAGCACCGAGGCTGGGGTACTGGCTGTAGGCAAGGGCATCTTGAAGAATATGAAACAGCCTAACTGGCAGGGGGTTGGTTATGCTGCACAAACTGTTGAAAAAATATCACCCTACTGACAACAAAAGATGACCAGAGAATAACAGACATGAAGGCTTGGCAAGGGACAACAGGGAGAAGAAGATGGAAATATACTAGTGGCCACAGTAAGAGCTAGGACAAAATCTAGTTGCAGTGATAGATGACCACAATTCAATGACAGATTGAAAAGTAACCCTGACACTTTCATCCTTTGATTGCCTTCATCAACATTACATCTAGTCAATTCTTCATAGCCATCATTTTCATGTATCTGAAGATTTATCACTCATTTTTGAAAGGTAGTGTTTAATTTTGTGTCCTCTAGAAGCAATTAACTAAATCCATCTTCTGAATCTTCAGCACTGTTACTGCATTATTGCCGTGTTTTAATCGAATCCCTCCGAAGTGATCTGCCATTAAGTATGGATTCAGCATAACATTTTATTTCAGGTTTGCTCTTTTTATGATCATGAAGGGCACCACAATAACATGAATGTATAAAGAGACATAGGATTCAACAATGCCACACAAATTAGGGTACAGATGGCATTCAATGTCATGTAAATGTTAACAAATGGCATCTAGAGGTGCAAAGAATTTTAGAACTCATGTATTACCATATTTTGCAGTTTCAAGCCCAGGAGAGCTAGCTAATTGTGTGCCAAAAAGTAGCAAGCTATGTTTGCATTTCACTTCATTCAGTAGTGTTTTCAGAGAGAGGGATGGATCTGGTTTTCCTTACAACAGGCTTTTTGTTTGTTTGTTTTTGGTTTTTTGTTTGTTTGTTTTTCCGAGACTCCATATCCTAGGAAAAGGACTATAAAAATAATGATGAGAAAGACCCAGCCTCCTGCTTTCCAGCACAAAAGATGTGAATAATCAAGAGTCAAGAGGGATGAGAAAGAAAAATTGCAGAAGATTCATACAGGAGTCTCATGAGATTTGGTCACTTGCTCAAGCTATTAACAAAAATCATTCAGGGACTTGCAGGGAAAAGTAGCAGTAAATGACTGTGACTTCTGTCTTAAAGACAGCTGCTCAGTGAGCACTAGCAGTCAAATTAATGGATATACTTACATCTCAGTAGAGTAATTCTTTTTTCATTTAGACCACCTTGCTCATATAGAAACCTTTGTGCCAGCAGGTTGCTAAATGATGTGTCCATACATGTGTGTCTCTAAGTAACTTACAGAAATATAATGCAAGATTGTAAATGAGATCCTTATAGATGTGACTAATGAAAGAAAAGCATACCACCACAAGTGTTAGGGCTAGATGACTCCTTGAGGAAGGCTATGCAAAAGGGATTTTCTTTGGAGGTTAAAGCTTTTCTTTTTCATGTAAAGATCATGAAATCATAGAACACCAGCTCAGAAGGAATCCCATCTTCCAGATCACTCATGATGGTAATACACAGATATTTATAAAACCAATAAAGAATATTATACTAATGGATAACAAGATTACATTATGCAAACTTCCGGCTTCCCTTTCCAAATGACAGCACCAGCATCCAATTCAAAGGCACCCAATGCCACATAAATGGGTATGCTGGGAAAGACATACAGTATTAGCCTTGATGCAGTCAGGTTAATAATACATGAGCATGTGACTAAAGTGGGTCTACTGGAAAGATAAGCTGATCAACTACCTTAAATGCATTTGCTAATTCACTGCCCATCTTTTTATTCCTTTTTTTTTTCCTGTCCATTTAAGGGGGATGGTTTATAAAAAGAATTGCAGGCAGATAATAAGCATTTTTAAAATAGCTAAGTTATTCCCCAGCTAGCTCAACCATTTTTCTGCAGAAAAAAAAAAAAGGATGAAATGCCAAAGGAGGCACCATTTTTGATTAAAAGGCAATGAGATATTTCCTCCTTAAAATTGATTTCCCTTAATCACTTCTCGTTCATCACACAAACACACACAGCTACTGTTAACTACTTCTCAACACATTCCATAAGCCCTTACTGCCCAAGGACAACTTGCTTTCTCTGTCACACAAGGTCAAAGTGAAATCCAGTCTATCTCATCTGTGCAATTAATTTGCACCTACGTTCTAGGTACCTAACAAAGGCTGCTTATGGGACTTAGTTTGTTTTCACAAAGTAAGTATGCTGGAAGTCCTTCACCTATAGACCCTTATCTATCTAAACTGAAGTGAACAACATATCCTCTGAATTTAAGTGTGTGTAAACTGCCCAGTGTAGCTGTCCTGTGTTCCACCTCAAGCTCCTTCTTCTCTTCTTCAGTGGCTGTCTCTCACCCACCACATCTTTCTGCTCAGTCAGGCAGGTCACCATGCAGCATTTGAACTGCATGGAGTTTCTGTCAAGGGGCATGAAGCCAAGCAAGACCAAGAGACATAAACAAGTCTGCAACAGCAGCTTCCCAACATGCAGGGAATATCTGTCCACCTGTTTTCTCAAGGAGGAAAAAAAAAAAGAGCTGACAGCTGTGACACCAATGCAGGTGGCATTCACGTCACATACTGCCAGAGGGTCACAGATGAGCATTTGGCTTAAGCCACATTCACTGCGCAGAGAATGGAAAGAAACAAGGCACAATGAATTATCCACAAGCTCGTTGAGCTCTACAATGAGCTGTGTTCTTATACAGATCTGCCAATCAGATCAGCTGCATGGGCCTCTGGAGAGTCACAGCTCTCCCTCAAGAAATGACGGCTCAGTAACCTCACATGGATGCAATGAATTGCACTTTCTGCATAGATCTAACCTAACAAATGAAGTGAGCCAAGGAGTTTTCTTGTCTGAAGGACAAGTGTTGTTGCACAGCACAATTTGTTTCTATCTAGATTAACTTATTTCACAGCACAACTAGCTGCATCCAAGCTGCCAACCAGCAGTGGAGCTGGCATGTGCTGACCTCCAGGGAGTATCAAACCTGGGAAACTGCTGAGACAAATCCACGCTAGTGACTGACATACAGGTGCATGACTGAGCACAGGTGCTGTGCTCCAGCACGTAAGTACTGACATTCTACAGGTTATAAGGAGCACCACAACTCTGAAATTTAGCAGTGCCATAGTTTGCGGCTCAAAACCAAAACTAAGGGTTATATATACTGTTCTGCAAATCCTGAAGATCTCTTCCTTTGTAAAGGTCTAGTTGGTTTGGGAGATATTTTTGTTATCCAAATAGAAACCTATTGTACATGATTGGAAAATGCTTAGAAAGTCCAAATGAATAACATCTAAATAGCCTAGGAGATCAGAAGCTAAAGCAAATCACTTCTGATGCAGAGAAAAAAAGACCTGTCAACGTGTCATACTATGAAAAAAAGCTTAAATAAATTCTTTGTATCTTTAACAACAAGACTTACTGCATTACCCACTAATATGGAGAATTTAAATGCAATTTTGTGTCATCTAGCATTTTTAACTTCTAACTTTCAGTGCATTCTAAAAGGCATAAGAAAGCACCAGGAAAAATGGTCATCAGAAAACACCAAGAAAAATGGTCATATGTGTACAAAATAACATCTGATAAAGTAGGAAAATTAGTTTGCACTTTAGGCTTCAAAATCCGGAAGATTCGATTTCTTACTCTTCCTGAATTATTTCCCCACTGAAAAATGTGACAGGGGCTCTGATTCCCTGCACAGTCAAGTGCAACTCCTGGAAGGCAAAGCCCTCAGCTTTTTGATTGTGCTTCAGCCCAGTCCAAAAGCAGGAAGGACCCTGCCCAGCAGAGCTCAGGGGCACCTGCACTGGATTACAGCTCAACCTTTGACACTGCAGCTAAGCAAGGAGCTCACATGCTAAAGCCCTGATGGGTAAGTAACAACCAGAATGGGAAACTGTAAAATATCCCTCATGTGAACAAGACATAGTTTTGGGAATGAAGCTCTTCCTTTCAAGTGACTTTAGGGTTAACAGGCCAGCAGAGTAAGACAGTGGGGCTATCTTGTATCTCAATTCAAAGAACAAGGGATGACCTATTTTTAATCACATGGATTTGAGCTTACTTTCAAAGCATGTCTGTCCTACATGTATTTTGATTCAGAATTCGCACAAAATCTATATGAAAAACTCTCTGCAGTTTGCACTGTGCACAGAATTCACATGCAGGGCATTGACCTACTGGCTAATACTACTTAGTCAACTAAAGCTCAGCTTTGTACCAGTTCAGGGCTGTCTTCTAATTTTCTTCAAAAAGGCAGGTTAAGAAGGAGCAACAGGTGGAATTCATTCCAACATTAACTGGAAAAAAGCATCTATCCTAAGTCAGTCAACTCCTCTCATTGTCTTCTCTGTCCCATTACCCTACTATACCTCCAGATAGGTACCTCAGGAGGGCCAGCCATCCTTGTCTTAAATACCTGTTTTAGAACAAAAAATACTCCCTTATGGAAGTGCTCCTCTCTGTTAAAGGGCACTCTGATGATCAATCAGCTCTGGCTGGAGGCTGATCATACACCAGATAACCTATTTAAAGCTTGTGAGACAAGTCTTATTCTGAGACCTAACTCCCCCTGGTACAACCACTCTGTACAGAGCTCCATGTTGACATAACCTCACAGCATCCAGAAATTCTACTAGCTGCACCAGAGGTACCTCTGGCATCTCTGCAGAGTGCTGTATTGTGCCATGGAGACATACCCATGAACTAATGAAAATTCAACATTCATATTAGTATTAAGAAAAAGTCATTAACTGCTATTGAACTGCCAATTATCCAGTGTAACTGCAGACCTCCCAGCACAGCTGTTTTATCTTCCCTCTCTGCTGCGTGCAATATTACATTCATATTGCAGATTACATTATCACAGCGACCTGTAACCAGCTCCTAACTGCTGAGAGAACAAATTATTTTGCCAAAGTTATCGGTTCAAATCTGTAATAGTGAATAATGAATTAGACATGCCCAGACTTGGGGATTTTTTTCCTTGCAATATCTGTAGTTATGAGGAACTGTGACATTCAATTACAAATATTAAATAAACCATCACTTTGAAATTATTCTTCTTCCAGCTATTTTTTATGACTCCATGTCACAGGAGAGAAAAAAAGAAATTTTGTCCTGGATAAGCTAAAACCCCTAATGGTAGCTTAATATTATTCAGCCTCTTCCACTGAAAGTTTTTTATTATCCTTCAGTATTGATGGATTGCACTTGATACTACCCAAGTTTAAATTCTTTATAGAATCATATCTTTATTAAAAGAAAAAGTGGGGAAAAGTGGATTTTTACTAAATCATCCCAGTGCTCTGGTGCCACCTAAACAAAAGGTACTCTCTTCAAGTTACAAATCACTGGACATGGTAAAAGTAACCTAGAGAAGTAGTAACTTGTCTATCGGTCTCCTCCCCAAGTATCCACCACCAGCAAGTGGCAGAGTCAGGACATTTGGCACTGAGGACTATTGTGGCAGTTGTGTCATGGAAGATTCTACGTTTGCCTCTTGTCTTCTGCCAAGCATGACATAGCCTGCCGTGCCTTTATCAAATTGCTAAGCTTTCTGTATCACTAAAGACATTAAACTATCTAAATAAAAATTCAGTTCACTTAAAAAGATCTTCATATAAATATCCCTCTTTCCTTTATCTCTTTTCTTTCTGTCTTCAAGGGATGAAAAAAATTGCTAGGTATAGAGTAGGTAAAAATTCATAAAGTTTCTGTCAATTTTCCATTCCTGTTCACTTAAATTAGTGCACTTCTTCATTACCTGGGCATGATAAAAGTCTTTCAGCAGAAGTAAAAATATATAATGATTACATGCACAGAAGTCCTGACCTTGCAGCTTCATAACATTTTTCAATGGCTACTATGTATATTTGAAAGAACATACATGTGACACCTGGTGCAGTGGATGCAAAGGTATTAAGAACACAATAAAGATTTATATATGATGTTGGTGACCAATGACATCTCAGCTGGCAAGGCATATACTTATGGCACTGGCATTTATTTACAAATGTCCTATGGGAAACTTCTCATCTTCTGAGGCATCAGCATGATACCAGCAGGAGCAGCTGAAACCACACCAAGACACACTTGTGAGCACTGACAGAAATAATAATGAAATCAGAGCAGAGATTCACAGAAATAGAGTGCTGGAAAACAGCTCAAAGCATCAGCTAGCCCAGCCTCCCCAAAGGCAAGAGCAACACCACTGGAAGAGGTATTAATGAAATCCCTTCTTGAAAACTTAAAAAAAAAGGAGATGCTACAAAAAATGCAGTTACATAAAAACCAATTTGAAATCAATTCCCTAATTTCTTCAGGTTTTACCTCAATTGGTTCAAAAGATCAACTGATGATCATTCTCTCAGTGCCAGCATCCTACTTATTGAGAACTTTTATTTCTTCTCCCCATCCTATCTTTCAGTGTTATACAAACCCATTTACTACAACATCACTGCATATGCCCTTTTTGTAATTATTTTAATGAGAAACCTTTTTTTTCTGTTCCTTACACCTCCTGCTTCTTTCCATTTCCCTGAAAGCCAATGAGGAAAACACCGGACACAGCATTCTTGCTCAGGCTTAACTAATGACAAAGCAAACTCTGTGTCTTGTGAATGACACTTCTATTTATGTACCCCAAGGTAAGATGTGTCTTTCTTCAATTATACTGCACCTGTGACTTTTTCACTTGCTTTAGATTTTGGTCCAATAAGACTTTTTTTTTAGTGTCCTACTGTTTAGCCAAATCTTTATCATTTTAAATAATGGATTCATCATTCCTTATATAATACAGCACTTCATGCTTGCTCCCTCTTTATTTGGGCTATTTCTCTAGTTTGTAAACATTATTTTGAATCCTTTTTTGTCCATGGAATACTTGCAATTATTCCAGATTGATGTCATCACAGATCACATCTATTTCATCATCCAAGTCTGGCTGATTCAACGCTGGCAGCTGGAGCTGATTTTTAAATAGTCTATTGGCACCTGCCAGCAACATTCACTACCTCCCTGTCTCTGGATGAGGAGGTATTCCTTCCCCTTCAGGGTAGCTGCTTTCCACTGCAGATAAGCAGAAGCCTGTCATCAATTCCCCTGGACAAACAGGATTCATTTCCCTATCCATTTGTTACAAGCACTTCTTTCTCTCTCTGTCAATAAGAACTATGAAACATGACAGAGATGGAGAGAGAGAGAAAGTGAGGCAGGCTGGGGGAGTTCATAGGTACTGGTCTGAGGAAGAAAAACAGAGGGAGACAAGGCAGAGGATGGGTGATCTTGTGGCCAGCTGGTAACTAGAGAGCAGGTGACCTGTAAGATGGACTATCCTCCAGGATCAGTGCCTGCTGCTGCACCCCTCTGGTAGTGGATGGATGCTGGCTCATCACCAGCACACTGACAGCACTCTTTGTAGGGCTGGCCTCAGGAGATCCTGCCCTGCTTGGGCACTACTTCTTTCTGCTTCCTTTCCCCCCCCCCCCATATTATCTATCAAATACATGTATGTATGTATATATATATCAAACATATACACACATATATGCAAAATTATCTATGTGGTCTTTCAACCACAGTACGATCTACTATTCTCCCTAAATACATTAAATTATAAAAAAGCAAAATCAGATGATAAAGTTACATATTCTGTTTTATACTCCTGTGATTTGTGAACTAGTATTAGGCACTGCACACATGGATCTTTTTCTAGCTAGAAAACATGTGTTTGCAATATGATTATGTAACCATTGTATCAGAACAACTCCTTTAATTTCTCCATCTGAATATTCAAAGCAAAGTTTGTCAAAACTTGGTCATGATTTCCTGCAGGAGGTAATATCCAGATTCTGCCTGCAAAATATTTAGGAAATATCTGTTTATGGCAGGAAATATAAGGTACATTTCCGGTTGGAACCACAGGTTACATTTCACTGTGTGTACTGAAAAATGAACCAAGTTGCCTTGGCTCTCTCCATAGCCATTCAGGAAACAAGGACACCTTCCAGAAATATTAACCCTTCAATTTTAAAAATAACAACCACACAGACATCTAAGATATCTGTTGTAAATTAGTGACTGTCTCCTTTTTCTGATTCCAGAGGGAGCCTGGAGGATAGGCTTTGGCTGTACATCTAAGGAACAATTCAGCTACCTCAGCAAAGGTGTCTGGTGCCATTTTGGATGCCTGGATTATGCAGGACCCCTGTCTAGGGCTGGCAGGTACTGCAAAGGATCTATGCAGGTTCACTTAAGTTCTAGAGAGGCAGCTGGAGTCCAAACAAAACACCTTGAGACGCCTAAAATATCTAAGAAGCACTATTACATTGCCTTTTTTATTTTAAGCTCTCTTGCTTGCTTCACCTGTATTGACAAGAACAAGACTCAGTTGTTTAAATTTCAGGAGCTGGTGCTGTGTCTAAAACCTGGGCACAGAGACATGGCAGAGGATTTGCAGGAGATCTGCACCAACCTGGACAGGAAACAGGAGGACAAGTATGAGACTGTGAAACCAAAATGACAGTAAGCACCTTTGCCCAAGCATCCACATCCTGTTCTAGATCTCCATTAACTGCACTTGCAGAGTTTAGTGATCCAGCTCTCACTTAGACATCTAATGCTAAAAATCTCAATTTACATAACTGGAATCCACCAATTTTTTCATCATAAAAAGTAAGATGTGACAGATTTCATTAAGAGAAGCATGACGTTCTGAGCCCTCAGAACTTCAGGTGAAGTATGAATTAATTAACCTTAAAAAAATTATTTGTGTATCCCTGTCAAGGAAAATAGACACTATTTAGTCTCAATGAGTAGTAACTTCAGTCAACCTTAGGGCAGCAACTAAAACAGCTTGTCAGAAAGATGTCAAAATTGCTTTAAAAATCAGCAGGCACCCAATGATGTCCATATGCATACTTGCAGTTTTGTAAAGGCACGTGCATAAAAATAAAAATTACAGTGTTAGCATAGAAGAGATTACATCTTTTTTAGAGTGACAGCATAGAATAGATGACATCTTTTTCAGAAACAACAACTCATCTGTTTTAAGGTCTGACTTTATGTCAAACTAATTTTCTGACTACAGTATTCTCAAAACAGCAGGGTGACTATATAGCAAATGATGCTTCCTGGGTTTTGCTGGTTTAATTTTATACAAATTAGAGCCTTTGAGAAACCCTAGATGGACAACTCTGAAGTCCTCTCTATAAACAAAGACAATGCAGGCAGCACTTCTGAGAGCAGTAGCCCATTTCCTATTCTCTGCAAAACATTATCTCTAAGAAGAAAGGTTCCTTTTTGCACTAATACCCTTGTTTTCTCCATCCACTTTATAGCATTATTTCCCATAAACTATGAAACACCTTCTAAAATTATAGTAAAATGAGAGTACAGTACTTTACTCTTCCAGCTGTAATGATGACTTTAAAGAGGGGGTTATTTGGAGATTCAAAGCATTGATTATTTAACTTCCTAAGATACAGAAGCATTTAGATGCTTGAAAATTGAATGCCTGGAACTAACACATTTGATTCACAGACCAAACATTCAAGAAGGATCAGACTGTTAAAAAAATTGCAAATTGAGGTCACTTGTCGGAATGGAAATAGGCTGACATACTAGTAAAAGCACAAGAACTATTTATTTTTCAATTCATGTCATGTGAGCAAAACACCTAAAAACACAGCAAAACCAAAATACAATCAACCTGAATAATGAAAAATGATAAAATTTATGGCTAAATACTTGAAACCTGGCAACAGTAATCTTCCATACTCTTAAGCTGTAAGATGACTTACAGTATATTTTTTATTGATGGGTATTTTGTTTGGAGATTTATATTTCTGTACAATTTATAGTGGTTTTAAATGCAATTATTGGTGGTAGGCACAAAAATAGGTAGGTGCTTAAGCATCCAGTTACACATATCATTTGTGAAATAGGAAAATAATTATGGGGAAGAATGTACAGGTTAAGCAGGGGAGTAAAGCACACTGACATATAGATATAGACACATGTGCAGGTAATTTACAGACTGCAGCCCTTCCCTGAGCAATGCACTTCTTATATGCAACTTCATTAATTCCCCCTTGCTACCATATATATGTAACTTAAAGTATAAATATCTAATCATGTGATTTTTATAACATACAGGTTTGCAATTTCACTAATGCTACTCAGTATTTTCAAGATGTTGTGAAATCAAACAGAAACTGCTTATTTACAACTTTTCAGTAAAACAAGTTGATGGTCTGCAATCCTGATACTTGCATCTGTCCTCCTGATCCAGCCTAGCATTTCAGCATCAAAAATAAAGGGAAATGTTAATTGTTTCATCTATAACCCAAGGAAGATGTACATGGCTATCAGTAAGTCTATTCTAAAAAATATCTACAGGTACCCTGGATGTATAGGCAAAGGACTCCTAGTGATTTTCAACAGAAAGACTAAAACTGCACAAATAAATTTTTAAAATGCTGGAAAGCTTAATAAACAGCTAGTAAATAAAGATTCATAGAGGAATATATTATATATAAACCTACAGTTTTATTATGAATAGAAAAGAGCATGATACAAGCTGTAATTCCTGTTACAAAGAACTGTCATCATGTCACTGAAAGGAATATTACAGGCTGCCTAGAAAGTAGCATAATAAAACTTGCTGTAATAACATTTTATTTATGTCCATAAAATTGAAGAATGGTAAATCTCTGGTTATTTTATTTTTAATACAGAGATGAATTTTAACAAGCTAATTTATAAAAGGTTACACCAGTGTCTAGATTTAAATCAAAGGAATTAATGTCCACACTACCACAGTTCACACAGAGAAATTCTTGTAACACATTTCAATAGTTGATGAGGCTAAAGGTCAACACTCACAATATCTGTTTAGAATTAAATGAAAGAATATGCCAAAGTTGAAAAGTTTAGTTGGCAATCAGAATGAAGTTCAACAGCTATGCCTCAGTTCTTCAAACTAACTAGGCCTTTTTCTCCTGTCCAAATTACTACTTAGAATAAATACTTGAGTAATCTTGAAAAGCTCCTTCTCTTCATCCTTATTCGCTGTTCACTGATAGATACTCAAGAATTCTTGCAGACCAGTAAGAAGTTACTTAAAACAAGTGAAGTAACCAACTCAGGTAGTACATGAACATAGCTGTGCCTAGTCAGAGATGACTTCTTTTCCTGGCATGTGAGACAAGCTTAGCTGAAATTCTGGTTGTAGTAGGGTGTTCATTAATCAGAAGCCCTTCCTGCTCATTCTTCCTGAAGTAAACTACTACAGTTTTTATAGTAAAGGTACTCTAGTAACTTGCTTCAGAAACACATCATTTCTTTCTGTTGCAAGATCTGTATTGATGTTTTTCAGATTTTGCGTTGCTCCATGAGAGGGCAAAGAAAAAAAGCTGACACTTCTCTACAGCTGCTCTGGCAACTAATGGGCAAGAGTGGGCACTGACTCCTGGGGCAGCTGGTAACTTAAGCACTTGGTACACTGACACACAGTTTGGGGACAAACTGACCATCTTCTTGAGGAGCTCCTGTATCACTGAGCATCTGATTACCCAGCCTACCATAAGAAGCAGTGTAATTACTTACTTTTCTTTAGACCCTTGCTACAGTGGGTTGGACAAGTTGTTATTTAAACCTAAAAGGCTTTCCTGCAGCTAGGAAAAAAGAAAGAAAAACACAAAAAGCAGCATACATTCCTCATTTTCTTTCCAATCTCAGTATGCCTTTCTCTGATATTTATTGCCTCTCTGGCACTTCACATACACAGTATTATATATACTAATTTAATGAGTCATGTAATGCTTCCCTAAGACTGGAACATATCCAGAGGTGGGGAAGGTGGCAGTGGGGATAGTGAAGTCAGATTTTTCAATTACACTTCAGAGAGAAGCTTTCATTCAGCTCCCATTTTCTTTCACTTGAGAAGAAATCCTACAGGTACAGAAAAGCCTGTCAAATACATGAGGTGACACTGCAGTTGCCTGAATCTGCATGAAGCTTAAGACAAACTCTTGTAAGAACTATCTCATTTTTTTCCCTCCTGAATGAGTAGAAAGGCTGCCATTGGTGACACTTTTAACTGCAGACAGGCAACTGTATCTCTGTCAAAAAGGTTTTTTAGAAGATGAGAAGTAGAGCAAAAGTTTCTCTCTCAGAATTTCAAGTAGAGGGAGTGAAAGCAGTGGCAGGATTATTGAAAATACAGGGAACATGTATCAAGACAAGATACACCAGCATATAACACTGCAACAGTGCATTGAAGGAGAGGTAGTGCAGGGTTAGTGTCGTATGTACTACGAGAGAGCTCAGCTTCCGAACGTATACATATTATTTTTAATGCCATAAATGTAACTCCAGCATTGAAGAGTGACTGGTCTTTCTACACGAGGTTTGCAAAAGGAAGAATACAAGGAAAAAAAAACTGAGACACAGAGAGAAGGAGTAACGTGCTGAGGAACAGTAAAAATCCACTTCCGATTTAGGATTAGGACAAGAAACAGAAATTGTAGCTTCTAACATTGAATCATCAAGGTATACAGACGAGAGGCTCAAAACGCAGAAAAGCACTAAACACCTCCCTGTCCATCGGTGAACACGACATCCCCACACAGCATCACTTTCCGAGACTAGACTACTATTCCTCCCAAGTCCATTCACAACCGCGCCGGCTCTGGGTGCTCAACAAGCCTTAAAGCACTCGCACATGTCAGAGTTTACCCACAGACAAGCTGGGCTGCTCGGTTTTTTCACCCTGAACCGCGCAAGAAGCAGGGAGATGCCGATAGCCGCGGCCCTCCATCCATCACCGGCCCCATCTAGTCCGCCGGCCGCCGCCAGCCCGCCCCGCATCCCGCCCCGCATCCCGCCGGCGGCGAGGCCGCGGCAGGTGCCGGCGGAGCCCAGCGAGCTCCGGCCGCCCGGGGATACGGCAGCAGGAGAAGGCGGGCTGGTGCAAACCGGCGGCCCGGCACACTCGCGGAGACGGCCGCCGGCAGTGAGAGTGGAAAAGGGGGGAAGGAGGAAAGCGCGTCTCCAGGGAAATAAAGTTTTCAAGCGAAGAGGGCAGCGCTCGGAGCGCCGCGCAGCCCCGCCGCCGCCCGCCGAGACAGCAGCGACTTCGTGAGAAACGAGGGACGGGAAACGGGCGGCCGTGACCCGGGCGACAGCCCCGGCTCGCCCGCTACTCACCATGTTGACTTCGGAAACCATGTCGATGCTGGCGATGTCGATGTTCATCCCCACGCACACGGGCGGACCTGCAAGCAGAGCAGACCTTTAGCCGGCGGCGAGAAGTGCCGCGGCAGCGCGGGCGGGGTGGCCGGACCCGCCGTGCGGGAGCGGCGGCAGCACCCGAGACAGCTGCGGGGGAGGGGGAGATCGCCGGGCGGCGAGCCCTGGCAGGGCGACTCACCTCCGAAATCCGGCCGGAGGCGGATGTCGTAGCCCTTCAACAATTTATCCACGGTTTCTTTCACGAAGGACATGTTGCCGGGATCGTTCACACTGTGGGGAGAAAGAGACGCGGGTGTCGGGCGGGAGAGGCAGAAGCCGGGGTGCGGGGGGCCAGGGGCGACGGCGGGAGCGGGGCGGGAGGGGGAGGGCGGGGGGAGCGCATCAGCTTGTTCCCCTGGAGAAACGCATCCCGCGCCGCCGCCGGGGCACGCTGGCTCCTACCTCTGGGCGCAGCAGACCACGGCCACCAGGACGGGAGCAGAGAAGATCCCGAAGATCCTGCCTCCCCCAAAGCCCCACATCCCTCCGCTCCAGGCTCCCTTCGCGCAGCAGCAGCAGCAGCAGCCGCCGCCGCGATCCGGCTGCCCCGGCTGCTGCTGAGGAAGAGGCGGAGGCGACAGTCCCCGTTCTCCCCCCACCTCGCCCTCACCCCCCCAAAAACAAAAAATCCCCCACCCCCTGCCCCGGCACCACCACCCGGCCCGCGGGAGCCGCCCGCGCACCCGGCTGCGCTCGCCCCGCGGCCGGACGCCGCCGAGCCCCGGAGGAAGCTGCCCTCCGCCGGAGCCCGGCCAGCCGCCTCCCCTCCGCCCGCCGCCGCCCGCCCTGCCGCCTTCCCGCCAGCCGGGAGGGGAGGGGACGGAGGGAGGGCGCCGCCGTCCCTCCGGGCGGAGAGCCCGAGGTGGGGTGGCGGGGGAGCGGGGCTGGCGGGGCCGGGACCGGCAGCGAGGGGCGGTGGCTCCCGGGCACCGCCTCGGGGCACGCCCGACCTCGGCACGGCACCGGCCCCGCGGTACCCGCCCGGAGTCGGCGATGGTCACCGGCAGCCCCCGCGGGGTCTCCCCGCAGCCGGCTCCTTCTCCCCGGGGTAGGAGCGAGACAGCGGGGCTGGGGCAGCCCGCAGGGGCCACCCTGGAGCCGGGGGAGCAGGGGCTGCCCGACGCCGTGCTTCTGCCCGCCTCTGCCCCTCGGCCTGCCGCTCTGTTTTGGGGGACTGTGCCCACCTGGCCAGTGGCGACTCCTGGGAGCGATGCCCGGGGTGAGCCGCTGGGGCGGGAGAAGGAGCTGGCCCGGGAGCCCTGCCTTGACTTGCAAGGGCCTGAAGCTGACTCTGCCGCGGCCAGGGACGTGGTGTGCATGTACGGGTGCCGGGCCTGAGGCTCCCTTTAGCCGTGCCTGCGGGACTGCCAACTGCACGGACCGAGATGGACTTGCTTTGCCAGGCAGAAACTCTGCTGGGTTCAAAACGTGTAGCCAGGCTTGTCAAACGGGACAGTAGTGAAGGGACATGGCACTGGTACCAGAGGTGTAGGGTAAGAGTTGTCTCCTGTGAGCTTCTGGATGCTCTCAACTTTGTATAAAATATTGGTTGGGGGAAGACAGCACAGTTGTTATTATTTTTAATCTTCTTCCATGCTAATTAGTACTTTCAGCGGGACTTATTGGCATGGAAACAGAAGAATGTTGACTTAGGGATATTGGCTTTGGTTGCAGAGGCAGCTCCTCACCACCTCACCAGCTCCTCACCATGCTCTATGAAAGTACAGACATGCCCTTGTTCAGCTTCTGATTCTGGTTACATTGCAATCAATGGCCACTGGCCCATGACAAAGCACAACATTTCAGTAGCCAAGAAAGAAAAGCTTTTTCTTTCTTTTGTACTTTTTCTCTTAACACCTTTTTTCCCTTCCACACATTCTCTTCCTTTATAGAAACTGCTGTGAAAAGGATGGACATTGAGTAATGCCATGCTGTTAGGTACAGGTGAGAAAACATGGACGGCTTTTCCTCTCTCCTCAGCAAATTATTGAAAAGAAAGACAAGTGCAATCCGTTGTCCTGACCTTGTTGCTGTTACAGTTAATAATAGAGATCCAAATAAAAGATGGAGCGGTCTCAGTTTTAAAAACAATATCAAGCTCTATAGGCAATGCAGGAAAATGTAAGAGTAAGAGAAACTGAATGTTGCCAAATCTTGTGATTTCATGTTAATATTTAGATTTTTAATAGTGCCATAGTTACTATGATTATAAAGTAAGTGAAAATCTTAGCATTTATTTAAAAACCTTCTTAGGGTTATGATGAAAGCTTGAGAATTGTGGCATGAAGCATACATGACTCAAGGGCTCAAAAATGAAAAGCCAAATAATAAGTAACTATGTAAGTAATTTAAAGGCCCTGGGTCCTGATGGTTTTTTTTTAATGCTATAGATGGCCAGTATGGAAGACCAGTTCTTTCAAAGTCTTCGGAGGGAGTGAATGTAGGAAAGGGTACTAAGTCAATTCTGTCCCCCTAAATTCTGAAAGAAAGTATTAACACCAAAGAAAATATTTCCTATGAAGAGTTTAACGTGGTTTAAAAGCACATTTAATCACTAATAACTTTTCATAAATAGATTGTCAGTTTTATAACAGAAATAAAAAAAGTTAGAGAGCACTATTTCTGATTAATATGCTATCCTGGTTCTTTGGAAACATACTTGAGGTAGGAATGAATCAACGGTGCTGTAGAGTCTGTCATATTTTATCACACTTCATTTAAGTATTTGTCTTCTTGATCTTACAGAGCAACCATTTACTTGGGAACAGCATAAAGATAATCTAGGCTGGAGCTGATGGAACATGGAAGTATTTGGAGGGTTATGGAGCTTTTGTTCCTTGGGACTCTGGGTTCAATTAGGCTTAGCAGTAACTGAAAGAGGTTAAAAGCTATAAACAATCAATGAATTTCATGAAAGGTAAAAATCATCTTGACTTCTCTGTGACATGGCACTTGCAGTTAAAGTAACACTGTGGGTTTTCTCTGCAGGAAAGTCTCACAAATAAGCCTCTGTGGTAATGGACTGGAGGTGAGACCCAGCAATGACCTGCACCAGGCACAGTATTAAAAGAAATAGTGGAAGCCCAGGCTTTTGGGAAGCTATTTTATATGGCCAAGAAGGAAAAAATGGGTATAGGAATAGATTCCTTGTCCTGCCCCAGGATTCAACATCCTGACTTTGCTTCCGGATTTTGGCTCCCAAACATCTCCTTTCAAAAGGCAAGCAGGTTATTTCAAGGCATGCCTGGAAGGAATCTGGGCACTTTTATTCACTAAAGCAAAACAAAGCATCCAGTCACAACCTGTAGATTGTCCATCCAAGAAAATCCCAAGGATGTGTCTCCTGAGATAAGCCCAGACTCCAGGATCTCAGGGTAAACTTTAGTTTTTTGAAATGTCCAGGATCTCAGGGTAAACTTGTTTTTTGAAATGTTCCACTTTTCAGCAAATAGTTAAGTAGGGGAGAGGGAAGGAGTTAACATTACTCTGTGGCCTAGTGGTTTGGCTGTTGTCTGGGAAGTACTCTTATTTCATAAATAATCCAGAGATTCATGAATTAATTACTGGGTAAAATAAATGTTCAGTGGTATAAGGAACAAAACCCAATTCTCTCCTCCCTTTAGGTGCCTTCATCATTGCTCATTCTCTCTCCTTGCTCTTTTTTCAACGTACTGTCTTACTGTCCCAGTAAAACTATCCCTGTAAAATATGAGACTTTGAACATTGTAGCTCAGGGACTAAAATTCATCACATTTTCTACAACTTTGGTGAGTGTTCCAGCCTCTGAGCCACTGGACAGTTAAGATCTATGCTCCTGATCAAATTTTTTTCGATTAGGTAAGCAAGCGTGTGTTCTTTACTTCGTCAGCATTGCTAGTATTGTAAAGGCTACTTCAACAATGGTTAAGTCTAAACTGCAAAGGTGAGCATTATGTGTGAAGGAGCAAAAGGACTGTCCTTGCTCCAGTGCAAATAAGTGTGGAAGAATACAACCAGCAAGCCTACACATGAAAGAAGTCCTTGGGGGAAGTTGGATTATAGTGGATTCATCAACTAAGTCCGGGTTAGCAGAGGGTACAGACAAAACTCATTGCTGAGGATCTGATATCCATGCCATACACATTTGTTGTTTTGAGTTTGATTTTTTTTTTAGTCACTAGACTAAATGCTCATTAGGAGTTAAGCAATGTGCTGCTGGGGTGCATTTTTCTGCTTACAAAAGCAGTTTGAAAGGAGTCATGTTCATGTACTCTGAGACTGCTCTGAGATGTGAAACAAAGCACGGTAAGTGGGAATGATCAAGTGATTCGCTTTGCAAGCACAGTCCTGGTCTGCAGTAAAATGCTATGTAGTTGCATCCATCATCTCATTTCAGAAGGAGCTGGAACAGAGCACACTCACCCCTTGTCAAAGGACAGAAATGGTTGAAGGCAGTGGGATTGGAATGAGAAGCGACTCAAAATTTTGGAACAAGTTCCAGTTTCCTTCATCATTGTCAGTACTAATGGAGATACAGCAGAGGAGGCAATGACAGGAAGGCTAGAGAAGAGGCCAGGTCTGCTCACAACTGATGCATTTGCAGTACTACCACTATCAGTCACCAGATGAAGGAGAAAGCCTGGCTTGGGAATCAGGGAAGAAGTATTTGATCACAGCATGCAATACATCACTGAACTCCTGCAATGGAAAGTGGTGCTAGGGGTTTACCTGACAAAATGGACTTAACTCCACTTAGAGACTGAGGTCAGAATCACTTATCAAATATTTTCTTTTTAATTTTTCTTTCTGGCTTGTCTGTCATTTAACTGATTTTGACAAAGATCCACTCTTATCCTGATGCAAACTGCAATCACAAGGGGTTCAGAGATACAAAAGAGAGAGAGAGAGACTGAAACTAAAAGTAAGTGGGAAGAATTGCTGTTATGGCTGAAATGTTGTCTTCTGAGGAACAAAGGACATTAATCTTACTAGGCTGAGACCCATGCTGCTGCTTACCTACACTGCCTTGCAGCAATTTTAATAGCCTGCTGGTTTAACCTGCTGAGAAGGTGTAATTAATAAAACTGGCTGGGAAAAAGTACACAAGAAAAATTTCAACTCTTTTTTTTTTTTTTTTTTTTTTTTTGCAAAACCTGACTTCTTTTTCACTTTATGAAATCAAAAGTTGAGGATAATTTTTGTCAAAATACTATACAACAGAAAATTAGTATTTCCTTCAGAAAGCTCAACTTTCTTATTTTCTTCCCTACAGTATCTCAGCAGCAGAGCTTTAGAGTGACAGGCAGATGCTGGGAAGCATTAGGGCTTAGAGAATACTCTGCACTTTGGCAGTTTTTACACTATGTTTTGCCCATTCAGATAATGAGCAGTGATTGTTGGACATCCTATATGAGGAGAACAAGATAATGTTTATTTACTATATCTATTTATCAAAAATTGTGTGCAATATTTGCTGTTGGGTAATGCTCAACAGTTCATTTAACTGACAGTGAGTTTATACTCATTGTCCCCATTTCTGTCAGACAGATTGAAAGCAGCATTGCATGAATGCATTTGCTTTGGTTGCATAATTTGCTGGTTTACATTTAATTATACAGAAATATTAATGGTGTTATGTCAACAGTTCTGATGTAGTGGAGATCTGTGGGCCACATAAAGAATAAGTTATTAATTCATAGGAGTAATGGGGAAAATTTGCCTTTAATAAGAGGTTTGACCCAAATTGTCTTGAACAGCTGTTTAAATTTCAGATGGGTATTTTTTCTTCATATTCAAGAACATAGAACAATAATTTGAATTGTCTGAATGAATTTAAAAGAGTATTCCTGCAACATTCCATTCCTTATGCGGCAAAACCTCTGGATTATGCACATAGTGAGTCAGACATGTCAAAATAAAAATCCATTGACACTTTGGCAGAGGAAGAAATAATCATGGCTCTTTATAGCTCACCTTTTTTCATCATAAAGATTAATGATTATGCACTGAGATAACACAAATACATTAGAGAAGCCTATGGTGCGTTAGAAATGCTATTCTTTTATGTCTTTGTCTGGATAAAAACAGAGTCTTTTGAGAAAAACAGATAAGTAATTGAGTTATAACATTTTAAATATTTTTTACTGTTACTGCAGCACTGAGGAAGTGCTATTTTATATAGGACTTCTGTGTTAAGTTTCAACACGAGTGGATTCATCTAAATCCCTTTGTCAGGAGCATATTATTCTTAACAAAACAGTATGCAGCAGTTACCTTTTTTCTATAAGGCTATATCAGAGGGATATACTCTATATATCTATGTTTTCCTATTTATTAATGCCTTTATGAACCTTATTTGTGTTAATTATTGGTTATGCAATTTTTTACTAACAGCAGCCAGAATTCCAAGTTAAGATCCCAGCTGCCTTTTGCAGGAGATTATACAGAGCGAAGAAGACAAGCATGAGTTGTTTGAATTGCTTATATTTAATATTATGTATATTTAAAGGAAGATCAAGCCAGGGTCCTAACTGATGCATCTGTATCAGGACTAGCTAAAACACCAAGGTGTTGGTTCCTGGCATTTTCATCCAAATGTCCCTTTGAATTTTAACAGAGGAAAAGAGGAAAGACAAGTTCAAAAAAGACCAAGGGGAGGGAAGTGCAAATGCTTCCACATAAAACAGGTTAAGCAATGAGAAGGAAGTGAAGTGAAATTTTTTCATTTTCAAGACACAATTGAGGAAGTGAAAATCCAGGGTAACAAAGAAAAAGTGTGGATAGAATAAAGTGAAAATCTGATGTATGTCTTGCTCTTATCCTTTGAGAAGGACACAAATGCTTTTTTCCTTACTCTGAGGGTGCACTTAACAGGAACCAGTCCATGAAGGATGATGGGAAAGGAAAGGCTTCAGAATGAGGAGGTGTGCTTATGCAGAGGCTGCATCCCCAGCCTTCCACTGCCAGGGCTCTGCTGGCCTCTCTAAATGCATCCTCTTTTCCCCAGGCTGTGCCAGCTAGCCCTCCACTCTCATTCCCCAAACCCTGCCATCAGAAGCAGACACAGTTAAGCTCATAATACACAGATCAGGATCGTGGGCCATATTCCATCTGGGAAATAACATGTAAATTAAGCTGGTTGTGTAATGGTATTTCTTTGTCATATGCCGTGTACACAGAGGGGGAAGTCACTATATTTTAGGGGAAGTCATTATTAGGTATATATAGAATTGTGTGTGGTGGGTTAAAATATTTTTCATTTTGCCTTAAAGATTACTTTGTGGCTCTGGAAAAAAATGTTAATAATATTTTCTTAACATTTTGAAGGATTTACATTCTATTACAGATAATGTTCACATGCTTAAAATAATTTTAGTAACTCACCTTGTGTCATAAATTGCATATAATTTTTTGTTTTCTTCAACTGCATTCCTAAAAAGAGAGAAAAAGAGCATATTAGTTGCATGCCTTGTGTCCATGGCCAACAAAACCCCTTGTTTATGGCTCTAAGTGTTTTCAGACCATCATTGTAGAATCTAGAAATGGGAAAAAAAATAACCTATAAATTGACTTGTTCAACCCCTCACATGACAAGATTGTAATAATCCTTTGGAAATTGCCTAAGTGGGTTTTTAATTATAGATCCATGACTCGGTTGCCAAGAAATGAAAAAAGAAAAAAATAGTAACTGCTTTTGTGAAAAACACAATGAAAACATATGTTTTTGATGGAGCTACGTGAATAATTTTCAGCAATGCTTTCCAATTGATCCAGATGAACATTATCCAATTCAGTTATTTCATTATTTTTTTAATAAACAAAACAAAACAAATACTATGAAATTTAATGCGCTGTACTCAATGTGAGTAAATAATTTAACTCTGATATTTTGAATACTTTTAGGTATGATTAAACATTGAGATTCAAATAAAAAAGCATATTGAAAATTTGAAGCTGGAGTCTATATTTTTGATCTTTTTTCAGTTGAAATCCACATGACTTTGCAAAACACATTTTGCATTCTTTAACTATAAAAAAGAGGGGTTTTTTTCCCTGAACTTTTTTTGTTGAACTTTTTCTGAACATGTGGGAAAGAATGTACTCTTCTGAAATAGTGCTAGTGATTTGAGGGAGAGCAAGAAATGTTGTCTGAAATGTGTTGGCTTTGCTGGAATCAGCAATAAAATATAAGTTTTAGCTAAGTAGTTTCTGAGAAGGCGTGATGAATCTAAGAGGCACTCCATAATAAGTATTGATTTGTATCTTACAATCTGATTTATGTCTCTGTGTATTACTTTACCTGTCTGCTTAGAGAAGTTAAAGAGAAGCAACTGAAAGCATGGGGCAAATGATCCTGAGTTTGGATGCATTAAGCTCCACTTGCATGGGAAAGTTAGATGCTGGGTTTGGTCCCTGTTCCTGGAGTGGTTATGCCTTTTCCATTAAATATGCACTGGCTAAAGGACGTTAACAGCTGAGTTTTGTGCATGCTCAACTCTCTTGTGCATTGGGTAAGGAGATGTGGGGCCTCTCTCATTTCTTGGATCTCCCTGAAATAGCCAGCTGTGTAAAACACAGTGGGTGCTGCTGGGATGGCCTCAAATTGGCTGCCAACATCTGGTCCATTTAAGGTGCCCTGAGGTACCTGAGACACTGCAGAGAGTTGCCAGTTTACGCCGCAGGACCTACATGACACCCACACTCTACTGGAGAGTTAATTGGAGTTCCAGGGGCACACCTTGGAGAATTCCAATGGCTCAGAATGCTTGTGTGTGGGAGGAACTGGGCTGAAACTCTCAGGTCATATTCCACCCAAGAGAAGGATGCCCAGCTTTCTATGCAAAGGCTACATTAACTGAGTTGACTAGATTTCTGTTGACATAATGGGAACACCCAGGTCTTGTGTAGACACCTACGCCTAATCTTCAGATTAATCCTACTCCAAATTGCAAAATATCTTATGTTGTTTTGATTGTTCTAGCATCAAGATTCACAAACCACATTGCTCTGGATTTAAAGATCATAGTGCTGGATGCCTGCAACCACACCTGGGCATGCTCTGTTGGGCTTTGATGGATATTCTCAAGTACAGTTTCATTTATTCTCCACACTTCTTAGCTCTCTCTTGCTCCGTGACCCCCACTGGGTAATTTCTTGAGCTCAGCAAAGGAGAGAGAAGGGGAGGAACAGCAGAGAAGCAGCATCTGAATCCTGAACTCTGACCCAAATATATCTCCTGATTATAGTTAGGGATCTCATGTTGGTAGAGTCATGTGGTCAATGCTGAGACAAGGAGATGGCTGGGCTCTTTCCTGAAGCGCACATTGCAACTCGCGGCAAGGTACTGGAGCATCCACTGCATTTGCAGAGGCTGGGTCCAGAGAGTCAGGGAGCAAACTTAGCCTTCATCATCCCTTAGGACTAGGCTCCCAAACACAGCCAGTGACACCTGGGAGACAGACACAGCTCAACTTGTAACCATGACAACTGGCATGGGACTTGACAGCAAATTAGCTATGGGTGGAAGAGGGCACCGCTTCTAAATGAAAACCTACAGCATAGAGGGAATAAGTGGCTGGTTTCCATGTCATTGCCTAAACAGATCCATACCCATGAGATAAAAAGAAATTTGAATACCATAGAGTTTTCTTTCATTAATAGATTTGTGAAAATTTTCAGAACTGGGCCAAACATCATGTGTGGCCACTCTGTGTTTATAACTTTTGACATCCATCATCAAAAATGCCAATGGCAGAATGGAATTAGCTTCCTTATTGGTAGAGAGATGACAATGGCAAAAGGAGATCAGGAAAGCAAACCATCAGGCAAATGAAACAGGAAAGAATCAAATTTAATCTTTTAAGTGTTGAAGTTTCACAATCAGCTTTTATTCAGACTGATAATGCATTCCATTTTTTTCTTCTCTTGCAAAAAAATGTAGACACATCTTAATGTTGAAATTCTCTTATTCAGCAGAGTGGTAAAATCATGTGGCCCCTGCATTGAAAAATGCCTTCTTGTGAATGAGGACTAAATGGAGGTCAGGAGTCTCCTGGTGTGTCTCTGTCTGCCTGGCACCAACAGAAGACATACTTCTGAAAGTATTACAAAAGTAATTCCCTTGTCACAAAAGCGGCACATTAAAAGTACTTATATTAAAAGCACTTTGTTGTATATGAATATCATTATATAATTGATTATTCCCATTAAAATGCTTTGCCTCCTTATCACAACTTTAATAAAAGAACAAAACTGCTTTGAATATTATGCATGCACTTGCCTAGAGCCACTATTAAGCAGAGAGGCTCTGTGTGCAGCCAGGCAGTTGTTGATGGTAAATCAAATGGAGAGCATATGGTTTCAGTATGGCTGCTGGTGGAGTTTTTGTTGCTAGAAAGAGCTAATGTTTTGCATTTAGGATTATTAAAGCAACAGAAATAGTAGTTTATCTTTTCCCCTTTTTTTCCTTTCCAACTCTCTTGAAGGCCCGCTCAATATAATACAGAAAAGCATGCTAAGAACAACCCATGCTGGAATGTTAGGGCTTCCCTGAACTTCCAGCTTAGAACGTTGTGTGTTTTTTTAAAGACCTCAGAATTTCTGGATGATACCATGAGTCAGAATGCCTCTGGTTGGGATTCCTCCCTGCTGATGTAAGCATCGGAGATTAAATGTGTAAGTCTGAGCCAGTTACCATGGGCTAGTTTAATAATCAGTGAGGACAGCAAATGCAAGTCCAAAGACTGAAAGAAACTCCAGAGGCTGAAATAGACTAAAATAGTGCAAATGAATCACCCTCCAGAAGTACCTAATAACTAGGAACATATAGCCCATAGCTAGCAAGACATCTAACTTTTGGGTAGGTAGCATTGCCTAAGATATATCCCATTCATATGATTTAATGGGAATGAAGGGAAGATCTGTTTCAGTACATTGAGCATATTGTCCTACAAAAGACCAAGATGTCTTTAGGTTGGAGTTCCATGAAGAATATCTCTGCTAATGTCAAGTGGGCAGCAAAGAAGCAGAAAAGCTGCAAAGTTAATACTTTATTTCTGGACTTTTTGGAGTCTTTTATCCAAATGGAAGTAGAATTTTAAACAAGGATCATCCTTTCTGTATTAAGGGCGCAATACAAAGCAGTGCTGGTGGATGAGAGGCTGGACGTGACCCAGCAATGTGCACTTGGAGCCCAGAAAGCCAATTGTATCCTGGGCTGCATCAAAAGCAGGATGGCCAGCAGGGTGAGGTGAGACCCCAGGTGGAGTGCTGCATCCACTTCTGGGATCCCCAGAACAGGAAGGAGATGGACCTGTTGGAGCAAGTCCAGAGGAGGGGCACCAAGATGATTGCAGGGGGGGAGGACTTCTCCTATCAGGAAAGGCTGAGACAACTGGGGTTTGTTCACTCTGGAGAAGAGAAGGCTTTGGGATGACCTAATCACAACCTTCCAGTACCTAAAGAGAATATAAAAGAAAGATGGAGAGGTACTTCTTGCAAGAAGATGTAGAGAAATGACAAAGAGAAATGGATTCTGACTAAAAGGGAGTTCATCTAGATTAAATATTAGAAAAAAAATTCAAACCATGACAGTGGTGAGATACTAGAACAGGTTGGTGAGCGTGCTCCATCCCTGGAAGTGTTCAAGGCCAGGCTGGATGGTGCTCTGAGAAACCTGGTCTAGTGGAAGGTATCCCTGCCCATGGCAAGTGGATTGGAACTAAATGATCTTTAAGGTGCCTTCCAACCCAAACCATTCTATGATTTTGTACCTCAGTGCTAGTGAGTCACAGGATGCTTAACAAGGACTCTTGACATTATGTATCTAACAAAATGATTCAGTGTGAAAATATAGATACAAAGGCTAATTTTATATCTTGTTAGACAATGATAACAGTAAGGAAGTGAGATATTTTAGCTTCAGATTTGAAAGCATCTGAACATGGAAGGCCACCACTGAGAGAAAAATACTTGCTTTTTCTTCTTTGGGAAGAATTCTCAGAATACATCTCACACAAGTTATTTTCAAACAGGAAGAAAAAAAACTGTGACGCTAAACTCCCTCTCCACTGTCTCAGGGAATGTACACCTCATTATGTTTGAGCCTTATTCACTTTGAAATGAAGAAAATAGAGTGGCTGGTTGAGCCAGCATACACAATAGAGGCCGAGTGAAGCCCATTCTGCATGGCTTTGGTGCAATAACTATTGGTTACAAAGGCAGAGCCCAACTGTAAATTTTCCTCCCTAGAACAGCTGATTTTAGTCTTCTACCTCAGGACTGTTCAACCCACTTTGCAAACGCTCCCTCCAGAAACTTCAGAAGCAGCGAGGCACTTGCATCAATGAGTCAATAAAATTCACTTTTCCTAGGAGGTTCAACCCTTGCTAACCATGCTAGGTATTCAAGGGCATCACTGTCACATAGCGTGATAGGCACTAACTAATTATTTTTAGTACCTAGAAGCCTATCAAGAAAAGTAAGAAAGTACAGACTAAAATGTCAAATGCAAAAATGGGAAACTGTGTTTAAAACTCCCAGGATATTGTAGACACAGTTATTGAATTACCATTGTAGATCTGCTGAAACCTCAGTAAGCAGCAGACGATGGAAGTTTTTGCTATAAATATGAGATTCACATAGCTATCTCTTATTTTTTAAAATATAAATTAAGTGGATGCAAGCCAAGTTTTCATAAATAATGCCAAAAATGTTTATGTATGAGCAGCTTAAACTATGTAGCTCTAGCTGAAATAAATGTTTCAGTGAACATGATTTTAAACATGATTTATTCAAATGTTATGTTAAGTAAGCATTCAATATGCTTTTATGTAATACTGATGCCCAAGTTACATGTAATTATGATGACATTATAGCATCCTTGATCTTTCATAACCTCTCTAGAAAATCATTTTTCCCAGCATCAAGCTCCACAAATAGTATGGAAGTGACAATGTCACATAGTATAAACAGTTACCAGAACAATACTCTTCAGTTCCACTTCTATGAGGACAAGCCAGTCTTGACTCCTTTTGACATCAGCCAGAGATGGGAAGTTTAGTACTGCTCAGAAACATGCCAATGAATTAGCAAGTCTACAAACCTGTTTGTTGGCATTTCAGAGCAAGATAAGAAGGATGAAGTGAGGCTGTGTCAAGTTGCAGACTCCTGTTTGCTCACATTTAATCACTGATATTTTTGAGTGTACCTAGTTCTAGTTTAAATTCTCTAGTTTCTATAGCATTATTTTAGTCCACAGATTTTATTTCCTTTTTACTTTTTAATGCATTCTATTTCCAAATATAAAAAAAATAGGCATAGAGAAAGCCATGAAAACACACACAAGACCAGTGCATAAATTTTCCATTGTCCTGACATTGAAGTCAAAGTCACTGCAAATAGTGTAGTGAAGGTTCCAGCTCCATGCTTAGCAGAGGTCAAAAAGGTAAACAAGTGCTAAGAACAATGAGGGAATTAATAAAACAAAATAGGATCAGTACAGTATTGTAGGAATGTGTGTTCTACCCACACCCTTGAAGCTTCATGCTCTTCTCTTCCATCTCAAAGAGCTTGAGAGTTCAGTAAACGTACAGGAAAGAGCTACAGGGATGATTAGGACTATGGAATGGAATTGGTAGGAAGAACAAGATTTTGGCTGAGACACTTAAGTTCTGGAAGGCAGCTGGAGGGAGGAGGGAGATGATGGATGTATATGAAGTCATAGGCTGCCTAAATGATTATTTGCTATCATGTGTATTAGAAAAAGCAGAGAAGCACTCAGATGATCAGGTGGTCAATTCAAAGCAAACAGTATGAAGTCCTTTATCACACAATGCATAATTAAATTGTATGGCTCATTGCCAGAGGAAGCTGTGGAGGTCAAAGATATAAATGGGCTCAAGAATCCATTAGACAAATGCATGAGAAGAAGCTCCATCAATAGATATTAAGATCAATGATGTGGATGCACCCTCTGCCTGAGGAAGTCCATAAACCTCAGACTGCTTGAAAATGAAAGTTTATACCTGGGAAAGAATTGGGTTTTATGTGTGATGTTTTATATGTCTTTCCCAAAGTACTACTACTGCCCATTGTCAGGTGACAGCAAACTGACACAACGCTGGCTTGATTGACTCTGGGAATGGTTATCTTCAGTGCAATCACAAATACATGTTTCTGGTTTACCAAGAGCCAGCAGTTAACTAACTTTCACGCCTTAAAATTTTTGTTGTTTTTATTACTACACTCTCCACTGGTCCAAAGAAACCACTGGTTTTACTTCTCTTACATCAGAAACTCATTCAGTTGCATATTTTTGATTTTTATACTTTGATCCTCTGAAGCACTTGCATACATCCCAGGGTGATAAAACCTTTGCTAGCGTCCTTCTAACTCTCCTGAAGTATTAGAGAGCTGTTGTAAAACATGCATTTACTCAGAAAGAAAAAATTTCAGATGCGGCTAGTGCTCATAAAAACCTTTACAAGTAAACCTCTTCACATTTCACAGACCGGAATATATGTTCAATAAACATATCCATATTATAAAAGATGTGATGTACATTGAATTTTAGGGTGTATTTGGGTTCATGTCAATTTTGGTGGCAGAAGCACTAAAAAAGCCTACTCTCTCAAATTCTTAAATTCCTTATAAGTGTTTTGTTTTGGTTTTGGGGTTTTTTTTGTTTGTTTGTTTGTTTGGGGTTTTTTAGTTTTCAGAATGAAAGTTGATAGCCTGGGAAAAATAAAAATTAATTCATTAAAGAATAGCTGATGCCACCCTTGAAAGCCTCATGACTGTGAAGGGCAGTTCCCCACAGAGGGATTGAGTTATCCATGCAAAGTACACGGAGGCAGAAGAGAGCCCTGAGTTTTTAATCAGGCATCCTCATGGACATTGTGCATGTTTTTCAACGACCCATATTACAAAATGAAGAGGTCACCTTGGCCCAACATCATGACAATTTTGACTGAAAGCAGGTGTTGCTAACATGCTCTGTGCTGAACTCAGAGCTGTTGTGCAATAGCCATGCCAATGAGCACATCAGTTTGACAGGGCCCATTAGATACTCCTCAGGTACTTCCACGGCAAAAAAAATTAAGGTGCCCTTGGTCTCCAAAGAAATTTCTGTGGCTCATCCTTTGGATTTTTTAGGCACCCACAGAAAACCAAAAACACTTTCTTTTGTCAGTTCTTCTTTTTGTTGTTTTGATTTTTTTTTTAAATAATACTATGGAAAAACCCCTGAACTAAGAGTTCTTCTGTTAAAGACTCAACGATTTCAGTCATTTGAAAAAATATCATCAGGGAGAAAAATTTCTTAATCCATTCTAAAACATGTTAAGTGTATGCAGTTGTACACAAATACTTAAAATGGATTATGAATCCCCCGACACACACTTTTACAGATAAAACTAGTCTACAGTTCTGCATGAAAGAGCAATCTTAAGATGATGAAACCACATACCATCAGATGAAATAATTGCCTGGATATGTACATGGTAATACTTTCTCAAAGATTGCTACTGCTTTGCAAGTACAGATCAAAATAATTATTCTAAGTGATCTTAAGCTCTTTTGGTTGTTTAGATAGGAGGTCTTTATAAATTCAAAGGCTGTCAGCCCACAGTGTGTCAGGAAACTTGAATTTAAGAGCCCAGCCCTAACATTTACATTCCTCTGTTATGTTTCAGGGTAGGTTGTAGATGTTAAGAATATTGCCTTTGGGACCTCTAAGTGCATTATATCATAGCCTCAAGCTGTACTTTCTTTTATCTGCTCTTCTTTAATCATCAGAAGTTTTGATTTAAAAGAGAAACAAGCTGGTAAAAGAGCCTATGCATCTTTGCATTTTCCCTACTGCACATCAAGTGTGAGGGTGAGAGAACTGTAAAGTGTAGTTAAACAGTCATGCCAGTCTATGAAAGATTGGAAATGTTCTATGAATTGGAAAACATGGAAATGTTCTTTGCTTTAAAAATGCATCAGAAGAACTAACACTGTTTTTATTGTACAGGATTTTAAGATGTGAATCTGAACACTGAAACTGTCCTGAATATATTGGGACATCCCCCTATCTTTTGCAGTGGTGCTAAAACTTTTATTTTCTTTAAATGCAAAATAAATATCCAGTGACATAAGGATGCTCTCGACCTTGGTAAATATAAAAAAAAAAAAAGCAACAAAAAGCTTTTTGAGGATGAAATTTTCAAATATCCTTTTATTAAAATGATGTTTCAAAATTCCCTCCATCTTTATTGGAAGACACTGTGAAGTAATTAAGTCTGAAAAAACACTTATGAAATCCAGAGCACATGTTTCAACACTTCAGTTTATCAAGAGTTTTATAAACAATTTTGGATATGCCTGAAGTACTTTTCTATTGCCTGTAAGGAACAATAAAAAAATTCATATTCATACCCCTTTATTCATATTCATTCAGTGTTTAGTCATCCACTAGAATCTCTAAATTGCCTGGCTTTGTTATCATCAGCTTTATAAATTGAACCATGCATGCAAGCTGGCTAAAAGGCCCTAACATAATTTTCAACTATATTTGGTATTTTTCTTTCAAAGTTCTCAAATGCTGTGTGTACATATATATTAGACATTGTAAAACTGGGACATCTGAAACCTCAGAGAGGAGAGCAGTTATTAATCTCCATTTAAAAATCCCACTTGAGGAATATGGGGCAAACACTACAGTATTAAATCATTTATCAATGTCAGGCTGTGAGTCCTGGTTATAAGGTTTTCCTGGCAGATAGGGAAGAGAATATTAGCCTCCTAATGCCTAATACTTTGTTGTAACTTCTAGGAAACATAAATTATATTTTCCCATATAAAAAGCAATTCTACATTTAACAGTGCTTTAGACAAAATAAATCAATTAGACGTCTATTTTACAGTATTTCAGACATCCTAATACCCTTAAGTTGGCATGCAGAACTCTTAAATATAGAAAGATGTATTATATATTAATAAATATCAATTAACATTTAACTCTAAGCTGCAGATTGCTAGAACCTGGGAGTTATGGAAGAGCTGACTTTCCCTGGAATGCTGGGTACCACAGAATGCAATTTTGGCCCTTCAGCCAATGGGATATTAATTCCTTGATCACCAGAAAGTTTCAAAGTTTCTCATTGCTTCCAAACTACAGCCCTGGATTTTTTTTTTTAATTTTTATTTTTTAAGCTTTCTGTACTTCTTGAACTTTTGGCATGTGGCCCTCAGGCAGCGTGGGGACTCTGACTGACACCCAGAGCAGAGTGGAACCATAGCAGGAAGGAATGAGAGGCTGGACCCTCTCACAGCCTTCCCAGACCTTCTTTTTTTACTCAGCACAAGGGGACTGCTCCCTTCTTCAGTGGTTGTGTAAGTACTTGTCCTCTTCTTACTAATTTTCTGTAAATTTAGGGGGAATCACTGAATAGGGTGTTTTGGTCTGTTCCAATGCTCCTATTCTTATGTGCTTATAACTGTACAGAGATTTGCTATTTCACTGCATGCACTCAGCAGCAGTTTTAAATCTTAACAGAATCTCTCAGCAGAAGTATCTATAATGAAAATATACTATAGTTCACTGAACTTCAAACCAAATTTCCTTTTTGCTATAGAAATCAATGTCAAATTATGCTTTAAAAGTTTTGGTGCTTTTTCTTCAATGCATATAATCTAATAACTTGCAGAAAGTTTAAGACCTCATTCTTTAAGACAGTACCAAATTTTGTCAGCCTTTGTATTTTGTCAGCCTTTATTCCCACCTTAATATGATCCTTTCGGTGTTAAGTGAAATTGCTACAAGTCCACTGTAATTAATACTAGACTGAAAAAGAAAATGATAGAGCTGACAGCTTCCACATTTCAGTGTGGTACATTCTAGCATATTTTCCAGTTCCCCTTCTGGAAAGATGAATCTAGCTCTTGCAACAGAAATTAATTTTTTCTTCTTTTAGTAATTTCTTTCCGATCTGTTTTCTTTGACACTTATGCGCCCAATCCACTTTGAAAAATAAGTGAAAAGCAATAATACTTAGAAAAAAAAAAAGTTTTTCTAAGTAACAACTCCCTGTTTTTCTGCTATGATAGGCCAGATTGTGCCTCATACAGACGTGCATACTCTGGAGGTTATGGCAAGCTGACCAGCCCACTGGGAGCTCTGGAGCTCCATCGGACATGGCAGATATGCCAGATGCTGCACCTCTCTCAGGCATGAACCATGTCCTTTTCTAGGGGTTTGGCCGGTGTGAAAGGTGGCTAGGTTTTATTTTCCCATCCTGGAGGATGGTTGATAGGCCAGGAATGGGAGTGCAATGCTGACACAGTCCTCAGTAACATGCACGACCACCTTTGAAGAGTGTGGGAGCAGACACACAGGTGTGCCTGTGCCCCCACACACACACACCTCACATTGTCCCAAGGGCTGGCTAGCATTAGGCCAAACTTTCCCTTAGAAAATATCTCTTGTGGATACTTATGAGTTAATAAAAATGCTTGAGATTCCCATGAGAAGGAAGAGAATTGCTTGAGCACTCTGGCCATTTCTGCATAGGAAGCCCAAATGAGCAAACACAGGGAGCCGGTGATATCCCAAGTTAAAGAAAATTTGGTGCAAATCTCTGTTTCATACATGCAGCTCAGAGAGATAGAAAGAGCTAAAATATTTGCTTAAGTCCAAACTTAAGGAAAGACAACCTGGAGCAGACTGCATGATGGCATAGCATGAGTTCAGGAGTAATTTTGCTAAAAAACTTAATGGATTGACAAATTTACTTTGTTTCTTCTTTAGAAAGACCCCCACCGTACTGTGGTACTGGATAGCAGCCTCTAGCAGCCACCATAAAAAATTTGGTTAGCCTGAACTCTGGGGAACTCCAATAATCTTTGAAGATCTTGATGTACCATCTGATACAGGAGTAATTTTCCTTATAATATTCTGATAATTTTGGGTAATTTTCCTTAGAATTAGATAAGAGGAAAGCATTATAACATGGGCAGCATGGGATATTTTAGGGGGGTTGTTTCATATATTCATTAGCAGAAGTCAGAATATTTTGCTAAAAGAAAGCGTTAATCTAACATCTAAGACAGACAACCTTACAAGAACAGACGGACTAATGCCCAGTGCACCCTCAGCAATGTGGTCACATCTTTCTCAGTGACACTCCTAAAGGCCACAATGAGTTCTCCCTTGAGCTCTCTCTTCTTCAGGCTGAACAGCCCCAACTCTTCCAGCCTGTCTTCACAGCAGAGGGGATCCAGCCTTCTGACTATCTTTGTAGTCTCCTCTCCATCTGCTCCAGCAGGTCCATGCCTTCCCTGTGCTGGGACCCCAGAGCTGATGCAGCACTGCAGGTGGGGTCACACCAGAGCAGAGTAGAGGGGCAGAGTCCCCTCCCTTGCCCTGCTGGCCAGCTGATTTTGATGCAGCCCAGGGTGTCATTGGCTTTCTGGGCTGTAAGTGCACATTGCTGGGTCATGTCCAGCCTCTCCTCCACCAGCATCCACAAGTCCTTTTTGGCAGGCCTGGACTATCAAGGCTGCTCTTGATCCTCTCATCCCACAGCCCTTATTGTTACCAGGGGTTACCCTGACCCAGGTGTATCACCTTACACTTGGCCTTGTTGAAGCTCATTATGATCCCGTGGACCTGCTCCTCAAACTGTCCAGGTCCCTATGGATGGTAGTCTATCCTTTAGGAGTATCCCTGAAAAAGATGTGAGCACATTGCTGAGGTTGCACTGAGCATTAACCCATCTGTTCTTGTAAAGGTTCTTATCTATTTCCGTGTGTAGATGTGCACAGTTCTACATCCAAGTCTTATTTTTGTCCTCTTCTCCTATTCTGCTCTGCTAGGTAGCTATGTCCTGTTACTATTAAGAAACATATGTACTGCTGCTATTAAAGAGCATTTAGTTCATAGCAAGTGACATTTTTACTAGAAGAGTCTTAAATAGGGAGTATATAATTCAATTTCCAGCTAAGAAAAAGAATAATAAATAAATAATGCTGAAGACGTCTTTTTGTTCCACCCTAATGGAAGGGTAATCATTAATCTTTTAGCCACCGGGGAAATACATTTAAGGAAAAATTGAGAGGATGATAACAATTAAAAATCAGATTGAAATGAAATTAACCACATTAGTAAAGTTACTAATACCATGAAGCGCCTACATGCACTAGAGAGAATGACAGAGAAAGCTGTCATTATTTATGTAGGTATCTGAAGGCCTAGCAGCAATGTCTGCTTTCTTGTCAGTTTGTTTTTTTAAAGATAGGAAATCTTCTGAATGATTCAGTCTATCTATATAATATGGTATACAATATAACCCAACCACTGGTCAGGTTTTTATGCTGTCACTCAGGTCTGGCCTTCCAAATACACTCAATTCTCTCCATGCATCCCAATGGAAACAGTTACCCAGCAAAACTTACAGCATCAATCTCCTTTCCACACTTAATCCCTGTCTTTAAAATGTACACCTGTATGCAGTCATAACTGGGTTAAACAAGCCACAATTGTGTAGTTGCTGCTGGCCACCACAGATTCTCTTAAGTTAAGGCATCTTATTCTAACCTTGTTTGTGGTGCTGCTCGCAGCTCTACGTTACAGCTGGTGCTGAGGTACTGGTAGATGGTACCTTCTTTCTTCATTCAGGTTTTTCCCTGGTGTCACTCTGACCTTTTCAAAGTACATTCTGTGATATGAAAGATGACAGTGATCTCTCCTTGCCCTTAATCTCTTTCCCTGACACCAAGAAACAGGCATCAGTGTTTCAATTTGGTTTTGATTACAAGCATCAGGTTGCTATTCCAAGAAGATGAGAGTTTTATGTTTAACTCCAAGTACAGCCAGGTTACAATCATTTTCTAGCACTGAGTTCTGTGTATTTAGCACAGTCTCTGCTGAAGTTCTGCTTATTGCAATTGTGTTAATCTCATACTTTTCAATAGTAGCATTATTTCAGTGGCCACAGTTTTCATGAGAGTCCATGGTAGGATACTTTTTCTAATGAGCTCATCAGCAGCTAAAGAAAAAGGTCATTTCTGACTTCTCTTTCGTGAGGCATCCCACATGAAAATTCACATTCTAATAATCCCCATTCCATTTACATCACCATTTTCTCTTATCTAGGTGCCTCTGAAGGTGTAGACATACCCAACAGCAAACACTAAGCAAAAGATACTAAATGAAATTTAGGCCATCAGATTCTATCAGACAACAGTGCAAAGGGTGATGTACTTTTGGCAAAGTTTTCCTGAGCAGCAAAGCTGCCATGGTCACAACCCACTGAAGATTTCTTCACTGAAATCTGTTTTACAGTCATCCTTTTTATATGCAAACTATTTTAAAATGTTTTCAATGTGAGACATTAGATGTTTAATTCATAAGTGACTAGAGGTAAAAGCCATCCCCAACAATAATTCTGTGCCTATTGTTTGTATCCTGCTCATAGCTGGTAGCACCCTTTGTTAAGTGAAAAGTAAAAACCTAAAGTGTTGCAAATATGTTTCTACTGAGTTAATCACTGCTGAGACTTTGCATGTGGGCTCAGTTGCCAAAAATTCACATGCCCAGAGTGAATGATGTGTGTAGATCATAAGGGCCTATAAAGAAACATCTATGGAAATAATTTACTCCAAAATACTTGCTTGTGAAGGTTTTCAGTATTAGTTGCAAGAAAAAACTTTTTTTATGATCTAAATATAAATATCCTTTGAGGACATAAAGTACATTGTTTTATGCAGTTTATTCTTTGTATTTCCAATAGATCTTAAATATCACAAATTATAACAACGAGTAAATGTCTAGAAATGCAGGGCTAGATTACAATAAAACATGCTTTATTAGATACACTGAGGGGCTGTAAGTATTATGCAGTGGATGATTTCCTGTTATATCGTGCAAATACCACGATTCTAATTTGATATGTCCTAATTTTAAATATAGCACAACCAAATGGGGTGCAGATCAGACTAACAAATCTATGCATACCCTGCCTTGGCAGAACATAGATTTTTCTTCTGTATAGAAAAGTAAGTGTGACTCAAAACTATACTCAAAAAGACCCATTGGGGGACTGCTGCACTAACACCTCATATACAGAAGTACAAAATCAAGAATTCCAGAATTCAAAATGGTTGTGGTTGGAAAATATCTCTGGAAATTGTCTGCTCCAAGCCCTCTGCTAAAGCAGGTCCACCTAATGCATGTTGCACAATACAGGCAGGTTTTGAATATCTGCACAGAAGGAGACTCTACAACCTGGGCAATCTGTTTGAGTGCTCTGTCACCCTCAAAGTAGACTTCTTTCTCATACTGAGAGTGAGAGTGTCTGGAACCATCCTCTTGGCACCCAGCCTTAAGATATTTGTATGCATCAACAAGATAGCCTCTCATTTTTCTGCAGGCTAAACAGTCCCAGATCCCTCAGCCTTTCCTCCCAAGAGAGATGATCTATTCCCTAATCATCTTCACAGCCCTCCACTGGACTGTTTCAAGTAGTTCCTTATATTTCTTGAATGGGGAAGTCCAGAACTGGACAGAGTAGTCCCAATCCTTCTTCACTAGGTCTGAACGGAGGGGAGGATCACCTCCCTCGACCTGCAGGCCTCGCTATTCCTAACGCACCCTAGGACAACACTGACCTTCTTGTCCCCAGGGACACACTGCTGGCTCATGGACAGCTTGTTGTCCACCTGGATCTCCAGGTTCTTCTCTGCAGACCTGCTTTCCAGCAGGTCAGCCCCCAAGCCTTGCTGCAGATCAGGGCTGTTCTTCCTGAAGTACAGGACCCTGCATTTGCCTTTCTTTGAGTTCTTTAGGTTCCTCTCTGCCCAACTCTCCAGCCTGTCCAAGTCTCACTGACTGGCAGCAGAGCCTTCTGGTGTGCCAGCCTCTCCTCCCCGTCTTACACCATCAGCAAACTTGCTGAGGCCATGCTCCATCCCTTCATCCAGGTCACTGATGGATAAGCTGAACGAGAATGCTCCCAGTGCTGACCCCTGGGGAACACTGCTTGCTGCAGGTCCACAAACAGACTCTGTGCCCCTGGTCACAACCCTGTGAGCTCTGTCCCTCTCCATCTGTGTGCTCCTCTCACTGCGTGTTCACTCTCCCTGGGCGCTGGTCTAACCCACACTGCCTGAGCTTACCCGTGAGGGTCTCACGGGAGACGACTCCAAAAGCCTTGCTGAAGATAAGGGAGACAACAGGCACCTCTTTCCCCTCTTCTACCCAGCCAGAATGGTAATACAGATCTCTGAACAATGTCATTGTAAAGGGACATTTGGCAGCTTGTTTTGAGGATTGCACATGCTTTTAACAGATATGATAGCAATGGTCTAATAAGCAGTTAAACTGCAAGATAAACATGCCCAGACTACTCTAACAAAGTTTCAAGTGTTAGCATTCCACTGTGTACAGTGGCCTTCCTTCATTGTTTTCCTTGCTACTTGAAACAGCAGAAGTTTATTTGTTAAGAGAGGAGCCCTTTAGGGGAATTTTATTTGTGTACAAAGAGAAAGACGCTGTATTGTGCAGGTCACCTACCTTGAAACTAATCTTGAGAACTCAGAAAAATGCAATATAGGAATGGGAATATAATGGTGTGATCAAAACAGCCATTAAAAAAAATAACACATTAGACTAGTTTTTCTTGGTTTTCAGACAGAAATAATTGCACATGGAGAATGATACACCTGCACAGTCACAATGTTATTTTTTGAGTAAAGCATCCCTTTGGTCTTATGGCAGGGGGCAGGTTACTACACCTAAACATGTGCCTGTACAGGAAACAATTGCCTCAGAAGAACATTATGATGTCTGCCAAAATCAAGAGCTTTGAAGTGGAAGAACACTAGAACCTAAATGGATGATGAAATCCTAACTGTACTTTCCTGTAAATCAGTATTAAGATTTTCTTGAAATCTGTCTTTACCTCCCTTTTTTCCCCCAAGGAACCCTTTATCATTCATTACACAGGATAAGTAGGTACTGATTACACAGTACCTACTGAATAAACAGCTACTTAGAAAAGTAATCTTCACCAGCCAGTTAGCAGTGCCTTATTTACTGCACACCCAAAGCCTGCTGTAAATACAGAATTATTCATTTTATCATGGTATTTTCTGGGCCACTCATCACTGTAGTATTTGCATGCCTCAAGAACACAGATGAATTTATCGCTGCCGAAAGATAGGAAACCATTATTATTATTCCCATTTTACAGCTGAAGAGATAGGGACTCGCCTGGAGCTACACAGTGAATTAGTGGCAGAGCAAGGATTAAAATTCATGGCTTGCAACCCTGTGCACTTTACTGGAGATTGCACTGCCTTGCAGTCTGAAACACTGAGAAACCATGGCTCTCACCAACTTTGTCTACCATTTCAAGTGTTCCATAAGCCTTGGGCAGCCCAAGCTGGTCATCCATAAAATGGGACGTACAGTTAAAGGTCAGCTGCCAAAATTTTGGAGTTGTCTTCACATTGAGATTAATACTTCAGTCCAGTGCTTACAAAAGTGCTCACCCATGCCTAGGTGAATGCCTTAGCTACCAGGCTGCTGGTGGTTCCAGAGTGGGTAACTTTCTTTTCCGTGATATAGATGCTGGAACTCAAAAAGGTGTGACAAAAGCACCCTAATCTGATTTCAAAAAATGGCATTTAATCATGAAACACAGTAAAGAGTGGAAAACTACCTGGGCAGGGTCTCCTGATTTCAGCAAAAGTAGAATTAATTTCTTCTCAGTAGCTGCTTCTCAAGTGCTGTGTTTTGTGCTTGGGATGAGAATGATATTGATCAGCACACTGATGTTATGTTTTTTTGTTAAGTTGTTTACATCCTGAGTCAGGAGCATTTTCCTTGTCTCATGCCCTGCCAGTGAGGAAGTACACAAAAGAAACTGGAAGGGAGCATAGCTGGGACAGATGGCCCAAACTGAGCAAAGGGATATTCTGTACCACAGAATGTCATGCCTGGCATAAAAATGGGGGGAGTTACCCTGAATGGGGGCTGACCTGGGTTTGGGAAGGGGACTCAAATCATGACAGGCCTTTTTGACGCCCAGTGTGAAGCACAAAGGGCTGAGATAAAGACAGATCTGACCAGAGTGTGCTAAAAGAAACATGACACAGCTCTAATTTCCCTTTGCTTGGATTCTTCACCTGAAACTCATTCCTTCCTGCTGTCTTGGACATAACCAGGATGCTGCCCCAGCACTCTCCACACAAAAAGCATCTGATTAACATTTCATGGCTCTTGTTTTGTTCTTTTTAGTAAACTGGGAAAACACCAGTAGATCAAACTGCAACCACTCTAGTGGTCATGATTTATTTAAGTCACTATTTTCTCTTTGAAGATACTTGTTTGATCCTCTTCTGTGCAACTGAGATGCTGGGCTCATTGACCATTCCCACTTTTTGGCTGCTAAAATTACCATGGGTGTTAGATCCTTGCATCCACAAGTGATCTGCAGGTAAAGTTTCTTGCAGACAATTGATCAGCATTTTGTGATCCATTCAAAGTATATAGCCCCAAATTAATCCATTAGTTTTCAGTTGCTGAAGGTGGAAGGCATAATGATTAATCCAGTTTGTCTTACTTTAGCAAGCAGTCTTCTTTCTCAAAAAATATGCAGCCAGTAAAGTTGCTGTGGACTTTAAAGAAGGACCAGACACAATAGATACGAAGCCCTGTCCCTGCCCCTCCAGTTCATATGCCTGGTTCCTTCCTTCAAAAACTACGGCACAAGCTGGCAAGAAAAACACTCTGCACCTAGGAATGAGACTGAATCTGCTACATCCTAAATATGTTGAACACTCAATCACCTCTGTGAAACTGGAGCAGTCTAAGAGGAGAGAACAAGGAAAATCCATTAAAAATTCCCAATGCCCCAAAAGAAAATGTCTGCCCACAGCAAAGAATTAGACTTTCTCATAGCACAAGTGAATGTCTAAAGCATCGGTTATATGATGGCTCCTCCCAGCTGTTCCTAAGTTTCTCTGCAATTATAGCCTCTTCTTCCATCCCACTGATGTCTTCAGAAATATTAAAACCAAATGCTTATTAACTCTGCTGTTTTAATCTACTTTTTTTCCATTGACTAACAAATTGGCAAATTTGAGGCTGCACTGCAGTTGTTTTGTGAGCAAGCCACCTGCATTTTTCATTGAATAACTTTGCGATAAAATGAAAAAAAAAGCCCCTCTTTAATATTTGTGCCAAATCTCATTCTTCAGATTCAAACAAACTCTCATTGACTGAGTCATAATTACTGGGTCACACTCCAGGCATAACCTCAGCTGATGTATGGGTGTAGTTCTGCTGCCCTTTACTTAGCCAATTTATACTGCATGAAAACCTGGCTTATTGACTGATATATGCTACTATTTTTATCTTTCTGAATTCTACTGCACTGGGACTGATAAAATAATTTCCTACAAAGCTGCAGACTGGCATCACCTGCATTGGTGTGATTTTTTTAATGGTTGCTATAGTTCAATCATTAATATTTAACATCCTGTAAATATTTTGAAATAATCAATATCTTTTTCAAAACAAGGCACTTTCAGGTCATTTCCTTTTTTTTTTTCTTTTTTTTAACCAGCTCTGTTCAATTTCAGTAAAAGCTAATTCTAGATAAAACAATTTAAAAACTCATTTTTCTTGAAATTTTATTAATTATAGTACTTGAATCTACACAACAGAAGTCACATTTAATGGGATTCGGAACTGCTGAGAACATTTATTCCCACCTAACCTTTGCCAATAAATTAAGCCTGAAAATCAGTATATTGCAAATCCTAAAATAAATGTAAGTAGTGTCTACAGCTTTCCAAATGGTATGCATTAATGTATTTTCCTGTAGCAGCAGCTAATTATTGTAATGAATCATGAACAGGGTGACTTGAAAGCTTATGTGAAATTTTACAAAAGTGGATACTAATATTTGTTGGCATCTTTGACAGTTACCTTTATTGATCAGAAACAGAAATAATGAGTTCTGTCAGTATGCCCAGCACACATATAAACAACACAGGGAAATGCAGTAAATATGGAAACTACAGCAGCCAAAAAAAGACCTGGGTCCATCACAACAACTTAAAACAGGCTAATCCAGTCTTATCTTAGTATTTACACAGGCAAAACCCAGCTGACAGTTGATATGTACATACATGTATCAATAGACATAAATATGTAGATCTTATAACCTAAATATGAGAGAGAGAGAGATACATGAATATGTATGTATAATAGAACTCAGAGATTTACTCTGAATGTCAAATAGATTTTGATTCCTCTTGGCTGTATTTAACCAATTTCTAAACTTCAAATACTCTGTTCTTAACATCAGTAAGTACATTATTTTACTATAGTCTTACATTGTCCATTAATTCACTCACTTTCCATCCATTATGAATATTTGAATATATGCTTAATAAAGAATTTATCAACATTGATCTGTTCCTCTTAGTTCAATGAATTTCTGTGTTGCTCCTTCTAAGATTTGTTCTCTCCTTCCTCTTATGAAGGAATTACATGTACAGTAGCATATGCATAAAGCCTTGAATATTGATGCAGAGCTCGCATGCTCCAGTTTAAGCCTGATTAAGATTTCTTTAGGAATCATATGTATGAAGCTGAATTGTGTGGTTATTCTCCACAAAGTGCTTTCCCAATTAGATGGATTTTTGCTCCACTGTATCATTAAAGGCATGCTCTATCCTCACAAGGAGTGCACCATGCACTCCTTACAGTAAATTTGCACCCAAATCCCGAAGCTGAGGCCTTAAAGATTATGTACAATGCTACCCTAATGACCCATTATTTTTCAGATATAGATATAACTGCTGAAATACTAACCCGTAAATTTAACCATTTTGAAAAAATTAACTAAAGGTATTTTACATATGATAGGGTGATAAAGTTCTGGTTCACAGGTTTTCTGAGTTGATGCTCACTTGTGTGGAAAAATCTTGTGTCCACAAACTTATCTCTGCTAAAAGCACAGTGCCCACAAGAGAAGAAACCAGGGGAAGATTCAAGGTGAGATAACAGCAGGCCCTTGTTTATGGGATATAACAGTCATGGAAGAGGTGACTTGCTGCAGTTTAAGGATACCCAGAAAAAAGAGCCTGTATTCTTACAACACAAGAGGAAAGCAAAACAGAAAGTCACAGTTTATAGTACTGTGGAAATTTGTTGTCTGTGTGATGCAGGAGGGATTTTTGTTTGGTAGCTCCTATGTCTCCCAAATCTAAGACCATGAACCAGGATGTGTTGTAAATCCCTTTTGGCTTTCATTATTTGTGTTTCAAGGGCAGACTTTGGTAGGCTGCTGGAACAGGGAGCAGATTTCACATTTGAACCTAGCAAGGATATAAATAAAAGCACAATTCTTCCACAGGAAAAATATTTGTAGGAGGTTTGACCCTTCACTCTGAGTTTTCATTGCTATCCACTGGTGTGGAGGAAATTCTCTTTGCCAAGGCAGAGGCAAAAAGGGCTATCTCAATGGCAAGCTGAAGTGATATAAACAGATGGTCAAAACCTGCCTGTGAGCAACACTTCCCTGCAAATTCACTGCAAGGGCAGTGTCAGGGCTGATGAAACCCACCATCAGCCACACAGCTGGGTTAAGCTGTAGGGAGGAGAGAATGGGTGAGGGACAAGGGAGCTGTAAGGAGTCAAACACCTACATGGGTTTGGAGAAAATGGTGGAAGTTTTATATGGCTAATGAAAGACAGGAATGTCAGTTTAAGTAAGAATCTTTGCTTTAATGCACTAATCCAAGGGTTAGAGCATTAAAACCTTAAAATGGGCTGGAAAGTGTTGGAAATCTTCTCCATTCCTTTGGGTGTGGGAGGTATATCTAGGAAACATTTTGCTTGTCTAATGGGGCAAAGTCTCTAATACAAATAGTCTCTAATACAAAGTCATTACATTTCTTGACAGACATTTTTGAGAAATAAGGCTGCCAGTACCTGGGATTCTAGTCTTAGAGTAAGGACCTCTGAAATGTGCCTGGGTGGTTTTTGGAAAGAGTGAATCTTAGGACATTGCATAAATCCACAACAACAGCATTCAGGCACACCCTGAAAATTTGCTCAGCTGTTACTTTAATATGTGGAAAGAGTCTGAAGGTTGCCCATAGCAGACAGGATGAAGTGCCAAAGAGAAAATGCAGCTTTTTATTCATTTCTAAAGCGAATCCATGCAGAAAGCACCCTGCTCAGGATTAGATTCAGATAAACCTTTGAACCTGCAGATTTGAGAATCACAACAAATAGCACACAGAAGTATCAGTGTAGCTTGTTAAAGGTGTTACTTCACACAACCAGCTGGAATTTTGCTGGAACACTGCAGGTGGGCATCTGCCTCTCTCTCCCAATGGCACCACTGATGTCTTCTGTGCTACAACTCTATCTCTGAGCAATCCTTCCCTGTGTTACCCTGCCTCCAGCCACATTTCACAAAGCTTGGGTAAGTAGTTCCCTATTGCCACTGGGATGCACAGAGCAAACCACCACAACGCCAGGTCCTAAAAGCAGCTCTCTCTGCGGCATGGCCCAGCAGACGAGTGAAATGCAGCAAATTGGTCATGTTTTATGGTGTCCATGGAAATACAGGAGTGAAAAAAAGGCTATCAATATCCCTCCATTTCATTCAGAAATACAGCAAATGCTTCTATCAAACTCTAATACCTCACATCAGCAAGGTTGTTTTCATCATTTCATTATGAGACACAGCTGTGAAATGGTTTGGAGAAAGTAGGAGAGACTTTTGCAGGACAGCAGTTTTCATACTTCACAGGATCACAGGATGGCTGAGGCTGGAGGGTGCCTCTGGTGATTACTGAGGCCCAGCCCCTGCTCAAACAGGGTCAGTTACAGTGGGTTTCACAGGATCATTTACCTTCAAATTTTGTCACCACAGACAAAAACTTCACAACTGCTTTAGGCAACATGTTCCTATGTTTGACCACCGTTAAAGTAAATAAATGGGTTTTCTTGTATCCAGATGGAATGTCATATCTTTTAATTTGTGACTGTTGTACCTTTACTTGTCACAGAATCATTTAGGCTGGAAAAGACATCCAAGATCATCAAGTCCAACCTTTGACTGATCACCACCTTGTCAATAAGACCATGGCCCTAAATGCCACATCCAGTCATTTCCTGAGCACCTCCAGGGATAGTGACTCCACCACTTCCCTGAGCAACTCATTCCAATACTTAATAACTCTTTCTGTGAAGAAGTTCTTCCTGATGTCCAGCCTGAACTTTTCCTGGTGCAGCTTGAAGCCATTTCCTCTCATCATTTTGTTGGCTGCTTGGGAGAAGAGGCCGACCCCCGCTTAGCTACAGCCTCCTTTCAGGTGGTTGTAGAGAGCAAGGAGGTCTCTCTTGAGCCTCCTTTTCTCCAGGCTAAAGAACCCCAGCTCCCTCCTCACAAGACTTACTGTCAGTCAGCGGCACTAAGCAAAATCTGTCTCCCTCTTCCTCAGCCCCCTGCCCTCAGGTATTTGTACCCATGGATAAGTATGCCCCTTTGCCTTTTCTTCTCCTGTCTGGATAATCCCAGCTGTCTCTGCCTCACCTTCATAGGAGAGACACTTGAGACCTTTAAAAATCTTCTTGGTCCTTTGCTTGACTTTCTCCACCATGTGCATGTCTCTTTCATACTGGGGAACTCTGGGTGTGTCTCACCTGGGCTCATTAGAGTCTTGACTCCAGTTTTTAGAGATACCAGTAAAGAAGGGAATGAAAACCAGACTTTCACCCTTTGCTCAGATCCAGTCTCTGCACTGAGAGTCGCTGAGTCTGTATTAGCTGATGATTAGGGGATCCTTCAATGACTGATGAATTCAGACTGCTCTCTATTGGAAAAGGATTTGTATCACAAAAGTCACTGTTCCAAGTGCTGTCTTTTATGGAATCTTAGCTAAGAGGCCAAAGGTAAAAGATTTCAAGAGAATAGGCAGTCCTCCCTACCCAGATGATGGAATTGAATTGTTTTGGTAGAGGGAATGCCTCTGAAGAGCCTACTCACACCAATTCCCACAGCATGTCACTACTCCACACAACTTCATGAGCTCTCTGTAACTCTCCTGAAAGAAGGCATGACTTGATCAATTACAGAGGTGCCTTTGCCTACTGGCAAAACAGGCCATTTTCTAACACAGTGAGAGGTTGATGTGTGTTTCCCAGTGAGCTCCCAAGCATGCGCCATGGTAAAAAACACAGCCCAGTTTGCCTGCACTATTGTATCAGTCCCATGTAGAGGGTGATTGACCTCAAATGTATTCATCACTGCAAATAAGTGACATTACTTAGTGAAACAGGAAGGAGAACTGTCAGAGAGGGACCACGCAAACTTCTCCCAAATTTGAAAGAAAATCACAGTATGGAATGGCCATGTTTGTATTTTGCTACACACCAGCACAGAGAACAATCAACCAAACAAAACATTTCCCTGACCCTAATAGAATGCATTTGATTCACATACTAAATTCACCGTACGCATTAAAACGTGACAAGGAGGCTGAGGATCCAAACAGGGTGTGAATCACAAGGGAGCGCCTGAAGAAACGCACAGCGGAGGACACGCAATACCGTTGCCTCCATAGCAGCGACCTCCCTATTGCTGGCAATAACTGCGACCACAGGCCAAAGCGCTGTCCTGCCGGGATCCAGCCCGCCAAACTGCGCGCTCGGCGTCTGCCCGGCCCGGTTCGTGCCCCACCGAGCGAGCGGTGCCCGGCCCCCGCCGCTCCCCGGCCCCGCTGCCGCCGCTTGCGTGGAGCTGTGCTGCCCTCCGGCGGCGCGCAGCCGGGAGCGGCGGCAGCCGCAGCCGCTGGCCGAGGTGCCCGCCCGGGCACAGGGGCAGGCGGGAGGAGCGGCGGGCTCGGCGCGGCTCGGGGGGCGCGGGCATCGCTCAGCTCGCTGTTTCGCCGAGAAAGGCGCTTTCGCCGCGTCCTTGCCCGTGGCAGCGGGTGGAACTGGGTGATGGCTAAAATCTCTTTCTAACCCAAACCGTTCTGTGCCGCTCATCTTTTCTTTTTCTTAAACATTTCCTTAAACGTTCTCTTGCTGTTCTGCTCCCCCAGTTCCGAAACGCTCTCTCCCTTTGGTGTTGAAAAGCGGATCTGCAGCATATGGCTTCGCGGAGAAGATGTAGGGAGTCAGAGGAACCGAGACACAGTTCTGCTCGCCAGGGAGCTGGAGCGAGAGGCCGAAGCACACATCTCTCCCCTGCTTGCACTCGTCTGGGCCAATATATCTCTTTTGTAAAATTATTTAAAGATCGCATATTTTTACAACATCACCTATATAGAGATATAAATAGCTTGTACTATAAATCAAAGCACTGTAAAAAATATGATTTAAACACTCCTAGGCATGAACATTATAATGAGAAACTACTGGCACTTTATACTACTTAACTCAGATATTTTTAAGCACTGGGAAAGCTGTTCTGATAGCAACATTCATTCACAACTTCATATTTATTGAAGTCACTAAGGAACAACGAGGAACAACGTATGTCATTGGCTCTGCAGTCAAGATCATAAATCATTGCTGTAAAACGAACACAGCTAAGCACCAGATATAGAGCCATTGAACCATAGACTGGTTTGGGTTGAAAGGGACATTTAAAAATCATCTAATTCAATCCCTGATGAGTCCCAAGGGATTGTTGAAGAGAGGAATTACAAAGAACTGTCCGAGAAAAATCCTACTGGATTGATACTAGAAAAATGATTCAATGTTTACATAGAAAATTCTCCCTGGTGCAACATTTCTGTTTTCTTTAGGTAGGAAGAAAGTAAACTGAAATTTTTAAGGACCGTTTTTCAACTCAGACAGTGCAGTCTGTGAACTAGGCAGACATAGAGCAGCACCCTCTATGGCAATGAACTACAGAACCAATATGGATTTCAGTGGAGGGATTAATTCCACAGAGCTTTTATACAGATATAGGAAAGAAACAAGTGCTTCATTGATCCATAACGTTGCCTGAAAGACATGCGCTACCTCATTAGATCTGATAATTTAATAACTGAGTTTGGAGTGTTACTTTGAAATACAGTCACAGCAGTATATACTGAAATCATATATTATCACGTGTAAGATGTGCATTCCGCAAAACGTTGCATTCATCTCAAGGAATCCCCAGGATCTGGGACTATACAGCTCATTTCATCTTTCATGTAGTTCAAAATGAACCTGGAAGCAGTGCATTATATATGTGACTCGAACACATAGTGAGTGTGATGCTCCTCTCATTGAAGCTGTGAAACAATGTATCCATTTTTCAGGAATAGCACCACACACAATCACAAGGAAACCTCGAAGTTATTGCAGGTCTCGTGGAATATACAATACTGATATAGAAACTATGGATGTCTAACAGTGAGGATGTAAAAATAGACTTTATGTTGTGGATATAAACCTAGCACTTCAGCATTTAAGAGCTATGATGGCTTAGGTCAGTTCCACTGGAAGAGGAGCATAGGTAAGATCTGGGTATGTAGGGGTGTGTTTATATATATATATATACGCTAATACACGTGTGGTGCAACGAGCCCATACACCGGCAAGCCTCGGCCGTCCTGGGTGTCCCTGCCCCACGGGCACACGACACCTGCACGCCCGGGCTGTGGCAGGGGCTCCCTCTCCCCGAGGACAGTCGGTGCCGGCCGGGTTCGCCCGGGACCCTGCCCCGGGGGCGCTCGGTGGGGGCTGCTCGAGGGAGACCAGTGCGGGGAGCTCGGGGAGCCGCCGAAGCCTCCCGGGGCTGCGACGGGTCCGGGAGCGGCCCCTCGCCGGGAGGTGCCCGGGTGCCCGAGGGTCGGGCGCGCCCCGCACACCGCCCCGCGCTCCCGGCCGCGGGCTCCGCGCGGGGGCGGCGCGGGCGCGGCGCTGCGGCGGGGCCGCGCCTGCCAGCGGCCGGGAGGCAGCGCCGCCGCTCCCGCTCCGCTCCTGCTGCCGCTCCGCAACTTTCGGGCAAACACTGCCCCCTCGTCCTCGTCCCCCCGCCGGCGGCTGGTAAGCGCCGGGCTCCCGCGCCCGGCCGGGCGGGCGGAGGGCGGCGGGGAACCCCGGCTGCAGCCCCCCGGGCGGGCACCGCCGCGCCCCGCACCGCGCACATGGCCGCGGGAAACTTCGGCCGGCGGACGGGGCGGGGGCAGTCCCGGGGTGCCGTGGGGACCGGGGAGGGGAGACGGGAAGGAGCGGCGGAGCGGGCACGGGCGGGCAGGTGCCACCCTCCGCGGAGCGGAGCGCGTCGCCCCGGGCGCAGTGCGCGGGCGGCGGCGGAGAGTGAGCAGCGGTCTCCGGACAGGTGCGGGCGGGCCGGGGCTGCGGGAAGGGAGCGGCGACCCCGCAGTGCCCGGTGCGGAGCGAGCGGGACCCGCTGCGGGGCAGCGCGGGCCGGGGGGGGGAGCCCCGGGGGGCGGCTTTTGGTTCGGGCGTTTTGCCTTGCGGCTCCGGCGGGGTGGGAGAACAAGTTGCTGAGCGATGTAGCACGGGGGCACAGGGTCCAGGTGGAAAATCCAGGCAATTCCCCTCTGGGTGTGTTTCTTGAGGGCTGTTTGGGGGTTTTTGTTGGGTTCGGGGTGGTTTGTTTGTTTTTTGTTTCGTTGGCTTTTGGGGGGTTTTGTTGTGGTTTTGGTTTTTTGTTTGTTTTTAATAGGGCACAGAGGAAAACGTTAGTGCACAATGCTGAAATTGGTGATCTGGTCGCTGAGGCAGGTATCCAAAAAGCAGCAGTCGCTGGAGCAGCTACATTACTGTCGTTCTTCGTGCTAGCGTGAGGTTTATGTGCCTTTGCGAGGAAGGTCACTTTTTACCCTCTTCCTCCCCCCGCCCCCCCCCCCCCCCAACAGCCCACCCTCCTTTTGCTAAGCCGTGCATCAGCAGCATGAATTCCAAGAAGCAGTAGGTGTTTCTTGGCATTTCAACTGGGATTTTGGAAAGGGAAGCCGGGTATTTAATGGGAAAAAATTGCGATGGAAGGAAAGGATGCGGAGGCTGCACACAGCCCTGGGTTTGCAGGCATGTGGAAGTTGTTGAAATAGGTAAAGGGTTGAAATTGGCATTTGGAAAATGGTGGCTATTTTTTTAGTTACTTGTACCACAGATGAATATTGGGAAAAGCTGGGCCACAAAGAATTTTTCCTGTTTTGCAGTTTGCTGACAGCAGAAGGTAAAACATGTCCTTGAAGATACACAATTTTACATAAACAGCTGATGTTTACATAAGCCTAGATAAGTTTGTGAAAAACGCAGATAGCAAAAGATGCGGTGTTAGCTGAACTCCGCTATCCTGCTCTCTGTCCATGCAATAATTTGTCAATTTTTTGTATTGTTGCAGTGTAAGAACAAAGTGAACAGCTGCACCTTCACCAAAGCAACCACCTGCGTTCCTCTTCTCCTCTGGAATGGACAATGGGATGGTCTCTGACTTTATCATGATCAAAAACTTCTTCCTCTTCTGCGTTTCCATGAGTTTAGCCAGCCACTTCGGGTGAGTTGCCAGTTGCATTTCAATTTATGCTGTGGCTTTTTTAAGGAGCTGAGAAACCTTGGCTCTGTGTGGTACAGAGCAGCTAAGCAAAACAAGCGGGCTTTGGGTTTCATCTTAAGGTGCTGGTGTCAGGGGGAAGGGAGTGGTTTGCTCTCCTGTTCAAATTTGCTCTCTTGTATCAGTTCTTTATGCCTGCTGTGGTGGCACAGGGCAAGGCTTGTGGGGCACAAGGGGCTCAGACCAGGCCTACAGCTGCTGAGTGCTCTGACCTGGGTTTAGAACAGCCGGGGGCTGTGGTGCCCTCAGCCCCTGTGTCTCTGATGTCGGGATCTTGCACCTTCCCTCTCACCTGATGGGTGCTGGTTATAGGCAGCAGTGCAAAAAAACAACCCCAAAACTGCGATAGGGAGACTTGATGCATGTTATTAGCTGGTACAGGCTTTCCTCCTGAGTGACCTAAGATAGTGACTGCTTAGAAGGATGTCTGAATTGGAAACTTGTTAGAATAATTAGAAATTGTGTTTCCCTGAAGCATATAGCAAGAACTCCTGTTTCCTTATTTTGCTTTGGTTGCTTTCCTGACAGTGATATTCTGAAAACTGTATCAAAGAGATGCTCCAACTGTAGGTCTCAGAAAATGAAAAATAAAGTCAGAAACCCTCTATTTATATGTTTTCCCTATACCCAGAGGTCTTAAGAACTTTCTGAATATAAGCTATACAATAGAATCTGGAAAAAGCATTTTCCAAGTGCTTGGGAAACGTAGGTTGATTCTTCTTTGTGGAGGAGAACAATTATTTATGATTTCACCAGAAAAAAATGAATCCTCCCAGTATGCTGATTCACAAGCACACCCATCAATTCCTTGCTATAAGAAGATACAAAATGGAGATGCAAATCAGTTTCTGATTTCAAGCAAACGGATTTGTTCCAGATTGGAACTAGGAGAAAGACCAAACTTTGAGTGGTGACTGTCTATGCTGTAAGCAAAGCTTAGCCTGGTATCCAGCACGTGTCCCGTGCAGGTAGGTGGAAGCCCGTGACCTCAGAGGTTTATATGAGCAGTTGTAGGACTGCGCTCTACAAAGGATGCAAAGAGCTGCACACTCATCTATTCACCTTGGAAAAACTTCCTCCTTCTTTCACCATGGTCTAAGGCACAAGTGTCCCAGGATTTTGTGACAGAATTTAAAAGGGAAGAATGGGACTTGCTTGAAACTTGTCTTTATATTATTGTAGTTTGACAAAGTATTTCCACATTGAGAAAATCTTAGTGACTATAACCTTAAGCCCTTCTTGGTTGTTTGTCATCCCTGTAGAAGGCAGCACATTGCAATAGCTGAGTGTGACCTGCTTGGTGTGTGGGTCTTTTAAGTGTTTATCTCCTCTAACACAAGAATAGATAGATGAGGATGCAAAAAACCCCAAAAGCAAACAACCCAAAACCCAGACAGTTTAACTCCCTTTCTACTCCAAAGCAAATACTGAATCAAAGTCCCAGGTAGAAATCAGTGTGACCTGTAACCTGGCAGATAACCAGAATAGGACAGTTGGAGGAAACTAGGACACTTGTTTTCTGCAAGTTAGTAAAAAAGCTTCTGTGCACTAAAATGAGATCATCACATAAATTCCCCCCACCCCACCCCCCTCGCCCCCCATTTCTGATCCAGTAATTTTAGTCCAGGCCTGCAGAGATAAGCAGCTCCAATTCACTGCACCATTCACACACTGCCTTAGGGCTGAATTTTGACCCTGCTCGAAAGACAGAGGATTCTCCAGCTCTTCTGCTTCAGAGGCAGAAGCAGTTTCAGAGTGTAATTTGCTAAGTGCTTTGGGACTGACTCTTCAGGACGGAGGAGTACAATTAACATGTAGGCTGCTGTATTAACTGCAGGAATCTAATACTGATAACACTTGCTGTTGCTACCAGATTCTTCTTTATTAGCTTCATCCATGTTTCCACTGCCCTGCTATATTGCAGTGAGTTTTGCAATGTGCTAGATAAAAGTGATTGGTCAAAGGAGCACAAATTAAAAATCAAAATACTGTAGGACATTACAGATGAAGGCAGATATTTTTATCCAGTTCTCTATAGTCATTCCATATTTATATTAAATCATAAATACGGTTTTTGCTTACATAGCCAAAGCCACCTTGGGGGATTTTGATGCACAATGCCTGGTAACATAAACAGAAATTATGTATCTCAATCTACTAGGCTACTTGAGAAATCTCAGCAAAAGACTGTGATTAATGTTAAACATAAATGTGTAATGACTATCGAGAATTATCCACATTAGTAGGCAGTAGAGGAGGACTGTAGACATAATTGGTAGCAGCTATCTAAGGAAAAATCACTGAATTAAAATGCAAAGATATAGATGAACTGAGAAGAGGTTTTGAAGTTCCCCCACTCCTTTGGTTTTTGGTGTAATAGTTTTATGAATCTACTTCTACAGAAACGGTCCAGCACGGGTCAAAGCTTTTTCAAGCCTGCTTGAATTCAGCCTTGAGTTGTATAAAGCTCTAACAAGTTAAGGTGTTTTACTTAAGCATTTCAAGGTAGCTCACAATTGTCTCAAAAGTAAACAAAAAAATAAAGCTAGAGAATGATTACAAGTAAAATAAAACCATGGAGGGTATTTTTAGGTGAGATAAAACACTGCTTGTGGGCCCTCAGGGCGCCCAGGTAGTGGCAGCCCTGTGAGGGTTGCTGCCACGGGTGGCTGCTGACACACAGATCTCCCTGAGACCAGGTAGCCCATGGCTGGCTCCAAGCTGGCCAGCTCTTACTTTGCAAGTCTCACACTGGTGATGCACAGTCCTGGTGTGTTTGTGTTTTGGATGTGGAATTTCAGAAATCTGTCTAAGAGCCAGAACCAACAGGGATGGACGTTGTTCATGTACCCACAGTATAGTTGCCATCTGCTAATAATATTTATAATAGCAGAAACACGGAGAACAGAAGATCCCAATTATGTGTAGCCAACGCAGCATTTCTCTGTGCACTCTGAAGAATTCAGTCCATGGTGTGTCTGTATTTTCACATACTTCTTCTCCAGCTCACAGCCGTTATTACTAAGACCATAATCCTGCTATTTAGGCAAAACATACCTCTCCTTCGGGCTGTTATTTCAAGTTAGTCTCTGCAGCCCTAAGCAGTTAGTTCTGCTGGGATACCTCATTTCAAATACTTGTGATGCTAGGGAGTTCTTCCTCATATTTTTAAAGACTAATTTTGTAAGAATTATTGTATCCTTATGCAGTCATGCTTGTCTGTTTGTTTTTTTATTCTGCCTTCCTTTCATTCTTCATATCTCCAGATAGCTTTTGGAACCCATTAGACAATTTTAATAACTGGAAAACTAAATTGCTATCTAGAGCTGCGTGCAGGAGGCAGTCAGGTATCAGTCAGTCCCACGGCCAAACAGCTGAACAGCTTCAGCATCTCTGGCCTGTCAGCTGGCCAGAGAGCAAGAGTCCCTCAGGCCATGCAGCTCTGCTTGGTGCAGGAGGAGCCCTGGCCTGCAGTGCCTCCCAGTGAAGCTGCAGGTCAGTGACCTGGGGTGCTGAGGGTGCTGGAGGTGTTCAATGTCCCTGGAAGCAGTTCAGGACATCAAAAGGGGCATTAGGATGTCGGGGGATGGGGAGGACTGTAAGATGTCACCCTGTGAGAAACAGGCTTTCACTGCACTGCTCGCAAATTGCTCCTTCCCAGAAGGCAGTAAAACACTGCTCTTGCTAAACAAAAGAATTATTTTTTAAGAATCTGAAAATAGTTTTAAAATTTCATCATTTTAGTCAGTTCTCTGTTCTAAAAAGAACAGAAAGAATTGAGTCTTCAGTGCACAAATTCACAAAATCAACATTTTTAGATCTCAAGAATCCATACAGAATGGGGTGGCAAGAAGCTAACTTAGAAAAGTAAATCAATTTCCTTTGATGTCTGGCCAGCTGGCTTTATTCAAAAGTTTGTGTTCTCCACTATCTTCCACAAACTATTAATTTGTCTGAAGTTCAGATATAATTGCAATCCTATTAAAGCAAGTTATTGGAAATACTGCTGTTAAAAGAGAGAGAGTAAAATATATCTTTCAGTCGTAAAATACTCTTCAGTTATTTTTTCAGAAATTCTTACCTTTTCTTTTTAAAGAAGTTGTGGGAAAATCATTAAATATGTACCATACTTTTTCTTCTTATTACAACTAAACTGTGAGTAGTACCTACCATGATTCTGACTAGATGGCAAAAAAGACAATGTTGTTTAAAGTGGTAAAATATGAAGTTATCAGAAGAGGTAGCTGAGCATCTTTAGAGAGTTATTACATTTTACACTGATGGGCCCCTTCTCTGGCTTCTGATTTTTTCAGTTACCCTAAAATTGCAATATTAAATAAATGTGATGAGAAGTATTCCTGGTTGGTTTAGTTTATGTTCAATAATGAGCTTTAAATGCAATTATCTCTGAATTTTCCTAGCATTTCCCTAAGATTCTTTTCTAGGTTTATTTTTATCCCTAACCAAAAATGTCTGCTATAAAAACAATAATGTGCTTACCTACTAATATGTTGATAAAACCTAATCCTTAGCTGTGTGCAAATAATTAGTTTAGGGTATGTAGCACCTATTTCTCTCTATTCATTGAGCTATGTAGTATCTAATATATGTAACTTGCATGTAACTTTGCAAGTAGAGTTTACATGTCTTTTTACATGTCACTAGAATCTCAGCCCTAACTCCAAAACATGCATTTCACCAGCAATCTCAATAATAGAAATTACATGCTAACTTTCTGTTAAGACAGAAAAAGTCACACTTACATAAGAGCAAACAGCAATCCGTCTACAAATGCAACTTCACATAATACTGGCATTTCACTGAAATTTGGAATCAGATCCCTTCTTTTCTGGGGGAAGTGATCTGCCAAATCTAGATTGGATTGCAGTTTTGCAGAAGTGCAGACTTTTTACTGGTCTTCACCATAGTTGTTTCTCCATCTTTTTCCTTTATTAATTAGATTTTGTTTTGAAGAAATAAAAGTATTTCAGTATATGGGGTGTGTGTACTGTTCCTGTGAAAGACGTACATAGCTGAGATAGAAGGAAGCAGCATTAATTACTCTTGTTAGATTGAGAGGAGCAGTTCTGAGAATTAAGTTTATTTTGTCCCATCCCCACAGAAATAGTTCAATGGAAATCCTCCCTCAGAGTTCAATTGGCTTTGAATTCAGCCATAAGCACTAAAAATAACAAGCTTTTTCAAGAGCAGAGAAACTAGGGAAGCTTTGTGTCCTGTGCCCCCAGCACTGCATCTTTGCAATAATCCCAGCACTGCATTTGATATCCCTTGTTCCCATCTCCCATTGCAACACCTACATTTTACTTGCACTGTCCTTTTCCCCAAAATCTTTCACAATGACCCTGTAAATCTCCTCCATATCTCTTAATTGTCAGAGAGGAGGGGCGCTGGTCTTGCTGAGGCTGTTTCGGAGCTACGTGCATACTGAGTGGCCCAGTCAGGGAGCCAGAGGGAATAGATGACTGCTAACCTCACATTTTTACTTAATGAGGCACTAATTTAGATTGCTCTCCCCTTGTCTAGTCACAGCTTCTCATGAAACTTGTAGGAATGAAATGAAGTTTGATCTCTCTGCTTCTTTGTCAGATGCACTGGAAAATGAAAATGGGTTCCTACGTTGATGCGGTGTAGCAGGCAGACAGCATGATGCATATCTCTTTCTTATGAAAAAGAAAAGATAAAATAGATGAGAAAAGTCAAAAATAGTATTCTAGGTGTACTGGATTTTCATGCTTTATACTAGGATTTTATCAAAGCATTCGTTGCGGTTGCTGCATTTGAAGAAAGTCTCTAAGTTCTGTCTCCTCTTTGCATTTGTTAGGCTGCTCCTTGTGAATATTCACTTTTAAATGGTGAATGCCTTCAATTGCAATTGACAAAAAAGTGTACAGTGTTTTTTCTGGAATGGTCCAGCCTGAAAACATGTCTAATGCTTCTGTAATCAGTTTGCATCTGCTGGATTAACTTTCTTGTCTGCCTCAGTTACTCACAAGAGGTTGTGGTCACAGCAAAGGAAACAGAATTAATTTGGTCTTTTGACCATGGAGATGAAAGATAGGCAAGATTTGTGGCTGCGCCTCCACCTGCAGCAAGGAGAGATCCTTGGTGGCCTTGGGCTCTGCAGCGTGGAGCTTGCTGAGGGTTGCAGCAGTGCCAGCTGCACTCAGGTCATAAGAAACCTCCTCAAGGAGGTGTTTTCATGGGCTTCAATGTTTCAGGGAATCACATCTGTGCTCCCTCGACCTGACCTTACTCCTGTGTCCTGAGAGGCTTTGCAATTCCTTCCTCTTCCAGCAGAAGCATACAAACTGTAAAGGGAACGAGCTGGGTCTGTGAGGGTGTACATGGCTGAGGGCAGCTTGTTCTGAGCTAGGTCTGGTGTTATTAAAACTTCCAGATGCACCACAGGGGCGTCAGTGAAGTCTCATTAGTGGAAACCTGACTCAGGTAAAACCAGGTTGAGGTCCCTTTGTCTTTCTTTGTACAAATCCTGTTCTGTTAGGTAAGGCAACCACGTATGTTACAAGTATTCTGCAAGGAAAGCTGTTCAGAGAGATGCTCAGAGCTTCTCTATTTATTTACAGATTTATATTCCTGGGGACTGGTAGTAAATAAACATGGATTCTATTTATTTATTTAATTTTTTTTTATCTCTGGATGACTGGATGAGTTCAGGTTGCTGAGTGTAAGCTATTCCTGCCTGCTGGCAGGGTGCATGAGGCAGGGAACAGTTCCTGGTGGGGCGGTGTGCCCTGTCACAGCTGGAGGATTTGCTGGTGATCTCAGCAGAGGCTGAATCATGAATAAGTGCCTAGTGTGAGCTGTCTTAAGAGATGCTCATTGCTTGCTGCAGGTGAAGCACGCTTGTGGATAATCTCCCTTGTCTATTCTTTAGGTAAGCAAAGGCATTAATAAGCAGGGGATTCTCCTAAGCATCTTTAAATGAAAATCAAACAGATATAAAAATGTGAGTTGTTAGTTGTGCTGTGAGCAGCTTCCTAGGTCTGAACCATGGATAAAATGATGAAATAAAAAAGAGTTCGGAATAAAAACAAATCTGGCCCAAAAGATATGGAATGAGGCCCACTACACATTGCTGTTATTTGCATACTACAAGGAAGAACTAATTTATGCAAAAGAGAGAGGAGGAGTGAAGAACTGTGTTTTCTGTACAGCAGTATGTTTTTCAGATACCCCAGTGATACCCCAGTGGGATTTTTCAGTGTAGTGGGAGTTTGTTATCCTCAAATAAGGTCACAGTTCATCCTTTGTTCTGGCAATAAATTATAGAAACTTTGAAAATTAGAAGCTATTTGGCATTTAAAGATTGAACAGCACCTTCAGGCATACTTGAAGGTGCATCTCCAGGCAAACCTGTGCTTCTCATGTAGCTCTGCAGCCAACTGATGTAGTTCCCAAGGAATGGAGAGCTAACCTTAGGAAAACCAGTAACAGTTCTTGCCAGTAGTGTGACCTGACCTTGTTCCCTGCCGTGGATGGAGCCATGCCAGCTCTGGGGAGGTGGTGGGGCTGATGTGGGAAGGGATAGTGCAGGGGGCAGGAATCTGCCTGTGCATTACAGGCAAAGATCAAAGGACTCCGGTGTCCCCTGATCCCACATCCCATGGTTTTCCCTCCACGGCCTGGGTCATTCTTTGGGCCCTCCTCCAAGGAGAGCTATTTACACGTTTATACTAATGAGGAAATAAAAATGGCTGCAGCTCCCTGTGCTGTTCAGGAGCAGCAGGAGAGGAGAGAGCCTTGGAGGCTCCATCACAAAGTACGCTGGAGACTGAAGCCCCTTGAAACCAGCATGGCTTTTGATGTTTCCTTTTTTTTGTTTAAAACAGCTTTTCACAAACGCCAACACCATCAGTAAAAGAGGAGGCCAATGATAACATCACTATATTCACCAGGATCTTGGACGGTCTGCTGGACGGCTACGACAACAGACTGCGCCCAGGACTGGGAGGTAGGATAACCTGCTGTCCCCTGCTGGGCAGGAGCATTGTCCTCTCAAGGTGTCCTCTCAAGTGGCTACCTGCTCTTGGCTGTGACAAGGGACTTGTGTTTGATTGACTAAACTAAGTCCAGAAAGCAGATTTGTCTCCTAGCAAATGGGGCACGAGAAAAAGGTTACTGGAAGTCATGTTCTTCAGTCACTCAGGTCATCTGAGGTTGGCTTAGGAGAGCATCTGTGATACATTTTTTTCTGTAATTGAATATGGTTTGGGTTTTTCTTTCTGGTATTTCCTAAGGTGAGCAAGACATTATGCTAGCAGGTTGCTGCAAGATTGCGTCACTGGTCAGCCTGTATAAAATTATGTTGGTAATGCATATCTCTTTTAAAAACAGATCCCCAAACCATCCATATTTAGACAAGTACAGCAAATGTGTATTGATATGTCTTTTTGATAACCTCTACAGCAGCTATTTTAAAACAGTAGCATGTGAATAGTGGTTGCCATCCTAACCTTGTTGAGCCCTCCCTCAGCTCTCTTTCCCCCAGATTTCTCTCATTTTCTACCCATGTGTAAACCATCTGTTATGTTTCTTCCTGGCCCTTTTTTAATCTGGCTACCCCCACCCCTTCCTCTTGTGAGACCAACACATTGCTTTCATCCCTTTCTCTCCTTCTCCTCTCACTTTACACAGAGATACTTGAAAATAGGGCTCGATGCTTTTTATCTTATATAACTTCTGAAATTTCTACCCTTAAATTAAATTAGACCTGGATTTGAAAAGATGCCAGAAGGACTTAAAGACTTGAGGGTAGAAATAATTTGACCTAACTTTGGACATCTCTGATAGATGTCTGGAATCAGGCAGGTCACCCAAGCCAGCAGGGGGGAGTAGTTCCTTCCAAGATAAACTTCATCTGGTCCTGAGGTAGGTATTGCATAAGTGCTGGCAGTGCTAACTGACAGCCCAGAAAGCCAATCCCATCCTGGGATGCATCAAAAGAAGAGTGGCCAGCAAGTTGAGGGAGGAGGTGCTTCCCCTCTGTTTTTTTAAGTACTGTGTCCAGCTCTGGAATCTTAGCATAAGAAGGACACGAACCTGTTGGAGTGAGTCCAGAGGAGGCTACTAAGATGATGAGAGGGCTGGAGTACCTCTCCTGTGAAGACATGATGAGAGAGTTGGGGTTCTTCACCCTGAAGAAGAGAAGGCTCCGAGGGGACCTTGTATAAACCTTCCATTGCCTAAAGGTGCTTAGAGGAACGATGGGGAAGGACCCTTTATCAGGGAATGACAGGATGAGGGGCACTGGTTTTAAAGTGGAAGAGGGTAGATTTAGATTAGGTAATAGGAAGAAATTCTTCACCTTGAGTGTGTATGAGGCAGTGGAAGAGGTTTCTCAGAGAACCTATGGATATGGATCTGTAGAAGTGGTCGAGGCCAGGTTGGATGGGGCTCTGAGAAACCTGATCTAGTCAAGGGTATCCCTGCCCATGGCAGGGGTTGAAACTAGATGATCTTTAAAGTCCCTTCCAACCCAAACCATTCCGTGTCTCTATGATCAAAACCTGTCTGTCAGAGGAAATGCACCCTTGAAAGGCTGGTTTCTTTCTGTTTGTAGGAACAAAGCCTGGACTCCCAGAGGTCAACAACTGCATTTGAACTGGGATGAAATGCCTACTCAAGCATGCTCTTAATTTCAGTCTTTTGGGGATTTTTGACTGATTCAGAAATTAATAGAAATAAGCATTGCCAGTAGGTATTTTAAAGCAATTACTGATGCAGAGCCTATGTTTATTACAGAGAGAATAACTCAGGTGAAAACAGACATCTATGTTACCAGTTTTGGTCCTGTGTCAGACACAGAAATGGTAAGTTAGCATGTGGCTGCCAGCTTGGTTGTATTTATTTTGCTCAAGTCATTTTTGGAAGCATCAATTCTGTTCAGATCCTGCAATACCTTGAGTGTTTCTTTGTGCCAGGAATACACCATTGATGTTTTTTTCCGACAAAGCTGGAAAGATGAAAGGCTGCGATTCAAAGGACCTATGCAACGCCTCCCTCTTAACAACTTGCTCGCCAGCAAGATCTGGACCCCAGACACTTTTTTCCACAATGGCAAGAAGTCTATTGCTCACAACATGACAACCCCAAACAAACTTCTGCGCCTGGAGGATGATGGCACTCTGCTGTACACCATGAGGTAATAGCCAGGGTTGATGTGTTCTGATGCTGATTTCCAGATAACTACATTTACTTGTGGGGACCATCACTTTCTACACTCCTAGTAGAGCCAGGGAGCCAATCTTTCACACATATTTGTATGAATATCAAGAAAAATGAAAAATATAATTGTAGCCTTCAAGTACAGATTAATTAGTAGCTTCTGAATAGTGCTAGTGCTTAACTATTTCTTTTGATTAAATGGAAAGCATATTCTCAACAGATTTGATGATTCAGTTCAGCTTTTTTAAGATGATCTGTTCTCTCTTACTGTTTGTGTTTGCAGCTGTAGTGCAGACTGCAGGAAAACAGTATCCAAGACCAGAAACTGAGACTTTGTTCTGGGGCAGTACATCTTGAACTCTTGGAGCTTTTGTTATATATTTTTTAAAGTAATTTGACTGATAGTACTAAAAGGCAAATGATCATAGGGATAAATGACATAAGATAGCAGCACTCTGAAGCTGCTTTAGCAAGTACAATCCTGCAAACAAAGCTGGGACATTATATTAATGAGGAGCAAATAAGTGTTGCAGATCTTCAGAGGTGTACTCCTCTTCTGATTTGAGTATACTGCCAAGAATCATCATTGCATAATGCAGATAGAAGATATAACATCAATGATTTTAGATGTCTGAAATCTTTTCAGGGCAAATCCCACATCAGTGTATGGAAATTTGCTCATTAAAGGTAATTAGCCTCTAATAATTAAGACTGCTGTCTATCTTCAACAGGGTTTTCTCCAAGACCATAGTCAAATGGACAACTTGAAAAAGAGATAAAAGAAAAAACCTACTGAGCAACAGAGGGTTGTTCTGAACTTTCCCTAGACGAGCCCAGAGTGGTGCCTGAGACCCAGCAAAGTGCTCAGGAGCCTGAATTTGGGCATTGAGATGACTGGGTTTTCAGCAGGCAGCCCCCAGCCTTGTGTGGGAAGCTGAGCTCCAGTGCTGTGTCCTGCTGTGGGGCCACACAGTCCTGCACGTGACAGGGCAAGTCCCAGCCTCTCTCATGGTTAAGACTTGTTGAGGCTCAAGAGGGTTGTTCTTCTGTACACAGGGGCCTGGAGCTTCCCAGGTTTCATTTCAGGTATTTCAGACATGTTTGAGTTTTTTGAGTCTTAAATCCCTTATTCTGGAAGGAAAAGGAGACACAGGGTATCCTTACATGCATCCTTACAGCTTTAGACCATCCCAGTTGTAACTACATTAGCACTAAAGGGACTTAGACATGATGGAAGTCAGGTTTAAAAGAAGGAAAAACCATCCTAAGTTTCTCTTCTACTATGTGTGTTGCTGTACTTACTAGCCCCAAATTAGTGATCACCGCAATAATAAACCAAAAAATGTGAGGATGCATGGACACACTTGAAAGTCCAAATAGCTATCAGAGAAACTTTACAAGAAAAGGTAGTAATGCCAGCCTTAAAACCAGTCTCACTGCTGCATGGACTACGTAATTCCCACTCCAGAGATTGCAGAAGGGGCAATTCCCAATTATCTTTGTAAATTAGTTGTGTAAGTGAAGTCCAGATCAGACTCACGTTCAGCCAGGAGAAGAACCTTACGTTGTGGGGCAGATTGCACAATTTCAGCACAAGCACTGGTTTTTGCAGTGTTAAGCACATGCAGTGAAGCCCAGATTTATGAGGTGAGGAGCTAAGCCACCACAGCTAGCAGAGTGAGACCTGGCTGAACTAGACCTAGGCGAGCTCATCACTGAATCTGAGTTACTCTGTCAAAGTGTCTCTCTGGTGAAAATGGCACAATATTTTCAGGGTACCCACAGGTACCCTACTGAGGAAAAGCTCAACATATGCAGCTGGAGAAAAATATGGATGTGACACAGACTTTTTCATCATCCCACTCCTTTTCTCCTGATTTTTTGGGATTGATGATTTTGTAGACTACAGAAAGAACAGAATGTTTTTGCAATCTGAAAAACCATGCAACATAACTTTTCTTGTTAGAATATTGTCGGTGGAAATGAAATTTCTACTAACCACAAGATATGTGATAAGAAATAGAGTGTAAAGCTTTTAAATCAGCTTGCTTTCCACCATCACAGGGAAAAACTTTCAAGTGTCTATCCCTTCTGCTTAAACATGAGTCAGGAGCCTGCTTTTGTAACATGCATGGAGCTGTGCTCCTTTAGAAGCAGAGCCATTCTGTGCCACAGGGTGGCTTGAGGGTCCCATCCCAACCAGTTCAGAGGTGACTGTGACAAGTAGCCAGCCCTTTCAGCTTCCTTGAGTGTCCTTAAAAAGCTAACAGCTAGCAGAGTTACCTAGGATGGCATTCCTTGGGAAGACAGACAGCACTGGCCTTTTTTGGGGGGGAGCTGCTTGTCTCAGTGGTAGTGCACTGTGAAGTACTGAGCTTCAGCTGAGGCTTGAGCCCCAGTTCCTGTAGCTCCCATCAGGCTTACTCAGTTCTCAAGATCTGGGGATGTGTAGACAGCCCTCTGTTAGCTCTGCATTCTCCTCGTTTCCAAGGAGGAATTGCGAGCTTCCCAGACTGTACGTAGGAGTATTCCGTGTGGGGAGGATTGGACCCTCTGTCATTGACAGAGATGCCTGAATTGCTTTTGCAACCTTGCATCTGGCTGCCTGAATGAAGGGGAGGAAAGCAGCCGAGCCAATGCTGACCTTCCATCCTATTTCACTTCCAAATATACCAAGTATGAGCAGCTGAGCAAACTCCCAGCTTTAGTTCTTGTCAGGACATACGTTTCCATGCACACGTGTTTACTTATAAAGAGAAATGCGCACCTCGCACATTGCATTTGAGGATGCGTTGTCTTGGTCGGGAGTTGATGGGATGTGTGTTGCTAGGGAAATCTGATAAATGGGCTTCTGTATATCTGTGGCATTAAAGCCCTTCTGTGTGAATAAAGGAACACAACATGTCCTCTAGACAGATTTCACAGACAGCAGTGTTCTCTGTGGGGAATGATTTAATAATTCTGCTTGTCTTTCACTTGGGAGGACCTATTAGTTTTATTTCACTAATGGGATTTACAAATGAAGCGCTCCTGAATGGAGCACTGCAAATTCTGTTTCGGCCCCTAGAGGGGAGTATTGTCTGTAGCTCTACTTTCAAATTTTTTTTACTTTTTTTTTTTTTCAGTAAAAGCAGTGTTATAAAAAGCCCTACAAAACATACTTCATATTTCACTATATAAATAGCTTTGTGAATGAAGCTAAAGATTAGGTTCTTTAATTTTAAAAAATTAAAATGTATTTAGTTTATCTTATCTGAGAAATAAATATTGTAAAAAGTAGAAATTTTGTTTATTTTGAAAAATTGCAACAGTGACTTAACATTTTCAGGCTAAGAAGAGAACCATCGTGTTTCAGTGAGCTGCTTTTTTTTTTTTTTTCTCAGTGGGAATTGGCTGTAAAGACAGAAGCTTTGATAAACTTTGCTGTAGAGTGCCAGAAAAAAATGCTGTGAAGAAAAGAAGCCTAAAATTATATGAAGTAGAGCATGCTCACTAGAGCTAAACTTTTGGACCCTAAATTAACTTTTGGCCAGCAGCTTTTACACATTTTTTAAATGGTTTTCTATCAGCTTGTAGATAGTGAAAAATCTTTCTTGTGCCTTCACAAAAGCACTCCTTAGAACTCCATTCTTACTGTCATTTTGAAAAGATCCCAAATCCCTTTTTTTACCACCAGGGCTTCTAAGCGTCTGATATAATCTGAGAATTTAAGTAGGACATAGTCATGTATCTGAGGAGTGCACAAACAGATTTTTCCCATGTTATTATGGTGACTGAAGGTTGTCAGAGAACCTGGGAGAGTTTACAGTAAAATCTGTCCCAATAATTTGCATATGAATATTTTAACAGCTGGAGAATGCAGACATTCCTCAGCATGGTGTTAAAAAAACTCCAAAATTTTTAGTACAGCCCTGAAATTCTTTTATCTTTCCTGCTCCAGACAGATATTTGCAATTCAGCAATGTGTGTCCACTTGATGGCAGCATAACCCTGCTGCTTGCTCTGCTGTAGTGGACACGCAGGCTTACCTAGGCTGAAAATATTGATTCTTGCATTAGCACTTAGTGTTAAAATTGTATGTGAAAGTGAACACATGTCCTGGGTGCATGTTAGCACTAATTCTGCTCTGCCATGAAGGACTTGGATTAGCAACCTGACCATTTTATGCTCTAGAGTTATTGAGCATAAAACCAGCTGACCAGAAGAAATGGGAAAGCCAGGGTTTGTTTGTTTGTTTGTTTGTTTGTTTGTTTGTTTGCTTGCTTGCTTTAACAGGAAAATTATTCTATGAGAAATGTGTCCGTTCTCAAGCTCTGACTTTGCCAGACATAAGTTTGCTAGGGTGTCCACAAGCGACAAGTGACCAGCAAATCTATGATTTAAAACTAATTCTCAGTTTTCCATCAACCAGATGTTTAGATGAGAACATTTCTGTTCAATCTGAATGTGATTTTTCTTATTTCTTATTTATATCTACAGAAAAGGATCTGTCAGTGCTTTTTAGGTATTGTATAAATATTGCAAAACTAATTACAAGCTATGAAGACATACAAATACACATTTCCTTTCCCTGTGTTAGACTTGCTGCATTTTCTTTTGTATTCAAGCTTCAACCTGCCTGAAGCTCGAAAAAAAAAAAAGTGATTTCTTTACATTGGGCTGAATCTTGCAGAGTGATGAAAAATTGCCATGGTGGCAAGGAATCTCAGCTGCTTTTCGTCAATTCAGATTTTGACAGAGCGAGAGAAAATAGGGATATGTGAAGTGAAGGGCCCTTCCCTGAGGATAGCAGCAGGATTCTTGTTTAAACACCAAGTCTCTCGGTTCCCCTCACTCTGTTTTGGTTGCACATTGCCCCATTTCTCAAAAGTTGTCCTTCAAGGAACCACAATTTGTTGTTTTCAAAAATCCAGGGCTGGAGTTACTCACAGGGAGAGGAAGGCATCAGAGCAGACTGTGGTGTAATTAATTCAAAATGGGCAATTATGGCCAAATATAATCCTAATGTAGATTGTGTGACAATGGCCTATTTTGCTGGTAATGAAAGTGTGCAGAGCCCCACAGAGATCTCCATCACAGAGATGGGAACTCACACAGCAAGGGCAGAATTGATTAAAAGACAAAACCCAAACCAGAACTGGCATGTCCATGGAGAAGGGGGATGCTTGCTTGGACTTTGAGGAGCTACAAAATCTACAACTTTATAAAGTTCCAGGTCTGTGCTGAGCTCAGAGGCAGACTCACCTTCCCTTTGGGGTTAGCTAGTACAGTTTCTGCCAAATTCCTTTGTGTTACACCTGCTTTATAGGCATGAGCCAGCAGGGCTGGCATGCATGTACGGGGTGACTGAACAGAACCTGGAAGGAAGCAGTGCCCTGACAGGTGCCTCCAAGCACCCAGGGAAAGCACAGGTGCTTTGGTGACTCTGTACCAGCCCAATCTGCTTCTGAATCTGGGGGCTTTCAAAGTACCTGATAGATGCTGAAGAATTGTTATGGCTCTGCTGTCTTTTTTTATTGTTAGGGGAGGATAACATTACAGTGGACTCCCTGGTCATTTCACTTAGACTGAAATTAGTATCTTCGTCTGCCTAATCAGAAATACCATGCTCTGAAGTACATTATATTTGTGCTGAAACATCCAGTGAGTAATCTAAAATACACCAGGCAGGGTGGGTGGGATTCACCTAATTCTGTTCATCTAACCAAGTAGTGTTGGTGACTGCAGCCAAGCGTCTTGGCTAAGATTTGCTCCCAGTGCAGGAGAGAGAATTACTTATGGAGTTAGAAGCCTACATTATTTCAGATGTCTACTTCAGTAATGAAATTAAAAGAGGCTTATTTCTCTCCACTCACAATTTCAGTGGCAGACAAAGGAGTACAGTGTAACTAATACTTTTGTTTAGTCACATGAGTCTCATCTTAGTTATTTCCTTTGGTGTTTCCCACCTCCACTTCCAGTTCCGTAGCCTGGAAGTGGGTATTGTGCCAGCCACCTAAAGCTATGGGATGTTCTGGCCAGCAGCTGGTCCTGTAGCTTCTTTGTGGAGGACTCATACACTTTCCTCTCCATGCAACCTAAACCCAAGGTTGTGCAAGCGTAGAGCATCTGAACACATAAACTGGGTTCAGTCCTCCGCTTTTGTCCAGGTGGGTGTAGGAGAGAATATGGTGCACCTTGAGAGGAGCTCTAGAAACAAATGTCACTGGGAGATTTGGTCCTTCCTTCTCTGAGGTTGAACTGTAGCAAACAGGTGATTAAGCTGTAGCAGATGCTAGCACTGGTGGTGGTATAAATAGCAAACAGATGGTAAATTGAGGCCTGTTTAATGGCTATTTATTATGTTAAACAGCTGAGGAGTCATAGGGTTCTTTTCCTGGAGCAGTGGAAACCCACAGTCTGACCCTTTACCTGGCCCTTCATGGCTGTATTGATCAGGAGCATGTAGCATTTCAGAAGCAAGGCAAAAACTCCCCAGATGGTGACATCCTGCTTGGATGGCTAAACAACTTTCTTCATGTACAGTAAGGTACATACACATAGGGATGTGCAGGTTTTCCCTCTAATCCAAATCACTGCTTCCCTCTCTTGCAGAGGTGTGGGGTGCATGAATGTTACACAAAAGGCAGGAGATTATGATGAGGTGTGACCTTGGAGGTAAACCTGAGATGGATAAGAGGAAGCTGCAGTTAAGTGCAAGTGGATGAAAGGAAGCTGTGATGGTTTTGAGCTCTAGGTCTGAACCGTGGATAATGACCAAAGATTTTAGTTCTGTATCTTGGGTTGCCAGGTCATAATCCTTCCTACCTACCCTTCCATGTCTGTGCGTCCCAATCTAAATGTGAGAGAGCCCAAATGGGCTGGTACTGCCCATCTGGTGTCTGCTCCTCATCCCTCCCCCTACTCTTATTTCTAAATCCAGATAATTTTTCTCAGTAGAAAATACTTCATGTAGTTTATGCCTGTCCATAGAAATGTAAAGGGTCTGCAAACTGGGAGGAAGCAAGAAGATGTCAGTGCAGTGAGGTAGGCTTCATCCATGGAGGAACACATGCCATACTGACAGGCAGAAATGGAAAAACCAAACCCCTTTTGGACAGTCAGAAAACCTGCACTGATCAAATTGCCTAGCAGGTGATATCAAAATTGAGGGACTGTCCATCACAGTCCTTAGCCTTCATAATTTAGTGTGATTTCTATGCTCTCCTCTTTCTCCTGTACTTGGGTTGTCTTCCACTGAAAGCAAAGATCAGATGTGCAGTTGACTGGCATCAGGTATTGCTGGCTGGTTCTGCCAGTAACTGGGACTGGCCCCTCTTGAGAGCCAAAAAGAAGCTCACAGTTCAGTGTTACTCAGCACTTCAAGAACAACTGTGTTTACTGCAGTTAGCTCCTTCTTGAACCTGCTGTCAAAAAGCCATGCAGACAAGGAGATTATAGTCAAAACGTGTAGCATGGCCAGACCTGGGGAATGTGTGGCCTGGCAAAACGAGGTGTGGGCTGGCTGAGATGTTGTTTCCCATTTCACCTCCATCAACAACTGCATCAGCTTCACAGCATTGCTAGACCTAGTTAGATTTTTGGGTTTTAATTCAAGAATTCACTAAAAACAGAAGCTGCTGCAGCGGAGAGGTTTGGAAGCCTTCTCATAGGGTGCCAAAAGAGAATTCATCATGGATAAGGGACCATAAAGAAGAGAAGGCTTGGAGAGGTTTTTAAGTTGAACTATCCAATAGATGGGTGTGATACTGTGCAGAGCATTCAGAGCTGCATAGCCATTTTGATCTAAAGTTTCTTTAGGAAAGTAAAGTTTTTAGGAAGAGAACCTGAAGAAGGAATTGTCTGTCTGTTAAAAAGGTTGGGGTTTTTACTGCACTAGTTAGTCTGATAAAAAACCAGAGCTTTTTCCAGCGAGTTCTACCTTGCTTAAGACTTCATTAGATAACTTGCATGGCAAGGTTGGATAAGCGTAAACTCACTGCTTCATCCATTGGTTTTATGCACTTAAAAGAAATACTGGAGAATTAAAGGTATTACCTTTACTATGAATGTCTGCTTTGCGAGTCTTTCTGTAACCTCTCAAATCCATATAATGTAATTTGTGTGTCCTATTGGCTACTTCATTGCCTTTTTCTGTTTTTCCTGTGTCTAGAGGTTGAATGTATCCCCTGCTCCTGTCTAAGAGTGTGCTCTGGGTATGTCAAGGTATTCCACATGCAGGGAGGTCATTCTTATAGTGGCACAGCTTTTGAGATCAATTCTGCCACCTCAGATCACATCACAATAACTTAGTCTTCAGCACAGTTAATCTAGGCAAATAAAGTCTTGTTTTACACTTCAGCAGGAGCTGTACTGAGGATTTTGTTTGCTTAAAGTGAGAGTTTTTCTGTCAAGTACATCATACATCTGAATTATGTATTCACAGCTCCCAAAAGCATCTATGACTGGAGCTCTCAGTCTGGAGCCCTAGTCCCTTCCCTGTAGCATTTTAAAGGGCATTTCATTGTCACATAATGATAGCACATCTCAGCATCATAGCAAAGTTGGGATATGGCAGTATTCTTGGCAGAGTGGTTATGAAGGTAAAATGGGCTAAGACAGAAATTTCTCCAGAGCACCTCACTGTAGTTCTTAGCTTTGCTTTCTGTTCTCTGTTCACTTTATTTGGTGTATTGCAAAGAAATCAGTGTTTATAAGTAGGAAACAGTGGTGAACTGCCTCCACATCCCACACGGATATGCAGATCAAAGCTCTGAATCTGTATTTTGGCCTTTTTTCCAACAAAGTGATGGAAATCCATAAGGAAAGCAGTGTTTGAGTTGCTTAGAATAATCACTTCTTTCCCCATGAGCCAGCTGCAGACAGTCACCCAAGCAGGGGCAGTTTCAGGGTGACTCTTACAGCCACTGTGTTTCCAGGGGTCAGCATCTGTCCACATTGTAAAACTTCTGTGTGGTGTTCTGTAACCCACTACCACCAACAGGGTTGTTAGGACTGTATGGCAAGTGCTTCAGAACCAAGAAAGGTCCTTCTATATATTTATGTGGGTGAGGGTAGTGCACAGAAATAAATAACTAAATAACTAAAACCAGAAATAAATAGCTAAGAAGATGGAGCTGGTTTGGGGATGAGTCCACATAGGCAGAAAAACTCCATATCTCTCTGGCCATAGTACCTTAGTGCCAACAAAAGTATTTCTGTGCCCCCTTCATCTGTAACTCTTATTATTCAACATTTATCTTAAGTTCTCCCAAAAGCCACTGGTGACTGCCTTTCTGCTCCCCTCTCATTCTAGAGCTCTCTGTTTTAAATTTTTTTTCACATTAAATTTAGTAGCAAATAACTTTTGATAAGCAATAGCAAGTTTTGCAGCTGTCTGTGGCTCCCCGGGCAGGTGACTGCCCTCAACTCCTGCCTGGCAGCTGCAGATAATATGTTGGAAAATGTTTCCTGCACTCACAGGGTAGGAGAAGGATGCTCAGTCCCCCCTCTCTTGACTTGCAAGTAGGAACAGATGCTCCTTGCATTGAGGAGATCATGGAAACAGGGGTCCCTGCAGTAACCTAAAACAGGGTCTTGCAGGACAGGGTGCCTCCTCTCTCAGGGGCTGCTACTGAGGGTTTCTCACCTCAGCTTGTAGCACACTAACTCTAAATGTCTGCCTCCCTAATAGCTGAATTTATTTCCTTGCCGCATCCTTGATTTTAACACCTCCTTCTTTTCCCTCTTGGTAAAAAGGAGAAATCTCTTGAAAGCATTGTCATGCTTAATTTCCCAGTGGAAATGGTTGAAGGTGACTTTTCTGAAGTGAACAAGTCTTGCTGCTTGAATTGTGCTTTTCTTAGATATTTGTTTATGTGTCTTGAAACAGAATGTCACTAATCACTTTATGTTCTTGAAGGCTATATGTTACGAAGCTTTGATAAAGCTTTCATGTACATTTATAGGTGATAGATTAAATAATTTGTAGACCTAACTTTATTTTTTTTCAGACAGTGAAGGTACACAATAGCATTTTGTTGGTTGATTAACACTTGGTCAGCAGTGTGAGTATTTGGAGCATTATGAAAACAAAAACTTGTCATTAATAAATCGGCAGCTGTAATGTAAATTGTTACATTTTTTGGATGAATAGTGGTCCCATTCTAGTCAGAGAGAATTTTACCATCATCTTCAATAAAATCAGAGTTTTATTCTCCTATTGCAAAGGAACTTTAACAGCTGCTTATAATCTTGTCATAGACCCTGTTTGAGTGGAACTAATCCCATAGGGGTTTTATTAAGACAGAATGATGGTGGAGGAGGGAAGCTTTTAAGTGCTTCTGTTGGAAAGAACCGCCTTTTGAGCAATGTCTGGTGCTGTGACAGAAAAATCCTGGTTTGGTGATGGTCTCTAGCTCACATCACTGTGCTACACTGGGCACAGCAATCATCATCATTCTGGAGAATCACAAATCATTCTGGAGTCACCATATTAAAAGGATTAGGCAAAGACTGATTCATGTATGCATGCCCAGGCCTCCTTTCTCTTAAGTAAATGAGAGTAATTTTTCTCTTAAGTAAACTGAGAGTAATTTTGTTGTAATCACAGAATATGCTGTGTTGAAATCGACCCACAAGGAGCATCAAGCGCAATTCCCCCTGCATGGGACCATTCCTCAGAATCACAAATTCTGTCCAAATGCTTCTTGAACTCTGTCAGGCTGGTGCTGTGACCACTTCCCTGGGCAGCCTGTTCCAGTGCCCAACCGCCCTCTGTGTGAAGAACCTTTTTCTAATATCCAACCTGAACCTCCTCTGACACCATTTCAGGCCATTCCCTTGGGTCCTGTGCCACTGGTTCTCACAGAGAAGAGATCAACTCTTCTTCCCCTCACACTGAAGTTATAGGCTCCCCTCAGCCACTTCTCAGACAGTTTCCCCTCAAGGTCCTTCACCATCTCCATAGCACTCCTTTGGATGCTCTCTAATAATTTCTTATAGTGCAGTACCCAAAACCACACACAATATTCAAGGTGAGGCAGCCCCAGTGCAGAGCAGAGCAGGACAATCCCCTCCCTTGCCCAGCTGGTGATGCTGTGCCTGATGCCCCCAGGGCATGGCTGGTCCTTTGGGCTACCAGGGCACAGCCATGACTCATGTTCAACTTGCCACTGACCAGGACCCCTAAGTCCCTTTCCATGGTGCTGCTTTCCAGCATCTCATTCCCCAGTCTGTCCATACCTTCTGTCCTATCCCAGGTGCAGAATCCAGAACTTTCCTTTGTTGAACTTCATACTGTTGGTGATTGCCCAGCCCCCTGATTTGTTGAAAGTCTCTCTTCAGGGCCACCCAGCCTTTAAGGGAGGCAACAGCTCCTTCCAGTTTTATATCATCTGTGAACTAGCTTAGTATCCCTTCCAGTCCTGTATCCAAGCCATTCACAAAGATGTTGAAGAGCACAGGGCCTAAGATGGAGCCCTGCAGAGCCCCACTAGTGACAGGTCACCAGTCTCATGTCATCCATTCACTGCAACCCTTTGTGTCCAGCCCCTCAGCCAGTTGCTCACCCACCACATGATTTATTTAATCCATCTGTGTGCTGGATATTTTGTCCAGGAGGATACTGTGAGAGACAGTAGCATAGGCTGTATGGAAATCCAAAAAGATGACATCAGCTTCCCTGATGACTTCCCTTGATCAACTAGATGGGTTATGTTGTCATTAAAGAAAATCAGGTTTGAAAAGCATGATGCCATGTGGCTGTGACCGAGGACTCTGTAATAATCAGCTATTTAAACTAGAATATACAAAGGGTCCCTAAGCTTTATCACAATGTTAAAAGCCAAAGTGTGTAAATATCACTGCAGGTGATATTTGAAGGAGTAGCCCCAGATATCAATTTTTTGAGCCTCCTGGGGCTATGATCTGAATATATAGTTTGTACTTTGCATCTCAGAGCAAATCTGTATGCAACAACCCCTGCTTCCAGCCCCCAGAGTGTAGATGTCTGCTGTGCTGCTTCTATTTCTGTATGCAGTAGAAAATCCAGCCTCTTTGAACCAGGAGTCAGTTGAGTGACTTTGTTTTTCAGGTCCTCACACAGTTATGAAAACCAGTTCGTGTGGGGCACAGAGCAACTACAGAAATTCAGGGTGGTGACATTTGTGCTGTGAATCAGAACCCTCAGTCAAGTTTTCTTACAAGTTTCCTGCCAAAATTTTTGTCACATTGGCCATTACAAGACACTTCAAAAGCTCTGGGTAATGCACACTTTTGTAAGAGGTTTCTAGGAAGGTGTTCACTGAGCACTTAAAAATGACCTACATAGTTCTTAATAGCATGTAACAAATAGGTAGAGCTAGTTAATTTTGTTCAAGACTGCCAGACTACGAGTGGTCCTAGGATAAGGGCAGGGAAAAGGAAAGAAGCATGCAGATATCATTGATAGAGAGCAAAATGAACATTTTTAACAAAAGAATTCATGTTAATTAAAGGAAAGGCTGTCCCCAAGCACATTAACAGCTCCTAAACTTGGTTCTACCTTTCCCCAGGCTAGACCCAGAAGACTGCAGCAGGCAGCACCCTTTTAAAAGATATTCTGCTTTTTGCTGGATGAGAAATTCAGAGGGGACAGAGGAGTAGCCCTGGCACCTCAAGAGTCTTTGCAGCTTCTGGTAGTGGCAGCCAGATGCCCTCCAGCCTTATCTGCTACCCTTTTATTTAAGACAGGCAAAAATAATTTCTGGAGGGACTTAATTAAATTCCACTAGGTCACAGTCTCTGTGCAACTCATCTTCACTTCTCTTCCACATTTATAGCTGATGAATGTCTACAATCTTCCTCATTACACACAAGGGTTATTTCCAGAGATGCAGGCAGCAGGATTCATAGGACAGCAAGATGAAGCAGAAGGTCTTATGCATAATTCTGCACTGAATATTCCTTTACTTCCTCATTCTACACCTGTTGTCTTTGTAAGATGGATATAGGCATTCCCTCCTTCGATGTTTGCAATGACAAGTGTGTATATTAAAATGTTGTCAAGCTGCAGCTCTGAAATGACATGCCTAAACTGTTGGTAGCCAAAGAGACAGGAGATGGACTGCAGCAAAGTACACCTGCTTTCTCTTGGGCTCTTGCAGCAAGGTTTCTGAATTTATCAGGAAGGTTAAATTTGCAGTGCTTAACACAGAAAATAAAATGATGCGTTGGAGGAATGGCAGCCTTGCTTTCAAGCGCCCATTAGAGTGATTTTTGTGAAAAGGATGTGAGTTCTGGGCAGGATAGAACCAGCTTATTAAATTCATCTACACACCACTCTTGGTAACTCTGGCTTTGCTGGCTTTGGTGCCCAAAGGCAGTCTCCATTGCAGACAACTACCTATCTGAGTGATCTTAAAATCTTTTACAAAAATAAAGCTCAAGAACAATTTTGCTTATGTGCAGGTATCTCAGGCCTCAGTAATTTCTTTTCTATATTGTACCCTCCTGTCTGTTCTTACCAAATGGTAAATTATCTCTGTTCTGAACTGGATTTCTTTTTCTTTGGCCTTCTATGGCATATTATCTTTACATTTTCTATTTCTGTGTGCATTTTGTCTTTTTCTCTCCCTGTTTCCCAGCTCATCCTCAGAATATGATCTCTAGCCAATGATAACTGTTGCATTTTCTGTGCTTATTTTGCCATTTCCAGCCATTGGTACAGCTCCAGAATTTCTGTGTGTTAGCTCCAGCAGAGTGGAGCTGTTTCCCCCAGCTGATGGTCTGTAGTGCCCTGAAAAGGCATCACTGCATTGTACTGAACTGGACTGGCTGAGCACTGTGCCATCTGTACACAGATTATTACCCTTTACAGCCCCTTTTGACAGCAGCTCTTATGGCACCATGGGAAGTGGTGACTATTTATATAGCCAGTATGTATGGCTCCATGTTGCTGTAGTGATAGGGGAATGTACTTTTGCATGCTGGTAGGAGGGTGTTGTGGATTTCTTTGGAGGTCTTCACTCCCCAAGCAATAGTTTGGTTAGGAACCAGGCTGTCCTCCTGTAGAACCCTGTGTCAGCCCAGCACCAGGCAGTCTGTAGAGCCTTGGATGTCTCTGGGCTGTTGCCTCTCAGGTGGAATAACAGCATAAAATAAGAAAGCCATAAAGATATTCATAAAGTAAAATGAGATTTTCATCTTTACATCCTGAGCAAACTGTCTGTATTATGCAAATATCAAAATTGCATAAACAAAACAGATTCTCCTTGTGCTAGAAGCATGTTTGGGCTCTCTTGAGATACTTGATATATTTGATGCATTTGATATCAATATAACTGATATTGCACTGCCCAGAAATAAACCTCAGACTATTCTTAGTCTTCAGCTTGATCTGTCAATTATGCAGAACATCCATGGGAAACATCTGTATTTGCCTAAGGGTGTTTTCTTCCCTACCCTTATGTCCAGTCTAGATGAAATATTTCCACATAGTGGCTGGGGAATCTCGGATAGAATTGCTTCCCTAGGCAGTATGCCGGGGAATATGACCCTCTTGTTTTTGCCTGACAAGATGCTCAGGTAATTCACAGCGTGTTGAACTGAAATGGACTCCAATACCATGTGATTTCCACAGAAGTTAACCATAGTGCTGGATAAAGTGATGCATATATGTCCTTGATTATATATAACATTATATATAGCTATATTAGTTATATTATATATTTCTATATATAAATATCTATTTAATGCATTTAAATAGTTACATCTACATATAAAGTCAATGATTCTTTATATCTGTAACAGTGCTGTTTGGCCCAGAAGTGAAATTTTTAGTCCAGTTGTAGTACGTACAGAGAGCAGATATGTATAAAGTACATGGCAGAAACTCCATCACAGGAGTTTCTTCACGTACTAATAAGAAAGTGATCTTATTGGGACAGCTTACAAAAATAAAATCATTCCAAACGTCTCAGGGTTACTAGGTAATGCCTAGGGCATGCACACAGAGTGGTCCACCTGGCTTATCTCACATTCAGTTTAATAGGGGGTTATCTGTGATTTCAGCAGGAGCAAGGAGCCTTCAGGAAAAGTGTGCTTGTGTCAGCACTCAAGTAGGGCAGTGAGGGGCCTAAAAGAAGAGTGCAGGGGAAAAAAAATGATGTGTTTTCTTCTTACTCCCCCACAGATTGACCATCTCTGCCGAATGTCCCATGCAGCTTGAAGATTTCCCCATGGATGCACATGCTTGCCCATTAAAATTTGGAAGCTGTAAGTTCTCCTCTGGAATAAGAACTCCAAAAGTACCATTTTCTGGCTTCTCATGTTCAGATATGTCTTGTACAGATCTTTCACCCTCCCCTCCCCCAGCCCTCCACTTTTAACATGGTTCTTTAGCATCCCCATTCTGCTCCCCTTGCTGCTACCCTGCTGCTTCTTTGCCATGACTATGCTTTATCTGGGCCTGCTGCTTTTCAACTCATTCCTGCATGCTCCATGATAAATGGTGAGTTGATGGGTGATATGTCTTAACAATCCACATTAAGTGTAACAGCCACTGTTAGATGGAGCTCTAAATGCAGACAGCTAAATTGATAACTTGGTTTTATATCTGGAGTAAAACAGAGCTTTCACTGGACTGATCAGATTGATGTGCAATTGTTATGGTATTTACATGAACCAGACTGCAGTACAATATCTGCATTGCATATATTAAAAGAGATCTAGAATATTAAAAGAGGAAATATCTTTCCATTTGGCTTTAATAAATCCAGTCCTGTATCCTGTTACATGATGTTTAATACACGTGTATTTGTATATATGCACATATTATTCTAAACTGTATGCTGAACGATGATTTTTCCTCAATTCCAAGCCTCTAATCCACCACACTGCTGCCTTGCCAGAAGCTTACTTTAAAAATAACCCCAGGGAATCAAATGGTTATATTTAAAAACAAAGCTCTTAATTAAACTACAAATGAGGCTACTGCAGTAGACTATTTTTTTTTATTTTGGTAATCAAATCTGTGCTTCCAGGTGCAATCATTGTCTCTGAAGAATTTTGATAATTACCATGCAAGGCATTTGCTAGCCCCTGAAGCCACCTAACTTCAGCATTTTGCAATGTTTTTCAGCCGTATCAATTTAGAGTCACTAATCCTAGCAAGATTAAGCTTTGCCTTTATCGTCTGTATCTGCCCTGATTTAATACTGACGATACATTGTATTCTAGTGATCATACTAAGAAGTAAAAACGCTGTTTACAGTAACTATACCACATTACCAAACTTAAGATGAACTGATTTCCTTTTCCTCTTCCAATCCAGATAGATTCTGTCTCATCCAAATAGTTACCAGTATTTTACAAAGTCACTGCAGGTTCAAGTGTGTTTATTGACTTCAGCAGCATTAATTTACAGCAAAGCCAATATAAATCTGAAGGTCCAGATACCTTTATATTCCACTTTTAAAAAAGTCTATGCAAATCCCCCATTTAATTCCGAACTTGAAAATGGAAAAACATCTCACAGGAGACTGTAATTGTTTATATACAGGCTTAAACAAAAGCCACTGGAAAAATTAATAAGAGAAAGAAAAAGAAGTTATCCTTCCTGGTATTACATATTCTTTATCAACAGATGAAGTTACATTAGTTGATTTTAGTCTGGACTACAGAACTGATATGTTGGATAGTTTTATGAAATTTTGCAAAATATGCAATACTGAAACATACATTTTTAAATCAAGAGCGTGATGCAGCAGAGACTTGAAGCTCAACCTTGAAGTTAAATGGATGTTTCCATATATTAGTAGATTAGGTGCAGTAAGGTACAGGTTCTAACTCTTCACATAGTAAGACTGAAAAAAATGCATCCCAATCAAACATGTAAGTGCATGAGATAACATTACAAGATAAGCTACAAACGCTTAGAAGGAGTGCCCAGTAATCTGTCTGAATGTAATTATATGTCCTGCTAGTGCCAATTGTGTTACATGTTAATCACCTCTTAGCACACAGGTAATTTTAGTCTGTGTCAAAACCAGCATTAAGGATTTATATTTTAGGCCTGTGAGGGGTTCACAGAGTCTTATTTTATGCCCCTTGCCATGCTCAGAATAAAATCCTAGAATACATTTATAAGGTATTACAAGTAACCTTTAAGTTTTTTCACAATGTGTAGACATGGAACCATTTGGTCTGTGTTAGCCACACCACTGGCCTCTGCAAAAAGTAAATATACAGGGACAAGCTGTAGACAGTCTTTCAGCCTTGAGAATATCTGTATAACTGATCTGACAGCTCCCTTGTAATTTATTGGGATTTAATATGTTTGTACAAATAGCAGCCAGTAAGTCTGAGTTTATTGAACTAGTCCAGGTATATTTTAGGAGAGGGCAGTATTTATTCCCTATTTACAGCACTATGGGTTTGCATTGAGTCACCTGCAGGCTTGCAGCAAGACAAAGCCTACAGGGGAATATGATAGATAAGCACATACCCTTTCTGCTTTAGCTTTCCTCACTGTCTTTCCCTACAGGCTTTCTTTTTTAATGGTCTTCTTTCCAGAAAGGTTTTTGAAAAGCCTCAAGGAATAGCATCAAAGTAAATGTTAAACACATTATCAATGGAGCTGGGAGGGTGGAGAAGAAAGTGGTGCTAACCAGTCTGAGGATGAAGAGAGCAGGGCAGTGGAACGAAAGAGCTGGTGTACGGCGGATCAGCAGCAGAAAGGATGCTGAGAAGTGATCAGTGTTGCAGCAGAGGCAGGAGCAGGTTATTAATTTCCTGGCTGCATGAGCCTTCACTATGTTTGCTATAATTCAGCAGGCAAAAGTCAAAAAGTGCTTGATGTTTTCTTCATTATGAAAGAGAAGGAAAATTAAGCTTTCTCACATAAATAAAGGTAAATGTTGAATTCTTATGTCCTATTTGACTGATTTCTTGCTAAATTAGAATTGTGGGAGATTTGATGGGCCAAGGAAACATGATACATAGCCACAGAATATTTTGTAGAAATAATTAAAAGCCTGATCAAATACAGAAAATATGATATGAAGTTACCTGTGCATGCCACCAGCCTAGGTACCTGCTGGGCAGTTCAAATGCCCACTACAGAAGTGGCATTTTTAGCACTCTATGGCATGTCATGAAAAAGACAGAAGTTCAGGGACAGCTCCTAATGAAATGAACAGAGCAGGTTTTAGTTGTCCTTTAGTGGTCCTTCTCTTAAGTACAGCTCCCCACTGCTCCAAGATGGCAAGATCAGGTGGCTCTGCTGCAGGAGTACATGTATACAGGTACTTTTCCTGTGGGATTGCATCCCTGCTAGGGGTCAGAACACCTGTAGGAATTATCCTGCACAAGTCTCATTTAGAGGGAACTGGGGATGATGCATGAGCACAGGCTCAGAGATCTCTGCAGCAGGCTCTGCTCTCTTTGAATCCAGGTGGCTTGATGGGGATTGCTGTGACAGTCTGTTCCTTATCTCATGGTAGCATGGGAAGGGTGCTGGTTTCTTCCATGGCCAAATTTAAAAGAACTTTCCGTTGCAATTCTTGTGCTGACCTGTACTCTAAATAACTTTGCTGGTCAAACAGGATGTAATGAAAATTCCTGATGCCAGAAGCAGTTTCACTAGGAGCACCTTAACCCAAGAAATTTGATCTCAACCCCAGGCTATTTCTGGTGTGAGGAGGAAGAATTAGATAAAATAGCAAGGACATTAAAGCTTCCTAGCTTTAATGTTTCACCTCTTCCACTGACAGTCCCTAAGAATACATTAAGAGTATAATTTAGTACAGTTTCCAAACGCCCATGTGTCACCAGGTAGGTAAGCATCATTATCCCTAGTGCAGCTGAAACAGAGAAGTTAATTGACTTTCCGTAAGGTCATGCAGCAAATCAATGTCAGAAAAAGGATTAGACTCAACGTCTTTGGTTGGAGAGGCAGATGTCTAATCCACTAGACCATGAAGGCCTCTGCCCAGGCAACTGACTTAACTCCTAAATCTCATTTTACTCCTGTGTTAATTATATCAGTGTTACCTAGCTCACAGGGTTGCCCTGAAGATGAATTAGTTAATTGCTGTTAATTGGTGCTTTGACAATATTGAATACTGTAAGGAGGAGTCTATTTATGACAACTGTATCATGAAGACACAGTGCCTGAGTACGTGATGTTACCAGATCTTGTACTGTGGAATGGACAAATACATTAAGCAGCTACTAGTCACTCAGCAGCCACTAGTCACGCAGCAGCAAACCCCCCCACTGTGCTATTTTTAGAGTAAATAGAGAATTTAATGAATATTCTGAAAATAATGAGATCCCCAAGCTCATGAGCATAGGATAAAGAGGACCTGTGTTGATTCCTGATGAATTTTAAGTCAGCCATGAAGATGGACAAGGTTGATCGCTGTTGATCAACGAGCAAGCTTTCCATCTGCTGGTAAGGGAACAATTTGTAGTGTCTGGAGATAGCAGCTAACATAGTTTATGTACATCTTCCTTTTCAACACCTCAAACTAAGTCATGGTTTGACTTTTGAAAAAGGAAAGTGCACAGGCTGGTTCTGTAGCAGGAGATCAGCTCAAATTATTTTCCTCTAATAAGCGTGGTGAAGTCAGAGTAATGAGGAGACACTAACTTCACCAGTATCCCAGATTTTATTGCAACACTGAACATTAAGGCACTGACTGTTCACAAACTATCAATTTCTTGTAGCCACTTAGAATTTTTTTTTAAAGCTATTTTAAGAAAATTTCCCTGATATTTTCTTAAAATGCAGAGAAGGCATGGAGGTGAAGGCACCTACAGGGTTTTTTCCTGATTTTGTACTTTTCCCAATTAGCATCTGCAAGAGCTGCAGGAAAACTGCAAGTATGGAGAGAGAACTTGAAAACAGTGTCTCTCTAAACAGGCTTTAATTCTTGTTTAGTAAAATATGATAAATAATGTATTTGGACTCTCAAAACCTGTGTATAAAAGTCTTGTATAAGAATATAATTAAATGAATAATAAATAAAGACAAATGTTAATTTTAAGAGACTTTGAAAAGTGGAAATGGCTCTTAGGAAGCTTTTCATATGTTGCTGTCAGGGACAGCTATCAAATACACAGGAACTGCAGTCTCATATGTAGAGGCAGAGCTTTTCTGCTACTTTTCCCTTCATCTGGACAGAAGAGGCTACTTGAATTTATTCCTGAGAGCAGAGACAGTCAGCACAGCTTGTTGACTCTGTTGGGAAGTATTAGTGCCTTCCTTGTGAAAGGACACGTGGAGAAGCCAGGGCAGACCTCTGTGAAATGCTGAGCAGCCAAGTTCAAGACTTAAGTTGTGATTTTGCAATTTGAGGCAGAAGTCAGCTAATAGGGAATGGATAGGTTTGGTGGCGTTCTGCTCACTAAGGTAATATCTTCTGTTACATTTTCCTAAGGTTTATCACTGCTTCCATCTCCATTGCGATGGATATTGAATTACTAAAATAAGGTGAAGTTAGGCAAATACTAAAACTAAATATTTATAAGACATTTGATGTATTTTTCTTCTCTCTCCTTCAAGCCTTCATTACCCTCAGCTACCAACCACCTCTTTAGTTAGCATACTTTTCCCCTTATTTTTAGCTGTTTAGAAGCTAGAACTCCAGGCACAATGTAAGACTTGCTTGTGGCAGCGTCAAACAGGCAGTCTAGACAACTGTCTTGGACCATTGTTGTTGTTATCCTTAAGTATAGCTAGCTAGTAAAGCACAGGCGTCTAGCCTGAACTAATTTCCTGTGGAAGCTTTAGAATGAATGGAGGGAGTGGACACCACCTAATGGTATTGCTGTTATTTGCCTTTATTTTCCTTGGAACTATGGACAGATGACTTGTCATGGGGCTGTGTTGTTTAAAAAAATTAAATCTTTTAATGTAGAATGAGCACAGGGATTTGGCCCATATCAGAAGCTATGTATTGAGAGCAAAACTCTAGGGAATGGATGGGATGGATCTGTGACAATTTCAGATAGAAAAATATGCTCCAGTTAGTTATCTAGAGTCCCTCTATGGCCTTTGAAAGGAAATAAGTACTTCTGCGGTGAGGTTCATTAGAATTACTTTTGATATATGCCTAAGGATGAGATGAATCATATTTTAGAAGTTCTTATTTTTCTGCAGTGCTAGCTCATGTAGGTACGTGTATTATACCCCAGTCAGAGCAACTTAGAAGTCCATTTTTCTCTGCATTGCTAGCTCAGAAATACAAAACCATACTTTGTTCAGAAGAAACAGTCATTGCTGTAGATTAGTTAGGTGTTACATTATATTGGTGGTGAGCTTTTGTATCTCTCCTAATGACTATTTCAGCTATTTGTGCTGGAAGTCCCATTTTTCCAATGCTCTCAATGAAACAGTCAGTAGGGCTTTTCAGTATAGAGAAAACTTAACTTCTTCAGGCATCTTGTATGAGCTGTGCTGTTTCTTCTGCACTGAGTGCAGTGGGTTAGAACAGCAGATATTTAAGCCTTCTCACAGGTTTTGCATCATAGCCTATAGTCATATACCTGTATGTATAGCAATATAGCTTCTTTAATCCAGCATTTTGGGCATTAGGTCCCACAGTCAAGATGGAGCAATATAGCCCAGAACATCCAAAGGGCAGGAAATCCATCAAGAATGGTGTGTAAAAGAAAATACTGTAATATTCAAGTATTCTGGAGATGTAAGAAGATTTCTCTTAACAGGAATCTACTTAGAAATTAAAACACAGGGTTCTTGGCCTGGACCATGTGGCTTCTGCAGCAGCTGTGGTTGTAGGACCCCAGTCTGCATAACTTGCAAATGAGTATGACCATAACTTATCACTTGTCTGGTAGTTTTGCCATAAAAGTATACCTTTTAGTTTGAGGTCTCCCTAAAGTGATCAGATCAGTCACTTTTACTTCACCCATTATAAGGACAACATCCAGGACTTCCTTGAAAAGGCTGAAGAAACTGTAGTATATCCTTCAAGTTCTTGCAGTCACTGTCACTATTTAATTTTTCTAAGGTTTTGTCATATAGACAGGGTTCCTGTAGGTCTGCACTGAGATAATTCTTAAAATACATTAAAACGGCAGCCCAGCCCCCTGGCTGTGTGATGGCTTTCCTGCGGAGCAGTGCCCAGCTCTGGGTCAGTCAGCTCCTACTTCTGGTCACCTGCTGCATAGAAGCCAGTGAGTTTTTCCCTCTTAGCTTCATAACAAAGTGAGAAAGGGAGGCCAGAAAGAACAAAAGCTATTGCCTTCCCCATGTCTTGCAGCCAGCGCTGAGCCCAGGCTGGAAACTCTTCTGCCTGCAGTGGCCGAGGGCTTGGCTCCCTACCAGCTGAGAGCAGTGTCCATGCAGGCAGGATCACACTTAACAAAGCCCCTTTGTTTGGATCGGCTTCCTGGGGGGGGGGGGTACCTGCAGCAGCTTTTGTAGCGGCTGCAAAGAGCCCCTTGTGCAGGCAGCACTGAAAAACTGCGCTCCGCCTGCCCTGGGAGCAGCCTCCTCATCATGAGGTGGCTCACATACTCAGGGGAAGAAAAGCTCAACTGGTGGCGGTTTTGAGCTCAAGGAAACAAAAGTTCAGGCAGGAGTAGGGGTTGGTGTGGAAGTACTCAGCAGTGGGGTTTTTGTCTCACGTGGAAGAGGTCTAGACAGGATTGTGGTGGAGCCGCGTGGAGATCCGGGGTGCTTTGCTAATGGTACAAACATCAGCACGCGTTTCCCACTTTGGAGATTACAGCCTAAACTTAAAGGCTGCACAACTGCCTGATTACAGGGAATAAATATAAGTTGTCAGCAATAGAAAACAACATGCAAAACCTGGGCTTAATATGCTTAAGATTTCAAATGGCCTTTGGGTGCAAACTTGCAAAGACATTGCTGGTCTCATAATGCCCTAGAAGGCAGTGCCAGGCTTGCAGTTGACAGCCATGGATCATGGGTCTATACCACTGGCAAATGGGATATTATTTGTAAATGTGACAAATGGGTAGATACTGCTCCACTGCTTTACAAGCCAGGTTTTTAATGTCTCTTATTTTCTAAGGTGGCTGTTTCCATGGCTTGTAAGCATTTCATAAACATTTCTGGAATCATTCTCATGATCCCCGTGTGAGGTTGGTAGGTCTCTGCTGCCTGCATTTTGCAGGTGGGTATAAAGGAAGCAAAGAGCAATTACAGTCTCTTCTGTGCAAAGATAGAGTGGTTCATTACTTGCTTTTATTGCCTCTGTCGTTATGGGTCCCTAGGTTCAATTAGAGCCTCCCAGTGCTACTGCAGTACATTAATGACAAAATTACTTGCCTAGAGTTTTTGGGGAAGGAAAAAGGCTGTAAGACACTGTTCAAACTTGGATTTCAGTTTCTAGTCTGGCAGCTCCTTTATGACATTTCAGTCTCTGGTGGGCCAGGAAGTCCTCCACCTAAATTTCTGGAACCTCATTAGCCTCCTCTCTTGCAGAGAGAGCCAAGCCAGCCCAAGCTGTCTTCCAGTGCTGCTGCGGTCCCAGTCCAGCAAACTTCTTCAAAGGAAACACTTGTTTCATGTTGTCCCCCATGAATAAATGAGAAGGAAAGAGAACTGCGAAGAAGGAAAGCCTGATAAGCCTTCTGGTTTTTTCCCCCTTCACCATCATTGCCACTGAAAGTCTCCTCGCAGCCAGCCTGTGCTAAGAGCCAGCCATTTTGCTAAAAACATCCCAGAGCTAAATACGCCAGCAAAGCTGGGATTCCTCTCTCCTAAATTTATATTTTTGTAGGGTAAATATATACAGCTGAGCTGATTGTTCTCACCATCTTAGGGGAGAGAAGTAGATATTTTTAGGCTCAGGTTAATCTCCTCCTAAAATAGGTCAGCTGATGGCTGTAAATAAGATGTTTTATTTATGCAGAGAAAATGAGGTCGTGAGCCCCTTTGGATCTGGGTCTCCAGAGGGACTGGGAGGGGACAGTTCCCAAAGAGAGGATGTGTGCCTGAGTACTCCAGCAGAGAGCAGGTGGAATGGCAGTGCCCCTGGTCAGCAACAGCTCACTTCAGAGAGGCTCCTTGTATCCATCACTGAGGCTGGGCACTTTGAACTGACAGCCTCAGGAGATTTTATCCCCTTCTCTGAAATACAGGGCTGTGCTGTGCCCCAGAGCAGAGGTCTATAATCCATCTTCGGAGGTTTAGATGACTGCACCTTTGGTGTAGGGAATAAGTTCTTGTGATTGCAATTTCAAGGCAGTATTAAAGTGTTTGAATAATAATATTTCAGCCTGCTCTCTCTGCATACCTATTGATTACACATTCGCACAGTGTTATTAATGTAGCAGTCCTTCTGAGATTTGTAAATGTCTTCATTAAGGGATAGGATTCAAAAACAGAGGTATATATTTAGCTGTGCAAGTGGTTCCAATCACCCTCAGCTGGTTTCAGGCCATACAGATTTATAAGTAAGGGTGTTTTGAACGGTAAGCTCATCAGATACACTATGATGGTTGAGTCCCTTAAGTGGGTGAGAAGAATATCTGTAGATTACAGTGAGGTTACAGTTTCATTCTATGATGTTAGGTGTGACCAAAAATACCATGTTTGTGAAGGCACCCTCCACAACAAGATCAATTGGAGTATTTTCTAAAATCTACTCTGCATTTCTCAAAAGAAACTCCAGTGACACTCCTGCAGAGTAGGTCACGTCAGCTTTGCTGATATTAAGTGGCACCTTGCAAAAGGAGGGGACCACTGCAATTAAGATTAAGCAAAGGTGCTTAATCTTTTTAAAGGTACTATGCAAAGTGTAATGGTATCTGCTACACTTGGGAGGATACTTTTGTTTGCCATGCAAAAAGTAAATTAAATGTCTTAACACCATCCTTACAACCATGCTGCTTTTCCTAATGAAGCAGCTAATATAAGTGCCTAATATCGTAAATTCAAAGTTCATTAAGTGTTAGTACAGCATTCAAATTGGCTGTCTGGTGTGGAATTACCACTAAGGTCAGAAATGTTCCTAGGACATATAGCATTTAAAATATCATCCTAGCACATCCTACTGTTCTGTTTCTCTAGTTGTCTTACAGTGGATATTTATGCCAGCCATAAAAGGAAAAAAGAAAAGGATCAGAGGCTGGCACACCAGATTTTGACAAGTTCCATATGAAAAGCAGTTGAGTAGCCACCATTAAATGTGATGTAAAATCAGTTCTCGGGTTAGCTCTAGATTGAGACAGCTGCCACTAAACCTGAAAAGAAAGAAAGATGTTGTGTTAAAACTACTGACTGCAGTGAGAGGAGGAAGCAGGAAGAGGCAAAAGAAGGAAGGCATGACGCTCCCTAACATCAGCTCTCAGATGGAAGTAGGAATGCTGGGGGGATGACCTGGTGCTGCTGGTGCCTTGGAGCACTGGATGTGTAACATCCCCACAGCACACCCTGTTTAGACACCTCTGTCAGTCAATATGTGGCAGGTGCCCCGCACCACGAGTGGCAGAGGTCAGTTGTCTACACCTACACATTTGCTTGCTGTTTGGCATGCTCCAGGCTGCATCATGGAAAAATATTTTCTTTTTTTTTTCTTCCTCCTTTTCTGAGTAGAGCCTTGAGAACCTGCAATCCCGAGAGACACAGCTCAGTTCAGTGCACCATGTCTGGTTTTTGCTTCCTGTGTGTCAGATTTCACAGCAAGTCGTCACTCCCAGTTGCAATCCCAGTGCTTGGGAAATAGATGCATCCCTCTTTTTGCTCCCCCATGGTAGGGGTGAGCATGATGGGGCAAGAAAGAGCTGCTGTCTCTGGTAATCGTAATCATTCTTGGGAGACATTCTGCATTACTCTGCACAGCTCTGGGCTCTTAAAGGCTACCATAGCATCCTGTGAAGATGCTATGCCTGACTGAATACTTAGGACAACACTATTCATTAGTATTTGTGTTACATACATCATCAGTATGACTGTGATTTAGTTTACCAACTTGAAAACAGTCAATTTATTGTATTAAAGAAGTCAGCAGATTTGCCTATGCTAATCGTGAATCCAACTTTCAAAATCACCATTGCTTTCAGTTTGGGTTTTTTCCTTTGCTTTATATTTTTGACCTCAAAATCCGGTCATGTTTAGACTTTTTTCCCATTAACTGGAACTTCTAAAATTACACAGGACCTTCCACCTGAATTCTCTCTTTGAAAAGAGAAAGAAAAGGGCTTTTGCAAAACTATGTGTTTCAAAATGAATTTGACAGACATCTTCAGTTCTGTATGTTTCACCACCTTTTTGGGTATAGTCTGTACTTCCATTTTTTTTCCAAGCCAAATTTCTATTCCCACTTTTTTCTGAGGTGACTTGTAAATCATATTCTGAAAGAGAATAATTTTGATCTAACTTAGGGCTTTATTTTTTTAGCAATGATCAGTAGACTATATTAGTGTTGCTTAGTAATGAAGTCTCTTGAGACCTGTCTGGCACATTTTTCAGAACATCCTATACTATTCCCTGCAGAATGTGACAACAAGATCAAATAAAACTGTATCAGAAAAACATATAGAATACTACTTATATTACCAAATTTTATTTTTGTTTTAATTTCAGGAAGGACAGAAATGAACATTTCAGTATGACTGGACTTCCTACTGCCTGCTTTACAACCAGTGGTGCCCTATAATTTTTCATGAATATGCTTATGAGTTTCATCAGTTTTCATGTATAATTTCCTCCTTAGTTGTCCTCTATTGTCACAGACAATGATACTATGTAATTCTAAAAATGTTTCCTTCTGGGCATTTAATTTTTACTCACACCTGGAACCATTCTGAGTGCATGGCCAATCTGAGTTTCCCAGTGCAAGAAGAATAGAGACTTTGGGCAGAGAATCTTGTGCAGTGCAACAATAATCATTGAAGGGCTGGGGCATCTTTGCTGGGAGGGGAGATCTTGGACTGTTCAGTATGGAGAAGGGAAGTCTCAGAGGGTCCTAATACATCTGTATAAATTGCAGGGATTGGGGAATGAGTGGTGAAGAAGATGGAACTGGGGACTGCTCAGTAGTGCCCACTGGCAGAATAAGGAGCAGTGGTCATTAAAAAACATTACATTCCATCTAAACAGAAGAAAACATGCTTTTACTGTGGGAGGGGCTGAACACCAGAACAGGTTGTCCAGAGGGATTGACTGTTGGCCACAGAGATTTGAATATTGTGGAGATATTAAAAACCTGACTGGACATGGTGCTGGAACAAATGCTTTGTGTGTCTATGCTTGAGCAGGGTGTGGGACCATATGATCACCAGAGGTATCCACCAGTCCCTGCCGTCCTGTGACTCCATGTTACATGAATTTGTAGTCCTGTGTATTTGTACACATTAAACTACTTGTCTGTGATGTATTCAAAATCATGCATGGTGTTTATCTGTATGCTGTAAACTCATGCCAGTTTAGATGATCAGTCAATTTTAATGATTTCAGGTCCCTAAAGTAATTGCCATAACCCTGAAATTCTCCCAAGAACATCATAATTCATCACACTATGGCAAAGTCTTTATTTTATGCTCTTAATCATTTAATATGTGAATACATTTCTCTTAGTATTTCTCTTAGTATTCTTATTTTACATTAAAAACTTATTTTTATAGAAAGCTATTTCCCCCAAGACCTAGCCCATGCATATTAGTATCATGTCTTGTTATTGTTATTTTTAAAAGTACGTTTTTACTAGATTTGTTTTCCATTTGTTCTTCCTATAGAATGATCTCATCTGTACATCGAGTCATTCTTATAAAGTCATTTTAATGGGAAATTCCAATTACGGAGCTCAAATCTGGCCTGAGTCACATAGGCACAACTGTTGACAGATGCTTGGTAATGGGCTACAAAGTATTTGTGCACAAACCCCAAGAAATCCAGCCTGACTCTTGGAATTCAAGCTGGTACATGATGGCTTAGTAGCAGCGCTGTTTTGTAGCCTGCAGGAGTCTGAGAGCTGTAAATCTGGATCACTAGTGAGTTATATAACTGCTTCTAAGTGAGTCAAATACATTAATGGTTAGATAAGATAGATATTTGTATGTATATTCAGATTGTAATTAGAGTTTCTAAAAAAGCTGAAAATTTATGCACATCTTCCCCAATCAACAGGCTTTGGTAGGGATTAGCAATACTCCCAAGATTAGGCAGTCTTACAATCCTTGTGGCATGTACTGAAAGTCATGATAATAAAGGCTTAGAATGTAACTGCACAATTGGAATAAATAAAATAGAAAACAAACCAGAAGTCATCTTTCTGCAACAGCTCTTTAAGTTAATTCAGTGTCCAGCTAGCACAATTCTGAAAGCTCCAGCCATGGCTTGTTGGATAAATGGTCTGTTTAACTGTGGAACATACCTCAAGCATGCTGGGTGGGCATCCAAACATGCTGGACAGGCTGCCTTAACTTAACTATGCAGGCACTGCTTTATGCTTCCTGTGAGGTCTGTCAAAGGGTTTAGGGTGTGTTTTGGAGTGGGATTCTTTGTTTCTCAATTATTTTATGCCCTCTAATGCAGGAATGAAAACTTATTGGCAGATCTTAGTGGTGATTTTTTTTTCTCAGGGATTGCAGCTTAAAAAAATCAGCCCTGGAAATATGTCTGAGTTCCATAGACTTGAAGTTTGGGTTCATCCATCCGCATTTAAGTTTATTTGACTGAAGGTGCCAAGAAATACTCTTCCCCACCGCCACTTCCCCTCCCCCCCCCCCCCGCCCCCCCGCCCGGAGTTTCTTTCAAATGTGGAGGAGAGAGAAAAGCAAGAAGGAGAGTGTCTGTCAGAAGCCATCACTGCCCTGTGGTGGGGGCAGTGGCAGGAGAAAACTCCCTGTTTGTGAGCTGCTTTTTGAATGGAAGGGAGGATTCTGCACTGCTCACACTGTGTCATTTGCAAATGAAAACAGGGCTGTCCTCAGTGCCAAGGCAAATGTCTGGGATCCTCCAGGTCTTACCCACTTACTGTTGTGCTTTGCTAGACTTTTTCTTAATGTAATTACTCACTGGTTGTGGTCTCTCCCCTGCCCACTGTTCACTGGCATAAGAAAGACCATGTCTGGCTTTCCTTGCCAGCCATACAGGAGCAGGGAGTGTGGGAGAAGAGCAAGGGACACCTTTACTGTTTTTATATTGTGTGGTGTATGCTGGCTGCTAGAATGTAGAAAAACAGATCGGCTTGTCAATAAATATATAAGAGAAGATATTATTTCTTTCATCATTCTGGTAGGTGATAAGCCTGCAGCCATTTATCAACTGTCCAGTAGAAATAAATGTCTGTTGTCATTTTCTCACATTTAATAACATTATACTTCTTTGTAATTTTAGCTGTTCATCTGAACTGCTATCTGGTTTTTTCCTTTTTCAAAGAAGTGAGCATAGAAGAGAAAGGATACTTTAATGAGACTTCCTCCTTTCTTTGACAAGACAACAAAATGATTGTAAAGAACACAAGATTAATTATTTGGATTCAGAAATCCAGAAGACATGCACTTGCCTAAAGTGGAATAAACACCAAGCAGACTCACTTGCATTTGCAGTGGCTTTGAAGCTGAGTTTGCTTTTGCAAAACTACCAACATAATTTTCTCAGCTAACTATTCCAGAACTGCAACTACATTTTCCTGTCACCCTCCTGGAGACATCCCCAGCCTGTGTGTAACATAAAGGAGATGATATATTTCCATATTTCCTTTTGTTGGTACACCTTTCTCATATCTCTAAACAGCAAGACCTGAAGTTTGTCAGTGCTCCAGCAAGCAAGGCTAGTAGGCAACCTCTTGGAAGCTTGGCTTAAGTGGAAGAGTGTTTTTACAAAATTTGTTATGACAGTGAATAATACTGTTTCTCCATTAATACTGCTACCCTGATAGCAAAATAACATCATTCTTTACTGTACCCATAGTTTCAGCTTTCAGTATGACCATGCCTGATTATACTGCAGGGCTTATCAGACACAGAGCTGGAGCTGCTGGTGTGGGATAACTGGAGTTTGAGACTTCTGTGAAGATATGGCATAAGGCTTGTAGTAGGAAGACAGCTACCTGCTGAAAGTACACAGGCTTATCCCTCTGGAGGTTTATCTAGATGACCAGAAAAGAGATGGTCAGCTGCCACACCAAGGAGCATGGGGTGTCTTTTTCCTGTCAAACTTGATATGTAGTAAGGAAAGGAAGCACAAAGTCAGAAATTTTGTATTAGAGCTTCTTATAACACAAACCATGTTTTATTATATTTGCATGGAAGATAGATGAGGATCATATAATATATGTGATCCATCACAGTAGAATACATCTAGATTGGGGTATATTCATGCTATTCCTAATGCGACAGACTTCTCCTGAGGAGGTAAAATCACTGCAGGTTGCATTGATTTGGGTTGTGTTCCACAGGCACACATTTGTTATCTTCTTGTGTCTTAAAGGCCTGGCTATAACCATCCTGCCCTTGCACAAGAGGGTGATTCTAGATGAGCTATTCTCCCTTCTCCCATGGATACTTTCTCTATTCCTGGCCTAGGTCTCTGTCTTGTAGCCTCACAATAGATCCTGTGAGGAAGGACATACAGAATCCTTCCTCCCAGGCAGGGACTGGCCTCATGCTGTGCTCTTGCCTGCTGGAATGCTCTCTCTTCTCACCAACTGGCCTGGGACTGGCACCCCTCTTCCCTGTTATGGTTTCAAAAGAAAACAGCCTCATGAAGTAATGTTTAGGCATACCTGTGGGATCTTGAGTTTTGGCACCTTGTGGCCTCTCTCTGAGTTGCAGGTATTTTACAAGAGGAGCTGCTGGACCCCTGCAGCTAAGGAGACCCCAACTCCATTCCACTGCATGTGTTTTAGCAGCCAGTAAAGGCTGCAATTCACAGCAGAGGTGTTGAATTATTTTTGGACTCCCCTGCCCTGCAGGCCAGGCAGAGGAGAGAACCAAAGCATCTGAATTCTTGTTAAACCTTACAGGCCTAAATTCCTGTGTGATTGCAATTTCAGTGAATTTGGTTACAGTACTTGCATTGGGAAGCATCTAGTCAGGATGAATTCATTTATATCATCATCAGAAAACAAGGGAAAAACCAATTATCCTGGTTGTTGGGATCATTGCAGAGACAGGGAAGTGCTGAGTTGGGATACATCTAGATCATCCCAGAAAAAAAAAAAAAGTCCAGTGCTGTTGTTAGGAACTTTTTTTGCATAGGAAGTAACATTGGTAAAAACTGAATTTTCTGACAATCCCAAATCTATATCCCACATTCCCTGGGGGTAATCAGCCCATGAACAACATATACCATATACCATTTTACAAAAGGAGGGCTTTCTGCATTACTTTTTTAAAATGGACCCATATCCTCCCACTTGTCTTCTCCAGATTCAGCTTTGACATTATTTACAGTTCATTGTGAACTTGTATCATCTCAGAGATAGTAAAGTATCTCAGCTCTAAAGGGAAGGTGAAATTCCATGACTTTTTGTGATGCAAATATTTTGAAATAGGGAAGACATTCCTTCTTAGCCTTTCAAAGCAGATCATGACATATAATTACAGTAATTTTACTGCAGAGCTACAAATACAAGCATAAGGAAGGCATGTGGGCAGTCCTACATGGCTAACAAAGGATGAAAAATTTGTAGATTCTCAACTTCCAAACCCAGGATCAGCTCGAGCCCTGGATACAGCAGTAACTGTCAGAGAAGTGACAAAAAATATTTCAAATTATCACTGTCTTCCTAGTGACAGTAGTTCTTAATTTTTTTTTTCTCAGAAGGTTATCCACTGTATAATTACCCATCTCCCACCCAGTTAGGAAATTCTGCCCTGCTCTTCATCTGAATCTGCCTGGAACCATCTTTCAGGCACCTTTTGTGAGTAGTCCAAGAGATTCACCCTGGTTTCAGATTTCTGTATGCAAATATCTATACTCAGAACTTGAGCTACATCTCAGCTTTTTGTCAGTGAGCTGAATAAGCTGAGCTGCTTAAGTTTCAAACCATGACTTATTTTCCAGTCCCTGGAGGTACTTGTAACCTTCTTTTGACCTCTTCCCCCCCCTCTGGATTCATTATTTCTATGACGTTTCTGAGGTGTGGATGAAAAGCCATAAACAGTAAGAGTAAAGGTGTATTGGGCCCCCCCATCCACCACAGTAACATTAATAACAGTGCAAAGAAGGTGCTGCTTTCTTCCCTGCTACCTGGTCGAGCATTCAAGTGAAGTTCATTGTGCTACACACTTGCTCGTAGCCTGAACTGTGATTGCTTCCCATTTTCTGCTGAACATTCCTGGTTTTATGGATCCAGGGATCACCTTACCATATTTCTTGCCCTTGCAGTGCCTCAGAAGCTCATGTGGACCCCCTGCCTATGACCCAATGCCCATGAATTTTTTGTAAGTCCTCCATGGAGCTGCACCTTTCCAATACAGCTCACTTGCAAACAAAACACACAGTCTGATGGAGTGAGTACACATCCTTCAACCTAGCCTGTTGTCCTTGACTCTCAAGTCCTGATCTGGAAAGCCACCATAGATTTCAGGTTTTTTTTTTTTCCAGAAAGAAACATTCTGCATTCCCATCTTCCAACTTCAAAAGTGCAGAAGATGAGATATTAATATTTGACTTTGGACCACTTCCAAGCCTACCTGCTTTTCACCTTCCATTTGGAGAATAAGTCTTGTCTGATTTCCAGAGATTAAAGTACAGTGTACTCTAGCCTACTGCAACATGCTTGCACAAATGTGACCTGAAAACTTTCGAGGCTGGAGGAGTTCTAAAAAGTGTGAGGGCTACATATATTAAATGAAATATAATTAAATATAGAGTTGTCTCCTGGGGTTTTTGAGACTATCTGCAGAGAAGGCTTAAAATCTAAACCTAGCATTGACAGTCTGTAAAAGAAAACTGAGATTCCCTTATAATACTATGATCACTCTGGGTGTTGCAGCATTAAAAATTACAGCAGCATTATAGAGGAAGGGATGAGCTGGCAGTACTGTGACCACATTTAATTCCTAAGACTTCTAAATGAACATGAGAGAAATCACATACACACCTGCAGCTGTTTTCACAGCACCACCCATTCTGCTATGCACAAACACCTACCCTCTCCTCGCAGCTCCCTGCCCCATTCCTGCTCTCCGTGCATTCTCACCCCTGCATTCTGTGTTTGCTCTCCAGCATTGCAGGCACAGGCAGGCACATTCCTGCTTCCTTTACCCACGTGCAAGACCTATGCCCTCACCCACACGTACGTATTCCAGTCAGGGCATACACACCAGACCCTGCACTCATACAGGGCATCACTTAGAATTCTATCCTGGAGACAGGACAAGACACAGAGGGTCCCTGTTGTCCTGGCATTCAAGGTGTCTGAGTCCTTTTGAGGGGGAACTTCAGCAAAATACCTTTTGCAGCTTGCTGGGGTTTAGGAGTCTCTAGTGAGGTGAGTATGGGTCTGAGCTGCTCTTTCCCAAATTGAGTGGTTGTGATGGATTATATTTATACCTCTACTGTTCCAGCCTTTCACAAACCATCCCACACATCTCTTATATTAGAAGGCTCCAACCTAATATTTTTTGAGCTGGGCATATGGGACCATGATTATATCATCTTTATTTGTTTTTCTCCATTCACTCTCACCCCTCCATTCTTCTCTCCTCCTGTCATTATCATTTAAGGATCCACTGAAATATTACACACTGGTTTTTACTCCTTACTGTCTTTTTTCCCCCCCTTGTTGGCAGATGCTTACCCCAATTCTGAAGTGATCTATGTGTGGACTAACAGCACCACAACGTCGGTGGTGGTGGCCGAAGATGGCTCACGACTTAACCAGTACCACCTGATGGGGCAAACCGTGGGCACGGAAAACATCAGTACCAGTACAGGTAGGGGGAATATTTCCATCCCACGGTTGCTGATGGCTGGAGCAGGAGGGGAGATTCACAGGCGCTGGTTACTCTGCAATCAGGCTGGGGAAGGACCTGCGGGATGTGGAGGGCTAGCGAGATCCTGTGCAGGTTCATGGCCACTTAGCAGAGGCGTTTAAACACTGAGAGGGTTAAATATTGGCTCTTAGGTACATTGCTGAAGATACATCCAGGCTCCTGGTATTTACAGGAGTGCCTGAGAAGCCTCACGCAGTTTCTTGGCGATCGCCCTTGCTGTGGCTGCCAGCGCTGTTGCTGGCTTGTTTCCCCGTGGGAGGAACCACCCTGGGAGGCAAACACCACCCACGCATTTGATCCGTTTCAATCGTCGCTTTAAAACGATTGCTTGATGGAACCGCGTGGGAGGGGAAGGGAATTCGGGGGGGGGGGGGGGGGGGGGGGAACACGACTGTGCCATGGCACGGCTCGGCTCTGCGGCGTGTCCGGGGGACCACGTGGCAGGAGAGGAGGTGCAAACCCCGAGGATCCCCATTCCCTCTCCGGCTGGAAGCGGAGGCGCCAGATGTGGCAGCATTAGGGAGGCAAAGAAGCTTTAATCCCCGGCCGGGCATCCACGTGAGCCGTGCCCCCCTGCTTCTTAAGGCTCCCACGCAAGGGCAGCCCTGGGTGTGCATTGGTGGGGGGGACTCCGGGGGGGTCGAGGCCGGGACAGGGGATCACGTGCCCTCGGTGGGACCGGGGCTTCACCAGCTTACACAATGCGCTCGGCTGGAGAGCATTAGTGGCATCCAGCGAAGGGAGGGGGAAGAGGTGGAAATTAAATAGCCTGCCATGAAGAACAGGGGGATTTCTGCTGCTAGTGGTTGCAGGGGGCTTGGGTTGGGGAAAGGGGCAGCCTGTGGCAGCGTGCCTGGGAGCAATTCCTGCAGGCAAAGCCCAACACATGCACCGTGTCCCCGGTGAAAAATGATGGCCAGAGTGGTAGAGGACAAAGTATAGATTAAATTAGGAACCTTTTACTACCTGTAGGAAATTTAGGTGACATGAAAACAGGTACATACACGTACTCTTCCACACAAAGTTAGTTGGACCAAAACATAAAGATGCATAAAACTTTGTGCTCCAACTAGCAAATAAAGAGGAGACATCTGAGCTTGCTGCTTGTGCTCCAGAAAGGATACAAAGTGAGGGAAGGCTTGCCTTGGGCAGCCACTAAATTTGATTGCCCAAATCCATCCTGTAGAAATTCATCCCCTCCCTTGCCCATTTCAGGAGACACAAAGCTGATGCTAAAGCGAAGATTGATAAAGTCAAGAGAAACATATAAACATATAAAGAGTGGTCACTTTTGCAGGAAAAGAATGAGTACACTATCTCCCATTAAAGAGTAAAGACGTTTTTTTCTTACCAGTTCACCATCATAGCCGCGTTGTTTTCTGCAATGAATGGCAGCTCCCCTCTCGCCTTCATTGTTGCCAAGAAAAAGATCCAAAGGATGTACTGGAGCATCTCCTACAACCTCGTCCTGCTCCTCAGAGCAAGAAAACCATCCAGCCCAGGCAGTGAGTGCTCCAGCGTGTCAGCTCCAGGCCACTTCCAGTTTGCCGCTTTGCCTGTGAAAGCTCCTTGTACTCCTCAGCCCAAGGAAACACTCCAGACAAATCCCAAAGTTTCCGCACAGTAAACACCTCCCTCACGTATTTAAGATTTATAATAAATGCTGTGTTTCCAACGTCAAGATTTTATATTAATGTCCTGGGTTACATCTGGGCTGGCTGGATTCTGATTGCAGGGTGGATCACAAAGAGCAGGACACAGATTGTAACCGGGGATTAGCAAAATACAAAAATCCGATTTTGCACAGGGAAAGCATCAGTCAACGATGGATTTTCTGGAGTTCATCAAGCTCGTAGGAGGCCAGTAATCAGCATTACTTACGAATGGCCATCAAAGGCATTTCTTCCTTCTATTGAATTGTTGAACGTGAAAAAGAAAAACCAAATAGCTATTGCATAATCCAAGTGCTTGGATTTTTGTGGCTTTTATGACACACAAGTAGGACTACACAGCCCTTGCAGTTGCACAGACAAAATGTTTGTGTATGTCATAGGTCATTTATGCCCATCTTTCCAGCAGACTTTTTTTTTAAATGGAAGTTCCAGACCTGTACTAGTTCCTTGGGATTCTGCTGATTTGTAGGCAAGCTGCCGTTTAGCTGGCTTCTCAAAAAAAAATACCCTGGCATTCCTAACTCTCCAACCAATCTTGAAACTTGGAACATTTTAGCCATGGCACAGAAAACAGCTCTGTCATGTGCCACCTGTTTGTTTTTGGGGTTTTTTGGCTGTTTGTTTTTTTTTGTTTGTTTTTGAGGGTTTTTTTGTGCTAACATCCCCAAATGTTATTCACCTGAAAGAAAGACATTTTCCTACTCACTCTGCTTCTAAAAGAACCAAATCTGTTATGTTCTGGTGGTAAAAGTGCTGAAAGCAATCAGATATGAGATTTGAGTCCAAGTGGATCTTGTTGCTTTCCACAAATGGTTGCCCAGCTATGTTCCCCATACCCAGAATCCCTCATAGCTAACTTAGGATCTGCAGTGGCACAAAACAAAACATAAGCCCACTCTTTTGTATATTGCCAGCTGGAGCCTGAGCTCTGTAATATCCAAAGCTGAAATAATAGAAGAATCATTCAGCTCTTCCTTTTGAACCAAATAATTCTGATTTTTTTTCTTGAGATGAATATTTCTCTAGTATCACTATAAAAGGGAACATGCATTTTTTGTGGGCTGAAATATTCTGTATGTCAGCATAGTCAGGGAAGTTTCTAATGTACTGTCAGGATCTTGCCAGAACAGCCATTGATAGGACTGAGTCCAGGTATATCCAGTAAACAAACAAGCCTGGGGGCTGGTCTAGCCTCCTTAAAGTACTCAGTTGAATCTCAGCATGATGGCAATGGAATAATGTGTGTAAGATCCTGGAAAATCTTTAGGCGTGATCTCCAGAACTCCATCAACTGTATACCAAAAAAAAAAAAAAAAATACTGTAGCAGCTTTTAAAGCATAAAAAACCCCTTAAGAGCAGCAGCACAGTTGCACAGCTCCATGAAGTGCAGCCATTTCTGCTCTAGGGCTTTTCATTAGTACTAGATTTGTTTTTGTTTACTAACAATAATTTGTTTTCTGCAGTGATGAGTGGACCCCATCAGGAACAGGATTCTCTTTTAAGTGCTACATAAACCTATAACAAAAATTAGCTCTTGCTCAAGAAAGCTTATGGTCTAAGGATAAACAGTGTCCTTACAGAAGTAAAAGGGAGCTTTGCTGCTCCAACAGAGCCAGTATCTTGTGCTATAAACAAAAGGCCAACTCAGGCAGCTTTTAGCTTTACTTTAAGCAGTGGTCCCAGGGCATTAAAAACCAAGCTGTGGGGTTTTCTTAAGCCCTAAGTCTACTGGAGGAAGTGTGCCTGGTATAGACATCTCTGAAAGGCACAGCATGGGAAATCAAAGAATATATCAGCTGGGAGAAAAGCAAGTACAAAATCAAGGTGCTGTGATTATTTCAGTGGAGACAAGAGTTTTGATAGGTTAAAGAAAATGGTAAGGTAAAAATCAGCTGTGGAGGGCCATCAGAATGTAGGCACTCATTTCCTGTGTTTTAAAAATGAAAAAAAGACGGTCCTGTTCCTCTTCCGAAGCTGTATAGATTCTTTTTTTATGCCAGCTCTGAGAGCATACTGTCAAAATCAATAATGCACATTGTCACTCTGTAGCGAGCAAGTGGGGAAACTGTGACTCAAACATCCCAGCACAGTAGCAACTGAGAAACAGTCTCTCTGCCTGAGATTACCGAGGCAGGAAGACCCTGCTGCAAATACTCCTTAATAAAGAGCAAGTGGGCTTCCTCCTGAGACCATTGCATGTTCAGCCTCCCTGGTTCAAAATTACACTAAATGAAAGGGAATTAGGCTTTTCTTTGCAGGGGTTTCCTCCCCAGTTTCACAGCATTCCATGTCCATTTCCACATCACTCTTCAGGGAACTGTTTCACCAGAAAATCAGACTCCAGAGAAAGACGTAAAGATTGAGGCAGGATGTCAGGTATTTCTGTGTAATTTCACTTTCTGTCTAAAATCCTCATTGTGAACAAGTCTGTAAACTTGATGCAGAATAGCAGAGCTCCTGTAGCATAGTATGAGTGCACCTATACCTGCAAAAACCCCTTTCACTGTAAACCTGTTCTCTGCTAATTAGCCATATTGTGAGTTAGAAGTAATCTGCCAAATCTAATAGCTTAGTAATGCTGGCAACAGCTCAACTCAGGCTATTCACTCAAGGCAGAATCAGTCTGTTGGATATTTTCCTTTTGTGGATGTTCTGTAGAGACTAGCAGTCAAATCTTGCAACACAGATTACAGCTATAGTTGTTCTTGAAGGACAATATATATTTTAAAACAGGCATTTTTCTGATTCATCAGTACCCAGCTGAATAATGCATGCTTTTAAATTTCTTTTATATCAGTGAAGAACTGATAGGGCTTGAAGGGATGAATTGTTTTTTATTCTTACATTTTGTTTTTACTGTTATTATCCCTAGGTAAATAGAAGCATGCTTTTAGCTAGCAAGATTTTGGATTTGGGGAGCAGTTACCATCATGAATAACCTTCAGTAACAACTACATGGTTTTCCAGAAATACTCTGAAAGAACAAGGGAGCAGTTACCACCAGGAATAGCCCTCAGTAACAACTGTATGTTTTTCCAGGAACAATCACAAAGAACTGGTTTAGGTTTGAATTTTTCTGAAACATTAGGGAAGGTGACAGCTGGTCTGTTGATTTTTGAGTGCATTTATTTAGGCTTTTATTGAAATTCAGAGGAGCCGATAAATGGCATATTAAGGCAATGCTGGGAATTTGGCATATGAAAAAGAAATGGAATTTAGCACTGCTGTGGGAGCTTTTAGGGAACTCTATGCAGGCAGTACAATATTCATTGCACAGATGAATAAGACAGGACACAATATCTATCCAGAAACAGACAATCTTTTGTAGGGCTAAAGTGTACCAAATTCTAGGAACACTGCATGCATTTGAGGGACTTTTTATTTCTGGACCAGCAATCTGAAGGGTACTCAGATTAATAAGACATCCCAGGATCCATGTGCAAAGTGGCAGTTCTCACAGAAGACGCTGGGACTGGCAATCCCTAAAATGTGGTGCAGAAGGAGTGTCTCCACCCATTTTCATATTTGGAAACTGATGGCTTGGCCATAACACTTTTGCTAATGAGATTGCTGAACCTGCTGCTAAATCAGGTTTCGGAGAGTCGAGGGCCTTAATTGTTACTATGTTACAAGAGTCTGTAGGACTGAGTCAAAACCAGACAGTGTTGAGGCAGTGCCACAAAACCTGATTTTTAAGCCTGTGAACATCACAACATTCCAGGTGCATAGGAGGACTGCAGCTTTTCAGTGTAGTAGGAACAGCAGTCATTGTCTTCTGCTTTGGAGACTGAATGTGAAGACTGTGAGGATCTAGCAGCACCTCTGTCTCAAGTCTTGGTTTTCCACAGTGCAGAGATCCAGACATTTTTCATAAAATTAAGAATGGTTGAGTGATGTCCTTAAATGGAGGGTTGGAACTGGCCTCGTTCAGTCCCTAAATCAGCAAGGCTTCCTTATTTTACTCAAATCCACACTTTTCTTCTTCTAGGTGAATATACTATTATGACAGCCCATTTTCATCTGAAAAGAAAAATTGGTTATTTTGTCATCCAAACGTACCTTCCTTGCATAATGACTGTGATCTTATCGCAAGTGTCATTTTGGCTAAACAGAGAATCTGTCCCTGCTAGAACTGTCTTTGGTGAGTATCCCACTTTCTCCTAGGACACAGTTAGGATCTTTGTGGCTTGTGAAACTGATTTGCTGTAATAAAACCACAGTTCACTACTGTTTATTTCTTCTTGAGATGTTCTAAATGTTTTCTCATTCTTTTCCAGTTTAAATTCAAAATCAATTTAAAAGCCTTGTCTGGGCTGTTTTTGTAAAGTTATGACAGAAATTGGTCAATCAGTTATGGGAAAATTAAGAACAGAAGATAGAAAAATCAGATTAGTGTGATTTGTGTTGGGTTATTTCCATTTCAGTGGATGCTGGATAGTTTAGAAAAAAAGACATACGGATTATCATACTTAATGTATACCCTAGCTAAGCATTTGAAGCAGATATCACTTCCAGACATTTTGTTTATCTTTGTTGTAGGATGTTTATCTGGGAAAACCATGTAGAGGTTAATTAGAGACAATTGTCTCTATTACCATCAAACAAATTAATATGACTTTGCATTTAGAAAATGTATATTTAATGAAGAAATTGTTATGGAAAAAACCTTTGGGGTGTCATTAAATTACTTGGTTTATCCCTAGAAGGCTACCGAAAATAAGCGCTTTCTCAAGTGAAGGTTGATGAAATACAAGATTTTTGCTAGATGAAAAACAAGGGGAGTGGGAACAGTTTTTTAAGTAAAACTTTGTTCAGATATTTGAAAGGAGTCACTCTTCTGTACCAGCCTCCTGAAGTCAGTTGGCATCTTTGTTCAAAAATCAGCTCAGCAAGTTGTGTGGAGAGAATACAGGTAGTAGCATCACTTTGCTGACTTACTCTAGGTTTACAAAGCTGTAACTGAGAGCTGATTTTTTTGATCTTGGGGAAATCTTCCCACAGATGAAAGCATTGGCCGTTTGTCATTTACTATCATATGGGAAAGGAGGAGTTACAGTCAAGAAAACCAGTAACAGTCAACAATTTTAGACATGCAATCTCTGTATAAAAAAACAAAATAAGTAATCCCGCTTCATTCAGACAGTTATAAACCCTGGGCTTGTGTTACCCTAAAAATCCTTATTTAAACACACTACAGCTAGAACTAACCAGAACTCCATAGAATAAAATATCTGAGGGTGAAGGCTTTCATTTTTTCTTACTCCTTCAAACAATATTATGCAAACACTGATTGACTTCATGTGGCCTTCTTAGATATCCTGCTGAACTGGGACCTGCTCATAACTCATTTGGGATCCCATAAGGGTTAGCAAACTGATCTCTGACTCCTATTTTTTTTCTTTGCAGGAGTAACAACAGTCCTCACCATGACCACCTTAAGTATCAGTGCCCGTAACTCTTTGCCAAAAGTGGCCTACGCTACTGCAATGGACTGGTTTATAGCCGTTTGCTATGCCTTTGTATTTTCGGCATTGATTGAATTTGCAACAGTCAACTATTTCACCAAGAGGAGTTGGGCATGGGATGGCAAAAAAGCCCAGGAAGCTGCAAAAATCAAGGTGCTTAACTTACATTTTTTAAATACCTAAAATAAAAAGCAGGTATTCAGTATAGTTTAAATAACTGAACGGTCAGTTTTCAGCTTCTTTGTGAAAAAGGTATTTAATTACCTCATGACATACTTTCACCTTCCTGTAGAGGAAAATTTGCAAGGAACTACTGTGCCTTCCCTTCACAGAGACAGACTACCAGTCTCTATCATCTGTATGAAGAGGACTGCTTACAGAAGCACATTGGGCATTGAGTACACAGGACATGGGATTTCAGTGATCAGACTTCTGATAATAGCGGACACACACCATAAAACATGTCTCTGCAGAGCAGTCCCTGTATGCTCTCCTAAATAAATAACAACATTCACATTGAACTCCATGAGTCAGTGTCCCACCACAGTAAAAAAAGGAACCAAAGACTGGTTCTGTGAAACCAGATTGGTCTTGTGAAAACACAAACTTTTGAGTTTCATGCTGAAATGAAACTTTTGGGATAGGACTGACTCTTAGTAAATCATCTCTTAGAGAGCTCATACTCAGAGGCATCCCAAAAGAGCCTACAAAGAGGCCAAGCTGGCAGGGGCAATGAGCCCTTCCCCACACCCTTTGCAGCAGCTGGGGAAATGAGGTTCACATCTTGTCAGCTGTCCATGGGGCAGCACCCTCTTCAGATGCCAGACTACATCTCGCTGATGAAAGAAGCTGCTAATTCACATGCCAGGTGGGATGTGTGTGCAGCAAGGGAGTCTCAGCATTCTCCCATCAGGGAAAGTCACACTTGAGTAAGGGCTACAAAATCAAGGCAAAAACATCTGTTTGGTAGTTGAAGTCAGAATAGCCAACAGGCATTAATGCGCATGCTTGCTCATGGTGCTCAGCTTTTTGGGTCAGTCCCTCGAAAACATGTTTCCACTTTCTGTTCTTGTGGTATAACATTTTGTTCTTTATGCTGCAGAAAAAAGAGCGCAACTTGCTGGGAAATAAACCAACTAATACCTACAGCACCGGGAAGATGACTCCTGCACCAAACATGCCAAAGGACTCAGCCCCAGCTGTCATCTCAAACACTACATCTGCTCCAGTGAAGCCTGCAGAAGAAAAGCCTGCTGAAAGCAAAAAGACTTACAACAGCATCAGTAAGATTGACAAAATGTCCCGGATAATTTTTCCAGTGCTGTTTGGAACTTTTAACTTAGTTTACTGGGCCACATATTTGAATAGGGAGCCTGTTATTAAAGGTGCCAATTCTCCAAAATAAACTGAAGTACTCTGGAGCCACTTGTGAGCCATACTTACAAAGCAGATGCTACCAAGGAAAATTTGAGATCCAGATGACTTTCTACGTTTGGGCAATATTCTTCAGGAAGTTTTTTGCATGTTTAATAATATGTACAAATAATATTGCCTTGATTGTTTCTACATGTAACCTCAGATGTTTTGGAGACAATTATATTACTTACAGCAACGGATCTTTATAAAAGATCAGAAGACATTGAACATGGCTTCTTTGCTGCTGAGTATCTTGCATTGATAGTTTACAAATAAAATAAGTTATATTTTTTAACTGTTCAAGTGTACTACATATCGTGGTTTTTATACTTCAGATGTACAGTCATACAAATATGGGCTTAACCTATATTTTACAGAAGAGCTCCACTATTGTCATCTGATAAGTTACTGAGTAACGCCAGTTGTAAATGTGCCAAATTATTAAGTGTAGGGCTATGTTTGAGCACTTTTACTAGTTACAGGTAGTGCATTACTCCATAGACAAAACTGCTCAGCCCAATTTTCACTGGAAGTTTAATACAATGCAGTAAATCCTAATGGGACTATGAGGATTTTCACTGCTTGAGATTCTAGTTTGCAGTGAAATAACACAGGGAGCAGGATGCTACTTATGTAAATAAAGATGATGGAATCTTGCCCTTAAATGAAAATACAAAGTTTGTTTGGATTTTGCATTCCAAAGAATTCTCTCTAATGATTTTCAGTATTTATTCCAAAATTAAGAATTATATTGCATGAAATTAACATAGATTAGGAACATATTTGTGCAAATAAAACTTCTAACAACAGCAGCAGACATTTTTATCAGGGTAAAGTAAATTATGTTTGGACACTTTTCCAAGAAGAAGACTGTGTTATATTAGCAGAGATTAACAGAAAAGAATTACAGTATTTCTGCAATAATTATTACTTGTTTCCCACTGCAAAAATCAATCAGCCAACACTAGAAAGTGTAATCAGAAAAAAAAGATGTGCTTCATGACGGCAAGGTGTTTCAGTGACAATATTGACAGAAAGGTCTTTGTACTGTCCATCTGAAACTTTTCTATAAAACGCCTTGCTGCTGACAATGTGTTTTGCTTTCACAATGAATGAGAAAATGCAGTCTGAGTTTTCAGCTCTTTCCTCCTTGGCATCCTTTAATTGTTCCAGAAGCTTTTGTAATTAAATCTTAATGTTTAAATAAAAAATGCATTCAACATTTGATTGCAAAATGTCGTTCTTATACTGGTTGTCCTTTTAGAAAGACCAAAGAGCACACCAGAGAAGCTGAAGAATTAACTGGAAAGCACACATGCACACACTTGATCTCGTGTGCACACATGATATATCCTCCCTGTTGCCCACAAAGGGACATGCCTTGAGTAAACACAGTGAATTGAGTTGTTGCAGAATATAGGTGCTATCCTGCTATGGAGCAAAAATCCCATGATCTTTTGGGGACAGAGTGGAGAGCTCATGCTTTGAGGTGAGGATCTGGTGTGGGACTGGGGAGTTGTTTGGCTTCTTTTGTGTCTTCTCTTCAACCCTTTCATTCCTAAAAATTGCCAAGAAAAAATCTCATGCGTCTATTGTTTTTTGAAGCTTTTAGTTTGATGCTGTGGAATGAAAAATTCATAAATTCTTGAGGGCAACAGAGAAGCTATGGGACTGAGCAAGTGACTGGATGCTGATAAACAGGAGCAAGGGAGGGGGTACACCCATCTATTCAGTGCTAGCCTGAGCTGAGGTGAGGATGTGGTTCATGTAGCCTGCCTCTGTGTCTTTGAGTGGCTATGCACCTCCTTGTTCACTGTCCCCTTGGGGGATCCCTTTGGCTTTTGTGCTTATTGGAAGGCAAAACTTTATACTAAATTCCCTTGGCTATTTCTTCAGGTGAGAAACTCAAAGAATTACATGACTGAGTCTTCTTCTCTGAGAATGAGAAACTCAGAGCCATCTTTAAGTAGCATTTTCCAGACTAGTTCTGGAGACTGACCAGAGAGTTCCTGTACTTTGTTTTATCTGCTTACACCCAAGTCTGACTTATTTTGTATTACAGCATTATTTCCTGGTCTCCATTGCAGGACTCAGTGAAAGGATCTCTAAATCTGATCTATTTTACTTACATGGAAAGTAGTCTTCAACAAATATGGGTGTACCTGCAGCATGAGCTTGTGCATGAACAGTAGGTGTCCCATAGTTTGGAAAATGCTTCAATAAGCCAATACACTCCAGGCTGGAACACTTAAATGCTATTGCCTTGCATTATATCCTACCTCACAATTCAGATCTCTCCACAGTCAGTAGAACTGTTTGTGTGGGAGATCACTACTCACTGAGATGGTACCTGAACTGTGGGAGACAGGAGCATTTTTCCAGGTCCTGGCTCAACCAAAACACCTTGGCCTGGTCCTGCCCCAGGCTAGGGTGGGATCTGGATGTGCACCAACTTCCCCTGGTATCCCATGGAAGTAGCTTGGGCTTTTGGGAATGGAGTGAGCTGTGTCAATGTCCCCAGCATGGGTGAACCAGGACCCCGCGGGACATAGCTACTTCACAGCTTAGTCATGGCCAAAGGGAGTAATAAATAGGAATTGCTTCTCATTGATTTTTTAATGTATGCTTTAATGAAAAAAGAGTTGAAAAGTGAATTACAACAATTCAGCACTGTAGGGGAAGTGTGTGCAGGCTGCTGCCAAATTTCCTTCCTTGCACCCAGTAAGAATGAAAGAACAAGTCAAATACAATGGAAGAGATTTTTAATTTCTGATATTTGAGCTATGCCAGCTTACTTCAAGGATGAATTTAAGCAACAATCTATTTTCTAAAGCTGAACCCTCTTCTGTTATCTTGAGTTGTGTTCTGCTTTTTTCTAAATGGAATGTGCCCTCTGTGGAATAACTGAACATATTTATACAGAACTGAGGATGTAATGATTTTATGAAATAATCACATCTTTCAAAAATTATTGCTCAACATCTAAGTTAAACTTTGAAGAAAAATGAATTAAACTGTTTTGCTCTTCATTTTATGCAGAGAAGATGAATGTATCACTTGCAGATTTTTTAAATCTGGAGAAAAAGTTCTTTGTAATAAGGATGTATTTCCCCTAATACCTTTGCTCCTCAAATTGGAATTGACACTGAAATTATACAATTACTTGAATCCTTTCTAATCTTTTATGTGTTTTTACGTCACTACAAACATTAAAGTATGGTCATTGCATAGTGACTCCTTACTTTACCAATTTTGCATTTTCCACTACGTTGTTATAGACATTTGTTCAATTTTGAGAAGATAGAAAGATTGGAAATTAGATTTTATGAAGCCCGAAGGACTTCTGAAGGATCTTCCAAGGATTACCCCTAATTTAGACTGAAGTGTAAGTGTCCCATTCTGTAATGCATTATTTCCTTTTCAGTGCCATCCTCAAAAGCAATTATCGCTTCTCACAGTCATAATGTCTTAAAAGTTGCTGCTTAAATTAATCCCTGGCTAAAAGCAAAGTAAAAGGTAAGAATATCGATTGAAGAGACCAACTAATTTCAGTTAGATGAATTTGGAGAGTTTTTGAGAAATCCTGATAGATTGCAATGGACTGGACCAACAATGATAGGCTGGATTTGTAGGCAGGAAAATTACTACACAGAGGGCAACCCCACACTATAACTTAACACATATATGATAATAAATGTTGGAGCCAGCCACCCAAGGCAGTTTTGGCCTCAGTGGATCTGGGCTCAGTTCTTCATTCACTGGGGGCTAGTGTTTTTGATGTCCTCAGGACAACTGCTCAAGGATGGCCTGGCCCCAGAGGAGCATCCCTGCCTGCCCTGGATACCCATGCTTCTGCCAGAAGCCTACACAAAGCTACTGAAAAGCTGCAGCATGGCAGCATCAGGAGGGATTCTCCCTATCCTGCCCATGAGCCAGAGAGCAGAGAGCCCTGTGCTGAAGGACAGAACGGAGAGCACACAGAAATTGCTGGGACCTCTGGGGTTCAACTTCCTACCTAAAGGCTCCAGCAAGAGCAAGAGAGACCTTCAGTCAGAATAAACTGGCTCAAGCCTCTTAGAAATCTCTAATAGGCCTGAAGCTGGAGGACTCCAGGAGCTGTAGGATATGGATTTTAGGTTGTTCCTTCTTTGTCTCAGAGTAGCCCCAGTTCCCTTCTGGGCTTCTCATGGTGTATAGGTACCACTGGGGTGCAGGAAAACCACTAGTAGGGCTGTCCTTCAACACTGAATCTCAGAAAATTCAGGTGCCCAAACTGTTCAGCACTTAAGATGGACTCTCAGTTCTAGCAAGTGAGGAATTTGATCCATGGGTCCCATTTCCTTCTTTGGCATTTCCCCCCTAATTTATGCTAGCTAGCTCCCTGAACAGCTACTTCCAGAGACTCATACTTCCCCACTGCACAGGACATACCACAGAGGTATCCCTCAGGTTGAAAAGATACTCACCTTCTGTGAAAGTGCAATGAAAGGTAAGTTAAATGTGGATGCATTTTGTTGTGCTGGAGAATATTACTGAGAACTTAAACATTTTACTATCATTACATGGCATGATAAAATGTTCTTTTGTTAAAACCTGTGCTGGATAATCAAGACCCTTACCTGAACATACAATTTGAAAGGCTCAGCAAAAGCAGACAGTGTGCTTAAAAGTAAAATAAAAGGATGTGAGTATGAAGAGGAGGAGCAGAAATGAACGAGGCATGAGGTGTAATGAAGAGTGGTGCTAAAGTATCCCTTTGGCATTAACGCACCGAGGACAACAGAAAGAAAACCTTAAACATCACTATTTTTCTTACAGCTTGAGGAGTCAATAATCAATGAATCATATTGCTCCGATCGAGCCTTGGGGATTCTTGACACTCTGCAAGGAAAGAGGGGACACTGTGAGGGTCCTTCTCGAGGTCTGAGTGACTCGATGGTCACATAAAGTTGCGCTCACGGCGCAAGGGTAACCGAGCGCTCTGCCGCCGGCTGGAGGCAGCGCGGGGCGAGGACCCGGCGCAGTCCCTCGCGCTTCCCGCCGCCGCCGCCAGAGGATCCCGCCACCGCGCCAGGATGCGCTTCGGGCGGGATGGGGCTGGCGGGCGAGGAAGAGGGGGAGCGGCGCCCGACGGAGCCGCCGCGGCGGGGAAACCACCCCCGGCTCCCTCCCATCCCGCCCGGGGGTCCCGCGGAGCAGGGCCGCCGAGAGCGGGGATGCGGAGCTGGACCTGCCCTCGCCATTTCTCATCGTAAATCGCCGCTGGCGTGTTTCTCCTCCGGGTCTCTCCGCCACCTGCTATCTGGCTCACTCGTGCCGCCCACCCGGGAAGTGGCAGAGGCACGGCGGCCCCCAGTCGCCCTTCCCGCTGGCGGCGAAGCGAGCTCCCCCGGCCCGGCCGCCGCAGCCTTCTCCGATGCTGCAGTTCCGCCCCGGCTGTTCGCGCTGCTGGGCTCCCCGGTACGGTTGCCGAGGCCGGGCTAAGTTTTTTTTATTCAAATTTAGTGTCCGTGTGAATACACACATTTTTCTATATGGCCAGCGCTGGGGAAACCCCTCTTTGCATGTCGGGCGCTTCCCGTCCTTGCTTTCCAAACGCGCGGGCGCTGCGAGCCGGGACGTGGGCACCGCGACCTGGGAGCCCTAAATGATGTTTGCATAAGCAGCAGCTTTCAGGAAACCTTCAAGTGCCTGCGGCCCGTCGCCGTGCGGCGGTGCCAAACCCCGTGCCGTCGAGACCTTCTCGGGTCGCTGGGAGGCGGCGGCTCCCCTGTTCGCCCCGTCCCGCCTCCCGCCCGCCCCGCAGCGCCGGTGCTCCCGCAAACTTCACAGCAGCCGATCGGCGTGCTGCTTGACCGTCAGCATAGCTGTTCCTGGTGAAATCCAGGCAACCCCCGAGCATTCGCCGTCCTTTCCCTTCCTCATTTTCTCAGGGCAGCAGGCGGCCTGGCTTCCACCCGCATTTCTCTGCTGGTGACCGAAAAGAGCACAAGCTTTGTAAGAAATTATTATTAGCAATTCACGGTAACTGCAATTAGACAAAGTAAACACGAAAGAACTGCTGTACAATCTAGTAAAGAGGCGTTTAGGTTGGAAATAATAAAAAAAAAACCAACAAAACCCGAAAGGTTGAAAGAAAACCCCTAAAATGAATTACTGAGAGTTAATTGCCTGACTCACGACAGATTTTCCTTAAGCTGTGTCGTTCCTTCAAAAATTAACTTCGGGAACAGAACTCCCTATAGCCAGCTCTTCTAGGCATCATGTAGGAGTTATTCTAAAAGCAAGATTGCGTCTTCCAGTAGATTTTTTTTTTTAATTAAACAATTAAAAATGACTCCCCCAGGACATGGAAGTTATGTCTAAGGGAGAAGGAAACATTTACACTCCTGAGATTTCTGATCACAGGAAAGCGGTGACTCGCTGTACCTCTGGCAGTTTTTTGTTTCCAAATTAGCATTACGTAAGTGAAATTTTGTGACTTCCCATTCTGAACACAAAGGGGAATATTCCAATTACCCCGATGCCTGGTGCAAAGCTCCATACACCTGAAGAGAAGTCGCAAAAAATCACTGTGCTGTTCGTACTGGAGTAGAAAGGCAAAAGTTGTCCAAACCCAAACTATTTTTGCCCTGAATACACTTGACTGTTGTCTCATTTCCGAGTTCTCACAGCAGAAAAACCGAATTTACTTCAAAGTTCACAATGTACACATAAGTCTGGTCTTACACATAAGTAACCTGGTCTACAGGATCGTGTAGACCTCTTCTTTTCTCCGTGTATACATTTTTCTGGCATATCTTGTGCATATACATGTGCATCCATGCGTTCGTACAGTGCATGCCAACTTCTGCATGCATCCACCTAGATACAGAGGCATACCGAAACACACTGCCTTGCGTTTGTCTATCTGTCCGTGCAAGCAGCCGCACGGATTACATGGATCTGCGCCTGTGTGTACATCGGGATGCCCGCCGCTCCGATCACCCCGACACCAGCGCTCGACCCCTCTTCCCTTCTTGTGAAGAGAGCACCTCCAGCCCGGGCGGTGGGGGGGCTTTCGGCAAGTAGTTGTGGGGTTTGGGCATGAGGACATCCCGCAAAACATCACGGGGATCCTTCCGCGGGTCACCCCGTCTGGGGCATCGGGCTGCTGATGTCGGGGAGAACTCCCGGCTGCCGACTGACTGCGGCTGCCGGGTTTGCTGCTCCCCCTCTCTTGTGTGCGTGTGTGTGCGCCCGCTGGGGCGGGGGCAGGGTTCACTTCCCGGCTCCTCCAGTTGCCGGCGAGGCGGGAACCTGTTGGGCAGGGAGCGGGGACGAGGTGCTCTCCGATGCGGGGCGGTCCCCGGCAGCGCTCCGGTGCCGCGCTGCGGGTGCGGGCAGGCGCTCCGCGGGGGGGGCAAGGTGCGCCCCTTCCCCCCGCCCCTGCCCGCCCCCCTCCCGGGCCAGCCCGGCCCGGCCTGCCCCGCGGCTCCCGCGGCCCGGCGGGGCCCGGGCTGCTCGGCGCTGTGCACCGCCCGGGGGGCACGGCCAGCGCCAGCCCGGGCAGCGGGAGAGGCCGCGCCGCTGCACCCGGCGACTGGCTGCTGGCAGAGGGGACGCGCCGCAGCTCCGTGCCTGCTGAACACCTGTCAGCCCGCGGAGCCTGATTTATACCTGGCCTCTCCGCTGGGGATTTCCCCCTCGTTCCACTTCTGCCTTTTTTTTTTTTTTTTTACCCCTCTCGCCTCCTCCCTCCCTTCTCGGAGCGTTGTGGAAGAGAGTGTTTTCTTCAGGATATTAAGCTGAGAATACAGAGGAAGAGAGGCTCAGACCTTTACCTCACTGCCTCATTTTCCCTTCCATGTGAACATTCTGCAACGTTTCCTTCATCCTGCCGCACCTCTCACCTGGCCAGCGCTGTCCGGACCATGTCCGCTAAGCTCCTGCCGGTTTTCTTCCTCCTCTCAGTGTTCCACGCTTGGTAAGTCTGCGCTCCCCTCGCCTCCCCTCCAGCCCCTCTCCTCTCTGCACTGGGGCTGGAGGGTTGAAGTCCCATTTGCCGGAGTTTGCACAATATTCGGCACCCAGGAAGAACAGTGGGCTCTCCCCACCTTCTTCCGCGCCGTGCCGGGGCTCTGTTCCCAAACACGGTTTACCCCGCTCCCAATCCCGGGACCCGCCCGGCTCCGCGGCGCTTCCCGGCCGCACGTGAAGGCGGAGGTCGCCCGCCAGGGCCCTGTCCTGAGCCGGCCCGGCAGAAAGTTTTCCCCTCGGGCGGCTGCCGGCACCCGGTGGGACGGCGGCTGGAGCTGTCCGGGCTCCCCTTGCAGCCCCGGCTTCCCTCCACGCCACCCCCGGGGGATCCGCGGGCGGGGTCGGCGTGAGGGACGAGCCGCGGTCTGCGTGATCCCCTGGTCCCCGCCTCAGGGCCGGGAAGGGTCTGCCCGGCGGGGGTCCGGTATCCACTCTTAGATGCCAGAGGGGCACAGCCGGCAGCGCCAGCCCTGACCTTTTACACTTCGATCTTTTTGGTTGTTCCGGGCTGTCGTACACCCTCACAGAATAACCCAGGCAGAGAGGTCAGCTCAGCTTCCCCTGTAGGAGCCACCACGAGCCAGGCTACAAGCGTGCTCAGAGGCCTTCCCCTGTCCTCCTTGGCAGCCTGCCCCACACCTGAGTGGTGTCTATCTCCTAAATCCCCGCAGGAACTAGAGGATGCTTCATGCCAGCCTCCACAGCAAGTGTGGGACACACCTATTGCAGGAAATAAATCCTTTCCCGACAATGTCTTGGAGTTTTCTAGACTTCCTCCCCTGCAGTTTATGCCAAGTCTCTTCTCTGTCACTTTACAGAATCAAAACTGACGAAGAGTTGGGGAAAGGCATGTAGCCTTTCTTCCTTCCTAGTTTGAGACTGGCTTGTCATCACCCTGTAGTTATTTCTCTGCATCACACGAATATGAGAGGAATTGGCAGTCACCTGTAGGGCTACAAAAGAAAAATGCAACCTCAAGTGCCTTGAAGGAGCACTATTGCCTTAACTATGTAGAGACAAGCAATGGAAGGGAAATAATAACTTCTTAAGGAAGAAAGCAAAAAAGCCTGAAAAATTTGTGTCTAGTGTTTTAGTCTGATCCACTGTGAAACCTCTTCCACCTTCAATCTTAATCTAGAAGATAGGTAGGGATTTAAATGGTTTGGAGGTACTTTCTAGGAAAGAAGCTGCTGAAGTGAGGGGATCTAAAAGATCTGACAGTGCTTTGATAGACTCTTGTTAGTCTTGTTTTAAAGCAGCATCTCCCTGAAATAGGAATCATGATACTACTTGAACTCAGTTCTCATTTCCAGGTGCAGTCTGAATGCCTGTGGTAAAGTTGTGGTGGCTGCAGCAGAAAAAGACATATGATTTCTCCTCTTTGCTATCAGCAGTTCAGCACCACTGCAGAGCTTCAGCTCGGAAATATCAACCATATATGTTGGGAGATGATGACTCCTTTGAGAATGGTTCTGTAACAGCAGTATTAAAACACCGGGCTTATCATGAATCTGATGGGAAAAAAAAACTCTCCCAAAATCCTCTTGATTTTTTCAATGCTCATTGGGTGAATTAGAAAAAGAAAAAAAAAGTCAAGTTTTAAAAAAATACAGCCCTATAACAGAAGAGTAGTGGTTGTCTATTCAAAATTTTGTCCTAAGTTTTCTCTACTTTTACAGCTCAGTTATATGAGCTCTCTTCAGAAAATCCCCAGGGTCTAGGTTTAAAAATTATTTTTATATAGAAATTGTGCCAACAGCAATTGCAAATTGTGAGGTCATGTTAAGTGATCTGTGGTTAATCTTTAGGGGCATATTGGCTGTAAAGCAGTTTCAGTTTAAAGTTTCATTATGTTCTCAAATAGTGGTCTTCTAGCAATGTGAGGGTTGATGATGCTCTGTGATTAAATTTTTATATTTGTATCAGGTTTTTTTATGTTCACATAGAGTATTTATCAAGTCTTCTGGACATCTGAGGTATTTTAAAATACACTTGGTGTCATTATGGAGAAAAGGAGAGAGAGAGAAGGAAAGTTGCACAGATGTGTGTAGCACATCCTATGAACAAACAAGGCTTGTTCCTCTCATTCTCCACTGCTTTGCACCTTACATAATTATTGACATTTATGGAAAAAAGTTGCAAAATTGGGCAATTGCAGGTTGAAATAACACACGATTCTTTCCATAGGTTTCATCACTGAGGTTATCTTTTCTCCTAATAGCTTCATCTCAGTCTGTCATAGATTTTCTCCAGTGAGAGGTATCAAACAGATTTGGTTTCTAAGATACCAAAAGAAACATCTGATGAAGATATCATCTTCAAATCAACATTTTAAAGTCCGTGTACAAAAAGCTGCACAAATGAAATTAGTCTTGTGTGAAAATAGCTCTTGTTGTGATTTCTGGCCAAACTGTAGTTTCATCACATCTGCATTAATATACCCATAAAATAAACACACTCCACCTATAAAGAAGTAAAGTTGCAACTCTTGGTGTAGTACTGTTTTTAAATAAACTTAGTAAAGCTGCAGGGAAATTAAGATTAATTTATTCAATGTGTTTGTGTGCTTGTGATAATCCATCTCAAATTCAAGGAATGAGCTCTTAATTCTAAGCCTCGTAATACATTAAACTCTGAAATTCATGCACTGAGAATGTAATAATTTATTAATAGGATAAAATGATCAGGAAGCATTAACAGATCTGAATTTTTAATACTCTTATTAGGCTTTGTGCAAGAGATGAATCAGTTGTCTTGATGTATTAATAAAGTAATACTGCAGATGTTCGCTCTTTGTAACTTGTAAAAGTATATTGTAAACTAGTCAGAATAGGTTCATTAAAATACAGGATATAAAATACTACAGTGATAGCTGTATTATCTTCTAGAGTATAACTTTTTGAAGACACTTCCAGAAGACAATTTCTGAACAATTGTCAATCATGACCCATCCGCAGATACTCAGCAATTGTTAATGGGAAAATCCTGTTGCACCTGTTGCATCCTGCTGCATCCTGTTGCATCCTATTTTAGTAATGTAAAATAATATCTGTTTGTTTCATTTGTTTTGCAGTTCTAGAAAGGTTGAAGATGATGAATATGAAGATGGAACAACTAACCAAAAATGGGTTTTAGCTCCAAAAACACAAGATACAGATGTGACTCTCATACTAAACAAGCTGTTGAGAGAGTATGACAAAAAGCTGCGGCCAGATATTGGAAGTAAGTACATCTTTCTGCACAAGTGAGGATAAGCTTCTCTGGGTGCAGAGTAGATATGCTACTATATTCTGGAAGTGTGCACTGGAAGTGTGCACAAATATCTGGAGAAGTGTAGATTAAGTTTTTTTGGCTGAAGTTGATTTCCAAGTAAGTATTTTAAAAATGATAATTCTCACAAGGAAGTCTGGTGGTAGCTTGGGGTCCTAAAATTTTGTTGGTTTGTACAGAGTTTGTGTAAGGATATCGAAGGGCTAGTCCTTAAGTATTCAGCAGGTCTTTGGCAGAGGAACACACCTCTTTTGTCATCCAGTCCATGCTGAAAAATCTCACACTCTGAGAAGCAAACAAAACCTCAGCATATTAAAACAAAAAGTAGGACACAGCAAGAGAAGAATGTGCACATATTCTCTTCAAAATACGATCCTGAAAGTTATGTTCCTTAATGCAGAGAATAAGGCACTGGGATTTGCCTGTGTATAGGGCAGCTCCAGAGATCATCTTTCACAAACCAGCAGACATCTCCAAAAGAAATCTTATAGAATCAAAGTGTCTCATGGTCAGCACTACTACATATAAGTATACAATTTAAATAAGAGCCTGTAGGTACCTGCATATAACCATCTTGGGCTATTATATTGTTTTAACTTGTATAATGAGTTTTCAAACCAGTTGTGTTTTTTTTAATTTGGGTTTTTGGTGTGGGTTTTTTTGTTGTTGTTTTTGGTTGGTTTTTGTTTTGTTTTGTTTTGTTTTTAGAGCTCCACCTATTGCAGTTATTCCTTTTTCCCTGGTTTGCAGCCCTAGAGCATAATGGCTGTAGCACAACTGCTGCTCAGTTTGTTCATAGCAAGTTTGTATGACAGAAATCAGAGAGAATTTGTCATTTACATTTACTGTGCCTTGCATGTGCTTTAGGACAAACTGAGAATGGGGAATACTCAAAACAATCACCTAATATAATTTCCTTTCCCTAAATATTTACAGGGATTAGAGGAGAATTCCTATCACTGATTATAAGTTAAATTATTGTTTGCTAATGGCACATGTATTGATATGCTTTCTAGGTGATCTCTTTGGATTGGTTTAGAGGGAGGTAAGAGCCATCTATATGTATTCATCATTACAAATTATGAGTGTCTCATAGCTACACAGTAATGCAACAGTTGCAGAAAAACAAAGACTATCCTGTGGTATTAAAAAGAGGGTCTGTTTAGTTATTTTTATAGCTATTACTTTGATGTTCTATAGTATTTACAAAGATCATATTTGATAGGTGTCTGTTTTTATCACAAAGTGACATTTAGATCTCTCTGCTTAGTTTGTCATGCTGGATTTAGCTATCTTTAATATCTGATGGAGAGATGCTTTAACACACTTTCCCACCCATATCAACATCTGGAAGACAGTCTCAGACAAATTTTTTTATTTATTTTGTACACTGTGTCCTCAGATCACTGACTTAAGGCAGAGTGAATTACATTATGCTTATGTGGGGCAAAGTAATCACTCAAAGTCCCCATATCAGTTGCCATAAAATCAGTAGAGGTCAGACATATCTTGCAGCACTGGGAAGTTATTGTTACCAAAATAATTCCTTTTGTGTCTCCACAACATTTTATAAATCCTGTTTTAGAGAAAGGAGTCAAATTACACAGCTCTTCATATATCAAACAGATTTTATAGTTCTCAACTACATCTATTTCTATCAAGCATCTTGGTCCTAGGCCATTTTTTGTCTTTGATAGCAATCTGGCTATTTCAGAACCTGTGCTGAGTGTTGTTCAAATGCTAGAGAAGTGAGTTCATCTCTGCTTCCTCCCCTGGTTCCTCTTTGCACCTCTCCTACCTTTGATGCAGATAAATAACATTGCCCTTTTGAAGTTGTGGAGCTGTCGCATTTGGCAAGGAGAACACAAGGGGAATGCTAGAGAATCAGGCATTACAGATAGCTTCCCTGAATTGCTGGCTGGTGCCTCACACACAAGCAAATCTTCCTTTCCATCTGGGAGCTGGTTATCCTCCTAACAAGGTGGTTGACATGACCTGGCAACAGAACTGTCTTGCTGCCCTGAAGGTCTCAGTATTAATACAAATGCTTTAAAGCATTATACATACCAGCTAGAGCACCAGGAAGAAAAGGTAGTGTGCCAGGTAACATAGACCATAAAATACAAAAGTGCATGTTTTGGAAATTAGAGGAAGCATGGAGTGAACCAGTAGAAGAAGCGAGCAGTGATTCTCAGATTCAAGCACAAGTTCAGCCAATACTGAGGGTTAAATCCAGGACTCATATACAGTCACCTACTCATTAGGGCCTTTACATTGTTTATATACATTTTAATATACACATATTAAATATACACATACATATATATACTTAAATATATACATATTTAATATACACATTACCTGTACAGCATGGTACTGCTGGGAAGTAAGTTGTGTGACCCACAGGACTTACCATTTCATGTCACACTGCTCTTCACTCAGTTTTTCAATCCTTTTTGGCAAATCCACTATTTCTAACAGTGTGTAGCTTTACCTGTTGTCCTGAGGAAATGATCTTTGTTCTGAATGCAGTCAGAAAGGCCTAGGAAATACTTTGCACTTTCTAAGGTTAGGATTGCCAGTTTCAGATCACTTGGGAAGGCGCTTCTGCAGCCAGAAACCATGGAGAGAAGGAGAAGATTGTGGCGAATAAAATATATCAAAGTGCATACTAGCACAGGCAGTGACTTCTTTGTGGTTTTCATTCTTCTCAGGGCAACTGATATTTTGGCTAGCTCAAAATAGAGTCCTGCCTGGTAAAGGCATATTCTGTGTGCCCTTTTGCCATACTGTGGGCACTGACATTGTCAGCAATCTCATCTCCTCCACGCCAGCAGTACAGCCATAAGTGAGGATTCCCTTAGCTACCCCCTTTCCTCCTGTCACCCAAGCACATCTGAACCACTGTAGAGTGTGTAGGTCACTGCTTGCCTGCAAGGCTAGGACTTTTTTTCCCCCCTCATCCTGGCCTATACTTGGCCTTAGCTTCTGTGTAAGTGACTGTTGCTCAGATCATAGGCACAATCTAGACTCAGCACTTCAGGCATCACCTGCAAGGTTCCAGGCCAGGATTTTTAAAGAGTGGATTGAACAAACTAAATATTAGGCAAAACAGCTAACCTGTGAAAGCTATTAGCAAAGTGATACCTTAACAGGACCTGTCTCACTAAAAGGGGATTTCCTTTGATCTTTAGAAACAAAGCAGTGTTCTGCCATCAGGGGAATGCCTGACTTCGTCCCCTGTGGCCACACACTTGGCAGATTTCTTGTCTCCATGAATATCATGGCTTTTTATTTTATTGGTGGTATCTGGAAAGTTTCTATTATACCACAAAAATACATGCCTTTTTGAATTGGGAAAAAAAAAGAAAGAAAGCACTTTATACTGAAGCGCTAATAACAGTGTACTGATTAGATCAAAAAGAAAAGTGTTTTATGATGTAAAGCATCTTTTCACCTATTTTTTTACCAGCTACAATTATAGATCTGAGATACTCAGGTCTTTTGCGTAGTATCAAAGGCACCAATCCTAGAAAAAGACTAAACCAATTCACAGCTATGAAGGTCTTAGCATCTCTTCCATAGGCAGATATTCTGTGTTTTGTTTCAAAGTGCTTTGAAGCGAAGACCTGTTTAATGGATATGCGTCATTTTCTACCTGCAGGTGCAGTAAGACTTGCTACCCTGCAAGTGTGCTTTTTTGCTCCCATGTCACATTGATACAAATCCTCATATTTAGTAGGCCCAGGTCCTGGCCCTGAAATTTTACTTCCTCTTTATTAATAAAATGAAACAGAAATATTAGGCAAACCAACATGGCACAGAACAGAATGATGATAATTACAGCTAAAAATATCTCAGTTTCATTTAAATTCTAGTAATAAACCAGATTTTTGTAATTGATTTTTTTTTCTTTGATTGACAGGTCTAAAATTTAAGTTACAATCAAAACCCACACAAACAAACAAGCAAAAACAAAAAAAAGAAGACCCAACAATGAAGCGAAACACAGTTTCCTTCAAAGTCAGTTTACTTTAATGAAATCTTCCCTCTCACCTTCCTTAGTGGACCCCAACAAAAGAAAAGCTACCTTTAGAACCCTACATAGTTTCAAGCCTAACTTCATAAGGAATGTAATTTGCCTTAAACAGAAAATTTTTAAGTAAGTGGAAAGTTTTCCAGTCACATTTCCGGAGTGAGCTTATGTGTGGAAACTAATATGTAATAATTTTCTTTAATTGTGAAATTTACCCACCAGAAATTTAGTATGTGAGAGGTTTCTGAAATGTGCCATTAGTAGTGGGAGGGAAAAAGTCTCATCCTAGATTAAGCTTTGAATGGAGGAGTAGTAAGGCAATTTGTATTTCATATTTACATTTTCTGTTTCTCAGATGTATCCTTACATTAAGGAAGTCTCTGAATTGCATACGTTGGAAAAAGCTTCACCAGTCTGTGCTCTGAGACATTTTCAACAAACACCAATTTTGCTTTTAATCCTTCCTTCCTTCCTTCCTTCCTTCCTTCCTTCCTTCCTTCCTTCCTTCCTTCCTTCCTTCCTTCCTTCCTTCCTTCCTTCCTTCCTTCCTTCCTTCCTTCCTTCCTTCCTTCCTTCCTTCCTTCCTTCCTTCCTTCCTTCCTTCCTTCCTTCCTTCCTTCCTTCCTTCCTTCCTTCCTTCCTTCCTTCCTTCCTTCCTTCCTTCCTTCCTTCCTTCCTTCCTTCCTTCCTTCCTTCCTTCCTTCCTTCCTTCCTTCCTTCCTTCCTTCCTTCCTTCCTTCCTTCCTTCCTTCCTTCCTTCCTTCCTTCCTTCCTCCCTCCCTCCCTCCCTCCCTCCCTCCCTCCCTCCCTCTAAAATTATTTGGTCCTTGCAGCCTCTGGCAGTCATCTGTATTTATTTTTTATTTATAAGCCCAAATAAATTCACTTTGGAATATGAAGTGAACATGACTCCGCCAGTTCTAGCTGTCTTGAGAGTCATGCTGGTTTTCTTTACTCCTCCAATATCTTTATAACCATTAGCCATATTTCTGAAGATGAGAGCAGTCTCAGATACTGCTGTGCAGCTCTTGCTACCCCAAGTAGGTTTGTACAAGCAGAGCTGGTACAAATAGATGGGCTCATTTGAATCAGCAAACACAGAGGACTAAGCTCTGTCTGATGTGCTTTACTGTGCTGTTTGGGAGCATTAACAGCAGTCCTCTTTTAAAGCAGTTAAAAGTTTTCTTTGCAACTAATTGAACCAGTTTCTCAGTGCGTGCAAGGAGCAGATCTGTTGGTTGAGAGGAAACAACTCTGTTGGTTTTTAGAGAATATGTCCTTTTCCAGGCACAATCCTGTTGAAAATCTTGAGTTCTGAAGCAGTATCACAATCTTACTCCTGTCTGACCTGCTTTCCTACCATGTTGCACAGAAATGAGCCCTGAAGTGCACCACAGGCAATTACCACAGAGGCTGTCAGGTTATTTTTGCTAGCTGCTGCTTGCCACACCTGATGCTCTTTAAATTAGCTCCAGCTAAGTTTCCCCATATGTGGTGACAGAGGGCTGCATATTGCCTGACAGATCAAAATATTTTTCCAGATCATAGTGCAGAGAAAGCTGTGAAGTGTCATGCAAGGTCAAATTACTACTTTCTGCTGTAAGTCCTTTTTGGTGCTGGCCTACAAGACAGTGTCAGGCATCTTATAACATGAGAGAGATATTCACTGCTTCAGGATTGATCATGGAGAGTTGTACCTGGAAAGCCAACTTGTGTGTAAAGGTGGGAAGGAAGAACATGGGAAGGAGAGATGGGGTAAATTCTGTTTGTATTATGGCAGCACTCAGGAGGGGAAAGCCATAGTCCTTGATCCAACTTCTGTAGTACTGGGCACTGCAGAAGATCGTAGAGTTTAGTCTAATTTAGATTTATATGGAAGAATAAACTTGAATAACCTGTTGTTGAGGACACAGAGTGCTGTGGCTAAGACCTAGGAGGAAACAGGGCTGAATATAGTGAGAGGTCAATGAAAAAGACCATAACAAAAAAAAAATCAGAAATGCGTTAGTTGTTCTCACTGATACTTCCCCTTTTGTTCTTTTTTGGGGGGTATAAGTGGATTGTCTTCCTTTCAGAGATTTTTGTTCTGATTTACCTATCTAACTAGAAATCCTCAAGAAGAGGAATGTTCCTGAGGAAAGAATTGCTGTTCAATGAAGATGAGAATGATCTCTGTTCTAGATGGGATCACAGAAGGGATTTCTTCTGATTCTGCAGGAGTTCTAATTCTCTACCATTTTCAGGAATTGATGCTTTCTTTTGCAGTGTTGGCCATGAAGATTTCTAGAATATTAATAGCAAGGTTAGCAAATTAGGGGTAAACTACTCTATAAACACTCCCATTTCAGTTTTTGTGATACATGATGTTTGAGTTTTGAAAGATTATGTAAACAAATAGTCTTGGTTTGATGCTGGTCCAGTGCATTAAACATAGGCTCTTTCAAAATCCTGCATGGGAGCAACTCGGATTAGAACTGGATCTTGACAGTGAGCTTTCTTCATGCGTGAATTCTTCTTTTCTAATTGCTTTACCGTGGACTGAGTACAGGGAAATTTTTACCTTGGCTTTCTGACCTGCTTTGGTTCGCAGCTTTTCAACCCTCAGGGGAAACATCCTACTTTTTATTCATCATTTTCTCAGGTAAAATTTTAATGTGCCATACTGAAAGTATAAGTAGAGAAATTTTAGTTCAATGCACTGAGCCTGAAGCCCTACAACTCATTGTTTCTGCTTAAAACTCTCCAAAGAACCCCAGTTTAAATATATATTTTTTTAGATCACCTGATTTAAATTAAATGCTGGAAAGCAACACTTTAATTTGAAGCTTACTGTACTTCAATATATAGAAATATTTTAGTATTCAAACACTGTTTTTCTGAATTTACCCCATAATTTATCCCTGGTAATGCAGTTCTTTGCCTATATAAAATGCTCCTTTCTCTCATTTCTAAGAAAACACTTGTATCTTTGCATTACTTATGTCTTATGTGTAGTCTTTGAGGTTGAAAAAAAGAACTGCTTTTGTGTTTTACCCAATTTCTAAACAGCAATCTCCCTTAAAATACAACCTTATCTTTCTGACTGTAAATAATTAATTTACACAGATAACTTTTATTTTGTGTTTTATTTACTAACAGTGACTATTTGCTGAACTGACTTGATGCATTCACAGATAGAATATTTTTCTTGAATGGCATAGTAGGTAGGAAAGTTTGGTTGACAGTTAATGTTTGCCTAACTCTTAGTCTTAACTGTCAAACACAAAATTAAATATAGAAGGTGCTATTATAAACTATATTATAAACTAAATATAAAAGATGTTATTATTCTCTCTTCTTTTCTACAGCTTCACTATAATGTTTTTAAATCTGAGGGGATCATGGGAGCATATCATACAAACTTTCTGTTTGCCATGAGTTGAAAGTTAGGTAAGAGTCAGGGAAAGTTTTTACATGAGAAAATTCTTTTCTTCTTATCCCTTCCCTCTCTGATTGCCCAGACTATGCTGTCGCTAAAGAGGTTTCTTAGAAAGTATTTGTAAACTGCAAGGATGTTCTGTATTAGTTGCCATTTTGAGGTCATGGCACAAACTAATTGTTGTGTCATCTTTAAATAGGGAGATATTATGTTCTTTACATATTATTTTAAATACTGTTGCTCATTTTTACATCTGTATAGTTTTCTTATGGCTGTTATTGTTAATCCAGACCCTGGTTGCTGGCTGGCTAGACTTTGCAGGAACAAATTCTGTTATTGTTCAGTCTTATGATATCCCACAGGAATTCTCCTCTCTGATGAATATAAGTAAAACAAAAATTAAAACTGTAGGGATTGATTGAAAAACAAGCCCCTAACCATTAAGATCTACAGGTTTTCATTCCACAACATAATACTTGAAAAATTACAGCTTGTGCATTAGGGAATGGTAAATGAAGGATGAAAGTGCTGAAGGTTGATTGATAGTTAAGGTGGGAAATGAAGAATAAAAGTGATTTGTAGTTAATTGAGGGAGTCCGTTTATGTGCACACTGTCATTCACACTTCTGGACAAAATGACAACCAAACCTAGCATGTAAAAAAGATACTGTTTTCAGAGGACTGTGTTCTCATCCTGGTATTGGTTTAATCCAAACTTTCTTTCTTCTTTTGATTTTCATTTGCAGTTCTGCTTTGGTAGTTTGGTAGTTTGAACCTATAACATATGGATTTCATTTCTGTCAGTTTCTGTGTCTGTAGCAAGTGGAGGATTCTGTTTTCAAGCCCATTCTCTTCCATGCAGGAAGAATGAGGGTTTTTAATTTTCCTCCCTGATAGATTCGTAGCATTGTAGAAAAGAATCATTGAATAATTTAGGTTGCAAAAGATTTTTGAGTCCAACCCTTTACTTAACACTGTTAAATCCAACACTAGACCATGTCCTTAAGTGCCACATCCACTCATCTTTTAGATACCTCCAGTGAGGGTGGCTTAACACTTCCAGTTACCAGTTTTTCTTCAAATGTGGTGATTTGTTGTAAAATGGAGATGTGTTAGCTGACAGTATTCAGTCTTGAGAAGTCACTTGTTAGCATAGCAGTTTGTTTTATAGGAACAGCTAGGCAAATAGATGTTGCCTATAACGTAATGTAGGAAAATTGGAATAGTCATCATCACTAATGCAAAGTAAAAATTAACACTATAATCACTACTATTACAGTTACCAATAACTGTGTAATGATTTATTACAGCTTTGTCCTAATTTTAAAATAGCAATTTATGTGGTAATGAGAGAATGTAAAATATCATTATAGAGCAATATAAAAAAATATCTCATTACTGCAGAGCCGATCTTGTTAGTCATTTGCGTTTAGAAGTCTTGTGAAATTTGGGCAGAACTCAAGTGGCCCTGTAGTTCTTGAACAAAGATCATACTGTGATTTTGATGTAGTTACATGCCTTCTAAAAATCTTGTTCTAGTTGCTTTGCTTCTATAAATGTGTATTGGTCTACAACATTTTTTATCACTGATATCTTGGGTAAAACCAGAATAAACCTGGATGTTGGTTGAACAATGCAAGAAAGGTTAACTCTCAACAAAAAATAATTTTATTTTAAAATTTATGACAACTCAGTAAGACATACTCTGTTTAATTGAACTTGTAAAAATATTTCTCAATATTAAAATTTTAAAAATGTTTCTAAATATTTATGATTTATGCAGGAACATTAGTGGTATTTGGACAGACTTCAAATGTGGAGGAAGCTTTCTGTAGGAAGAAAAGTAATTTCATTCATAAAATAAGCATCAGTTCTGAATAGTGGAGATCTATCAAAAATTAAGAGATATTTTAAAAGGACAGGATAATTCAGAGTAGTAAATAAGCATAATAAAATGACAGGAACTTTTTGTAGCTTTTTTCCCCGACATGACATGAAATTGTATAACATTCCCTCTTTTGATTTACTCGGAGTCTTTTAAAATTCTCCTGATTTATCTGTTGAGTTTTTTTAAACACATGATCAACTCATATATGTCCAACAGTAATGTCTTCATGGATTTTAATGAGATTCAAGCTCAGGTACTGGTTTTTATCACCAGTGTAAATCCACAGTGCAGAACCAGAAGAATCCTATGGTTGTCCTAGATGTGTTCTGAACTGTCAGGTATTTTTTAAGTTTGTAGACATTACTTCTTGGTAGTGTCTTTGAAATGTGATAGTTACAAAGCTGACTAGAATATAAACACTGTCTCAAAGCCAGGGCATTTGGATGAGATGGCTTAGTTTTGTTTAAAAACATTTTGATTGGTTTTACAAATACCCACCTCAATTAAAACCAGCATGTTTGAAGATTAAATGGCTGTGATAAGCAGCTAGGTTACCTTAGGTAGCACTGAATAGCAGTGTAACACTGCAATTACTCAGATGTGCTTACACTGTCTTTTAGGGAAAGTTACTGCCATATATTATATAGTATTTCAAGGAACTTAGAGAATGGTGGTACATTTGTTGGCAACCTTTAATTGCTCTCTTGCATGTTGTATTCACATGGTTCTGCGAGTATTTTTTCTAAGTTTCTGACAGCTCTTTAGAACTATGTTGGGTTTAGGCCAATAACAAAACAGTAGTGTAGCTGAGTATCCGTATTTAATCTTATTGTCAGCTTTTAGTGAGGTATTAGCACTTTAATTGTTCTGTCAACAACACTGTGAGCACTCCTCTAGTGCAAGAAAAAAAGCTCCATCTGCAGTTCAACACCTCCATGTGTGGCTTGAATTCCTTCATGAACTGAGCAATCACAAATGAGTGCAATACACAGAAAAATTTAGCAGGCATTGAAATTACAGAATCACAGAGTGGTTGGAAGGGAACACAGTGGATCATCTGGTCCAACCTTCCTGATAGTGTAGCTATTTTGTATTTCCATGAAACTCAGTTTATTTTTAAGAGCAGTGTAGGGTGAGTTCTTTCTAATAAGACATGATAACATTAAGACTCAGTTATTTCCTTTTTCATAATACATTTTGTAAGAAAAAAATCTTAAAACCTTGCTACATTTTGGTTGGTATTTGAATTAAAAACTTATGATAATGAATCTAAAATTTATACCTGATAATCCTTAGTTTGTGTGTATGTGTTTATATCCATGAAAGACCACATGCAGCAAGAACTATGCTCTTTTGTCTTTTCTTTTAAAACCTGAACACACAGTTATCATACAATCAAATTACAATTGTATTTTTTACCTCTGCCTAGGAAAATAAAATAATTAAAAGAAAATTTCAGTTTTCAAAAAAAAAAATTGAACAAGTATAATAGCTTACCTGTATTTTTTTATTATTTATTTTCATTTTGAATTTCACTGGAAATGTCTGATTGAAGAAGTGACTGTTGTTTAGTGTTCTGTTTCAAGGTTAGACCTTTACTGTGAGTAAGATCAAATTCTCTTTAGCATTAATACGCAGTGCTTAATTTATTTTTTTGCACCATAAGAGAATTTGATCCAGCGTATTCAGGAAAAATTATCACCTCATATTCTATTTATATTCTTAACTGCAATGATTAAACAGATTAAAAAAACAGATTTCAAGCACTGTGTTCTGATCCTGAATTTTGTTCCTGATCCTGCCAAGATTCAGTTGCATGCCAATTTCTATCCTTAAGTCTAGTGCCATTAGTGTTCACCAGAACTCCTTAATCTTGAACTTCCAGGTAGACATGTGCATAAACCCTATAAAGCTTAGAGCTCTATATTCCATGAATGCTGTTCTGGTGGAAGAGCTAGCTGTAGTTTCTTGCTATTACCAATTCCTGTGTAATGACATTTATTACTGCATTTTGAGGCAACTCATTACCAGAAGCTGCTAGACTCCTATTTAGTTATTAGCTGGGTACAATTAGAATTGCTTTAATCAGCTGAGCTTGTTCAGCTGAATTCACAGTTTCTTTTGCTGAAGGGGAGATCTGAGTTCATCAGCCAGTACTTGAGGCAGTTTGAAACCATGACCTTAAATAATCCTGGATGTTCTGACCATACACAGTCAAGAAGTATGTGTTACTTAATGAATTAGAGAGTATGGTTATCATCTTTAACCACTATTTGTACCCAGTTTGATGTCTCTTTTTTTGCAACAGGGGATATAGCCTTCCTAATGATATGTACGTACCTAAGTCTTACAGGACAAGCCAGCATGTAAATTCTTTTTTTCATAACCATCTAAATTTTCAAGTACTTTAAAACTACTTAACACCTCTTTGATAGTCTGAAATTTGAGGCAAAAAGTATTCAGGCAAAAAATATTCGTCTTTACATGTGAAGATTCCTGTCTATCTATCAGATGGCTTTAGACCAATTGACTGATTGTTAACAGAGATAAGCTTCCATCAGAACCTTGGTATTTAGCTGTTCCTCACTTCTCTGCTCAGTAGCTTCCCAGAGGAAAGCTTTCTGAGTTTTGCGTGGCTGATGCGCCTGCACTTCTTCATTGTAGGAGGCTTGGGGCTAGTGAATAAAGTCCAAGTCCAACACAGTTCCCAAACTTCAGTGGTTTGAATGCTCTCTGGAGATTTTTGAAAACAATGTAGCGGAGAAGGTGTTTCTATGGGAAAGAAAGATGTCCAACTGAAAGTGTTGGCTTACTAGGGGCAAGTTTGAATCAATTCTCACCATGCAGGTTAAAACAGCATTTATTCTTTAGACTTAGTTTTGAGTCAGCTAACTCTGGAGAAAGTAAACCACTACTTTAGATTTCAATTTTAGAGCTTAATGTATTCTTACAGCCTGTGGGGCTGGAAGAATGGCAGTATAAGTAAAAAAATTAATGTGTATTTCAGTGTAAGAGTGGCATTATTTTAGAGTTAGTTTATGTCACCAGTAAGAGCTCAGTAATGTCCAGCAGCTCACTGACACCAAAGATGCTGGAAGAAAGAGAAATCCTAGTGGCCTCAGCAAAATAAAGGAATACAGAGCTTGTCTTGGCTTATAAAGTCCTTGAAGTCTGAAAACATGGAAGATCTGATGGGAAATGTGCATTGGCTGAATCAAATCAAATTCAAAAGCCTCTGAATGAAAGAGTGCAAAGGCGATGTGGTCTGAAGGGAATGAGTCTGAATTGAAGGAGAAGTTGCTTAGGTTTAGCAAATCAGATTTCACAGAGATTTTATTCTTAAGTTAGGATGATTTCAGGGCTGATGAGATGCAGTAATCTGGAAAGATTTTTTTAATCTGGAACGAACAGGCTAAAGGACCTGAATGTTGAGGCAAAGGGAAAAAGTAATACGCTGCATTATTTCTACTTTCATGTCAGACATCTTAGGTTTGAGCTTTACTTTGAGCTACCATGCCTAGCACTGAAAGTTTCTTTAACAAATTGCTGCTGACAAATTGGGATCATGATGATGAAGTGGTACAAGTTTTAATTTATGGCAATTGTTTTTGTTGGGTAGGAGGAATAGAACCATGTTTTCCTAAAAATACATTATCCATATTTCTCAGTAGTTGTACCTGAAAAAAAGAACTTGTGGTTATTAGGGGGAAAAGTATTTAAAGTTATTATTTACATTGTCTGCAAAATAATATTAATTTTTTTTTCTCCACAGTAAAACCGACAGTTATTGATGTTGACATTTATGTTAACAGCATTGGTCCTGTTTCATCAATAAATATGGTAAGTGACTTACTTAAAAAGATTTTTATCTAGATTGCTGATCTTGGCATCAATACTAACTTGAAAAAGACACTAAATACGACAGTGATAAGTTGTTTTGATTCTGATTTACTCCTGTTTTCAGCTATAATTCTGGTTTTTATGTCTCATCAAGAGAACAAATGTATAAGCAATATTATATTCTATGTTGTCTATTGAAAAATGCTGGTAGATCTTCAGTGGTAAAATAGCCATCTTAGGGAAAAAAAGTATGAAGTGAAGTCATTTTCAATAAAACTCTTGAGATGGTGTTTCAGGATGGAATCAAATATACAGAGCTTAATAATGTGGAGTTCATGAAAGTCATCATATAATTACAACATATTTATTTGGAACTCATAGTCTCTTCAGTGGTTGCTTTTCTTTCACTGAGATACCAACAATCTTGAATGTAAAACTATAATTTTGAAGAAGTTATACCTAGATGTACTGCATGTGTAAAGGAAGGAGAAACTGGAGAAACTAAAAGAGTGTGATTGTGTGGCAATAATAAACCTATGGTTGGTCCCTTATTACATTCTGAACTCTAGGTCTTTCCTCAGTGCTGCAGCAACATATTCAGATTTAGAAAGCAAGCTGAATGTTTATGTAGCTATGGGGTTAGGGGTAGCTGTGGCTGCTTGTGCAACTTTTGAGTTTGGATTCATCATATTATCCTCTTTTTCTTATCCCCTTCTTAAATTACGTTGATTTTTTTTTAATACAACTTGGAAATGGAGAACCTGTTAATATCTTACTGTACTTAAAGATTTTAAAATAACCTCTTCAAAGCAATGTCTTTTTCCCACAATGGCATTTAAAGGCTGCCGTGTACAATGTTCCTGTAAGAATCTAATGAATGCATTGCATGTACCTTTTGTATTTTTGGAAGAAAAGCTCCTGAATTTAAAAGGTGTCTGTTCAGGCTTATTCTTTGGTTTTCCCTATAAATATGAAAGTAGGCAAATCATTTTAACATATCAAATACAAGGTGGTCAGAGACTCCTATGCACCCTGGCAGTTGAAAATCTGACAAGTAAACACAGAAACAAATTATGTGCTGTGGACAACTTGGTGTCATATTCACCAACTGTGAAATGTGTTGATTGATATTTCATGTGAAGTGCTGAATGCCAAGCAGTGGGAGTAGCTGCTCCATTCTTGAATTAATAAATAGTTAATTATCTTGCCCTTCCCTGATGGCCTACTCTGGATGCCAGTCTGGTCAGTGAGAGAGAAACGGCAATAGTTTCTCACAGTGGCTTCTGAGAATTTTAGGGAGTTGTAGGAATGTGAGAACTTGTTAGTATAAACAATCTGCAGGTGGTGTTTTTCCACTTTCTTTTCCTGTTCTTGTCAAGGATGGTGCGTGAGAAAGATGTTTTTTATTAACTAGCCAATCAAGTGGAATGTATCATATCAGTCTATATAAACCAAAGAATCCTTTGTAATAAAGCTTCTTTTTCTGCCCTTGCAATTGGGTCTCTCATCTGTTCTTGTGTCATTCTTGGCTCAAGGGTGACAGCATACCATAATGACTTCTCTGGAGAACAATTTATTGGAAGGTCCTCTGGCTTGCATTTACTCTAGGAATGGGCACTCTTGTTCAAAAGCTATGGGGACAATGTGTTTTTGCTCTTGCGTCTCTGAATTAGTTTGTAAGTAGAATTTTGGGGTGCTGGAAATGTATGTGGAATAATAAGAAAGCATTTCATCAAAACTACTTCAGGTAGAAGGAAAAAATTAGTAATAGAAGAAATCAGTGGGGTTTGGAAGATTATTGTAACACAGTCTTATGGATAAACCTTGAGTTCAAGATACCCAAAATAGAAAAATGCACCAAAGTATCAGTTTTAAAAATGCATATTGCATCTCTTTTATAGTAAATGGTCTCATTAGAATAGTTAATGAGTGTATGACATTGAGATATTTCTTGCTTGGAGCTGAAGAAAAAATTTGTGTAATGTATAAGGGCAGAAGGATAAGTTAAAATAATGAAATACAAAATTTAGGTATGTGAGGTTTAAGGACACAAGACTGCATAAAGTTATATTTACACTTTTGAATAGAAATGGACATAATTTCCGATGTGCTTGTGGACAGTACATCCCACCAAAACTGAGTGTGAACTACCTTAGTATTTTTGAACTTCATTTTGGTTCTCAAACCTAATTACCAATATAGGAAATTAACATTAGGCACTCAAATGTAGCAAACTTTTGTCCAAAAACTCAATTTCTGCTCTGTTATTTGGAGTTTGTCCAAACATAAATAAGAGAGCAGTAATGCTCTTGCAGTCTCAAATTAACAGTGAAGATGGCAAGTGCTCACAAAATTGCAAGCCACTGTTCTGTATGATGGCTTGTCTCTGCAGTGGTAGAACTGATTGAGAAGCTTCTTTTCCCCCAGTTCGTGTTATTTCAGCTGTTTGGCTACAGTATTCAGTAGCCATTATTTGGTCTACTGGAGGAAAAAAATCTAACACTTTTTGGAATTAAAAATTATAATTTATTTACTTTTAAGTAAGCAGCTTTTCATGTACACTGTGAACCACTGAAGCATAGGTACACAAAGAGCTGAACAGAAATAGAAGCTAGAAATTACCTATGTCAGAGGAAGAGGAAGAAAGGAGCCATCTTCAGTCTGATATCTGTCATATAACTGAAATTTCAAAAGGAGAACAATGTGCATGAAAATCCTACTTAGGGAGAAGAAAAAAAAGGGATTCTTGGTAGAACCCACCTATGCTCTTTTTCTCACCAGGAAAAGAACTTTTAACTTTTCTCCCCTAAATTATTATTAAAAGTTGAGCTGTTCTGTCCAGGCGACTCAGTAAAGTGGTGGTTGATTTAGCAAAAAGAGCGATGATTACTTTGATTTCCATCTCTTCTATTTCAAGGGTGAGATCATCAACATGTACAAGGCGGACTTTCCTGCTGTGGACTTCCAAACTTAGACCTTAGCTCAATTACTTTTTTCTTAGTCTGCAGCACTTCTGAGGGAAAATCAAGTGGAGCTTCTCTAGAAATCAAACTCTGCATATATATTTTCTGATCAGTTTTCATCAGTGATTTTCATCTAGTGGGTAAAACCTAGGAAATAATTTTCTTTAAGATATTTTTTCAATGGGTGTTCAGCTGAATGTTCAAGCCGATTTTGTAGAGCAAAGCTTTTCAGATGTCACTAACTGTTGCAATTATGCTTATACTTGAGTATGAATATTAATATCTGTTTCTTTAACAGTCAGGAAAAAGTTTCTATCAGACACCTACTTGTAGCAAAGTTAATCTTAGATTAACTGCATGTGAATACAAGGAAGAATGAATCTTTTTAGACTGAGGCTGTAATTGTGAAGGGGAAGAAATGGTAGGCACCCCATCAAAAAGGCTTCAAGTCAAAGGAGAGGTCATGTTCTGTGGCAAAGACACCGTAATCCCCAGGAATATATGGCTGACCCTGCATTCCAGATTTTCTGTGGAGAGTTTCTGCCACTTCCCCTGAAACACTTCTTATCAGTGTCTCATTTTCTAGGTACTTTAAATATGTCTATTTTAAACCTCAAGAAAGAATAAAACAGTAATGTGGTTGGTCTTCTATTAGAGACTTGTCATTATAATATCTTTATGAAGATGATAGAAACTTGTTTTCTTAATAGACAGGGGTGACTCTTCCTTTGTCTGTGACATGGAAGATTTCTTTGGGTCATGGTTTAAAAAACCTGATATGAAAAAATAGGTATTGTGTAATAACAGACAAGGAAAAACAGACTGAATAAGGAAGTGAGTGATACTAGGAAGTGGTTGTGAGTGGCAGTAGAAGTAATTACTTTAAAGAAGTAATTAATTACTTTAAAGAAGTAATATCAGCATTTTGAGTTATGATATGATGTTATGAAATGGTAGATGCTATTGATATGATGAATATTTGGAATTTAAAATTCCAAGATACATGAATGCCCATTCAAAAATTTTAGGCTGTCTCTTTAATAAATGAAAGCCATCTCATATATAAATATCTTGATGCCTGTCCTTTATCAAGAACATAATAGGATGTGAGCTTAGACTCATTTAAAGGATACAAAACCTGGTTTATTCAAAAGTAAATGACAAATGCATTCTATGAGCCAAATTATATGTTCTTGTGTGCACATTGTATCTCTGTGTCTTGGTTTTCATAATCTAATAAATAAGTTAAAGAAATCTGTGATTTGCCATTTCAAGGTGCAATGTCATTAGAGACGTTAGGTTGTAGGATGCAAGATTTTAATTCAGTCTTTTCTTATTGAAAATATTTGTTATATCTGTAATTATAATGAACACTCTACCATATTATAAAATCTTAAGGATCTTCTAAATGAGTTCTTTTAATTAATTTTTTAATTTTAGAATTAATTTCCAATTTTTCCCCCATGCTTTATATTGTAAACCAGATGCATGAATTCCATATCACTCAGTTTTTATATATCTGCCTTTTTCAATTTTTTTCTTTAGTATTTTTCATTGAAAATGGTGTCCAGGAGGCATATGATTTTGCATTAAAACCCATAATCCATTTTTCGTCAACCCTCTGGTTCTTGCCAATAGCTGAAAAAGTTTATAGATTGCCTTGTAAACCATAGTCTTAATATGGCTTACTGTAGCCTGGTTTTCTACAGATAAGCAATACTGGCTTGTCTCTAAAAGAACAGAAAAGGGAAAGAGACCAGTAATCAAATTGAGAACTAGACATAAATAGTGGGGGTAAAAAATCCCCTAGAAGTAGTTTTGTGATACAGAAAGGTAAACACGCTGAAATCAAATAGACTATTAAACTTCAGTGGCATCAGAGCCTGTGTATTTATGCATTCACACATACAGGGTTAACTGAGAAGCTACGAGAATCTGAGATTGCAGCACAAGTTGCTACTGAAGGAAGAATTTTATGCCTGTTTGGTTTTTGCAGCTGGAGTCCCATTTTGACCCAGCTGTACAGAAGGAATGTTGAAGAGAGTGTGAGAAACGACTTTATAAACTGTACTTACCTGTCCATAAAAATAGTAATTGGTTAGCTGCTGGTCATCTCTTTATTCTCAAGTATCCTTAAATGGCAATTCATTGTGTTTCTTTTATGTACTTCATCACTTCATTCTATTGTGTCCACTCTCTAGGCTATGCCATATATCTTTATGGGTCCTATATTTCCCATTTGTTCAGTGAAGTGTTCTAAAATAAAAGCAATTTTTACTCTCTTTTACCTTTTAATGTATTGCTAGACTTCTTTGAACTTCAGTTTCAAAGTCCCCACATATTCGTTTCGCTTCTCCACTGGACACTATAGGTATCGTAAAGAATAATCTTGATCTGGAGACTTGTCTAAAGTAGTACTCAAACCTTATAATTAAGCCTTAATTTCTTGAATGCTTTCAGTCTTTATGTCTATTTGTTTGATATATCTATTTGTCTTTATGTCTGTTTGGTAAAATGATTGTTAGAACAGCTGCAATTATAGAAACATAGCCTGCTGAATCTTTCCATCATATGGCAGTTACTTTATCGCCAGATTTTATCCCATTTTCAGCCCCCTGTGAAATACCCCCAAGTATTTCCTTTACAGACATCTTCTCAAAGATAGTGCAAGTCAGTGTTTGAGCTCAAGGCTGATGCCCTGTTCATTGTTAACTTGAAGTGTGTTTTTCTGACTCTATCTCACTGTCTCACCTAATCTATTTATAAAGCAATTGTGTAGGGAGATGATTTCAGTTATTTTTGAGGAGCGAGTTTTCCAGTTGCTGAGTTCAGAGAATCACTATAATAATGGAATGCCTTGGGCTATTTGTATTTTCCCCTGAAAATCTTGCCAGCTCCTTTGTTGCTCTGTGACCTAAGAGAAAACTCATGTACTGGACTAAATTTTAGTCTGAGTGGGTCTGTTTGTTTACGAGGACTAATATACTAATCATACACTTAAACAAAGTGTATGATTTTTCTAGATTATGATCAGATTGCACTTGTTTCTAGAGCATATACTGTCATTAAGTTTGGATCTCTCATAATAAAAAATGCATGCATTATAGAAAACTTTTAAGATGAATGGACTTTTTTCTGATAAAACCAAATCATCTCTCGTACAGGCTCGTTCTTGTTGCCTTAAGCTCTGGTAGTCAATGCCTCACTATTAAAATATTTCTGGGAGGTAGTAGTAATAAAATGAAATTTGAATCTGTCTGTGGCTTCTGTTCCACCACTGACCTTGTGAGAGGCTTGTATAATCTCAAAAGTGAAACTGGCTGGAAAAGAGGAAGCTGGGGCTGGGAAGTGAACATAGATTGATTTTTTTCACATGTTACCTTGGCAGCCTCTACATTTGGTCTTCTTTAGACCTCTACTTTGTGTAACTAAAACAGGACCTGGGAGATAGAAACTTGGATAAAGAAGGGCCTTAGGCTGCTCTTGTTTGAGGTGCAATGGGACGAACCAGAATAATGTTAGTTTTTCTGCAGTGTAGCTTGTGTGCTGTGATATGCAGCAGTAAAATGCATAGTGCCATAATTTATTGCATTGGCAGGAAATCCAGTTTACTTCTTGGAGGAATAAGAGATTCTGTCACAAGTCTTCAGTAATGGACTGATCTTAGGTCTGCTGCTCTGTCTTATCAGAATTCAAGCAGATTGTCAAATATGGCTGAACTTAGCCTTAGAGTTATCTGAAAAGGTGTATGACAAATGAGCAATTTAATTTCAGTAAGATAGTAAAATTAAATGCCTCATCTGCTCAGTAGTGAAAAAAGATTTGAAGAGCAGCTAGAACAGCTGCAATTATAGAAACATATATGAATGTTTTTTCCATAGATAAACAGGGTGACAATATGTAACAGGTACCTCCTCTTTGAGGTAATGTATTGGCCTTCACACAAAAAGTGGTAAGAAACTCCTTTCCAGCTTTTAAAGCTGGAAAGTTTTTGAAACTTTAAAACTTTGGTCCCAGTTTTTAAAACTTCATTTCTCCCACTTCAATAACCTGTTTCTTGGGCTTGCAGGCTTTAGGCTTTAGAAGTAGTTAAAGTTCCTTTAGAAAGCAGTACCTGCCCTTGTCTGTTCAGCTTCAAATTCTTTATTGCCAACACTTGGGAAAGTTAGTTTAGAAAAACTATGGCTAAATTGCTGTAAAGGGTATTGAATTACTTTGGGTAAATTGGCAATCTCTTGGCATAAATCAATTTCAGTTTTGAGTGGTCAAGTGTTTATCAACTTTAGTTTAGATTTTGATTTTTTCATGATTGTTCCATGAAAGAGTAATTACTTTTGTGTTGACCTGTTTATTGGATACCTGAAGGATATTGATGTTATATAAACTATGGTTTTGAGAGTTTGGTCTTCCTTAGTGCTTTCAGTTATGGATTTATTCAGGAAGCAAATGGATGTTGCTGATTTGTTCTCTAAGTACTAGAGATGTACTAATGAAAAGTTGTCATAAGACTTCATGGGATAACTTTCTGGAAATGTAGTTCTAGATGTCACAGCATCCATAGAGCAGTTCTAGCAGCATTAAAAATGTGCTTGGTAGTTAGGAAGAAATAACTGAATACAGGGTGACCCCCTATAAACCATTATTAGGCCACAGAATCATCTTCAGTTTTGGGTAAGGTTTTTTGGTTGGTAAAGAATGAATACTATTCATCAGCATCATTTGAATATCAGAACAATGATCAGCATTTTCCACACCATTGTTGCAATGAGCAAAACCCAGAAGAACCTCCCTACCTTACTTTTTTTTTCGCAAGAGAGCTTGTCATCAGTCTAATTGGTTGTAACTTTTTTGTCAGATTTTTGAAAAATAAGGTTTAGAGAATTGTATTACATTTCCTTTCAAGATTTTTTAGTGAACATGGTGTCCCTTGACTCTTAAGAACTCTCAGGTATGCTTTTTCTGGTATGGACAAGGCATTTCTGCTGAATGACTACACAGAACTGAAGAATAATTCAAATGCTTGGTTTCTGAAGTTAAAAAGTTCTACAGCCTGCAGGGTTGTATTGAACCCCGGCACTTCCGTGCTTAAGCTAACACTATGTATTTTCCTCCTTTTAAATCAGAGTCGTCCTAATTTATTGCTTTCATGGTCTGGAAAAGGGGCTTTTATGTGGTCAAAAATAGTAATATTCTAGGTTCTTTATATGTTCTCATAGCTTTATTCCTCAAAGGTCTTCCTACCACAGTCTTCTTTTGTATCTCCTTTTCATTAGACTTTTAAGATACAGAGGGTTCTGTTACATTCTGTGTTGCATTGGGCAAGTTGCTCTCTACAATTAAAACTTCTGTCTTCTCATGAAACTTTGTGGCTCTTTTCCTGTTTCTGCAAATTCTATTTGCAGTCCTTGAAAGCTGAAGAAATGTTGTGAGAGGATGGTGTTATTATAACTATTATTAACTTTTTCTACACTACAGATAGTTTTGACCACAGAGTTTTGGATATGTTTTAGTTAAACATCTGAGTAGTCACTGCTTTGAAACTTACAACCAGCATTTTAATGGTGATATAATATTTTTATTAACTGTTGAGGGTTTCTTTAAGTTATAAATGATAAAGATATGGAAACTATTCAGGGGTGAAGGAAAGTAAATTCTCAAGGTTGTTGTGAGATTCTTAAGTGAAAGAAATAGCTGTTGTCCTTTCTGACTGTTTCCTGTGCTTACCCCATAATTTATCTAGCAAATTGCATTTCTTGGGCAACTTGGGAGCAGGGATAACTGATTCTTGTTTTCTTGTAATTGCTTTCATCTATTTTTCAAGGAGAACAGAATTTTAAAAAGTATTTAAGGAACTTAGTAATGAGAGGTATTAAATATCTAGCCTTCATACCTTTGTGAACCTGGCCCTCTATGTATGAAAATTGCAGGTCAGATTTATGAGAATTGCAATAGGTTCATAAAACTGAGGGTGTCAAGCTCTTTCTTACAGTGTCTAGCTTAACATAAATGCCAATGGTTACATCTGCTCCACTGATATTTTCCTTGCATATTTAGTGAATATTTGAATAAGGTGAGATTAGAAATTTAGATGAAATCTTTATGATTCTTGGCATACCAGAAGAAATTTGGTATGATTTTTGTAAGTGTTCTTCCTTAGAAATTCTGGTCTAAACAAAAAATATGTCATAATAATACGATCGTTGTACCTGTTTTGATTAGAGATTTCAAATAGCAATATTTGAAGGATGGAATTTAGGCCAGCTGTTGGAAAGAAAAATGGAAAAAACATTTGGTCTTGCAGACTCTTCATCTTGTTGACATAGACACAGTGATGATTGCGCTATCATATAATTTGCTTCTGTATTCTTCTATGAAGCCAAAAGTTCCTGTGGAGACTATGCAAGAAACCAAACAAATGTAATACAGCATAGGGAATTGCAAGAGAGGAAGAAGGCCAAATGGTTGGATGCTATTTTGAGAACATTCCGTAAGACAGCCATGCTATTTCAGATCTCCTGGTCCTTCTCCTTAAAAGACATTACTAAATCCTTCAAAAGAAAAATCCTGGAAATGAAATTTCATAATCCTGTTGAATATGGAAAAGCCCCAGCTCAAAAGTGACATGGGTATTGTGGTTCTGTACTTGTGCTCCTGGTGATCTCTGCAAGCGGTAACTGCTCGTCACCTTTCCTGTGTGCTGCATCTTCTTCTGCTTCAGTTGTACATACTAATGTTTCTCTCTGTTGTCTGTTGATTAATGAATCTTGTTTTTATCCAGAATATGTTATCTAAATAGGTTAGAAGTTTGTAATGGTTCCCTCAGATAAGTAAAAGGACATATGTGCCCAAGATTTTATGAATTTTTTCCACATGTATTGTCTAACCAGTAAGTTACCTGTTTTCAGACCTTGCCTTTAAAAATCCTTCTTGGAAACAGTAGCTAGTCAACTCCAGGGATAGTGAGCTTTGGCTCATAGTTCATGTTTGGTGAAGTGTGTTGGCTAACTGAGACAAAGAAATAACTGTCATCTGCTTATACACACTCTATATATCAAACTATGACAGCTCTATGCTTTCAAATTGCTTTCCAGGTAGGTATTTCCCTGAGGTATATTTGCTGCAGTGTGCACAGCATGTGTTTCTCATTACCTGTAGATTGAGGTCACATTACAAAGCAGTCAAAGTTGTGAATTATAGAAAGGTACAATCCTATTATTTCAATTTATAAAGATTATTATACTGGATTTAAAAAAGAATTTTTTTTGTTTGTCTAAGAGTGTCAGTTTCTGAATTTTACTGCTCCTAGTAACTGAAGAATTAGGATCCCCAAAATGCTTGCTGGTCTTTCCCACTGCAAATGGAAATAAGTAATACAGGAAGAAATGTTTTTATCTGTCTGTCTTGGTCTTCATTACTCTGGGTGAGATTGTCCCGTAAGTACATGCTCACTAAACATCTGGCCATCTTTAAAGCAAAGCAGTTTCAATTTCCCTGAGCTGGATTCATGCATTATGCAAATGTTACTTCATTAGACACTGAGATGAGCTATCAAGCTATATTGTTTGGTCAGAATAATGTAGGCTCAATGCTGATTTGAAATCAGACTATCAATTTTGGATAAATTCAGTTCATCCAATCATTTTTGCTTGTGATTCAGTTAGGGCATACATAGTGATTGAGGTAAATGCAGTCAATGATTTTGTCTCTGTTTCTGACTTATTCTGATACCTATATGCAGTGTGTGAAACAGCATAAACAATAAAAGAGCTAAAATAATCTCTCAGAAAGTGAATAGAACTATGCCAGGCATAATTTTGAGCCATGTTCTCCTAAAATACTCCACAGTGAGAGTCTAATTATAGGACCTAAAATTACCCAAAGTTGATTTTGGCGCTAGAACATATTGGATTCTCACTGCCTTCTGTCTTTTCTTTGAATTTGCACTGTGTGGAGAGTGCAAAGTGAAACACCTGTAAATTGAGGGATTTCTTCTGTGCTGGATAGGTCCAAATAAATAGCAGATGTATACAGTATGAAGGGATCTGCCTGATGCCTGATATTGCAGTCTGAATTCCACAGGGGACCCAGTTTCTCACCTGACATAACTAGTTGAATTCATCAACGTAAATGGAAATGTGATCAGTGCTAGCCTGCTGCTTTCATATTTCCTTTTACCTACGGTACCTTTTATTGTTTCCAGATTAAAAGGTTAGATACTAGGAGTTTTTATTTTGAATAATACTATAATTTAGTTTATAATTCTTTTGCAAAGTATATTAGGAAAAAAAAAAAAGAAAAAAAACCCTGCAAGATTGTTTGATTGCACTCTTCTGAAATCTCTTTATCTTCATTGTTTTCCCTGCAATGTGTTCTCTAACTCTCTGGTGTCTGAAACTGTATTTATGTAAATAGGTCTGAGCATTACTTTGCCATCTGGATAGTACTGTAAAAATGGCATAAAGGAAAGTGAAAACAAATATAGGAAGCCTGGGAGAATATCTTAAAAAGAGAAAATGGGACCTGTATTTTGAGAGGTGCCTAGCTGGACCAGCTAACAGAGTTTTTGATGGATTGTGGCACAGCTAGGTTAGCTAACTGGAAAGAGGCAGATTGAAATAGTTACTTGAGAGTTTCTTCTGGATTTTTAAAAAGTCTGGCTAAACTGGCATTGTGTGATTGTTCTAGATAATGGTAGCTGCTGCGTTGAATGGTCAAGCTTTGTAAATACTTTGGTTTAGCTCGGATTTTTACATTAAGTCTTTGTTGACACACTAGTGTTTAGGAATGTGGCTTCTTTCTAGATATCACACCATTCCTTATGTGTGGAATTGTTTTTTTGTGTCCGGTTACTAATATATTTCAGCCTGTAAAAGTACCGGCAGTGATAACATATACAATCTCTCAAATTTCAAACTCTTTATAGGTCTGGAGTTGAGAGGATCTTTGCAAAATGCTTTGAGTAAAATGACAAACAAACTAGCAGTCAAAATCATAATTAAATTAAATTGAGAAACATGCCAAAAATCTGTCAGCTTCTAAATAAATGATCTCATTTATGCCAAGTATCACATGGAAGCTGAAGTCAGAAACTAGATTTGAAAATGCTTTTTGAATATTTTTTTTTTCTAATGGAGTCTTACAAGGTTCAGTTTCTATTTTCATTCAGAATTTGAAGCTTGTCTATGGACTAAATCTTCATTTGTTTGAACTGAGCATTTTCCAGAATGAGATGGAGGACAAGGTCAGTTTTACACAGAAGAATCTGCAGGTAATTTTAGCTTTATCTAGCAGTTTGTTCCTGTGGCACTATCTTGGACTATAAAACTAAAACAAATATGGTGAAATGAGAGTTGTAGCTGGGGTTGATGCTATAATCTAATTAAATATCTATGTAATATTTTTCTTTATAAAGAGTGGATTTCAGATTAATATTGTAAAGAGCAGCAGATATATATTATAAAACTTTGCCAAAGGCTGTTCAGACAGGGGTTTGGCTCTGAAGCAAATATAGGAACATGCATTTTTTTTACTTTCAAAAGCAAGTGACCTTCCACCTTTCACCAAGCGTTTCTACCTCATGCTAGTTAAAAATGTCATTAAATTTTAAGGCTCTGGAGGGGGGAAAAATGGTGCATTTCCTGTATGTCAGAAATGCCTTCTGTTGTCTCTGAGAAAATCTGCCTACAAATCTGTTTGCACATGCTCTGCAGAAAAAATGGTTTTAGCAGCTTAAGTCTTTGATTCCACCTGTGTTGTACATGTTTTAGGGTGAGTGTGGACCAGATTTTCTAGAGAGCTTACATTTGAGCTACTGAAGCTGGTGTAAAAGAGCAGTGTTCTGTGCTCCTAGTGATCTTGCTGTAATGCAGCAGCAAGGAGGAGGGAGATGAAAAGTCAAAGTTATGGTTGATTTTTTCTCTCACTTGTACTCCAGCATGATAAAACAGTCCTGCATTTCTTGATAGTCTACCATGGTTTTGCAAAAGTAGTTCCTCCTTCAAAATACACATAATTTCTCTGATCTGAGGCTCTGTACAGGAGTTTCTCCTTCTTGCTGTTGTAGTGCAAGCAGCTGCTTGGAGGGCCTTGAGGTTGGGGCTGCAGAATGCAGTGGAACATAATTCTGAATTCTGTCAGGGTTGGTGCTGTCACCACTGCCCTGGGGACCCTGCTGTAGTGCCCAACCACACTGTGGGTGAAGAAACTTTTCCTAATACCCAACCTAAACATCCTCTGGCACACTTTCTTGCCATTCCTTTGGGTTCTGTCACTGGTCACCAGAGAGAAGAGATGAGTGCCTGCCCCTCCACTCCCCCTCATGAAGAAGCTGTGGACAGCAGTGAGGTCTCCCCCCAGTCTCCTCCAGGCTGAACAGACCAGGTGACCTCAGATGCTCCTCACATGGCTTCCACTCAAGGCCATTCAACATCATCACGGATACTCTCTAACAGTTTAATATTTTCCTTATATTGTGATGCTCCAAATTGCACACAATATTCAAGGTGAGGGTGCCCCAGTGCAGAGCAGAGTGGGACAATCCCTCAGCTTGCTGGTGATGCTGTGCCTGTTGGACCCCAGGACAAGATGAGACAGGTAAGTGACTGGTAGCACATTCAACATATTTTTAAGCACCTACTAAAGCTAAATGGAAAGACCTTCCATGCTATCTGGACTGTCCTTATAGTTCTCTCTTTACTGTACCCTTAAGTGCCTGTTTTCTTATTGTAAATTTGCATCAGCTACAAATATTATGGGCTCTCCTAGAAGAGCTGGAAGATAGGGGCTTCCAGGTGGTGTTGCTTCTGTACACAACCGAACACCACTATGACTTGCTGCCATTTAATGATGATCTTCTGCCTGCAGCAAAAAGGTGTAAGTTCTTCTGCAATGAGGCATGATTTAGGTAGGGTTTAAGATCCTGTTGGTGTTTAAAGGAAGTATTTTGATTTCTTAATCAGCTTGTCCTAAATTTCTGGGATTGCCAGTGAAAGTAGCTTTGAGACTTAAAAGGCATCTTGCACTGGTATTGTGTCAAGCCAGGTGTAGTTCTGTCTTTGGTGAAATACTTGTATTAATCTTAGTTTTACTACATAATTTTTGGATGTCTCTATAGATGAAGTATTGAAATGGCTAGGAATCTCAGTTTCTGGTAGAAATTCAGAGGGTTTTAACACAGGATTCATATGTATACTACCAGACAAATAGTTTTTGAAGGGTGGATTGCCTGCATCTTTTTCAGGACTAGTTTGAAAGAAACAAATAAACTGGACAAAAGAAAGTTATATGAAACTCGCTCAGAGTCAGCAGGAGATGAGCCTGCAGAAAGTGTGGCAGCCTCTTGAGCAGGAGGGCTGCTGGGTGGTGGAGCTGTTTGAGGAAAATGGACAATCCACTTTTGTGTTTTCTTTCCTTTGGATAAGCTGTAAAGTGATGTCTCATTTGAAACCTGTGAGTTTCTAATAGCCTTATAAAGAGCAGTTTTCTTCTCATGAGCCAGGAGAATTTCTTGAATTTGAAACAGAGATAAAGGAGTGATTAAATAATTAGATGCCTTTCTCGTGGAATGTAGCAGAATGTACATCACGATTTTTGCCTGGCCTAGAAAAGAGCCAGGACTTGAGCTCGGGAGTTCACTACTGAATTCTACCCAAACTAGGTATTTAGTTGTTGTAGCTAGGTTGATTTTGGTTTTTTCTCACTTTGCAGTCATTTCCATAAATATTTTGCATCCCTCTTCAGTGATTGTTGCAGATACTCAGAATACAAAAGGAACATAACCTATACTTTTCTAAATGTAGGATGAGTAATTTATATTAGAGTGATTAGAAAACTGGATGAGGAAAGAAACCCAGCTCATATTTTGAAGGGAGTCACTATGATACACTCCAAATAATGCCCCATATTCTATTTCCACATAATTTATGAAATGTTTTTACGGGAGGGGAATGCAAAGGTTAGGAAAAATCTTTATTTTCCCCTAACTATTCTGATATAGTTAAGCAAGAAGCACTCCTTGAGTAAAGAAGATACAGGCTTAAGTTGGAGGTTCAGCATGATTTGCTTGAAGGCATATGACATATGGTAAATTCTACATCATGTTAGGAGAATTCAGTTGTTGGAAGTAAGGCTCTACAGCTTTTTGGCATGTAAATCAAATTCCTGCTCACTCGGTGATTTAAAATTAGTGCATTACAAAATCAGCCTGCAATTTTTAATGTCATTCATGTGACTGGTCAAAATCTGTTAGTCTACAAACGCACTCCTCTATTTTCTACAGTATACATTTTGCAGAAATTAATTTTAATCAATGAATTATTGATTATAATACTTGCCAATAATGCTGTGTAGAATGGGTCTATTCAAGATACCATTGTTTGGTTCTGTATTTTCTGTCAGATAACCAAAATTGATACATCTATCCAATCCATAGCTTAAAGGTAAAGCCTGAAAGTAGGGAATACAGTATGAAATACTGCTTCTTTTCTCCTTATTCTTCCAACATATTCTCTGGAGATCAGTTTTATTTTTCTTATCACCTCTAGTTTCCTCAACTCATTTTCTCCTCTCAAAAATTGTGTATACTTTTAGAAAGCCTTTTAGAAGAAAGTATGATGATGTTGTTCTGGGGTTTTTGTTTTCTCTAGAGGACAATGTATGGCAAAGTTGCCGTCCCCTTGGCTTGTTGTTCACTTGCCTTGCCTTGCTTTTTCTCACCAGTTGGTGCTCACACCAACTCACTTTGTCTCTTCTCCCCTCCCTTTCCTTCTGTTGTTTTAAGCTCTGGCATAAAGTTACTATCATGCAACTGCTCTCTAACTCCCTCTGACCCTGTTAGGTGAGATGGGGATGAGCATCAGAAACTTGTGGGCTAAGATAAGAACCGTTTAATAATTGAAAATATGATAGTAAGACTAATAATCATAAATAACATTAATATTAATGAAAAGGAAAGAGAGAGAGTTTTGCTCTCTATATGGAGAATTGAAATATTTTTGAGTTCTCAGATGGCTTTGAATCTTGAATGTGTGTTTTCTGATATAATTCAACTATGCAAGCCCATGGCTCAGTTTCAATTTTTAATGGATCAGGTGCATGGCAACATGATCTTTTCTACCCCTATTATTCTATAATTCTGTTAACAGATTCCAAGAGCCCTGCTAAGAGGATTTGTCGATTTTCCTGTGGATGTTGGAAGGAAAAGACAGAAGCACTTTGTACCTGCATCTCTCATCTTTTGTGTTATTGTAAAAAATTTGGTGCTGCCCATTATTCCCTCTAAAGACTGTGCCCATAAAATTTTGCTAGACCTTTTCCTTAGCAAGGAAAAACTAGTGGGAGTATTGGGGCTGTTCTTATGTTGGGTATGCAGGACACAGTATAATCTTTTTGTGCCAATCATGTATGGAGGTGTCCCTGCTGACTGAGAGAAGCCATGAATGGAACAATTGTTAGCTGTTGTCCTAGACACATAATACAGGTAATGCTTCATGATGGAGGGAATAAAAGGTGTGCTATAAAGAAAAGAAAGTGTTGCCATTATTGTGGGATTTCTAGATGTGTCTACAAGCTAAAGGATATTTGGGCTCTTAAGTTCTCAGTTGGCTTTGTGACCAGAAGGACCTTTCTAAATCATGCTTTTAAAAAGGTTATAAAGGTGCAGCTACTTTGTGGATCCCAGTAGCTGTTCTGACCTGCTTTACAGAGCACAGAGTCCTTTGTTTGTTAGTAACAGCTGTATATTGATTGGCTGGGTCTTTGCTAATGGTGAACACTGACTTGAAAATGCCTGTGCTTTTCACAGTGCTTTCCTACACTAGGAGTGCATGCCCTGTCTGAGATTTCTTTTTCTGAAGATAATTTTGTGCCTGAGAGGGAGTATTAAGTATATAATGGCAGTAAACAAAGCTAAATTAGTTAAAGGAGGAGAAATATTTCAGCAATTAGTAACTGAAATCTTTATAGGAAGGATGGACTGTAGACCAGACTTATGTACAGGTTTGGATATCATACTTGAAGACACTGTTTCTTTATGCAGGGCAAGAAAAGCAGAAGTTATCCTCTAATTCACAGAGCTGATTCCACGGTGCTGTAGGAAACCATGTGAACTAGTCCTTTTCATATATTCTTCTTTAGTCTTACACATAAAATATAGTTTTCTACTTCTGAGGATTGAATGATCAGAATTTTCAGTTTTGGTCATTCAGATGAAAGCGGAGATTAGCACCTCCTTCTTTTCCTGTGCTGGCGAAGAAGCACATCATAGGGCAGAAATGGAATTGTTTTCCTTTATGTTTCTTTCTTACGTGAGAGTGTTGAAATCCAGACTTCCAGATGCAATGGTACTGGATAAGGTAAATGAACAGAGGAAGAGATGATCTTTGTATGCTGAAAAAAGGGAAACGGGAATCTGAAGGGAGAGTTATTTACTTTCTAGGGTTTAATACATATAGTCCGCCATTGGTAGAGTGTGGAAATAAAACCCAGGCACTCTCTCTGTCTCCCTTGTCTTCTAATAAGAGTTTCTGCTTCAAGCTGCTGACATTACATGGCTAAATGGAAATTATTTAAGAACAGCATATAATCAGAATACCATGTGGAAAGAGTAAAGGAAGATACTGAGATTCATTACTGATACATATTACAAAGTAAGGGGCCTGCTCTGTGTTCCTCTGATTTCTTTCCCCATCTCCATAAAATAATTCATCTTTACTTCAGTTCTTTCTATATTCTTACTCTCATTTCCCTTGTGAAGTTTTATTTCTGCCTTTACTTTCCTTTAGCTGTAGCTTATCGTAACTTATACCATTACCTTTCTCTATAACATTTATTTCTCCCTGCCAGTAGAACTGTTGCACAGTTGGCTACTCCTCCATAAATCTTTCTCTGTGTAGTTTTGTGCCTTCTTTTTGCTGTCGTTCTGTCATGCTTTCCAGTTCTTTAGCAAATGGGACATTTATAGCAGTGTGTACAACAGAACTGTATTGAATTTTACCCTTCATATAATTTCTTCCTAATAATATGATTAATATTAAAGACCTACTACTACCCTAGTATACAAACTGTACTGAAATCAAGAATTTGAGGGCTCCTTGTATAAATGTCAACTCTTACAGTTGTAACATTTTAACACTGCAAATGTCAATGTATTCTAAGTAATGGTGTTTTCCTCTGTGTGAAGTACATTATAATCACTGATGGATGAATCTTAAAATTTTCCAAAGTTCACAACAGGAGTTAATCAGTCTAAAGTTTGTAGCTCTCAAAAACTTCAAAAACTATGGGTTTTTTTGGTTTGTTTGTTTGTTTGCTTGGGGTTTTTGTTTGTTTTTATTTGGGTTTTGTTTTGTTTTGTTTCTGTGTGTGAGTGAAATTCAAGGTGGCTCAGAATTAAAATCCGTATTCCAAGTAATTCAGATGGTAAAGCATTGCTTAAGGTGTATGATAGATTCTCATGAGTTTAGACATAGTTATATGGTCATGGAAAAAATATTAGCAGCAGAAGCCTCTAATTCATTATACATGCAATTGCCAAAAATCACATGTGAAGGAGAACATAGTGGGGATGATTTTGGCTCATCAGTAAGCTGGTTGAGAAAGACTGATGAAATTCAGGTTTGCCATAGTTTTCTGCTCAGTTTCTTTTTTCTTAAATGAAAGTCTTTAAAGTGTGATTGCAAGAGCAGGAGCAGTCTTTTCCACAGGCAGTCTTTCTCAGTGTTCAATATTGAGTTTTTCAAGTGGTAGACTAACTATGGGCAATCTTTAAAATTCATGCATAGAGCAGAGTGTATATCTAGTAATTCCTTTGGATTTGAACAGTTTCTTCATAGTCACAAGAAGACTGACTTGAGTCAGAAGAGGTGGACACTTATGTGGTATTCCAGTCTAGCATAAAGGTTGTTTCAGTTGCAGAGTCAGAATCATAATCTTGTTTGCTATCATTTGCCCCTCTGTCCATTTTGTTGAACATCTGATTCAATCAATGCATTAATGTGGTTTTATGTACATCCTTAATATGAATGAAATTCGTATTTTCAATCCTTAATTGACAAGGAATGTGTGAATCAGCTAAACATAGGCTTGTCTTGGATTTGAAAGAGTGGTAATTAAGTCCAAATATTTGTTATTAAAAAAAGTTGGTATTGTTGGTATTGTTTTGCTTTTTAATTTACGTAAAAAAAAAAAAGTAGCTACTGATAGAAAAAAAGTAGGTAAAAATAATTCTGATTCATGCTTAAAATCATGCAGTAATTTAGGTTGCAAGGGACTTCTGGAAATCCAGTCATCTGATCATCTGGAAATCCAGTCATCTAGTCCAGACCTCTGCTCAAAGCAGCTTCAGTTAGATCAGACTGCTCAGGGCCTCAGCCAGAGCAGTTCTGAGCATCTGCAAGAATGGAGATTCCAGAGCCTCTCTGGGCAGCATGTTCCAGTTTGTTTGGCCACTGCCATGGTTTAAGAAAATCTAATCTATATCTGACTGGAAATTCCTGTGTTCCATCTTGTATCCATCGCCTCTTGTCCTGCCTCTGAGGAGAGTGGGGCTCCATATACTTTATATACCCTCCCATTAAGGTAGCTGAGGAGCTCCTCTAAGGCTTCACTTTAGGCTAAATAAATCAAGTTTTCTGAATTTTTAAAATATATTTCATGTTTTTCAATCTCCTGATGGTCTTGATGATCCCCTGATAGACTTGCTCCAGTATGTCAGTGTCTTGTACTGAAAATCCCCAAACTGGCACAACACTCTAGAGGAGGCCTCTCAAGGTCTAAACAGAGGGGAACAATCATGTCCTTCAACCCCCTGGAAGTGCTTTAGTTAATGCATGTCATTGTGTGGTTGTCCCTTGCCCCCACAGCAGCATACTGCTGGTTCATGGTCAACTTGCCCATTAGTTCTCCAGTCCTTTCCTGCAAAGCCATTGTGTGAATTTATTTCCTTCCAGCTGCAGAACTTTACATTTGTTTATGCTGAGTTTTGTGAGTTTTCTGTCAGATCACTTCTCCACCTTTTCAAGGTGTTTCTGAATAGCAACCCAGGCCTTCAGCATGTTGATAATTCCCAGCAGTATTATGCATGCTTTCCCAGAATGCCACCTCAAGCACTGAGGTCATTAATGAAGATGTGAAAGAATACCAGATTGAGTGATGGATCCCTGAGGAATGGTAATAGTGACTGGCTTCCAGCTGTACTTTGTACCACTGATGATACCCATGTGAGCCCAGTCAATTTTCCATACACTTTATAGTCTGTTTATTGAGTCTCCACTCCATCAATTGCCTGTAGGCATAATATGGGAAAACAATTCATGTATTGTTTTTATCTATTGGTAACTCTTAGAATTCCATTTTCCCCCTCTTCATTTATTCACAATTGTGAATGAGGTTATAACTCTTCTTTTAATCTAAGCAATACTGACATACTTTAGGAAGTTCATAATAGATCGTAGACCAGTAGATCATATGTAATATGGACATTGACTATGCTCAGGTGTTGGAGGTCAGACAACTGTGTGATTAATTCTATGGCAAAATTTTAGCCTGCCTATGTGGGATTATTTATTACAGGGTGAAACTGACCAAAACATGATAAACAGGGGGCTCGTGACTGGTTTATTTTTTTGACTCTATACAGAGGGAAAAAAAATGGATACATAACTTTTCCTTTTTTTATATCCACAATAGTAGCTAATTACTGTCATAGAAGGATACATATTTTAACTGATAATTCTTAAAAGTTAATTTGATGTTTGGGAAGAAGAGTGGGAAAGATCTGCATGAAAAACTGTTAAAATCTCTCTAGAGATTATTCAAAATTTTCTCTTCAGTGGCCTCCTCATGCATTAACTGATCTTGATAAGCTGATGAAACAAAAATGAAATGTTAGCTGTGGAATACCTTTATTGGCTGAACTAATCTAAAGATGAAAGAATATTTTGCCATTAGAAAAATACTGGTGCAGCTATCTGTGATTGCAATATTCTCTCAACCCCAATTGATTTAATTTAGCAATCAGATGAAACAGCAAGAAAGCTTCTTCCCAGCCTTTCTTAGCTATGATTTATCTTCATTTGTCTGGCCCAAGGAATGCTGACTGTCTAATCCACATGTAGAAACTGCTCTATTTTTAAGTCTGTCTCTTTGTGTCCAAGGCAACCGTTTGAAGCCACGGAAATCCTAATATCTGCAGAATTTATTTAATGTATGTATGAGTCCAGCTACAGCAGGCTCTCAGGGTCTGTCAGATTATCAACAGAAATATATAGAAATGCAGAAATCATGAATTTGTCTCCATGGGATTAAAGTTAGCAACAGCTGTTGGGCCTTCAATAACGCTGCAGATGTTTGAACATAGAAATCTGCTCCGTCCTTTAGCAGTCATTTTTCACTTCCTTACAAAATAAGTTGTTTTTTATTTCTTGGAGTTTAGGTTTTATTAATAGATTGGCCATATTAATTACAGAGCTATTCCACCTTTCACAAAACATTATTACAGTTGAGCAAGGTGCAAATGTTACATGCATGCATTTGGTCTAATTAAGCAATTCAGTGCTTCGTTCCTGATGTTAACCAGGGCTTTGTGACTGTCAAAATAATATCAACAAAGTCTCCTAAAAGCATATTGAGGAACAGCAGTCCACAAACTCGTTGACAAACTCACTATTGTGAAATACTTGCTTTAGCAACCTACAAGTGATTGACAGGCAGGGCAGTGTGGCTATGTACTTCTCATTTTTTTTCCACCCTTCATTAAAAAAGGGAAAGTGCAGGTTTAAGCATATATTAATTAAGGTTCATAGCAATCCTCCAAAAGATTATAATCCTATTCCTCATGTTTTAGAGGTATGTAAATTAGAGTTCTGAAAAAGAATTTCATGATAGTGGGCTGTTTCATGGTAGTAGTTTGATGACAGTAGATCTCTTTTGAGGAAACGGAGTTGTCCTAGGAAATGAATTCAGTAAACAACTAGAGGAAGGCAAGAGAGAGAAGGGTGAGATCATTACTCAGCCTGTTCTGAATTCTTGTTGTTTGGCTGGCAATTTATTGGAATTTATTCTTATTTTACTTTTTCTTTTGGGTAATGTTTTATTTGAACAAAATGAAAGCATTCTGATTTGGAAGTGACTCCTGCATTCATTTAGATTTTACTTTTTTTCATCATTATGAATAGTATAGTCAAGAGAGTAGGAAATAACTCAAGAGATTGTAATTAATAGGATTTAAAGTCAAAGGGAAAACAGCAGTGTGTGATATTACTATCCCTATACTTCCTCTAGTTTCTTGAAGCAGTTTATCCACAGGTACTTTTGGTTTAGTTTTATAAGTAAATACTAAAAAGAATGTTTAATAAATTGCTGACTTATGCTCTTTCTTACCAACTCTTAGCATTTTTGTTTTTATATATTTGTCAGAGTTAGTTGGCTTTTGTCTGAAATTTTGCCACTACATTCTGTTAAACTATGAAGGTCATAATTTGTTGAAAATAATCAGAAGTGGGACCCAATATAAGCTTGAAACTGCATTTTGCTTCTTAGAAGCTTTTCATGATCCTTATTCTTTCTGGTTCTGTTTGGTGAGTCTTCAGCTGAATATACCTATTTTTGTAATGGTTCCTCAGACTCAGAAAAGTTGTGGCAAGAGGGAGACAATAGAGGAAGTCCTTGGAGTTGTAACCTGCCAAATATTAATAACTTTATAAAGATTCTAGGATCAAGCTAGAAAACTAATATATTTTATAACATCAGTTGAGACATTCAAGCTAGCACCGGGCCAGACTAATAAGATTTTTTTTTTAGTAAGGGATGTTGTGTAGAGTGTTTTTCAAGTAAAAATGGTTTAATTTGGCACATTTTTCTCTTACACATGACCATCCTAATTTACACTTGATAATTCTTGGAGATATGACTCTTGTTACCATGCAATGACAGAAGAAATTTTAAATGACAGGATAATAATTTAAAGGTAGGACATAATGATGGGGGTTTGAGTGTAAAAGAGTAGCATGAAAGGCTGATAAAGTATTTCAGACTGTATCTAAAATTCTTGAAACAAGGTGAAAAAGAAGGTTTTAAAACTCACTGTAAATCTGCTGGTATTATTTTAAATGTGTGTTCAGCTAACTTATGTAGATTTTTATCAGCTGTATTTCATTTTCGTAGATTCCATTTCTTGAGTCTGTTCTTGCTTAAAATTACTTTTCTTAAAGCAAATAATTTTATGTTTTCTTTATCCATCTTTATGTGGGAAAATTGAATTTGCTTCTTGCATAGTTTTAGAAAAATCTGCAATTCTAATGAATATTGCTATGAACTGTACAAGAGCAATTTCATTAAATTACCAGGATAGAAACAAGTTGGGTAGATAAAAGGCTGCAAGATACTGAAAGCTGAAATACATTTTTTATTTTTAAAAATATATTTCTGAGACTTCTAAATAGATTCTAAAATTTTCAGGTTAACTTGCAAGTATAGCTATAATGTTTTAGCAATTTAATTAGGCATCCTTTAACATAGTAATATTGACTCATGTTCATCAGATTTTTGAAAACCAAGAGCTATTTAATAAACATGAAACTGTCATGAAATAGCTAACAAAATTTGCTAAATTGGCTAAAGCTGTGGTATTTTTACTTTGATTGATGACACATTTAATTTATGAAAACTTTCTACTATAATCTTGACCTGATGTTCCATTTAGTTTGTAATTTATCACACCAGATATGTTGTGATGTGGAGTTGGGGAGAAGGCATTGGGAAGGGACTTGGATCATTTTGATTGTATTTCGGACTCATCACTGAATTTTGATCAATGCATTTCTCTTCTCTCCCCTTTTTCTTACCTCTCCTTACAGATGAGTACAGGCAACAGAATGCTGTTGTGACAAAGTATTTGGTGGGTGCCTGGATCAGTTAGGGTCAACCTACTATACCTGTAAATTTACAAAAATGTCCAAACTAGCACATCCCTAAGAAGTTAAAGAATCCTAAAACACTAGGGACTGGTACTGTGCAGGCAACAGGGCTGTCCCAAGGACCTTATAATCTACAGGTTAATTGCTTTTCCCCATGTTTCTGTCTAGAAAATCCAGAGCTAGTGCTACAGAAATTATTTTCCGTAGAAAAGTAGAATACTTATGTGTATTGTCTGCCAAACCTTTATTCTACCTAAATTAGTATGAGCAATATTAGCAGTATGACTTCTAAGTACCTAATCCTGAAAAATATGAACTTAGTGGGATCCTGTATATCCTGATCTGGAATAAAAAGAGTATTTACATACTCAGCATGCCGACAGGAATTTGTGTAAGATTCCTTGGAATATTGTGGTGCTAAGTTACCTTTGTAAGCAGGAAAAAAAATCAGCTTAAACTGAGATGACAAAATGGGGGAAGGCAGCAGATGAAGGAATGTGTTTTGGATGCTTTGTTTGAAGAAGTTTGTCTTAAAGTTTTGGATACCAAAACTGTGGGACATACTTGTTCTTATATCTGATGAAAGCTTTTTGGTTTTGAACAAGTTTTCCATACCCCCACCCTAAAAAGAGAGGATGAAGGCCTAAAATGCAACTGGAATGCTGCTGGTGGTTTAAAGATGAAAATGAGGTTTTGACTACCTCTCAAATATTTGTATCTGTCTATGGTAGAGGAGATCATAAGATACAAATTTTTGGACTGGGAGTATAGTATGTAGAAATACATGGCCATGATGACAAAGTTGAAGACAAAACTGAGAATAGAGGAACAGACAGATGTACTGGAAACAGAGGAGGAGGAGCTGTCAAAACAGAAACTGGGGGAAGCAATAAAGGCAAAAGAAAATATGTCGTGATTTTCCCATCTGCAACAGCAGTTAGCACTGCCACAGACCTGGGACAGTTTACTGAGAAAAACATTTTTTGGAATGGAGACCTGGGTGATTTATGGAACCTTCTGGTCCCAACACTGTGAATAGGCTGCATGATTCAAAGATGCTCATTCCACTAGTTATGCCAGTATTTTTATGATGAAATCTCCCCACCTTTTAGTGGGAGTCATACTTGACTGGTATCATCAGTGTCTTCCAAACAGCATCTGACAGTTCCAGAGTTTGTGAAAACAAGACATTTTTTAGGAGTAAGAGATAATAATTGTCCAGAACACAAGTACTGATTGTTTTGTTTTATTAAGGGAAAAGAGATCATGTTGTAATGTCATTGTTGGATGAAACAGTTCCATTAAAAAAATCATCTTATAAGTGGAACAGACTTGGTTTGAACTCCCTTGGGTTTTTGCATAGAGTTGGATTTTAAGGTTCTGATTTTTTTTTTCTTTTCTTTTAAAGAAAATCCATATATAGGATGTACAGGACACCCTATATATTCCAAGGACTAGTTTTTGTTATGAATAGAGGCTTTTGGAAAGATGCTGTGAGAAATTTTTCTGCTAATGGTGTCCATGTATGAAGTTAGGGTTTCTCATAACTAGAATAAAAACATTTTTGAAAACTATAGTATTCAGAACAAAATAAAATAGATGATTGATTGAAGAAACAGCTTAAGTAATGGATTATTGCTTAATATTGTTTTATGTACAGAGAAGGTGGTACAGTCATATGATTGCTTTCTTGAAACTCAGTTGCCAATTGATATAAATTAGGTAAGGTTTCTTCCTGTAGAAGTAATTCTACTATCAGTATACTTTGAGATAATCATTACTTTTAGTTTTAAAGATTTACTTTCTTTTTTAGACTCTTAGTTTCATTTTGTCTTTATCAAACAATCTTTTGCAGTACCTTCTTATAAGTGTAGTATGTCATAGCTGATATGATTCGTTACTCTTGATGTCTCTCTACTGCATAATTAAGTTGATAGCTTAAAAGAATTTTACTTTTTTGCTGAAAAAGTCTGGTCACTTTGGGCTTGCAATTTTCTCAGCTAATGTGTGAAGGTCAGCATAAAGTTCAGTTATTACTGGATGTGATAGCAGTCTGACTTTTTTACTAAGTAATTACTGTGCCAAAAAACTGTAATGCTGGCTTTTGTAAGTACTGAAAAAATAACTGAAAAAAAATCCAAGGCTGTTAAATTAAGAGGTTGCACATTGGTTCAACTTAGCCTTCACTTCAGTTGATTTATTTAAAAAAGCAAACTTTTAGAAATTTAAGAGAATTATTTAATGAGGTCATGTTGATTGAACATCTTAAGAAATTTGATGTTTAAGAGGCATGCACTTACTTCAAAGTTCTAAAACTGACTTTCATCCCAAGCAGAAGAAGGAGTGGGATGGAGGTGCAAGGGATAATGAAGAAGAGGGCTGCAGATATAGGGAAAATGGAATTAAGAGCTGGCCAAGACCTTGTTAAGAACAGAAAGTGGATTACTTACTGAAAACTCAGCCCATTTATCCAAGTCTGAGAATAAAGTAATTCAGAAGGTAAAACACTTCCCAAAGAACATTAAAATTTGCAGTACTTAATCTGCCAAGTACGAAGAGAATATGTACAACTGAGGCCGTTGTTCACTGGCCATGTGGTCTGATCTCAGTACTTAATGAATACCTGCTCAATTGAATTAGAAGGTTGTGCTGTAGAAAAATAGCTAAGAAAAATGGAAAAAAGCCCCAAAGACAACGACTGTGAAGCACAAACATACTGATAGATCAAGGGACTAGACACTCTTTACCTGATGCATAAAATTACAAATTTACTGCCAGCAGGGAGGGCTAGTGATCCTGTACAAGGTGGGATGAGAATTCAGCTGAAATTCCTATTGAAAGGGGACTTGAAGATGGATGGAAGAGATGTAAAGAAGAGCTAGCAAAAAATACAAGGAGGATGGAGATTTTACTTTCTAGGGGGAAAAACCCAATCCAGAAGCTGTTGTTATACAAGCCATTTTGGCTGCAGTTGAGATGGATTCAGATCAGTGCATATGATGCTTATGTATAATCTAACCCACTTTTGTCAAAAACCCTCCAGCAGGAGAAGGTTTTAATATAATTTTGACAGAACCAGGAGAGGAAATAAACTGATATATGGTTATGCCAGCTCATTTGAAGAGGCAGGAATGGTGATTTGTAGATTTATATTCTGAAGGTGCAACTTCACCAGAACAATACAGGTGAACAATTTAAACAAGTTTGACTTGTTCAGTAACAAGATTTTTGTTTGCTGATTATTATCCTCCTTTGAGGATAATAGGAATGAAGAAGTTCAAAGGACAAGGTTAATACAAACCTCACGCACAATTATAGATACACGTTGTTTCATTGCTGGCTAGAAATATTATTTCTAACTCTCAGAACAGTGAAAACAAAATGGTCTTCTCCAAGGAAAGGCAAATGTGTTTCAAGAGGGAGCTTGTTAAAGGATTATACATTGTTGGCACAAGCCAAACATAGTGTTAAATTTGATTACCCAATTCCATCATTCCAGATGACAAAACCAACCACAGAATCACCAAATTACTTACAATAATGCATTCAATCAGTTTTCTGTTCCACACTCTTTGCTTGTACAGCCCCATTATTTATTTGTAGATTTACAATGTAATAATGTTCAGTATGATGTAAAAAGTGTCTTTTAAGTTCAGGTTGTATCTAGTTGAAAAATACTGCATTAGTTTTTAATCCCTCAGCCTATCTGTTTATTAAAGTAGATCTACAGTCATCTGCTCATAGGAGTACTTTGAACAGAATCTTAAATCTTCTTCCAAGAAAGCCTGCATTTTATTAGAGAATTGACAAATTCTTAGGAATGTTCATACGTCTGCAGTAAGATTATAGATAATGTGATTTTCTTTAGTACTTTTTTAGGAACTCTCTCTCTCTCTAAATCACAATATAATAGATAATGAATGAAGTTTTCTATTTAATGCTGATTTGTAAGGATTTTTAATATTAAAAGTTTCAATGCAGTGTAAAAATGCCAGTTTTTTTCCTCATATCTGAGGTCATTAGTTGTCCTTTTACACAAATAAATAAGGCTTTAAAAACCTATAAATTATGTCTTACTATTAAGTGTGATTAATGGGGTTTAATTGTGAGATTATAGGCAGAACTTTGAATTTTCTGGTGCTGTTTTAGGTTAAAATAGTGGAGAATTTACACCTAAGTGTAAGGTTTTTTTTGATGTGTGGAGGTAGATACTAATGAAACAGAGCAGCCTGAAATTTTGCTGCAAATAGGAGCTGTTGGGGTCACACTTCATGCTTCTGGTGTCCTGTACCTGGATAACAGGACAGAAATTCTAATTTCTGCTTCTCTTACCCTTCTTATCTAAACTAACTGTAACAGCCAAAGTACTGTATAGGCCCCTGAATATAGGAATAGTGTATATGGATTGGCATAGTGAATATATGGAAATGCTGCCACATTTATGCAAATCCACATTGATCCAATGTTCAAGTATAAATCAAAATATGTACCTTTTTCTTCATGCATTTATTGCAGAGAGAGTAGAGGACAGTGTTTTTTAGAAAGACAAACTGATTTATTGGGTTCTTAATATAGAGTAATGCTCTCAAGGGTAGTCAAATCTATTGAGCAATTGGTCACTGGCCAGATAGTGATAGGAGGCTGCACTGCAGGTCCTTGAGGTAGCAGCTTCACCTGGATGTGATGGGACTCCTGAACCACTGCTCTGCTCAGCTCTGGCTTTGGCCCTTGCTGACACCAAGCACGGGTATAATTTGGGGCTATTGATTATCTTAACTGCGTACAAACCCACTTTCTAATTAACTATTTACAAATGTCTCGCCAATTCACAATGTAATCCATCTTGCAGCGCAAACTATTTAGAGGAACCTTTGGAGAAAAAGGCCAAATTCTCCACCTAGGATGTTAATCAACAAATCCAAATTGCTGAAGCTAGGCACAGCAGGAGCTGGTTGAGGGAAATCTGTATGAAGGTCCCACCTGGAGAGGACCTGCAATGATCTGTCAAATCATCCCTTTAAGCATCAGCCTGGGTCATCTGCATGGCCAAGGTGGTTCGACTGGTCTGAGGTAACAGATAAACTTGAAGTTACAAAATTGCCTGAAATTTCAGTGGTGATAGGGCTGCACCAGGCCAGGTCAGGATGCCCAGATCTTGTGCTGCAGTTAGTGATGGTATTTGTTATACTTGTGATTTATGGTCCCATTTCATTTACTGCTGCCTTTGTCATCGATCTATTTTTCACCTGCTTGCAATGAAGGTAATAATATAGTGTATAAAAGTTTAGTTCAGGATTTCAGACTGACAAGAATAGCTTCTTTTGTTTGTTACATGCTACTCAGTTGTGCTGTACTTAAGCCCTCACCATTTTTTAGCAGAACTGGTAATTGTTGCTCTGATTATGCAACTGTCTTCGTGCTGCCTTGTGGGTTTCATAATGTCCTATTAGTGCTCTGGTTAGCTAGCAGATCTGTCTTGCCACCAGCTGTAGGAAAATACTTTCAGAAAAGTGCACTCCCAGTGGAAATGATTCAGATTTTAATGAGCAGGATGTTTTATGATCTTTGCTAATATAAATGAAACTGGAAGAGAACACTTTCTTGCCAGAATATGTTCTCTGTAATGCCAGAAGTTGCAGTCTATGTATTGTCAAGCATGTTCTATTAGAATATGGCTATGTATTATTCAGTTAAGTGTTACAGTATGACCATATAAACAGTAATAACGCTGTGTGTTGAGATGGGAAATCCTATCGTGTATAATGATACCACCAACAGAGCAGAATACTAATGTGTCCTCTCAGACACGCGGTGAAAAGTAGTTAGTGACATCCCTGCTCAGGAACTGTCTTCTGGCAAAAGACCTAAGCTATTTCAGGTTCTCTACTTTTCCTCCTGAGCCCCTGAATTCCCAGGGGAATAGGATAAATTAAGAACTAGCTGCCTACAACTTGTGGGCTTACAAAATACCACTTAGTGGTTTTTTTTTCTTCATGACAAAAGCTATTTGAAAGCCCTCTTTCACGTAGAAATAACCCGAACAGTTAATGTTTCTTTTAAAATGTACTCCTGAATTGACAACCTACAAATGCTAATGCAAAAATTAGCCTGACTGTTAAATACTGCATCCAGCTATTAACTTAGAAAAGCAACATTCAAGACAATATTTCCTTTCTGCTGTGCCTTTCCCAACCCTGAAGAAAATACATTTAAAGCAATTCTAATGTATGTGCTGGGGTCATACTCCCAGATTCTTTCTGAACAGACTTTAATTGATCTTGCTGTAGGAGCTGAGCCATGATTCTGTCTTGCTATTTTGTCACTGTGTCTTGGAAAACAGCAAATTGGGATATGCAAGAATAGAGGTCTCTAATAAGCTCTGCAGTTAGCCTAGTAAATGCCTCGCTATTTCCTTAAAACTTTATTTACTCTCATTCTCTAAAACATGGCATGTTATCTCTCATGGACAGAAGATTGGGGCTGCCATCGGTATTTCTCAGTAATGTCTATTTATCTTGGATCGAGGATGACCTGTTATTATCTGGAAGAATTTTTGGGGGTTTTACCGTGCCAAGATTTTCAGCATAAAATATCTTACATATTGTATATGATTACATATTATACATCTTGTATAGTATATGTTCAGGTTAAAACAGTTATCTGTTTTAGATCTCTACATTTTTGTCTAGTAGGTACCTCATGTTTTCTAATAAGTGAGAAGGTGTTGGATACAGAGGATATAGGATGCGTACAATTATGGTAAGGCTATTCAGACCAAATCAGATTATGGTGGAGGTCTTTATAATCTGGGACTAGTGGAGGAATGAGAGCAACAGTATTTGTAGGTAATGAGGTATAAATGTTTTCACAGAGAAACTCTGTGTGTTCCATATACATATGTAACCTATTGTTAGCTTAATACTTATTTTTCCTTTTTTCCCCCTCCATCTGTTAGCTCAACAGCAATAAAGAGAAACAGTTTATATATAACCCGTAACATTTGTCCGTAAGTAATTGATCAGTGTTTAAAGTACAAAAATACACAAAGATTGGGTAAGTAGCTGAAGGAATGGAGTGGCAACACTTGTGTTTGTTGTCTGGATGTATTTTTTAGAGTTTGATTTGGATTGATTCTTCAGCGTTTCCTTTTCTTAGTGATAGATTTTATTTTGATAATTTATATAGTTTGTTGTAGTACACTAACCTGTATTGTGTTTTCTCTTTATTTATGAAGGCTGACTGTTTTTATGTCATAGTATGACCTAGGAGGAGCTGCATGTTGTTCAGCAGTACATAGTGCCTTCCTCCTGAGGACACCAGTGGTGTGGACTAAAAGGCTAAATGTATTTCTTTATTATTATGCTTGAACATGGGAGTGAGACGTAAAGGATTCTAGCTATTTAGAGAACCATCATGATGTTTGGGTTTATCTCCAACAGCAAAGCTAGCCTAAAACTAGAATTTATTTCTTATTTCTGGTTTTACAGTAGATGCTCAGCTGCAGAAATCCCCAGGGGTTTTTTTTTGTTGTTGTTGTTGTTTTTGTTTTTGTGGGTTTTTTTGGGGGGGGGATTTTTTTCTAAACTTGCACATGTATATTATGTTGTTTCAGAATTATGTAAAAAAACCTCTTATTCCTACCACAATTTGCTTCCAAGAGACCAGACCTAAGAAAATAGGTTGGAGAATCTAGTGCTGGAATAAGATGACATGCACTGTCAAACATTTGTAAGAATCACATCTAATTTAATATACTTCAGCATGGTGGCTCTGGGAACTTCATTTCTTTCAGATGATTTATTACATCTTTGTTGTAGCATTCAGTGTTGAATAAAACTTGGAACCAAAATTCGAGGTTTGCCTCACATTACTTTTTGCTAGGAATTCCTCTGAGCTAAAAAGGTTGAGACAGAACTATGACATGGGTGATTTATTCTTTCAGGTCCTGCTTTGATCCTGTGCAGCAGGACACTGCTCTGTGGGGGGAAGTTTAGTCAGGAACTTGCTTCTTTTGTTTAAAAGTCTTCTTCAGGTGATATAAAGTGAATTCCAATTGATCACAAGTCTGTTATTGTCTGTGCTTTTGAAATGGTATTGATCAAATTCTCCCTTTCCAGGGAACACATTAATCCAGCTTTTTCACTCAAAATGTCCGGTGAGTAGGAATGTGTATGTTTGAAGACCACTTTCTTTTACTATCATGATCGTGTATGTGAACAGTTCTAAAGAGAAGGTGGTCAGATAGATGTTTTTAGAATTGAATCCTTTAATGGGAGTCTTTATGTTGATCATCTGTTAGGGTTTTTGGGGAAAAAATGTGCAAGATATTCCACAGTGGTCCCTGGATACCACGGGTGTCACATCTGTGTGATGTACTTGATGGCATCTGCCAGGACTCATCTGCCTGCCTTACTGAACAACTAAAGGTAGAGATGTATTGATCACTTGCTTGAAACTGAAATTCTGTTCCTAATGGAAGCCTTTTAACAGATGGAGCTCCTGGTCACATGAAAACAGAGTAGACATGGGAAGGAGTACTGATGTTTTTCTTCTCTACATAATTTTGAAGCTGACAATAATGGAATATCCCAGAAACTGAAAAGGGAAGACGGTGTTCTAGATAAAAAAGTTGAGAAATTATGAAGGAACTGCTGCTCATGGGATTAGTACAGGAGAGTGGAGCATGTTATGCAGAAGAAAAATCCAATTTATCAGACTGACTGAGGAGAAGGAAATTAACTAAACAAGAAATGGCCTCATTTATAGAAATAACAGCTAGATGCTTCTCTGGAGAGGAAAAAATATGAACAACAGATGTCTTGGAGGATCTCTGAAGACCCAATGCTCAGGAATTTTTTTGGAAATTGTGTGTGGTTTTCACTTTGCCTGGAGTTCCCTTTTAGCTATGGAAATAAAACAAAGGAGCAAATTGTATGGAAAATTTCAGTTGTATCTGAAGTTCTGACAGTTACCTCTGAATTAGTAATGATAGTAAACAGTAGAGAAATAAGTATTTGTGGGGTTAGACATCCTCTGATCAGACATAGATAATTTATGGTAAGACCAGGTGCACCCTTCAAGGACATATTTTTCTCTGCTAAAAGGGAGCCTTTTAGTTCTGTGAGTCCATCTCCTGCTAGCAATTGTACATCCCCAAATAGTCAATTTTAAGCCTACAGTGAGGATGGAGGGGAAAACTGAACTACTGACCAATATGGAAGAAGATACAGTACTGAGGAGGGTGGGGAACTAGATGTTGTCCTGGGGGTCTAAAGATATTATGTGTGAACAGCCCCATTCCCATCAAGGGAAAACAGAAAGTATTTGTGTCCTGAAAATGTAAGAGGAAAATCCCGTGAAAGTGGGTGTGCTTTGTCTGAGCTGGGTCTCACTGGAGGAGATGTAAGACTAGTTGCATTTCTGTTTTCAGGTTCATGTTTGAAGGCTGTGTATGTGTGTAAATGTGAATTCATGTGCTTCTAGTAAACCGGGAATTTGCCAAGCGTGTGATTGTTTAGAGGGGTTTATTTTGCATCCTTTGAAGACCTAGTGCCATATCATTTTGTGGCTTCTCTCCAGAACTTGGCCCATTGCTGAAGAAGCCAAAACTTAGGGGCTGAGAATTGGTTTGCACTTGAGACCTGGCTAAATACAGTGTCAGAAGAAAAGAACCTGTATGTGTACCTGTACAGGAACCTGCTTTAGGGAACCAGTGACAGCTTAACTATAGCAACTTGAATGATTAACTGGGTTGACTAGGAATGCCATAAGAGACATGAGCTTAAGGCAAAGTCTAAATATTCTTTATTGATTTTTATTTTCAGACCTGGGTACCAAATCCATTGTAAGATTTTAGCAAAACTGTACACTTACTGAAATTTAAGAAAGATAAAAAAGTTGATCAAGTGTTTTTTTTCTTTTACCACTCTCAACTCCTTAACACTCCTTTAAAATATTGCAGGTTTTGCATACACAGTATGGTGTAAATGTTTTCCCTAAGGAATTACAATATATTCTTCATCCTGCCCAGGCAGGCGGATATTGCACAGAAACTGCACCAAGGTCAGGGCCATTACTTAACAAGTCCTACTGAGCAAGATGAGAGTCTCATCAAGGCAAAAACTGAATCAGGGATTCAGGATCTAGCTCAGTAGGAGAAGGTCTGAGTCTTAAACTGAAGAAAGGAACATAAATGCATCAAAAGGATGTTGAAGTGAAACAACTTCAGTTCTTGCAATTTAAACACTTATCATTAGTCTAGGGTTCTGCAAGTGTTTCCGGACCATAAACAGGCTATATAAATTCTCCAGAGGCTTAAAATTAGCTTTAAGAAACTTTTACAAATAAGTGACAGAGATTGTTCTCTGGCATATCAGGTTTATCCTCAGTGCATCAATCTTTTTTTATGATCCTGGTCAAATAATTTTTGCTCATATAAATTAAGCAATGGTGTGTGTGCTTTTTCTTTGTAGAACGCTTGTTAGGTTTTGGGGGGTCTCTAAGTTATCAGAGGACATTTTGAGGAGTGCAAGTTATGACAATTTATTGACCTTTTAGGCTCTTCATGGAGAGAAAAAAGTGAGCAGCAAAATCCAATATTGCAGCTACAGTTAACAGCTCACAAAAAAATGGGAGCCTTAGATGGCAGAGGAAAGATATTGTCTGAACAAGTTCCTAATCAGCAATAATTGCTTATGGGTAAATGGTGAAACCTGCATTTTTTTTCAATACAGATGAAGTTGTTCAACTGTTTCTCTGGTAAAAATAAGAGAGGAAAAGACACAATTGTATCCTTCCCCAAAAGCTTCAATTCCTTATCTTTCCCCCATCACAATGTTCTGAATATTTTTTTCTCCACTTTGTTCCCTCTTCTGCTTTTTTCTCTTGCCTCTTTGCCACATTTACATTTCAGCGTGTTCTTGTCAGCTCTTAAATAATCTGAAGCCCACTTTGCGAGATCCTGAAGTTAGAGTCTGTTATCAGTTACAGTTAATGTTGGTGCCTTTTCTCTGAAGGTTCCTGAAGCAGGGTTTATTTGGCTGTGTGTACACCTCCATCTACAGATCTCTTGCCCTCATTGTCATCAGAATCCTCTCACAGATACTGGTGGAATTCTTCTGGACACCAACTTCATAATGCTTTTTGACTAGGAGGTGTTATAATAGGGAATCAGAAGGAGTCAGAAAACCTCACACAGTGTTGGAAGCTCTTGTTGCCTGTAGAAGATGGTCCATGTACCAATGGTGCTGGATTTTCATCCCACAGTAGGAAGCCTGTATTTTCGTAGAAGGCATAACAGATCAAATAGAAATTGGATAGACCTTAAACCCGTGACTGGGCTTCCATCATATATGGTTACATTAATTTAAAGAAACTGTGTGCAGGCACTGCTCTTCTGCTGTTTGTTCTACCGGGCATCTTAGGTAGTGAACTTTCACTGCCTGGGACAAAAGATCAGTGGCTTTACAAGGTGATAGCATTGACTTTGTTCAACTAGTAAGTATAGGACTGTTCATGAGCTGGTCAGGTATGGGTACAGCCAGTAAGATCTCAGTATTCTAATGAGGTAAAACCCCAATGTGCAGTGCTCCCACAAGACTCCTTTCCTTTCTCTTTCATCTCATTGGAAAGATAATAATGGAGTAGTAGTCTGCTCTGGTAAGGTGTGAGGTCTGGATGAAAAATTACCCACATCACAGAGAGTTTTTCTTTAGATGCTGCCTGGTCTAGCAGGGAAACCCTATAATGGTCAACTAGTTTCCAGAGGGAAGGGTGGGAAAGCATTTAGCATTCTTTACAACACACTCTGTACTTAGCTAATTCTTATTGTATCCCAGGAGAGGACATGGTAGCTTTATTTAGAAATAGAAGGAGACATTTTGTACGCTGCTGTGTTTAATTCCTCAAGTTCTGAACTACACATGAACAAAAAAATTTATTTCTTTCTAATAACCTTATGTTCTTAGTTTTATAGATTGCAAGGTACTTTTCAGACTAAGGAAATTAAAATCTGGGGAGAGTGGTTGGGGCTGATTCCCTTCCTCCCCTGTCTATTCCCACTCAGGGAGTTGTGGATTGTATTAATCCTGCCAAAGAAATAGAGCTTCCTCACTGGAGACAAAGAAACTAGGAAAAGTAGGTATATGTGTGTAATTCTAGCCTTTTCATTAGAAAAGCCTTGGGAAAAGAGCTAATCTGTTTTCTACATGTTCACAGTATTTGTGGTTTATCACTTGAGTTGGTGCTTAAAATAAAGATGACAAAAAGGTTTCTCTAGAGGTTATCTAAGGTTTTGAGTTCAGTGCAGTTAGAAAAATTATCAATATTAAGCTCCTTTAAATCACTTTGACTCCTTAAGTTGAGAGTCCTGGTAGAATAAATCTTTCAATGCAAAATTGAGTAGCTTTCAGTGCAGGTGTGTACATAAATATTTAAGGGTATAATCAGTCAAATAAATAACAGAGTTCCTAGAATCAGAGTCATGATGAAAATAAACAGATGTGACATTGCTCTACTGACTGGCATTTTAACCTAAGGACACAAAAAGACTAAAGGGGCCATGGGAGAACAAGTATTCCAGCACTACAAATCTGGGGTGAATATGTGAGTTTGCAAATCCTGTTTAGTCAGTTTATCAGAAATTCAAAATTTGGTTCATGGTTCACATGGGAGTACAGTGTCCAACATCCAAAGGGCATTGGTCAACTAACTGCCCATAATTATCCTGTAGGTCCTGGATATTTCTTGTTATATGTTGAGAGCCTCTGGATAGCTCTTAGTGGTGTGAATCTACCTTATCATCTCTCCATGATTTAATTACCTTGCAGACACATGGGGATTACTGTTCTCGTAAAAGAGGAAGCCCTTGGGTGCCAGGCCTGTCACGAGATCCAAGCCATTTATAAACCCTCTAAATGTTTGATCTATGCTAATAATCTAGATTCTTTGTAGAGCTAATTGAGAGAAAAAAATAATTTTTCTCAAGGTATCCCTTATAGACACCGGTTTTAAATATTTACAAGGAAATGTTTATGCAAACCTATCTCTTTTTTGAATTGACTAAGAGGCATATAGGTGGTAAGATTCTCAAGCAGCTGAAAGAAAATAATTCTTGGCTACTACAGTTGTGCAAAATGCCATGGAAATCAGGGATAATTATTTTTATAAGCAGAATTTGCAACTACAAGCAGTCACTCAGTATCCTTAGTAATCTCTTTGAAAAGAGATTAGTTAATTTAAAAAATATGGCCTAAATGTTCTAGGGCATAAAACATGTATGTATTTGTATACTTTTCAATTTTAAAAGGTACTTCAGATGGACATGATACTAAAAGTGTTGCTACCTCTCAGTCATGGCTAATAAGCATTTTAACTCATGCCGACTTGTTCATGTATGCCAGAAGAAATGATGCTGTGGTTTAAGGTGAACAATAATAGCTTCATGTTTGAATTAATGTTTACTTGTAAGATAATTGACTGGAATTAGTTCAACCTTAAACATTTAGGTACTATAAGAGACCAAGAATGAAAGCATCAGTAAATAATGAATTTATCTAATCGAAAACAAGAGCACACTTAGTGGCCATATAGATAATGGAGAAACTGTAAGTCTGGAAGAGCTAGATTGAAAACATGATGAGAAATTCAAGCCAAATTCCTGAAACTCCAAGGGAGACCATGTAAATTTTTAGTAGTGTTTCCTCCTTAAAATAGATGGTTTTATAAATAGAAGCCTGAAGAGATGCATCCACACTGAAATGCTTTGGCTTGACATCAAATGTAGTTTGCTCTCTGACGTTTGGAAATACCTCTCAAAATTATGGTAATGTTTAGACTTAGAATGCATTAGAAATTCTTTTCACTGGGATACTTCTGATGTTTTTGCACTTGTTACCAAGGAATTCTGAGAAGATAGTGTTGTGAATAATAAGTAAGGTTTTAAACTAGTGTATGCATTGTTTTCTTCCTACAAAGGATAAAAAAAAATGTATCATGAGACAGCAGACTTCCACAGAACACATTTAATTAATTAATTTGTAAAATTACCTACTCCTTTATATCCAGATAAATACAAGTATGCATCTGAAAGGGTAAACACAGCTGTGTCTGGCTCTACCTAAGAATTTTGCAGTGCAAATGATGGATTGTTTCCTCCCCAAACAGAAGTATGTTTTTCACTTTTTTATTTTTCATTGATCCCTCCTAGAGGCCTTTAAAATATTAGTTTCAGCTCTGACTCTCTGTTTCTGCTATAGTGCTTCCATATACAGGAGCATTTTATCACATGGCTTTGAACTCCTGAGCTTTGAGTGACATACACTGCTTCTGCATTACTTCCCTTTGCTCTCTGTAATCAGGGTATTTGTGCAGCTGTTATGTTTTTCTTTTTTCTTCTTCAACAGAGAGAAATACCCACTTTTTTAAAAGGATGTTGCAAACAAGTGTTCCAGCTGCGCGTTTTTCACCTTAATAATTTTTGACACATGAACCAAAGCTTTTGCATTCACCAGATTATACTGCTGCTGTCTCTTGAAGGCATGGGTTGGTGATGTGAGTTTCAGGATGTTATGCCATGACTGTAAATGGTGCATTTAGATTTATTTATTTAGATAATGCAACTTTTTCACCATGAGGGACATGATTAAATGGAATAAATAGTTATGTGGGGTTTTTTCCATGGCCTTAACAATCAGCCAGGAGATGAAATATGCAGAACACTCCACCAAGTACTGTGTTGAGAATGAAGATTAAATGAAGAATATAAATTCTGTGGCTTGTTTAATCTTTCTGCTTATTATGGCAGTCATCATCTGGGACTACCAAATAACAGAGATAGAATTCTGCTTCACCTTCTCTCTTGTGCATATGATACTACCATGAAGGGAGAATTTTCAGACTGACAGTACTCACTGTATGTTTTTATTGAATTCTCAATAAAATTAATTCAAAGTGCCTGTTAGCAGGCACTGCTCTTAGTAACATGAAAAGTAACATGCTAGAGAAGACTGCTCTTGTTGAAGTTTGATACAAATTCAGAGCGATTTTAGGACACGCTGAGAACTCCAGGCTATGCCATTCTTTGGTCCTGCCAGGAAAATAACATGAATGCAAGTCTGAGTTAGGTGACAGGTTCTTTGCCATGATGCCCATCATCTCCTGTGTTGTCACATTTTTGTCTGTAAGGCTAGATACACTCCCTTCACTTTCTTTATTTGCTTCATCTTGGAACATAGAGCAGTGGAAAATTAGAATGCTGAAAGGAAATGTTCTCAAATGAGGGCCTTGCAAAGACTTATTGCTACAGCTTGGGGGATATCAGGAGTCACTCAGATGCCTGCTTCTTTCAGGAGTACTGTTGTTCTGTGTTTCCAGGGAACATTCCTTCTTAGGTGATAGGTGCTTCTCTGCATGTGTACTAGACAATCCAGATCACTCTAACTTGATGCTATATGAAATAAAAGATTTACTGCTAACATAAAGAAAAGACAAAAACCCATTAATACCAACTTCTAAACATTCTGCTGCAAAATTAGTACTAAGTAATTAAGAGCAAAGAAAAGGTAATCCAGGATCGTGCTTCACACTTCCTCATTTGTGCCTTGTCCAGAAATCTTCACCAATCCTTGCCTTGTCAAAAAACTCTTAAGAGGAAAAATTAAGATTAAAGTTAGGCTATTTTCCTTTGGCATCAGTAGACTTTGAATGTGACTATATTTAATGCTGTGTATTTGCACACACAGTTTGTACAATACACTTATATAGTCTGTAAAAGGCAGTGCTGTGTGCCATTCTCCAAGCACTGTAATGGGTGATACATATTAGTTAGGTTCAGTTTATATTTGATTGAGCTTTTATTTTCTGTGTTAGTAAGAGTCTGTTTTTCTGATGAGTGTTTTGATTTTATTTTTTTTTCCAGAGAATATCAATCTTGTTAAACCTGGGACTATTATAATATATATTGACTCCCTGTATTTTCTCTGCTTCCTGGCTGATGTGCCAACTGTGAAAAAGGCTGTCCAGAAATACAGCCTCGAGACTTTTCTATTGATTGCAAGGCTAAAACTGGATTATCTCACTCTTGTTTTGTCAGCTCCATTTTTTTACTTTTGTCTTTCATCTTTAATCTTCACATTCTGTTTTCTCTGTTTGGAATTTCCTCAATTTCATTGAGGAAATAATCTCATTATGAGACTAATAAGGCGTCCTCTCATGCTTATTTCTATCTATTAATTATTCATTTGGAGTTAAATGGCAAAGTATAGATCCCTTGAAAAATGCCCGTACATGCAGTCAGTTGTCAGTCACTTATCATCCCATGTAACTCTCCTCATAGACCCCTGTGGTAATCACAAAACCTTAAGAGAAACTGACAGTAGGAAAGTGATTGACAAATCTCATTTTGGTAAGCTCCTTATGCTGAAAAACAAGACCTGTTTGCTGTTTTCAGGATTTATATTCACTTTATTTGTAGGCTTGCTAGCAAACATCCTCAGTGTTCAGGAAAGTCAAAGTGTTTCTGAGAGATTCAATTCCTGAGAAGAATGGAGAAAGACATATTCATTTTTTTGTAATTGTGTTTCCTTTCGTGTTGCTATTAGAAGAAGATAAATATAAATTATATCTGTTAAAAATAGAAGTCTATGCCATAGGTTAGTAGTCTACCAGCAGATTAATTACTCATATTTGATTTTGAGGGTTGAGTGCTGGTAATTACTGAACTGTAATAGCCATAGTGTTCTTTTGCAGAAATGACCAATAGCCATAATTTACCTCTGAAATGTCTAGCTTATGCCTGTGACATCAAAATGTCTGAAAACTTCATTGATTAAAACCAATGGTGCACTAAAAAACTTAGACAAATAGCTCTGGTGTATTTCCATTTAAAAAATGCAAGCACATGAGATTTTAATTAAACATTGATGTACAATTTAATTTTCTATCTTGTTTGAATTTTAAGTCATCATTGAAAAAGTTTGCACCTCCAAAACAAAACTCTATGTACTAGAACCTGAAAGTATGTCAGAAATGTAAGTATATAATATGAAAAATTGAGCTGTTTTCAGAGTATTGTCTTCCTAGACACTGCACTTATCTCATAACATTTCTTGGAAATCCATTTATTAGATTAGGATTGGACTCATATTTTATATTTTTAATTCCTAGAGGATGATCCTTTTATTGTTGGTGTTGCAAATGTAACGTGAAGGAACAGTTCTTAAATTGGGCTACAATACACATGTGAAAGTGAGAATTTGAGTCTGGTCATATACTCTTCCTAGTCTGGAAGGACTGAAGGCCCTTATTTTTCTGATACTATTAAGCCCCCACAGGACTTAAGAGCAAATTACTGACATAATATTAATGGCGAGTCAATAACTTCCCAGAGGCAAAAGAGAGAAAGGATAAGGAAGAATAATACACACCAGTAAAACTACCATACGATTATATTTCTTGGTGGTGCATGAATCAGTCAATCAATTTCAGAATTTAAACTGTCTCAGACAGCTTAAATCTCAGCTAGCATTCTACATCTACATGAAACAATGTTCTTAGGGACAATTCCTAGGAAGAACTCACAATTTTATCAAACACTTGTGATTTTCTTCTTTTTTATTTCAAATGGAAATAAAATTTGATAGGAGCATCTAAAAAATTTTGGCACTAGCAAAGATTGCTTGAGCATTTCAAAGAAAGGAAAGCATCAGACTTATATATATGTTATGTTTTTGCCTTCACTGAATGAAAATCAGTTTTTATACTTGACAGAGTCATACTGCAGTTTCAAATTAACTCTTCAAAAACAAATCCTTAGTCACTGTGTCTTAGGCATCTACTGAACAAGTTCCTGCTTTAACCACACATTTCAGAATAGTGCTTTTTTAAAAAAATTCTCTTTCAATAATCAGGAATAAGAAGTATGACTGGTTCCCAGCCAAGCATTTGAGCAAGTATTTAGCCACATATGTCAATATTTTTTGTGTAATGAGTAGTGTAGTGCTTTTTTCTCCCCATATTTGAACAATGCTCCTAGCAATCCATGACTCATGACTTTGTAGGACTTTGGTGATACATACCGTTAAAGTCTAAGAAATAAGAGAATCTGTTTGATCAGCCTAGTCATTATCAGCAGACGAAGTAATCCTGTCAGAATAGAGCAATGCACTTGAAAATGGCAAAAAGATAAACTGAGGACAATATATTATTGAGAAGAAAAAAGAAAACGGGAGCTTTAGGGATGGAAATTCAGCAAAGTTACAAGGTGACCCCATCACAGAGAAACCACTGGCGAATTAGTAATTCACCCCTAGTTAATGGTTTGTCTCCTATAAATAACATTTTATAGATGGTTAATCCTCATTTTTTCATGGTCTGGCAGCTATTTCCGATGGCTTTCAGCTGTGTTTGAGTACAGACTTGGGAGATGAAAATTTGCCAGCTTAACAGCATGTTTTCATTGTCATAGCTGGGGATTTTGGTTAAAAGAGATCATACAATTCTGTAATGACTTGGGGGAGAGTGTTCTGCTCAATTCATCCAGTGCAGTTAAGGATGTGAAGCTGTTGAATTTTTTAAATGTTCTGTTATTCACCCACCAGCCAACACAGAATTCATCACATACAATTTTTCCTGTCAGAAAGAAGATAGAGAACTTGTCAGAGAAGTTAATTCTTAGCTTCTTCAGTCTCTAAAGGCAGTGAGAGTGTCTGAACTGGGACACCATCTGTTCAGCTGAGGTGGTTTCTCAGCTGAGCTGTGACTCTGGTCAATGCGAGTTATGACTCTTACTCATCTTGTGAGGATGGATTATCTTTGAAAGACATCAGGTTTTAGGCAAAAGACTTATTTTTTGCCAAAATCTTGCTCTGTCGTGGATACAGGTAGGATATATACTCAGACTTTAGAAACTTGGAAACATTCTTAAGCTCCCAAATTTATATGCTGCTTAATTAAGTATTGGGCAACCAAGTTTTCTTTTACCAAGGCCCAAGATAAAGAAGAACTGAGTGGTGAAGAGGTTGTAGAGCCCATTTGGGGACTTTTGACTGTGGTAGCAATAAACTGTTAAAGAAAATTGTGTGACAGTTTGGCTGAAATGGAAAATAAAGAAGAATACTGAAAAATTCCAGAAAATAAGACTTTAGTAGGAAAGGGATGAAGACCTTGACCAATGGAAATGTGTCAAGGTCTTATCTTTATCTTAGCATGTTCCAAAAGAATGTGAGAGAAACTGAATCGAGGTATGAAACACATTGTGCGTCTTTGACTAAATTGAAGAAATTTTTTTGCTGCTCATAGTATGGAGGGATTGCTTTCACCCTTCTGGCAAGGATTTTTAATTGTGTGTGCACAAAGTATGTGAAAGACTGTGTTTCATTGTGTCTGCATTGCAAATTTAGAGAGAAATATGGTAGCACTTCAAAATTTTCATATTAATGTTTAAGGAATTCCCATTCATTTTACAGAAAATTCAATGTAGTCCATAAAAATGCCTCTCACTTACTGCATTTCCTCTTTCCATTTCAGTCTTTATTCTAAACCTCTTGGCAAGTCTGCCTGGCAAGACAGTCACTGAAAGCTCTAGTACTATGGTGAAAAATTGAATCTTCAGATGTCAGTAATGCCCCAGTATGCTCCTTAGCACAAGTCTACATGTGACATTTGGTGGAGTTTTGTGCAGGCAGTGTTTTTAGAGGCTAGTTGCTAGGTGTTTGCCATATTCTGTGCAAATTTGGTATAGGCTAGGTATTAGCTCAAAATTTTGTGTGAAGGAGATGCTGCTGTTGATCTTTAGTTTTAACTGGTATTTTCTCTTTCATTTCTGCTAAGGTATATTTTAAGATTTACTGAGTTTTAAAATAGCATTAACAGACTGTTATTCAAACCATAAATTTTCAGAAACTGTGATGTAGGACTTTGGCAGTACAATCCTGTGTTTACAGTGAGAAATTTAATCAGTGTATTGGGATTTTTCAGTGGTGTGTCCAAGAGGATTGACTTCAAGTGAACTTGAACTGGAGACTGAAAGCCTACCTTGCACAATGATACTGCCAACTACTCCCTGTCACTGAGCAGAGCATCCTGAACTTAGAGAGTTTGAAGATACAGGCTTATTTAAATAGTTCTGCACCTTTTAACAGTAGTGAAGTTTCTTACGTGGTCAACAGAAAAATGTTTAGCAACTTCCCTGTATTTTTTTCCTATGTGTAAATCCTAGGCTCGTCATCTTCCTCTGTGAAAGCTCTTCTTCCTGTAGATTGCAGAAATCAAGGTGACAGGATATATAATTTCTGAAATATAATTTTCAGTTAAAAGAGCTTTTCCATTAAATTATAGATATTAGTTACCTTTGGCTTTCCAATCCTGGCTGACAGAATTCTGTAAGACAAAATCCAAGGTAATTGCTATGATTTGTATTATTGAAGTATTAACTTCTTTTGTGATAAACCATGTAATGAAGTATTTACTTCTTGGGATATTATCTTCAAAATTTTTATAACTTTGAGTATATAAATCTGAAAAGGAGCTGAAAAGGAGTTCAAAGGAAGAATTAAAACTAATTTTTAGAAACATCTATTAAGTTCTACAAGTGGTTTATCTAACCTCTCATATAAATAAAGAATATATATTTGCCACAGAGAGAAAATATTGACCACCTAGTTCATCAAGTACGAAAACCCAAATAACAAACCCTGCCACCCCTACCCCAGCCCATTTATAATTTTGTATATGAGTAATAGTTTAAATAAGGACTTTGTCCTTTCATTTCAGTTTCAGAACATGCTCCTTTTTTTCCATTTACATCTCTATCTCAAGGAAAAAATTATTTGGACTTCATTTTCTTGCCATAAATTCACATAAAATAAAAAGAAACAGTGTATTTCAGATGGGCTCTTCTTCTGTCCCCGTATGAGATGTACTAGTGTCACTCAAACGTATTTAATGCAGATAAACTTTCCAACAATTTTTGCCAACTGTCATTATTCATTACTTTAAATTTAAGCCCTATTTGGACCATCAGGTGACTAAACTGAGTATTTGTGGCAAATGTTAGAATCAAGAACAGTAGTTTTGCCAGATAGAAAGCTGTAATAAGCAAGAAGAAATCAGGTCTGAAATAGAGATGATTTAGAAGCTCAGAGTGCAGATCTAGGATTGAAAACTACAGAGGCTTTAAAAACTGTTCAGCCTATTTATTGAGATAACTAAGAAAGCCATTCTTCATTTTGGAAATGTTTCTGCATAACACATTTTATTGTATTTTGATCAATGCTGACTTTCATCACTTTCTAGTTAAAAAGATTTTTTTGAAACTTCTTGCTGGGTGTAAATGTAGCTCTGGAACATTCACATTTATTATTAGTAGGCAATTTATCCATCAGCATCAATGATCGATAAAACACAAGGAAAATGGAATATGATAAAAATAAGGGTTTAGGAGTTTTAGTAGTCAAAGCTCTTGAAATGGGATTGTTTGGTGTTCTTCAAGCTCAAAGTAAAAGAGACTTCAATTTGTTTATTTGTTTTTTCTTTCTCCTCAAATGGATGCTTGCAAGAAGAAATGTTCCGGAGCTACAGCTTTGGCCATTAAACAAGACATTCAATGTCTGCGCCCTTATGATCCAGAATAAAACTTTTACATGCTCTCCTTTGTCACTGAGAGTCAGTACTGTATGTATCAATTGCAGTAGGATTGAACTGTGCTTTCAGGGGTGTTTGGGGATTTTTTATCTTCTGGCAGACAGGAATGTAATATGAGAGAGGTTTCTTTCATAATCTTTATCTACATGTCTCTCCTCCATTATAGCCTTATGTAGTTCATCTTTTTTCTGCATATATTGGGCTTACATTCTTGGACACGTGCTTCAATATAGTAATTCCTTGACAAAAATATGTTTCTTTCTCAGTAGTTTATCATTGCAGGTTTACAGGTCCTATGATACTATGAAATTCAAAGATGAATCCTTCTGAATTTTGTCATTTTAGTAGGAGGAAAAATGCAGGACTCTAGCAACTGAACAATGATTAGAGAGGAACACACAACTTCTAAGACATCATTAATCTGAAGTCACAGACCTCTGCTCTGATGGTAGAAAAGGGAGTTTGTCACTGAGGAATCTAGGTTTTGCTCTTGAGGCCATGAACAGTACTTGTTACTACTGATAAAAACTGTCTGGGCAGCTGACATGACCCAGCACTAGTTCCTTTACTACCTGAAAAAAAAGCTTGTGAAACGCTGTATGATGCTTGACCGGTGGGTCCTGTGCATGTCTGTGGAGAGATTCTATTTCTGACATATTGGAAATGTTGTAGGGGTATTTCTCCCTTTCTTCCCATGAAATGTGCAACGAGCTCACAATGCCTATAGCAATTTAATATCTCTATCCATTCCTACAATAATCAAAAAGATGCTCAAGCTGCACTTGAGTGCACAAAGAGATTTATGATGGAGGGAAGTTGGGTTCTTTCTGAATCTCCTGCTCTGCTAACTTGTCTGCAGCTGAATAGGATGACTTGCGGAGTAGTGCTGGTGTTTTTCATCATGGAGAGGCAAGAAGGGTTTGTTCCTACCTCAAAAGGCTCTTATTGAGAGATACTGCTACTGGTAGTCAGCTCCTCACAGAATGTTGTTCTTGGTTGTTCATTGACTTTTATCCCAGTCCTCTGCATAGAACAGCATGATTAGTTCAGTCAGAAAAGGGGCACACAAAGAAAATAATAAAACATGACAAAAAAATTAGGAGAAGTATTGAGATTATTTAAGATTAAAAAGGGGCTTAAACTGTGTTATGAAAATAAAAGTACATCCTATAAAACCAATTAGTTAAAAACTGGCCATAGAATTTAATTAGTAATATTTTTGTCCTTTTTCTATTTAGTTGGAATTATTTTAAAACTAGTTTTTAAGGTTTTTTGCGGGGGGGGGATCAAAATAATCTTTCCATCAAAGTTTATGATCTTCCTCTTAAAAAAAATATATGTAGTTTTCTACTAGGAGATACTGTGTTAGACTGACAAAAGTGTAGACATGCAATTTTTTAATTATAAAACTTCAAGAGCTTCTAATCCTCCCAGAATTGTAATCAGGAGATGTTGAAATCAATTTCTTTTGTTCTTGTAATGATTCATGGGGTATTAATTTAAATTGGTAACTCATTCCTCCAATCCCTTGAAAGGGAAGCTGGCAGCGTGATCAATTAAATTTAGACTTCTGTAAATTATTTTTATTGGTCATCATTCATGCAATAGCACCTTGATGTCCATAGGCAATATCATAGAAGGCTTTGGGGATGTGGATTTTAATCACTGCAAGTAGCCAAGGAATTTAACAACTTAGTGATAAGTCCCCCTGTTTTAATGGGAGCTGTGTGCTAATTAATTAGTACAGGTAGTTTGTCAGCTTTTTAAGAGACACTGATAACTAGGCTGTATTTGCCCTTTGGGAATGTGAAAAATTGATTAAGTTTGGCTTCCAAATCAGCTGAATTGAGAGAAGTGGAAAGATTGCTGCAGATTCAGAAAATTCTGTGGTTGTCTTTCAATAAAAGAGAACCTTAGAGTTTTATGTTCAGCTGAGCAACAGAAAAAAATCTCCGTTTGGTCAAATCTAAAATAGTTCCTTTCAGGTACTAATTTTAAAACAGCAGTGCACTAATGGAAAGCAGAAGTCTTAAGTTTACTGTACTTCAAGAGCAGGACACTGCATTCTTTTTTGCTAGTCCAGTAACTAACTGAAGAGGTTGGAATGGTGAGGTTAGAGGTAAATCTAGTGACAAGACCCTTTCAGGGTTTGATGGCTTTTGCAGGAAAGATTTGGGATGTTTAATTAACTCAGAAGATACAAGGAAACTCTGGTCTCTGAATTCCTCTACCAGGATATAGAGCAGTAATTTGCAGTAGGCAGAAAACCAAGTCAAGTTGTACCTTTTCCATGAAAATGAAACTGATTCACATTTTCAGCTGTCCCTGCTACATACATATGTGTTCATGTCTATAGTTTTATTATCAGAATACAGAAGATACTGGAAAATTTCCCTTTACTCTGCTTAGCTTTTCAGTAGTTGAATGAACTTTTGTCATGTGCTTGATTCCAGCATATCCCAGAACACCACTCTCCATCTTGGCTAAGATGTTTCTTTTTCCTCTCCGAAGTTTGTCTTTCTTTCATAGAATCGCATCATGGTTTGGATTGGAAGGAACCTTCGAAGATCATGTGGTCCAGTCCTGCTGCCACAGTTGCTCAGAGGCCTATCCAAATGTGCTACAAGTCTCTTCACCTTTGAGACTTGAATTAAGCTTCAAGTCTCTTCACCTTTTTTTACTTTCTGTAATGAATCTATAAAAACTACTTCCCATAAGAATTTAGTGTCATTTGTCTATTGAATACTGACTTTGCACCAACTGGAATCAGGTGAAAAGCCCTTACAGAAATCTAAAAAGTCATTACGGGAACAATAATTGATTTTAGGGTAGTTTGGCAAGTTTGGAAAGCTTTAACCCAAAGTCATTTTGCTGCTAGCTGATCCTCAGATTATTCTCTTTGTATCTAATCTCACTGCTAAAAAGTTTGTTTACATTACTTCTGAGTTTTTTCTTCATGCAAATCACAGGCAAGCATAAATATTCAGTGCTTTAGGCTTGCTTTTACTGTAGTTTGTCATTCAGTGCTTCAACCAATGAAGATATCCATTATGTAGGAAAATATAATCCAAAGTAATTATTCTTGGAATCTTCTCCTACAGTATTTATTAAATATTTATGAGTGGCAGTTAGCTTGTGGGTTTTTTCCTTGATTTTAGAACAGAATAGGAAAGTAGAGGGGGGAAAATCTGAAGGCTTTTCCAGCACTGAGTGTGCATAGATTTTTTGAGGGGCAGATAAAGCCTATGTTTAGAGAAAACTTCCTAACAATTAAAACAATGAAAAATGAAGTTGAAGGTAGTCTTTTTATAAGGATGTGTATATGGAACAAACTAAAAAAGAGTTTAGAGTCTTTTATCCAAGCATCCAAGAAGGAGAGATTTTGACACCTGGACAAGAACAGGAAACATCCTCTGTTGGTCCTGAAGCAGTCGTGTTTGTTGACCCTGGATGTGTAAATATTCTCCAAGTGTGGAGTAAATTAGGAAAAAAAAAAGTCAGTTAGAGGGCTCAAGATTCAGGTGATTCTGGTGGAATCGTCTTGAAGACCTGTAGAATATAATGACTTCTACTTTGCTGATAATATATTAAATGCTCTTTTATATTTGTTGTATCACTTTTTCACATTATAAAAATACTTTTGCCATTTAACCTAATTGATTCTTAGAGGCTGCTGCTGTCATTATTTTATTTTCTAATATCTGATTCCTTAAATGTCCTACCAAAGTAAGTAAATTCTTACAGCACCACAATATAAAAAAGCAGGATATTTTCTTAGATGATGAATAAAGCAGTAGACAAATGTAGTCCTGTGCAACCTATCAGCTGCTTTTTATGGAGTCTTTTAAAAACAAAATAGTCCTACTCACTCTTTTCAAAAAATGTGCTTGGAAAAATAATCTATAAAGCAACAACAATAAAAAGCAAATCCAGAAAGCATCCAACAGCCACTATGAGATAGTTGTTATTTCTCCCTTTTAGGTTTCTGACTCTGTATGCGGTATTGGAGCAGTGCATTTACTCCAGACCAAGGGGGGTAGAGAACCTGGTTTGACAAGTAATGAAAGTTAAATTATTTAAGCAAAATCTGCATTCTTTGAATCCCTCAGCATGCAAGAAAAATTGTACCTGAGTACAGACAGAAATGGAAAACTTCAGTGCAAAACCTGGATTTATATGGACTTTTGTAAAACCTTTGACATGGTCCCTACAGCCTCCTTCCCTCTAAGTTGGAGAATGATGGGTGGACTGTTAGGTGGAATAGGAATAGCTTGGATGGTCACGTCCAGAGGGAAGTGGTCAATGGCTCAGAGTCCCTGTAGTCATCAGTAATGAGTGGTGTCCCTCGAGGATCTGTACTGGGACCATGTTATTTAGTATCTTCGCTACTGACATAGAGGAGCTGAGTGCACCCTCAGCAAGTTTGCATCTGACACACCTGAAGGGTGGGCTGCCATCCAGAGAGACATAAACACAAGATGTGTTGTGCTCAAGAAGTGGGCGCATGGGAATCTCATGTGGTTTAACAGGACCGTGTACCAGGAGCTGCATCTGCAACACTGCAGGTGACCTGTTGTCAGTACAGGCTGGGGGATGAACAGATGGAGAGCACATCCTGCCCAGAAGGATCTGGGGGTGCTGGAGGGTGAGAGGCTGAATGTGACCCAGCAGTGTACACCCACAGCCAAACATGTCCTGGGCTGCCTCCAGAGCAGCATAGCCAGCAGGGCAAAGAAGGGGATTCTGCCCCTCTACTCCATTCTGGCGAGACCCCACCTGCAGTGCTGCATCCAGCTCTGGGGTCCTGAGCACAGGAAGGGCATTGAACTGTTGGATTAAGTGCAGAGGAGGGTCACCAAGTTGATCAGAGGGATGGAGCACCTCTGCTATCAGGAAATGCTGAGAGCTCCTGATTGTTCAGCTTGGAAAAGAGAAGGCTTAGGGATTACCTAATTGCAGTCTTCAGTACTGAAGGGAACTTAGTGAAGAAAAATGGGGCAAGACTATTTACAAGAGTATGTAGTGATAGGATAAGGAGGAATGGATTCAGATTAAAAGGGAGTAGGTTTAGGTCAGATATTAGGAAAAAAAATATTTTCTATGGAAATGGTGAGGTACTGGAACATGTTGCCCAGAGAAGCAGATGCCCCATACCTGGTGCTGTTCAAGGCCAACTTGGTAAAAACCTGGTATAGTGGAGGGTGTCCCTGCCCACTGCAGGGGAATGGGAACTAGATGATCTTCAAGGTACCATTTCAACCCAAACCATTCTGTGATGATTCTATGATTGAATGGGAGATAATAGTCAATAATTTTGAAGTTAGGCTGCTTTGTGTTATTCCCATCTTTCAAACTGTCTCTCCCTATGAAGAAAAGCTGCTTTCCTCCGTTTTTCTAGTTTGTTGAAATTGTTGAAGTCTCAGAGTGATTTCTTACCCATCTCTTAGGGCTGCAAGGAGCTATTAATGATACCTGCAATCATCATAACAAGGATTAGTTGAGAAACTTAAGGCTACCAACACTAGCATGCCTGTCCAAAAAGTCTATTCAGTCTTCTTTATTTCAAATCTAGATTTGAATGCAGAATGAACAGAAAAGTAATTGTAGGCTCAGAAAAAAGTAGATGGCAAGAGTTGCCTCCATGTGTGAGTATTTGGACACAAGAATACCTGGGGTTTATTTCTTGCCTCTCACCTCAAAAAATCAAATGCATTTAGAAAATATCATGCATTTATGTGTAGTCTTGAGTAGAGAATGATGTCCATAAGACTTTTGGGAGGTGTTGTTTCATGAGTTGTGAATGTGGAACTATGTGCAGGAATACGTTGTCACTATTGTTGAAGGATACAAATGCAGGAGTGTGGAATAGGAGCCTCTTTTGTGAGACCCATTCATTTCCCTATGGATTTCCTTTGTCCTTATCCTTGTTTCCCAAGCTCAGTAGACTGGTAAACCTCTGCTTCACTGCTCACTCATGCAGCAGCAAATCAGAAGTCCAGTAAGGCACAAAATCAGAAATCTGTTGTATCTTCCTGCTCACCAAATGAATACATGTATTATCAGTTGCTGAACATCTAAAGATGGAGATTCTCAAGTCTTTCCACTTTATAGTTCTTCATATTCCATACTCTTAGGAGCTCGAATAACCCTTGCTGCCTCGGGCATTTAAAATATGAAGAACAGACTGCCACCAGCCTTTTACATATTTGACTACTATAAGGTCTTATTGAACTGTTATTCTTCAAATTAACATCTCTTCCTTCATTCCACAGCTTATTCAGTCTGCACTGGTAAATTTTAGATCTCCAGTTTCTCTGATCCTATTCTGTGTCTTTATGTTCCCTTTGAACTTTCTATCAGACTGTCCCTATCTTGGTATCATATTTGAAAATAGGTCTCAAAATAAATTTCTAGGTGAGGCCTTACCACTGTCTCATAGAAGAGAAGGATTTTTTCATGTACCCTTCTTGTTTGTGTAGCTGATAACAGTGACCTAGATCTGGAAATTTACATATGTTCTAAGAAATTTGATTTTGTTTTCCTTCACTACATTCTCCAGTTTTCAAAATCATTATCCATTCTTAATATGTCCTTTAACTGCTTAAAGCCACTTCCATGTTGATATCACATGGTTATTACTATTTTTTATCCATGTGTATGTGTACTTGTCTTTTTTATGGTTAAATAAAACTATTAGGTAATTCTGAATCAAAGTTAGACCTCAAGGGAACCTTGGCTGATTCAGCCTTTCATCTCCTTTTTTTTGGTCATAATCTACTAAGAGACAAATATAATGAAATAGTTTTCCATTACTGCTTCTTGTTATCATGTTCACATGCACCATAATCCACTTTAGTAAAAAAAACATAGGTATTTGATGGAAGAGGGAATGAGGTTCCCTGATAAACACTCTGTTGCCTTCTCAATTAAAACCTTCTTATCTCTATTTTCTCCAGCCTCATCCTTGACTTAACAGATGATGTTTAACATCAAAGCGCACTTGTACAATCTTTTAAAAGACTGAAAATGTAAACTAAGGAAAAACATTTTTTCATATTTCAACATGCTAAATCTAGATGAGGGCTTTTTTTTCTGTCATAATTTTTTACAGAGTTTAAAAAAAATAAATTTGTATTTGTTTTGAGACTTACTGAAAGGAAGCTATTTAGCAAAAACACTTCAGTATGAAAGGACTTTCATTTGGCTAACACTTCCACTTAAGCGGGAAAGTGAATACAGTTCGGCAAAGATGCTTCAACACCTACTCAGCCCATTAACTGTTGTCAACAGAGATATCTGAAAGAATTCTCTCTCTGGGTAAATGCATAACAGCCCCTTGCATAACTCCCTAGGCTGTGCATGGTTAAGTTCTATTCATATCATTGTAGTGTGCCTGTTGCCAAAAAATCTGAGATGCTTCCAGGAAAGTGACAGCAATATGATCTACCATCTGACACTTTTTTCCTTTCTTTCTTTTTCTTTTTTCCTTCACAATGAGAAAAACTCGCATGTGACATTTTTTAAGGGGGAAAAAGGTATGGTATGCTCAGTAAAAGCACTTTGTGTTCATGACAAGGACCCCTAATGCAGTCTTAGGCTGTTAGTGCCCAACCCCACTTTGTGCAAGTCTGTGTAAGGTGGGAAAGGACAGTGTGGAACCTTCGCTTGTCAGAAGTCCAGTATTTGGTTTGGACCACTGGACATGCAACCTTACGAATTAATAAAATGTTTCCTTTTTTACTTTGAATTTCTTATGTGCTGCTCTGTTTAAATAACCAAAATCAGCCTTGTGGAAAATTCTCAGCAAGGATACTTGTTTCTAAGCTAGCCCCTAGGCATTTTCAACACTAAAATTCTTTCGCTTATATTTCATCTGTCTCCTACAGCCATACAGTCTGTTTAGTGGTTCTGTCAACATGCTGCTCCAGTTGATCTAACTACTTGTTTTTATGCAAATCATTCAAATCTAGCAGTTCTCTACAGATAGATGTATTCATGAGATTTGCCTTCTATTAGCAGTTTACAAAAGACAATCGGCCTTCAAACAGCCCCATGTGATAAACCAATTAAGGTAAACCTGGCAAACTTAGATGAAACAAATATTTTTTTCCTGACGCTTCTGTGGACAGATTTTTAGCCACCCTCATTCTTCTTTCTTGTAATTTTCTAGGAAACAGACTGACATTGAAATTCAGTTTTTGAAAAATCCTCATTTAGTGCCTCAATCAAAGCAGATTTGATCCTGTGTATTAACCATTGGTCTGGGCATTTGGTTGTATCCAGATTTATGCATCAGAGTGAGGTTTTAAAATCCCCAAAACCCTCCTGCTCCCCAACACCCTAACAAACTGTGACTTTGTGTTTAAAAGGGGAAATAAATTCATGGTATCTCTATTGACTTTGCATCTGTTAGAAAGAAAAACTGAGTTCTTTACCAAACTCTTTCAGTGCCACTGATGCTGAGGAAGAAGTTCTCGATGTCATCTCAGCTTGTGGGCTCAAAACTGGAGAGAATGTTTACTATTTTTCATTTTGGTTTGGGGTAATGAGATTATTAAGGACAATGCTAATAATACTCCATTTACGGGCTTTGCATGGAACTACTGCAAACACAACTTGAATTCAGATGTATTTACTTCAAAATGTTTTGGCTAAAACATGATCACTCCTACTATGAATGCATTTCAGTTTAAGACAGCAATGAACTGGTATGAGAAAGTGAAAGTCATCTTAAACCTGCTCCTGTATTTTGTCAGTGTAAATGGTTCTTGAACTGAAGCAGGCCTGCTCTTTTTTATCACTTATCTGTCATTTCCAGATGGCTCACTTGAACTGCATGTGGGGTTGCTATGTTCTACAATGCAGGAAAAAATTCTTTGCTGGAGATTTTTACACATCTTAGTGACAGTGGGAAGACAACATAAGTCAGGGCAGGCTATTCCTGTGCCACTTTAGTAACAAGGAAATTCTGCCTGGAGGAGGCTTGCTATTAGATAAAACAGTCGTGTTCGGTGAATGGGGTCAGAAACTGTAGAAGGATTTTGTATCTGCAGGAAACTGAGGGTGGCTTGGAGAAGAACTTGCACTACATTTATGGAATAAGGTGAAATAAGGCCTCCACAGTGAGCCTGATACAGTGAAGTGTGCATATAGCAGGCTGCTGTTTCGTGTCGATCCTTTTTCCTGCTTGTTGCCTTCCTACCAGTAGACAGTCCACAAACTGTGACAGCAGCAGTCATCTTCCTGTCTGCTTTGTCAGAGTTCTGACCTCTCAGACAAGTGTCCCCATCAACACAGATGTTGATGATGATTTATGTATTACTTCTCAGCAGGGCTAGAATCTGGTCAGAAGTATAAAGTTTCTTTCTTAAAATTCAGAAGACACTTATTCCCCGTTGTCTTATTGGAAATGGGTCATGGCTGTGTGTGGCTGTTGCATTCCTAGGCAAAGCATGAAAAATACTTTCAAAATGCTCCTTGCAACTGATTATAATTGCTGTCCTCATTACCATTCTCATCATAATGTGCTGCCTTTGCCCTTTCTTCCAACTCATAATCGATGCTTACTGATGGAGGTAAAATGTGATTGTTGAAAGAAATAGGTTAAAAAGAGCAGCAGCCAGTTGAGTCCATACTGATATAATAAGAAAGAAATTATGTAAAACATGTAAGAGACCAGAATCATTGAAATAGCAGCTTGAGCAGCTCCCGACTCTGGGGTTCAGTTTAAAACCCCTGTTTTGGTTTTAGTTTTGGACAGATTGTTTCAGCAGAGTGGATTATAAGTGCCTTCTACTGGGAGAGCAATTAACTGGTCAAATTAGTTGGAAGTAATGACTCAAGTAAAAAGATGACAAATTTTGTTACAGAATGGTCAGTCAGGAGATAAAGAGTGATTTACCATAGTTAAGGATTCAAAAACTGTTGAAAATTAAAAGCTGAATTGTTGTAACAGACTTTAGTTAGGTGTGTGGATTCAAATGACAGTGCTTCATGACTAAATTTAATCAGTGGCTAAGTGCAAAAGATTTTAAACCTCAAACATATTGTTTCATAGTAAATAATCTGTGATTAGGGGTTAAATTTTCGAGGTCCATCAGTTCAGAAAGTACAGAAGCATCAAGCTGAATGAAAATGTAAATAGATTTCCAGTTCCAGGTGTTTCATTGACTGTTAGGAACTACATAGCCTCTGAAAATATTATTAGGAAGCTGAATCCCTTTTTAAAGATCTAGGTGATAGAAACAGATAGACATCAGACCAGGACCACTCTTTTGATCACCCTTAGGACAGTGTGTGCAGTATCAAAGTTATCCTGCCCTCACATAATGGAAAATATTACTGCTTCTGAAAAGGCTATACATAATGATAATGCCACTGAAGAAGAATACCAGTGTTTGAATTTCCCTATTGGTTGTAATCTGGACATTATTCCCAGTTCCTAGAACAGAGGAGGGGAGGAGTTAGGAGACAGCAGGTCTTGACTGAGCTGCATATCAGAGCACTACTTGTAAGCAAACTTATGTACCTCTTTTGTGCTGAAGACAATTCCCAACTCACTTGTCTGGCATTGCCCCAACAAGAGTTCTTTCCATTCACACACTTCTGCTCTTTCTGAGGTATTCCACGCTGAACTTATAAAAAGGTGAAGAAAATTATTGTACAGTGAATGCAGCAAATAACCAAAAATAGAATCCTGACTGCTGCATTTGGCAAACTGCCTTCCCAGTGTTTACAGTTCTGTTTGAGATATGCCCATTTCCAGCCACTGCGGAGTTCCATCGGAACATCAGCTGTTCCTATGCAATGAGGGAAGTGAGTGCTATCAGAATTTGCTTCTCTGGTACTTTCTACATGAATGCTAATAATGGGAACTTTAACCGCTCTACTCTTTCTCTAATAAGCTTTATTCTCCCATCTTATCACTGTCTTTATTTAATTTTTTTCATGTGTCCGCCTAATCTTGGTCCAGGTTTAAATGGAATTTTTTTCGCTTGTTTCTTTTACTAGCATTTGTATTCCCTGTAGGGATTTCTAGCCAATTATTCACTCAGAATACAGCTGTTAGGTAGAACAAGAGAAGATTCTCCAATTTGCCTCCCTGTGTCAAGACAAGCAGAGGCAACCTTGCAGGGGCAATTTTTCAACAAAAGCAGCACTGCTGTCACAGATGATAAGTAAAAGTAGATTCATACTTACTCCTCAAGGATCACTCCTAGATGCAATTTACTGTGAAAATACCAGATATAACTCCAGTAATCTTTGTAAAACTCAATTTTGCTTCACTCCCAGTGGAAATATTTATGTGTAATCTTTTGTAAAGTAGCCTTTTTGCTGCTTAGTATGAGGATGTAAAATTAGTTGATTGTATGTGTATTTTCTTTTTCACAATCAAAAAATAGTCTCTCTTCTCTCAAAGAAGAGAGAACATATTTGTCAGTTTGAACTATCAGTCAAGATCTACAGAAGTGCAAGAGCAGAGGTTACTAGCAGAGGTCATTTTTATTTTTGGGGTGGGGATTGGTTTATTGGTTTTCTTTCTGATAAGCACTGCTCAAACATTCCACAGATAAGGTTTAACTTATCTGCAGGAAAAACTAAAGCACTAAAACTTAAGTAATGATATTCACTCTTGGTGAAACGTGTGATGTCTAAATCCCCAGAGATGCAGTATTGTTACAAAAACCAAGCTTTTGATGAAAAGGCATTAAAGTTTGTAGGGGCCTGGAGCTTTTTTTTTTTCCTACTGATATGTGGATCAAATGTCTTTTAAGACTGCTAAGAATATTTTTGGTAAGATTATTTATTTACCCCAGACAATTTTTCCACATGTACACCATGCCTCACAAGTGAAAGCTTAGGATAGTCCTACAGAACAGTGCAAAGACACATAAATCTTTGTCAGTGTATGTTTGTTCTTTGACCCAGTCCTTTACAGAACTATTACCTAGGAGTCTATGACTTCAAGAGGAGCAGCCACATTGAACTAAAATTAGGCCTGTACTTAAACATGTGCCTAATTTGAAACTTAAAGCTATACAAGTAACAGGATCCCAGTGAAATAATGGCTTTTTCTTTACAAATGCATTTACTCAGTTCATAGGAATATCTACACCTTTATCTTAGGCAATCCGCTTTCTCTAGCAGCAGATTTTCATAGCATGCTCATTGCTGGAGAATATGAACTGGTTAGAAATCTTGACACTGCTTCTGGACTCTGTCCTAACACAATGGGTGTGCTTTACTACTGTGCAAACTGGCTGTGGTGGAAGAAGAACTGGTTGGTGTCTTGTGGTCCTCTTTTAAAATTGTGCATTTCTCACCCCTCACCTGTCCCATAATATATGTTTCAGTGCCATCCGTATCTTACAATGATAAAACACAACGGAGTTTATCCTGTAAAGCACTGGTATCTGTGTTCCAAGTCAGTGACAGAATGTGATTGGTATTAAGCTCCTGCTCCTCCTTTTCTCCAGTTCGAGGTTAGGGTGTGTAACTGGAGACTCTTGCTCTGGATTGGCACGGAAATAGAAACAGAAAGAAGCAGGGAAGGGTTTTGTCTTTGCTGCTGCAGAGCAGAATTTTCCGTTCTTAGGTAAAGCTGACCAGAATGAGAAAACCCTCTGAAAACACTGTGGTGAAAGCATTCTGGACCCAGTTTAAGGAGACATTTACTAAATTGGGAGATCTGTAAAAACCAGTGAATAATGTGGTGTGTGACACGGTAGTATTTTTATTTTGCCTTTGTGTCTGATTTTATTTTATGGCAGGGGAGATGTTGATAGGAGTAAGGGAAGCAAAGGGCCTGTAAGACAGCCAAAAATTTCTTCAATTTCTAGTGAAACACTTCCCAACTTACTGCTACTCTCTTTTCTGCACCCATACTGTAAGCACAGGTGTGCTACTGGAAGGTTATAATGATCTTACTTGGCTATCCAGTGCTTTAGAAACAGGAAAAGATGTCAACAGAAAAAGTTTGAAGTATGAACTCTACAAGGAAAAAAATGTTACAGCATTTTTCTTTTTGTGCTTTCTGTGTTACTATTCATTGGTTGTGTCCTTTGTAGATAAAGCTTCTGGAGGTACCAAAAATCTATCAAATCCCTGAACTATTAGTATAAAAGATTACCTTCTAAGATGGATGTTTGAAAATTCTTGGTGCTTCTTGTTCTGAAAATGTATTAGATATTTTATCACCTTATTTCTGGTGGACTACAAGTATGCTTTATGAAAGGGCAGTGATGGAACTTTTGCCAGGCTCAGAATCATGGTAGGAGAGGAAAGGATGATTTCTGTTGTAAAAAGCAGCGCCATACTTTCCAAAATGCCCTCCCAAATTCCTTGTTTGATTACACAGTTCTCATATTGATTTCAGTTTTGCAAAAAAGAAAAAAAAGAAAAAATTGCATATGTAGTGTACTTATTCATCATTCCAACTGAGGTAAAAATTGAAGCTCTTTTTGGATATTCTCCCCCCACCCCCGCAAAACTTGTAAAGATTGTTTTGGACTGTTTTAAAACTCTTTTGGTCTCTGAATGGTGAATTCACTGTAATGTAGTCCATTAAACACAGGAGAGATTATTCAATTGTTATGGGAGGCTGGAAAGGCAAACAAAAGCCAAGGAAATAGTGTGCATTATGAGAGAAGCATTTGAAAATTAGTTTGAAGAGAAGACATGTTTTTATGTGTATCTTCTACAGCAAGCAGTAGAAAAATGTCTCATCCTCTTGTAGACAATATGAAATCCATTGATGTGGAAAGTAGTGAAGGCAGAAAATTGAATATGTTGCAGATTGTAACAGAGTGAAGTTCAAACAGCCTGTTTGGATAATAGACTGCCATAAATACATCAATGGAAAGCATGCCAGCTGAAATTACAGAAGATTTTCTTAGTCTGAGAAATCTGTATTCCAAAGATTGTTTTTGGTCTAATGTTTTTTATTCCAGGAAGACTTAGGTGGTGAATTCAAATTATATTTGCAGTTCCATCACAACTTTAGAATAATTAGAAAATTTAGCATGGGATATTCAAAAAGATGCTTTCTCTTTTTACATGTTACTCCTGTTCTTTCTGTCTTTTTGTCCTTTTTTTCTGTCTGTATTTTTTAAAAATTCTTTATTCTTTATTTTTAATGTCCCCTTTCTTATCAGATTTTGTTTAATTCTTTGAAAATATTAATTGGAAGGGTCTGGAATGTGTGATAAAATAATGATAAGAAAACCTAATCTCGTGTCTCTAAATACTACTAGAAGACATTAATATATTGATTGGTTTTTGTGGGATGATTGCTGGATTACTGTTTTGTAGTGAGGTAGATACACTTACCACCACCCCCCAGAAATGCACATACACACAGATGTATGCACACCTGCGAGTTGAGTTCCCTCAAATGGATGAGGATGGCTTCTAATCCTTGTAGATGAAATCTTCAGGCAGGCTAGTGAAAATCATCAGAAACTCTGGGAATGAAAGTCAACAACTTAAAAATAAGTTGAGACAAAACTTGTGATGTTGTATATGAATTTAATGGAGACAGTGCATTTGGTTTGTTCGGGTATTGATGTACTTCCATTGGTAAAATACTGGGGAGAAGGTCTGGGGAGGGTCTGGCTGAGGAAGCTCGAGGAGTTTTCCCACCATGAGAAAGTGCTGCCTCTTGGACCAAGCAGGGCTGTGTGGAGGACTCCCATCCTTTGGAAGGACTCTGCACTTGTAGTGCTGCCCTTTGGCAGTGCTGCTTTGCAAGGGTCTGCACGCCTGCCCTGAGTCACGAGGAGGCACCAAGTTACAGCTGTGGCTAACATGACTTTTTCATGTTATGTAGCACAACAGGCTCTTTGGTTTAGGCTATGACAAATTGAAGATATTACTGAAGTGGATGGCAATTCATTTCACTTTGACTTCCAGCCTGGCATCAGCTAATAATGGTTTTGTCTCTAATGATTTGGTGGGAATGATTTCTTTTTTTATAATACCTGTCATTCAGAAGCATCCTAAAGTGATCTATAGCCTTATTTACTTATTACTCAGAAATTGCTTCTTTCACTAGTAAAATGCAGCTTTGGATAAAAGGTGGCAACTGTGTGCTACAGCTCAAAATCTACCTGCTGGAGATAGATGGGAAATAGAAGTGGTTCTTAGTAAGATCATAGTATCATAGAATATTTTGGATACACAGTGTAAATACTTAAATTTGCACATTTACTTTTAACTAAAAAAGATTGGGAATTTGGACTTTTGTTCATCAGACTACAAGATCTTGATGTCAGTAGGCAATGATGAAAAAAGAAAGCCATCTACACAGTTGTGAAAAAATTTATCCTCCTTTATGGCCTGGGTTCAAAAGAGGAAGGGATTGCAAGTTTCTTGACCAGTTTCTTGTGAGGGTCTTCTGCACAGACAGAAGTGTGATCTCATGCAGAATATAGGTAGCTCTGTATATATTTGTTTTGATTCAAATGTCCATTTTTATTTCACCGGGGTTTTTTTGACACAAATATTCCGAGTTTTTTACACTATGTTCTGTTGAATGAAGAACCTTGATGTTCCTTTTTCACATATAATTACAGAGTTCTGGGATGACTGAGTCTGTAAGGATCCTCTTAAGATCATTTCAGTGCCAGCCCTTGCACAGGGCATGGTAAACCAGAGCATGTTATGTGGGCCCCTGTCGAGTTGGGCTTTTTAATATATCCACAAATAGATACTCCACAAGCTTTTTGGGCAGTCGGTTCTGATAGCTGACAACTACTGCAGTAAAAATGTGTTTCCTTGTATTGAGATGGAATTTCAACAATAATCTCCATCACAGGGTGAAAAAACATGTCAAGTGCAATATTGCTTTAAAAAGTTGAGATGATTACTCGTATTCTAAGAAAGGTCAACTGAATTCAAAGAAACTTTTTTCCTTTTTAGTCCAACCTGAAAGACTTTTATATATGAATTCAAAAAGTTGTTTGAAGAAATAAGAATAAAAACTTCACAGGAAGTATTTTAGACAGGATTTCAGTTTTTCAAGAATTGAACTCAAATAAGACTAGCTAAAACACTATAAGATAAGAATGAATTCTGGTATTGGGAAGTTATTCACTCTGCAGAAGGATAACAAAAGAGACTTCAACAGTCTGCATATGTGGAGTCTTCTCTGAGAAATGAACTGCAACTGATAAAATCATAATTGTTTGGATGCTGGCTAAGCTTATCAAGTTAGAAGTGTGTTTAAAAGCCTTCTGAACTACTTTGAAAAGTACTAGTAACATAATAGAATGTTTTCTTATATGACATGATCTCCCAGGAATGCAGAGCTTTGGCAAAGGAATCCACTTATTTAGTTGCCTGAAAATCCATTATGGATCTTAAGTGCAGCTATCAAGTTTTTAAATTCTTGTTTGTGTGAATTTTATTTTTCAACTGCCCTTCATACAGGAGGAGAGTATCTGTTTGCCATATTATGTCTCCTTGAAACATCTGTTTTTGGCACCAGTGAAGATAATACTGAAAGTAATCTTCAATGAGTCGTTGATTTCAAATTGTGGCCAAAAAAATGAAAGATTGCATGAAAAGGTATGTGGTAGGAAATCATGTGTTACATTGGGTGATGGAGAGTGAGAAACAATTTCATCAGAGAAGATTCAATATCCATATCAAGGGAAGAACCGCATCCGGCAATCCTACATCTGGATGAATCCAGAGTTTTGGATTTGTGCTACTTCATTTCTGTGTCTTTAGACAGCAGTCTTTCAAGTTTAATTACCTGCATTTAGGCTATGGTGGTTTGACCCCAGCAGGCAATTAACCCCACAGAGCCACTCACTCACCTTAGTGGGATGAGGAGAGAATGGGTATGCTAAAAGTGAGAAAACTCATGGGTTGAAATCAAGGCAGTTTAATAGGTAAAGCAAAAACTATGCATGCAAGCAAAGCAAAACAAAAGAAGAAATTCATTCACCAGTTCTCAGGGGCAGGCAGGTGTTCAGCTGTCCCAGGAAGGCAGGGCTCCATCACGCCTGCTGGACTCGCTGACAGATGCACGGTTGGTCCCTGAGCAGCAATCGGCACCTGTTGCTATTTGAAATCTATTTATTTCATACATCTATTATTTAGTAAATATATTTATTTCATCAATGTATTATTTATGTTATTTCACATAACCTGTTGGTATTTGAAATCTACTTAGACAGCTACAGAAAATAAGTAGCCTGATTGTCTAGAGGCTTTGAGCCCTGTAGCTATTATCACTGAATACCTGTTTATTATATTTTTCCTGTGGACCTTCATCAGGTCCATAAACAGTTGCTAGAACTTCAAAAAAGATATTAACAAAAGGTTTCCAAATAGTACATGTATTTATTTATTTAGTGTTTACCCAGGTTTTGAAATTATGAAATGGAAGATAGATTTGCTTAAAGAAAAACTCAAACCTCCACACCATCTGGAGTGAATCCTGAATTTGTTGGTTTTACCCTCCTAGAACATTGTTTTTTATTTTGCTCTTAAAACTTCTTCGAAGAGAAACTGACCTTTTTAGAGAAACCAATTATGTTTAGAAATCTCAGCCACTATTCAGATGCTCTAATAGTTCCCATTGTTAAAAACATTTTGGAAATACTGACCCTTCTGTAACGCACTGTCAACCGTAGGAGCCGCAAGGCTTCAAACTGATTTACAACAGCTGAAGTTACACAAAATTATTCATTGTGCTGATTTTCATTATCATATTTTATGTGGGTGTTTTTTCCCCCATCAAGAAGTCCAAGTAAATAGCCAAAATAAGACAGTTTTGAAAACAATGTATGAGGGGCTTTGGAGTGGACGTTTTATATTTATAAGTAACTAAAAGCTCCTTCCGAACTGTTATGTAATATGAAAATCTCCTGACTAAGGAAGCAAACCAGATTACACTTTTCTAATGTATTTTTCAGTAACATTTAAAAATGGGATCCTGTTCCAAATGTTGCAATAAAGAGTATCAAGCTACATTTTCTAGAACATGAATTTTAATATCTCTGCAAAGTTTTGATGTTGCAGATTCAGATCATTATTTGCTTTGAGCACCGATTGTTTTTACCTAGTCCTGAAGGATGTTATTATGTTGCTCTTATGGGGACTTCTAACAGCAGTAACAGAGAGAAACAATAAAAGTCTGTGAGGACAAAACTAAGTTTTCAAAACCATTGTTTAGAAGTCATTTGTGATCTCAGCAGTGACGGTATTTAAAGTCTTGTATTATTTATTCTCCTTGTTCAGATGTATTTCCTGAGACTCCAGGCAGTGTGGTATATTTGAGTAAACTCTGGGACAAAAAAAAAAAAGGAGAGTTCCCGACTAAAGCTGCGGCTCTAAACCAAGAAGTACAACACCCTCTCACACTCAGTCTTTCAGTCTTCACCAAGGCTCTGGAATCTGTAAGACAGTTCTAGAGTGAAATATTTTCCCTATTCATCACTAGGGTGTTTTTTACACAAAAATTTCCCAAGTCAGTGGGAGGAGGGACAGGTGGGATTGCTGTTGGAAGCTCGTAGATAAGGTACCCTGCTAGTTTTGTCTTCAGATGAGTAATTTACTTCCCATACCTCCTCTGCTTTCCACCCTTAGTGCAAGAGATGTGACTGAAATGAAAAAAACAGCTTTGAAAATAAAACTTGCTTAAAATGATCTAGGAATGGCATTGGAAACATATGCTGCACACCTACTCTATAGAAGTTGCAGTGTTGATAGGTTCCCAGACTGCTCCCTTTGCCATGCCATACCATGCCTTCAGGAATATCTAACATCTGTCGCATGCCTATTTTCCCTGTACCCCAAGGGAACAACTGTGTGCAGTGAAATACATAGTTTTTGGTTTATTTTATTAAATTTATCCTGCCCACATTTACTGTTAGTTTGTTATGTGAAGAAGGGTCAAAGAAATATTTTGTGAAACTGAAAACTCAAATTGTTACTGCCTTTAGTCCTTTGAAAAGTCTCCCCAAGACCTTCCATGTCCCTGAAGGAAGCAAATTTTTATCAAGGATAAACTTTTACCTTCAGGGTAGACAGTTAAATTGAATGTTTAAGCTAAAAAATACCTATTTGTATCAAATATTGTAATATTCAGTGACATGACTGATAACAGCTCAAATACTCTAGCCAAGAGAATTGAAAAGACAGCATCACATGGTAACTCAAGGACTATATAAATACAACACCTAATATAACTAAACTCTATAGTACTCTAAAAAAAAGCAGGGGGAAAAGGAAAAAAAAATCTTGGAAAAGCAGTCCTAAAAGCATATCCAAAATATTCCATTCACTTCTATATAAGTGTAGGGGTTTTTTTTTTTTCTAAAATTACGTTTTTGAACAGTATTTGGTGTTTAAAAGAAACATTAATGAATTCCATTGGAAATTTTCAGTATACAAATAACAAAGTAAATTTATAAACATCGCTTTTAAATACCTGTTTTCAAAGAGAAAGTAGATAAAAGCAAATAAATCATTGTAATGAGATTAAAAGGCAAAGCCCTCAGGAAGGCTGTTTATAATGCATCTTGCAAAGAGCAGGACTTTCTTTAAAGTAATTCTGGTGAAACTGAAAAATATTGCTGCTGAAAAACAATGGGTAAAATTCTGTAAGAGGTATTATAAATTCTAACAAAGCTGCTAAACAGACAGAAGCAGAGTAACGCCTTTATTTCCCCAGGCTTCATTAAACAAGCATTACAACCCTCTTAACACAGATTGGAAGAAATAAAAAAAATGGTTGCTGTTCAAATAAGTGAAATCACATCCTCGTAAACCAGTAAGGTGATACAAGGTATGATACAAAATGAAAGTTTTCTTGTTCTTCCCAGGGCAACTCATTTGTACAGCACCAATGGTGGTTTGGCAGCTATGGAGTAGAGAAAAATTTCCCTTTTAAATGAATATGAATTAAGACCAATGCCTGGGGGAAGGAAGAAGGGTGGCAGGTGAGCCACAGTGGTTGTGTTGCTGAGTCTGTCACTGAAGTTTCTGCTGAGACTTGATCAATAAGATACTAAAAATCAGTGTCATTCCAAGAGTGGCATTTACCTACTTTCAGTCTTGGTTGTTTCTGGAAATTTCTTGATGTGTATAGTCCATCCTTCAATAACTCTTAAATAAAAGACATTAGCTGAGGTGAGGAAAGAAAACATTGAAGAAGCTCCAAAGTCCCCTCCAAGCATTTCCATTTACTATTCACACTGATAACCTTCACTGTTATTATGCTGGTGCAAAAAAAAAAAAAGAAACAAGGTGAATGATGTTTCTGAACCCAAGTAAGTTGCCCAGCCCCAGGAACACCTCCTGCTGTAGTAAATATTTACCCCAGACTCAACAGAAGCTTTTCCACTGACTCTAGTGCTCTCTGCATGGGGCATAGAAAGCACAGGGGCCAGGCTACTAGATTTCCTTGGTTTTCAACTGGAAACAACAGCTTTCAGGCTTAAATGATGCCTGAAGACTACATTATCATATGTCAGCATTTTTTTTTTTTTTGCTAGTGCTTTGCTTATACTTTGTGACCCCAAGCTTTAAGTAATCCTCAAGAAATGAGTCCGAAGATGTGTTTGGAACATCAGACAACATTAAATGGGTGCTCCCATGCCATTGGGATCTGACTGCTGAGCAACATAGGGCCCGCTGGCGTTGTTAATTGACCAGTGTTAGCTAAGTGGAAACGTGACGTGGAGGAAATGGGCCAGAGCACAGGGTGTTACCTTTAGTAAATACTTGATGAGCATGAGCTCCATGAGATTGCTGTCTGCTTGATCCTTTATCTGTGTAGTAACACCACTGTAATATCATTAGTTCTGCTGGGGATGTAGTGTCAACTTCAGGCCTTGCATTATCAGAATCTTCCCTTTCAGCTGCATGTGGTCCACACTGCATGTGAGGCAATCCCTCTGCAGCTAATAGAGTAAAACAGGCTTCTAGAACATAAAGCACTTTGTAGTCTCTGGTTTTTCTATCAGTTCAGAGACTTAGTCATGGTCTAATTTCTTTTTAAGTACATGTATTCTTTCCTTGTTGCTAACATCAGTATTGTACTACAGTAATACTTGAAGCTTGTCACCTATCTGGTAACATTAGTTATTCCTTCTCCTGCCAGTATCAAATCTGTTGAATTTCTTACTTCTAATTTGCCAGCTGCATTAAGAAGTACTTCAAAGAAGCCCTTGGCTTGTTTTTTTTTTTCTTTCAAAGGATTCTTTTGAGCCTGTATAAATGGGAAGCTTTTAAATTGTAGACTTTGCACATAAAAATACATTTACAGAGTGCCTAATCTCTATCTTTACACCCTTCAGCATACTTAGCTATCATTGTTGTGGCATGCACAAATAGGCTGTCTTAGATGTGTTATTTTCTTGTGTTATTAACCTCTGCCATTGAATCTCTCTCAGTTGTTTCTCAGTAGATTGTAGCATAGCAGAGGAAATAGAAAACTGTATAAAATATATTGATTGCCATAGAAAAACAGACACACTTATCCTTCAAAACTTGGTTTGCTTATGTTTGGAAAGGAAAAGCCTAAAGATTATTTTTGTCTGAAAGTTTCATCAGAGATCTCATTCTTCTACTAGAAACATAAGAAATTTGTAATAATACATTATTACATCAGTTCTCATAGTGTTCCCATCTCATAGGATTTTCATGAAGATGCAACCATATTAATCTGGGGGTTTTTTTACATTATTTTTGATATGGGGCATCATTTTAAAATGCAGTGGTCAAAGCAATGACAGAACTTAACAAATAGTGAAAAATTGGTTATTTTCTTCTGTCTCACTTCAACCCTTTTTCACCTGTGGAAAGGCTTAAGAAATTACCTCAAAACTTAATTTTCCATTTTAAAAATGGAAAGACATATAAGGAAAAATGATGGTGTGGACTGGTCATACTATATTTCACTTTAATGGTGCATTCAGGTCTAGATTAAACAAAATCCAAGAATACCAGATTCTTGGTACAGTAGTGGTCTCCCCTGTTTCCATTGCATTGAGTAGAAAAAGTGTCCAGTTTTTAGAAGAGCGGTTATCTTCTCTTTTCTTCTCTTGTGATCTTGTTAAGGGGAACACAAACTTATGCTGAGTGATTGTACCACCTGAAGAGCTCCTCATTCTACATCCCTGCTGACACAAGGGCTTCTTAACTGAACTGTCCCATAATACTTAGAATAATGATGGAAATGCTTTAAAATTACTCCCAGATTGTAAATAATACCAACTTTGTAGCTCTGGTGGCTATTTCAGTATCTACTTCGCTAATCTTGTGCTTCTCCCTGATACACATCTTCCTGAGGTTGGGCTGCCTACCTGACTCTGCTCTCCAGCAGGAAGAAACAGAAAGTTGAACAGATTTCTCCTTTCTCCTCTCCCTGTCTCAGGGATGCTCCTCTATCAATACTCCATAAAGAGCAAATATTCCTGAAAAGAAATTTAGCGGGAATGGGAGCTCTCACAGCTTCCCCCAGAACTGCCCTTCTCAGCCTAGTATTTTACTAGTTTTGTGGATTTGGATGTCGTGTTCTGCTTTCAATGTCAAAAAAGACTATCAAGAGTGTCCTATTCAGGAGGGGCCTAAGCTCACTTCAGGATTCTGTCCTGTGTTACACTGAGTGCTGCTGCTTTGAGATGTTTCAGACTAATGTGAAGATACGGCACACCAAGAGAAAGTAGGAATCTTTCTTTTCAAAGTACAGTGATTCATTTGGCAATGCCCATCCAGCAAATATTACTCTAAATAGCATTTGTAGGTGGGATGACCAGATCACCAAACTCCTCACTCTGATTCCTTTCCAGGTGAATGTAGGGAGCTGGTGAACTTGCCTCAGACAGAGGTACATATTTAACTTAGATGCACTATTCAGCCAGAAGCACTGCATAGCTTCTTTATGATCTGAATTAGATTTGGCTTGTAGATATTTATAACAGTAAAAAAACCCCAACAAACTTAATGGAGACTAGTATGTGCCTACATCATGGTAGAATTCACATTGATTTAAATAATTAATAAACATTATCATTTTTCACTAAGTGAAAATTCAGTCTGTGTATTTTTACTTTTTTTCTCTGTATTTATAACTTAGTTACAAGAATTGTAAAGGGGGTGTGTGTGGGAGCAGGTAGGACTGAGAGAGATAGCTTACAAAATCATGGAAACCCATTATTTTAAAAACAGTATCTGCCTAGCCTAGAAGATATTAAAGAGAAACAAAGTTAACTGGTTATCCTTCAAAACTACTGTTGTGGAATAAAAAATTAATGATAGATGAATACTGTTTGCACATAAAGGCCTTTATAAATAGACCAGAGATGCAGGAAGGAAAGGAAGGAAACTATAATAGCTCAAGGAAAAAAATCACAATGATTTTTGCTATTTTGCTTAGCAAGTGAAAGCACAGCCTTGGTAAATTTGTCAGTGAATTTTTACACACTTTGAAAGATATTTTAGCTTCCAAATTAGGCATTCAGTTATTTTTGAGTGATGCAACATGATTTAGACAAAGCAAAGTGAAACAATGAAACACAGGGAAGACATGCCATGAATCAGTCTTGTAGCAAATAAAACTGGTGTTAATTCTGCTGTGAACTCTGTGTAGAGATGTGTTACCCATCTGGCACCCAAGAGAGTGGTTACCTCTATGCTTTGATCTCCATAGCATTGGAGACTCCGAGTAGGAGGATTTCAGACTAAGGAAGTGTGTTCTGCATGGAGTGCAGTATAGTCCTGGAGCCTTCTTCTTAATATTATTAGTATTAGTATATAAGGAATCTTAAAATTGTCCCAAGTACAGTTTCTTTTAAAAGAACTAGAGGGAAAAAAAACTCAACTTTTTAGGATGACATGAAATAAAACACTTAAACACTTGTTATGTTCATACTCATGTACATGTTGCTTAGGAATCAGGAAGAGGGTGCATATACAAGTAGGACAAATTGCACCTCACACTGTGCAACACAATTTTTCAAAGTGTGTTTTGCTTTTTTGTTTTTCTCATATAAGTGCTGCCTTGTTGCACAATGCCAGAAGCCATTTGAGAGGAACAGGCAGAATTTAGCAGGATTTGACCCAGGGGAGGAGAGATTGCAGAACTGCTTTCAGTGCAAACTTTGTATCACAATGAGAAGAAAACTCAGTGATGTTAAATGTTCCCAACCAGAGAAATGGAAACTATTTCATGACAGTTAAGACACTAGCTTTACGAACAGTGAATAAAAGGGAGGTGGTCTCACAGTAGTTATGGTGAGAAATGAAAAGATCCAATTTTGAAAGAGCTTTTCCTTTTTTTTTTTAATTTTTTATAAACTGTATCCACCCATGACATGAGAGTAATAATGAGATCTCCTGTGCTAGATCTTTTGAAATTGGCTTTAGAAGCAGGTGGTAATTTAAAGAGAATAAAGCTGCCAAAATGTTCTGATTTTTTGGCTGCTGATTATTATCAGATCCAGAGTCCCCTGAAGTCTCTGGGCAGTCATAAGGACTTCTGCTGCTCCTCTGTGCTTTTCTAGAAGTAATGCTGTTGTCAAGACATGAAATTTACAGAAATATTCATGTCACACAAAGCTGCTGATGGGACTGTACATGAGTGAGTGACTTGTAGTCTGAGCCTGTAAGGATTTGTGCATGCTTTTAAACTTTGAACCATAGTGATGAGAGTGCTGCCAGTGACTGAGCTGTGTTTTATTTGAACATTATGTCATAGTGGATATTACCTAGATAAGAGATGAACCCATTCTTGTTTTGCAGTGTTGAATTGCCCTTGAGGTCAAAAAAGATGTGAGGAAGTGGGTGAATTTTCCATTCCTTTTGCTGAAAATAGGTGGTCCAGCAGATTGAGCTTGTATCACACTTTTAAGATCCACAATCAGTACTCCCCGTTAGTTTCGACCTGGGACTCTTCAATAACCTTGTGCTTATTGAAAGGAGAATGCTGGGTTTACTTTTTGTGACTTTTTTTGGTTATTTATTATTTTCTGGAGGCTCTTTAGTACAGCTCATTCCTGCACATTTGCAAGGAAAACACTTGAGGAAATAGTAAAAAGCAAAAGAAAGGGATGCAGTTGCACTGTCACATTAGCAAACAGTATGGCTTTCAAAAGGCACTGAGGGAGGGAGCATTTGCTAATGTTAGCATAATTTTTAAGACAGCATGTAATTTTACAATTGACAGTTCGAGGTGAAACAGTGAACACAAATAAGTCTGGTTCAGAAAACAGAACTACAATGACCTAGTGGGGTTTCAGGGCCTCTTGACAAAAACAACTGTGACAGGACTTGTCAGCTCTGGGAAGAAACCAATTCAGAAATTACTTCTTGAGCATTTTAGCAAAGAGGAGAAACTGTTGGAAACACATCTGTATTCCAAAAATGTTAAAAGGCTTTCCAGTTTCCAGGAATGACAATTAAATTAAGCTGTGAAGGAATATCTTCTGCCTTTAATGACCCCATTCAGAATTAATTGTGACTGGACTGTCTTGCTCTGTGGTATGATTCTGACTACAGCATTGAGTAAAGACAGCAAGAAAAAAATTCTGCTTTTCATCTTGACATCAGTTTTTCTCATGTTTTCCTTCTCTGTTTTTTATAGAAATGGGGTGTGTGTTTCAATTTGGCTATCTATTTTGCTAGCAGCGGCTTTTTATGAATGTGATACAATGTCAGGCATTTCACACTGAATGTGCTTTGCATATGCTATGCCCTTGAATTGAGGCTCCAGTCCTTCCCCTAAGAAATAGGGGAGCCTTATGTTCTAAAATGCTCTTTTCAGGAAACTTGAAAGGCTTTTAATTTTGCATGGACTCTTTCCTCCCCCCTTTCTCTTATTTCTTTTTTCATAGCCGTCAATGCCACAATGCTCCAATGAATATTTCTAAAAATAAAAACTGCAAATTACAGGCCTTGATTTACCACAGTGTTGCAAACTGTTATTAACAAACAATCTCTAAAAGCCACTGGTTTTGCAAGCCATGGGGTAGCTTAAGTCCACAGAACTGTATTGTTCTTTTTCAGCGCTCCCAGTCACCATATATTTTAACTACCTTTTTTTTTTTTTTTTTAAATACTTGCTGCTTGAAAACACTGAGACTTGTTTCCAGCAATGAATTAATGTCCTGCCTATCTTTCCAATTATTTTCCAAAGAATATATGAGTTAGAGGATAAATAACACCCAGGACATGCTCTTGTTAGAACCTGAGCAAAATTTCAGCAACATGTGCCTGCTGAGCTTTAGTGCTCAGCTTCACACACAGAGTGACATAGCAGGAGTGCATTCCTCCCTTTGCCTCACCGTATAAATCCAGTCCTCTTTTTTAGGGAAGCTGGTGAACTAGCCAAGACCTGGGACTGTGCTGGGACTGGAGGGGTTTTAGAGCAATAGGAGCCATCCATAGGATTTGAGTTTCAGTTCAAGGATCCCAAGATTTTAACACCTGTGTCCATATCCTGTTTTATATACATCTCACACACGCCTAGAGGTCTTGTTGCTTTCACGTCTCATCTGCCATCAGCTGGGGAGGACTACCAGCTGTAGCATTTTGTGGAGGGCAGATAGTTAAATATTACTGACATACTGCTGGTACTGACCAGCAAAAGTGGGCATGACATTGAAACTCCTGCCTTGAAAATTGTTCTGCTCTTCTTACTCTAAGTCCCGTGGCCTACATGCCTAAGCCCTCTTTCAGATTTGTGTGTTGTCTTTTTAATCTAAAACTTGATTTTCTTTTCAAAATTTGCACTTCTGCAGCTATGGTCATTGCCCTAATGCCATGACCCTTACAGGTGCCTCACTACATCTTTTTAGTTTGTTTTTCAAATAAATGGCTTCTTAAATGTTGGAGTTTTTTTCAGGAAAAACTTTGGATCTGTGAGTCCTCAACACATATATTTGTGTATTTATAATGAGATGAAGTACTTTTTGTGTTGGTAAGATCCAGGTGTATAGACTAGTCCTGAGCTTTTCCAAGACAATGCTCAGTTTGCTGATGAGACTCATCCTGCTTTTTGGTAAATGTGGGTGTCTAACACAAGGCAGTTCAATCCACTATCTGGCCAGGTTGCTTCAAGTATTTTGGTGTCAAAGTCCCTTTGTAGACTAGAACTAATTCTTAATTAGACAGAAACTCTAGAAAATAAAATATAAACTGGGATTGATTTGGAAAAACAAACTGGAATGTACTCTTTTTTTTTTAAATGAGCTTTTATTGGTTCACTAATTTATTATGTAATTAGTAGCTTTTTTTTTTCCTTAGTCTTATGAGTCCTTAGTAAGAAAAATGAGAAGTGTTTGATAAAATGTTGCAATTTAGCAAACATTAGACAATCTATTTCCCTTAAGAGTTTTTCAAGTGGCCTTATTCTAAGAGGGCACTGTAAAATATGCCTTCTATCAATGTGTTATTCTACAATTCCTAGAATATATTTCTTTAGAAATAGAACCTGATGATGAAAATTGGAGAGCACAAGCTCCCACTCTCATTGCTTCTTGGATTGTGCCAGTATGTTTCTTGCAATACAGAGAAAAATGGCTTTTCTTTGGAGTGTCCATATTAGTAGTCAGTGGTGGTATTAGCTATGTAACACTTAAATCAAATTTCAAAATTTGACTAAAGAACATGTTGATTTTTTAATGATACATATGAATACTATATTCTGATTGGAATTTTTTTGCTGGTTTGTGTAGCGGTAGATTCATATCTATCACCACATATACACACACTTCTGTATAGATACTAAGTAGTGACATAGGGTTGTAGTAAAATAATAAAATTGATACAAGTAGAAAAATTTCCTATTGTCATTCATGAAATTCATTATTAAATCAAATATATAAATTTCATTATTATGTATATAGTACATATTAATATCCTGAATTAATCTATTAATTAATCAATGAAAGTAATAGTTATATGATTCAATTAGCTATGTATCAGTTGGTGAACATCTAAAGCAAACAGATAATTCCTAAGACTGTGATTTGAATACCCAAATGTTTAAATTATAATGGACATTAGAGTACAGGGTGCAATTTAGTGTGAATGAGTATCTCTTACCGTCATATTTTCATTCCATTGAATCAACAAGCTGACTACTTACTTCCCTTTACCATGAATGAGTCTTGGCAGATCATAGTAAAACTACCAGTATGAAAGAATTAGCAATACTGAAAGGCTACACAGTAATAGCAAAGATGACTTGATCACGATTCTGATTAGACGAAAAAAAGACATCTGAATGTTGACGACTGGCTTTACATTAATTTGAGAATGCAAGAAAAGTAATTGTATCTATCTAATGTGTTAAAAATCACTTAGCCTTAAAACCCAAAATTTAAAATTAGATAACTACAATAATCTCAGTATGGTAGTTGAAAAAGTAGAAATGATGAAGCTTAACATACTTGAGTGGTGTAGAGTACAAAATGCGATCTACTGAACCTCAAAAAGTGTGCTTAAGATATTTTTCAATTAGGAAGGCATCACCAAAATCACAATAAATATTCTTTAAATTCTCTATATATTATGTGTAAATATTATCTTTGCAACTCTAAGTATTAATCATATATATAAAAACAAACAAGGCAGAGTTGTGTAAAACTCAGGTGAGGAGACATTGTAGCCCAATATCTGAAATTGCCTGAAAAACAGTGCAGGATATTTAACATTTTTATTTACAGAATGTTTCCCCTTATGATTTTGCATTAAATTCTTGAACAATTGGACTCCTGTGCAGAAGGAGTCCTTTCAGCGGAGCATCTTGAAGCATGTTGAAATCAGTTTCTGGCTGCTTAACACAGTATCCAAAGAAGAATGGACTTCAGCAGAGATTCCTGATGAGGTTAGACACTACTAGCAGAAACTAAAAGCAGGCTTCTGAAAGCTGGGCCCCTGGTGCTGAAATTTCTCTTCCTTCTCATAGTGGGGCATCCATCTATGTGCAAGAAGGATTCTTTGCCACCCTTGACAGAATAGACATCCAGAATAGACAAGTGATCTGTGTGGGGTTTTTTTCCTTTCTTTTTTTCATTTTTGGTTTATTTGTACACTCCAACTTAAAACTATGCCTGTAAATACTTGGGTTCCCATATTTGAAGCATCAGTTTACAGTTATCGTGATGCATGCTTAAATTACAGAGATTAATTCATGTTAGATTTTTATGCTGAAAAGTTTGAAAACCAAGTAGCATTTTCATAGTGGGGACAGGAGATATGGGAAAGTCCTATGTTCTTGCACATTACTGACAAATCATATTTAGTATTTGAAATACCACCAAAGAGGAAATAATATTTCTCTTTATTTGATTTTGTTAGATTATTATGATACGTAATTTCTGTTCTCCTCCATCTGTTCTGATCTCCCTTGTGTTCTCCTTCATTCTGTTGCCTGTTTTTACCATTGATAAAGAAATTAATAGTAATTTTCAAGTTGTGTGAGTTCCTCTCTCTTACATACCTGGTCTTGTAAAAGAATTATGGCAGCTCTGGGTATAAAAGCAGAGATTTGACATTTCCTCACAAAATGCATTGGATATCAGACATGATGTGCTAGACCTGGTCATGATTTCAAAACCTTTTTTGTCTTTCCCATAGAAGAAAAGAGTGCAGTATCTACTCACCTTGAGTATGCACTCACATAAATGGAAATAAAAATCACATACAAGTTGCAGTGTTTACATGTAGAAATTTGTGATTACTACTGGATCAAAATTGTTAATGAATATTTTCCAGCAAATGTGTGTTCTTCAGTTTATCTGAAGTATTGTGCAGCCATGGTAATGGAAATATAGTAGAACTTAATTTTCATTATGATTATGCTTTTCTAGCAGGGTAGCTTGTCTCAATAATTTGAGAAGGTGGGAATGTCTCACAGGTCCATGTATTCATTTGCAGCTTCCTCATGGGCCTGTGGAGGAGCAATTCACTCTGTGCCGCCCTGAAGTGAACTCAGTTCTGCTCCTACCTTTCTCTATTCTCCTGTAATTCATTTCTGTTTAGACAGCAAGTGAGCCAGGCACCTCCGTAGGCAAGAACCTGGATAAGCCATCTGAATACCTTTGAATGCAATGGGATTCTTTTTCCCAATGGCTTAGGGTAATTTCTAGAATCATAACTGAATCTACTCCTACACATGAATACATGCTTTATTATATTTTAATTACACATAAATTTTCCCCAATGATTTATGTATTGATGTGCAAAAATGTTTGGGGCAGGAATTTCTGAAAATATAGACAGATTACTTTGTTATTCAGAGCTGTCCATTTTTTGAACAGCCATTCTTTTGCTGTAAAGCTCTTACTGCAAAGCACCTAGGGAAAAAAAAGTTATGTTAGGCTAAAATGAAAGCTTGTGATAGTCTTCGCACAGTATCTCCTATTGCTGATGTACTGGAAAATGTAAAATTATAGGCAGTTTTCAAAGCTCATACATTTAATTTTCTAGAACTGATAGCTTTAGAAGCTTAGTTTATATCAGTCCACTTTTAACCAAGGCTGCTTACGTGGTTATGGAAATAAATTTATCAGTGACTCCTCTCAAGGAGAACAATGTTGCAGTGGCAATGCTTTCCTTTTTTTTTTTCCTCCAGTGAATCTATGTTTGACCTTTAAAAATTCTGGTTGTGAGAGAGGAATCTATTCAATAATATTTACAGTGCAATGCATCCTTAAGCATTTTATTGCTTATGTGGCAGGAGAGAAGTATCTAGCATTCTTATTTTAGTTTTATACTTAATTTTAAACCAATCTTACCTAGATACTATTGGTAATATCATCAGATATTCTATCCCCTCTACTGACTTTCAATTATTGCTTTTATCTGAAGAGTGGCAGAAAAATCCAGGTTTTGAGTGAAAATTAGAGCAAAGCAAGGAGTTGGCTCATTTCCCTTTAGTTTTTTTTGCCATTGTCTCAAATTTTGAGATCTCAGTTGACAGGATCATACCATGGGACCAGTTCATCTTCACAGTCCTGATCCCCAGGTCATTTTTAAGAAGAGACCTGGGCCCACAGATACATTCCTACTTGCTTTTAAAGACTTTCTGGAGTTGTCCTTTTTTCATCTTTTCTGATTTATACTCAGCACATAGCTGCAGGTTACATTTGGAGGCCAGGTCCGTGTAGTGGTTCTTTAATGATTTTTAAGCTGTCTAAGGATGACAAAGATCATATCCTCCTTCTCAACATCCCATATCTGTGTACATGGGTACAGGTTCTAGAATCTTGAGAAGTATTTATGGTTTTTAGAACTTTTTCCCCAGTCATTTGACTTTCATATTGAGACTGGTTAGCCTACTGGTGTGGTGGAAGTGTTGCTGCTGGAGAGGAATGCTTAAGGTAGAAACAGGCGGTGGTGGTGAAAGTCTGTCAGGAAGTAAGTTGTTAAGTGTTTCTTACTACAGTCTTTCAGAGCCAAGATAGGTTTAGAGAAAGTTCAAGACAAGCAATGTTCCTGTAGTGGTATATTCCTATGGAAGCATTTTTACTTAGGTTTATCTGGATAAAAGAAGAAAATGAGAAACAGAGTAAAAAGGCACTTAAATGAGAAGGCTCTTGATGTTATGTGTCATGACAGCTCTCAGAGTAGCTGCTATTGATTCATGGCTTTTCAGATCTGTATACAGATATTTTCTTTTTTTTAATCAGAAGTCCAAAAGTATTGATGATAGTACAATGACCCCAATCCCACAAATGTTGTCTGTATGCTTCTGAAATTGAAAATTTGAATATCTCCATTTACATCCACTGAATTACTCATGACAAATTAGCCACAGCTATGTACAAGCAGAAGCAGGCTAAAGTCTGAGTTGCCCAGAGAAAAAGCTGTTAGGATAATATTTTGTCTGAGTAGAGACCAAAGTTCATTTGAGAGGCAGAGGCTGTCATTAACATGTCAGTGTGAGAAGAACTTCATCAATGGTGATCCCTTATGCAGCTTTTATGAGCTAGAGCAGATGCTGCACACTTGTGAATAAAGGAGACACACCGTGGCTACTGCTCCTAGCAGTAGTTTTATTTTTGAGATGAATGGTTGAGACAAAATGCTTCTCCACAAATGAACACTGAGATCACTGGGGACCCCTTTCAGAGGTCAGGATCTTGTGCAGAGTGGGAAGGATGGGTATTCTTCCTGAACAAATTAATGGACGTTGCAGATACTTCCTGTGACTGCAGTCCATAATTTAATGGTCCAACTTGGTTTCAAAGGAAGTTATATATAAATTTATAGGTCTGCATATGCTCACATTCTGCATCATATAAACATCATTGATGCTATTTCTCTTTTCCCTTTCACTTTCTTTTTGCTTTTATATTTTTCCCCTTGTTTTGTTGAAGTGGTGCTTTCAAGATCTCTGCAAAGTGCTTTGGAAATAGTAATGGCAATTATGTTTCGGCCATGTTATAATTTAGTCCACTACATCTGCTAAGGGATTTATGCTGAGGTTTTGTTTTCAGAATCCAAATACTTCATAGTCTTTAATAAACATGTTCTGTATTGAATATTTTTTTATCTCTTGAAAATTAATTACAAAAGCAGGTAAACTTGAGCTATGTTAGTCTATCTTCATTACAAACAAAAGAAAACAGGTATCTTCCTCTTCCCTTATAATTAAGCATCCCCTTTTAAAAAGCATTTGCACATTAAAAAAAAAAAAAAATATTTACGAAATGCATGCTTAGGTTTCAACAAGTTCAGCTAATCAGTTCAGAAGAGTAAAGATAACCACATCAGTTATACCTACAGCAATTAGGGTGTTATTTGTCCAGGTAGTGGCAGCAAAAGTTGAAGGCTTCCTTTTGATGCAGCCGAGTCTTGTGTTTGTGCTAGAAAAAGTTTTCTGAAAGTCCTGCAATATTTAGCTACTCAAGGGGTCTAGCTTTTCTGCTGTTTGCTTTTTATCTTTCTTTCCTTCCAAGCTGCAAAGTTGCTTCTTTAATATTTTGGGAATTAACACAAATGAAAGTGGTGTAAGTACCTCAAGGAGGTCTTTTCAGTCTTGGCTTTTTTTAAGACTGAAGCATCTTTAATAATTCAAATCTGTGGAGTTTTTTTAATAGCTTGGTGTGAATCTGGCAATTCTGTTGAGACTGAAGTGTTTAGAAACTTTGTCAATTACTTTTTAAAAATTCCCGAGTGCAGGAGGGGGGCTCCTCTTTTTCCCTTCTGTAAACACAAATTATGTCCATGACCTAAAGACCAGCTGCATGCATGACTCCCAGTTCCCTTTTGTGTCAGCCACTGGGCATGTCAGAAGCCTTTATCTGATGGTTGGATTTCCTTTTAATTTTTTTTTGTTAGCTATAAAGTTTCAGATCATGAGACTCTTTTGCCAGATCTTCAATACCTGCTGTGCTGTGCAAACTGGAAAAGGTAAATCTGAGGCTGTGGAAGGAGTATCTCCACATATTCCTTGATTTCTCTCACATACTCTTACTGAGGGAAACAAGGTAAATTAGCTTTTTTTTCAAAAAAAGCAAGTATTTCCCAGGCTGCCTAGGGCTGGAGGAAACACTGCACATTTTCTTGTAAGTTGTGTGGTATGAGTAGATTGGTGTCTACAAGCCTTCTGCCAAGTGACTGCTAAACTTATGTTTCCTAACTGTGGGAATGTTTTTAGTGCTGCAATCTGATAACAATTTCCAAAGACAAAACAGCATTGATTTATATTGCTTTTATATGCTCTTTTGCCCAAAAGCATGTGTTCATTCTTACACAACTGGATTGACACACCACAAGTCAGCATTAAATTAATTTCTCACTTGCAATATTGACCAAACTATTAGTTTCTGTTTAATATGTATGTCTGCTACCTGTTCCTAATAATGAAAAACTCCCAAACCCAAAATATTTGCCTGTACCTAATTTCTTGTCTAATTTCTTACCCTTTATGGTATGAATATTGAACCTATTCTGCCTAAAACTTCTTTTGTTCTACATAGGTAAGCAGTTCTGCAGCAATTTAATATCTTTTATACCAGAACAACTATCCTTGCTATCAAAATGCTCTTTTTTTTTCCAGTTGCTTTAGCTTCTGATCAAGAATAAAACATTTAAAAAAACCCCAAACTGTGTGGTGTTATAGCACTTTATATTATGTTACAGGTGCCAGAGAAGAGGATTTGTCTCAAATGCTTCATTAATATAAAAATCTTCTCTGGTTTGCCTTTTACACAATTTCATTATATTTTCTATAGTAGTCATTTCATTTAAGTTTTGTTCCAAGTGTCAGCTGCAGGCAGATTTTTAGGATCAGTCTGTTCAAATCAACTCAAGAAAAGTAAGAGCAACCAAGTATTTCTGTTTTACTGGTTAGTCAGCAAAGTAAAGCTACTTAGCTTTCCCACCTCTGCACAAATTCTGTGTCAGAAATAAGTAAATTGAGTATCTCTGAGGTTAGTTTATTCTTTGGTTGAGGATGGAACAGCATACGCTACTTCAGTCCCCTAGCATGCCTTGTATAAACCCTTCCTACCTACTCTTATAAATGTAAATTTTATGCTATTATTCTCTGCCTCTGCATAGTTCTTATATTTGGAATATGAAATAAGTTCCTACAGACTTTACTCTTAACTAAATCGAGGTAGAAATTAGCTGGGAACAAATCCCAAGAAGTATACAAATAAATATGAAGGAAGAGAAGATGACTTTTCCTTTTCTGAGTTTATGTTTTAGTAATATTCAAGTGCGACAAATAGAACTATAGTCAGCCCACAGTTTCATTGTAGCTGTGATTGTTAATATGTGGTGCTCTTTTAATCATTGCAGTCTTTTACTTTTTCAAAGAATAGTGAAAAAAATCTCAGAATGATGTCAAATCTAGCAGCATTTGGAGGGAGCAGAGAAGTTGCACATCTTTCTCAAAGATACAAACTGATGGTAAGAGAATGCAAAGCTATCCTTAAAATGTAAATATATAGCTTCTCTCAGAAATGCTGCAATGCAAAAATTACATTATTTAAAGAGCATGAATAGTCAAAACCAAATAGAGCTTTTCTTTAGGGGAAATACAGTGGATCTGCTCTATAAACTACAACAGAGCCGAGAGATTTATCAGCACTTTGGGCACTTGCTGTCCAACTTAAAGAGGTTGATGAATTTGCAGAGCACACCAGAGTTATAGTACAAAAATATTTGGAAAAACAGTGCACGTGCATAGTCTAAGAGATGGATAATATTGAGAACTGTTAGTTACAGTGATAAAATTAGAAAAAAAAAACATTTGTATTTCAGTCCTTATTGTATTACTAGTATCAGCTGTAACAGCTGTATCTTACAGAAACAGAGGAACCTGATTCAAAGACTCAGTGCACCACGGGAATGGTTCAGTCTAACTTTCAGCTATGTTTTTGGATCTTCTGCTGCCTTAAAGATCTAGAAATAAAACAACACACTTTCAAGATTATATTAGTATAGGAGGTGATATAAAAGTTGGTCTTTAACTGGAGGCCTCCAGAGGCAGATGTGGAAAAATGCCCACCCTACAAAGAGCTAATATGGCTTTATAAATTTAGCAAATTAGCATAATTGACAGGAATTTCCATTTAGCAGCACAGGTGATGAGGTAATTCTGCTCTTTTTCCAGAGCCCCCCCTCTTGATATTAGCTCTACTTTGTTTATGGGAAAGTGTCTTGGAAGAGTAGCTCGTTCTTGCTTCCCAGAGAATTTAGCCTTGGACCCCCAGGGCTTGGAGCCTCTGATGAATATATTTGGTCCTTCTGCCTATCAGGGGAGGAAAAGTACTGGAGTTAGCTAGGAACTGTATAACTATACAACAATAGTCTACAGAATTATGAATATATGAAGGAAATATAAAATCAAAAAATAATTTTGGCATCACTTTCATACTGTAAAAACTTTACTTTTTTTTTTTTTGTCTAGAAACAGTATTGGCAACAAAGTAGATTATGCATATTTTCCTCTTTTCCTTACTGATAATTTTTACTTTCTCATTGATTCGTTTCTCCATTTCCCCCCACAGAATTTTTTTTAGAAGAAAGGGGGGAAGATGTCTTCTGACATCCGTAATATCTTGAAGTTTTCCAGCTGATATTTTTCCGTTTCACATACCAGATGGCTAGATGACCTCCTTTTTAAATTTATTTAAGGACAAAACTTTTTTTTGCTGAGATAAAATTCTGATCGCAACATATTGACAAAAATATGACCCTAGAGGGTAATATTTACCACTGTTAAATGCTGCAAGGGTACACCATCTTATTAGACAAAGGTTGTTCCACTTTCCTTTAGTTAAATTGGCAGAAGGTTAAATCTCTGTAAGTAAAGAATGACCTTAAAAAACCCATGTCTTTATATCAAATGCTTGACAATCAATTGGCTACTGCCATGATGTAGGTTACCTTGAATGTAGCAGAAAATGCTGCCCTGAAGTTTGCTGCCCTATTCCCTAAAGGATAAAAGAGTAAATAGCTGAAAAGGTTAAAAAATAGAGCAAAGGGAAATGGCTTATTTGGAATGTGGAATTGATCAAACCCCTTACCACAGTTTGGAATCCAGAGAAAGCAAAACTTATAGGTTATTCTAGTTGTTTATTAAAAAAAAAACAAACAAACAAAAAAACAAGCAATCTGGGTGCCTGATTAGCTTCAGTATCCAGAACTTTCAGGACATACTTTGATGTTGAGACATATATTATGTCTCAAAATATGCAGCATATTTGTACCTCTCCAAGGAAATATTTACAGGGAAAATGAAATGTCCTCTGCAAAAAAAAAAAAAAACACTCCGAAACCAACCAACCAAAAAACAACAGCAACTTCCCACAATAATTTTAAGAGTATAAAAACATTTGGATTAATCTATGCCCAAATTCAAAGTGGTTCCTTGTCTAATCCTGTATTTTTCCTCTCTTTAATAACACTATATGCATTCTGGCCAGTTGTGAGTCTGATTCCTTCCCAAAGGTCACAAGTGTAGATGTCAGGTTCTGAAAAAGGAATCTATACTCCCTGAATGTTCAAAGGAGTGAAAAAACCCAGATGCTTCTAGAGTGTAAATGGTTTTAAGAACCTGTTTTTCCCAAGGGTAGCCTAGGGTGAGTAGTTGACATGTGGACTTTGGAAATATCTAAGTTGAATAAGACAAATCGTACCTGGGAAATTTACCTTCAGAGAGCCTTCTCTGTTCTTAGTCTTGCTTCTGCCTTAAATCTTCACTCACTGATGATATTTCAGTGTTTTCTTTCTTTTGTAACTTTCATCAGCTTTGGTTTCTTTGTCCTTTCCAACTCACCCTCCCCTCAGTTTTCTCTAGTCACTTGGCTGTTCTCAGGAAGCAGAAGTGGCCTTTTCTTCAAGCTCTCCTCCTTTTGCTGGAAGGTGCCCGCTGACCTAAATTATTATTTCTGCAAGCATCTGGCCCACTGTCAGCCATAGGAGGAGAGGAACAGCTAGCTAGTTGGTAAAGTGGCATCACAGGTCTGGCATGGTAAATTGTGGTGTAATCTACGCAGCATCTACCTTTGCATACTCTGTTTTGAATTCTCTTTACCAACAAACCGTGTGCTATTTTGATATTTACCTGTCCTGCGTAGGAAAGTATATGGCTAAACCAGAGCCAGTTCAGATATTCTGGTGCAGTATTTTCAAGGGGTATTACCTCACAGTAGGATCTGATGCATGGAAATGTCTTTCAAAGGACTGGAAGTACGTGGCAATGGATGTGCATGGATGCTTGGCAATGTGTCTTCTTGAGACATTAATTTGTCTGGAATAATATTTTGTCTTGCTTGTGCTACAGTTTATCAGAAGGGAATTTTAAACTGTTCTCAGTGTGATTTCTCACTTATCATGGCTTTTTGCTGTCATCTGTGATTAACTGCTGCTTTGACTGCAAATGTGCTCTAAACTGCAATCACAAATATCTGCCTTCATCACTGAGAGCAGGAAGAAGGAAGTTGTTCAAAGAGATTTCCAGAGGGCAGCTAATAGCTTATGGGTTACTGGTGAGTAAGCAAATGTATTGTCCCAGGATAAAATTCTTTGCTGAGGGGAATTTCTAGATTGCCTTTTAAAGGTACATCTCTCCCTTTAAGGTTTTCAAGAGCACAAGCTTTTTCCACTGTGAACCTAAATCAGCCAACTGCTTAGCATTGTCAGAGATAGATGAGACCTCCTGAGTTCTGTCTCAACATATCCCTGCACTGCGAAGGAATTTTTAACAGGGCCCCTCCAGTTTAGTTTACCTTTATGCCCAACAATCTCATGGATTATATATTTTGTCACTGTTACATGGAAATTAAGAAGTTGTTTTTTCTGTATTACAATGTCATAAATTGCATCTTACTTTCATAAAAGTTGTTGGGAGTGAAGGGAATGCCTACTTTGGAGATTATTACTCATTCTGGAAGTGGATGATTGTATTGTAAGACGTTGTTTCTTCCCCGCAAAAATTGGCTACCTATGATTTGGGTGGCTTCAGCAATTCAAGGTGATTGCTGGACAGATATGGTAACATGGTGGAGCCTGCCATTCAGCATAGTTGTATGCCAACTCTTCAATTAAAATTTTTCTTCCCTTTTGTTAGCAAACCTTTGATATGGCAACATCTATGCCAGCAAACACTTTTGCTGCCTTGCTTCACAAAGTGTTTTTCTCTTTCTTCTATTAACTATCTAGTTACAAATTGCATGTACTTTTGTAACATTTTGAAATTATCAACTCTTCACTTCTTACTTTGAATTAATTATGAATTGCAGTGGAGCCTATTTATGTATACAGGATGTTTTGCAAATTAACAAAATGTATTGTACCTCATTGTCAACATTTCTACAGTTACTTTTAAGCCATGCCCAAATACTGCTGGTTTAAATATACTTTTTATATTTGTTTCTTTTTCTAAGATTCTTAGTACTATTACCTCTGGGACTACTCTTCAGTTTGCCTTAGTGCCCCATTTGAGATGTTCAAATTGATATTCACTCTGTAGGTATTGACACCAAGGTACTAATTTCCACATGAAAATTAGTGCTTCAGCATTAATTGACATACTGTAGCAGGGTAAACATTGAGTATATATTTACACTTCATTATGTATTCTTCATTTTCCTTTCCAGTTTTACCAATGTGGACTTTTATCTGATTGTGTCATGAAGATGTTTGCTTAATTGGTGACCTGTTGGTAATTTAGGCTTTGGTTGGTAATTTAGACTTGGATGCTCATCTGCCGTTCACTGAAGTACACAAACAAAATGCTGCTGATTAGCATAGTTCAAGGGGAAATACCTCAGAATGTTTATAATTCTTTAATTTTAAATAATTGTACATGACTATATATTGCTGTAGACATATGTAGTACCTCAGATGACAATTTGTTACAAGTACTAGACACGGTATTAAAATGAGTACTGCAGACTTTATTCTCAGATAGCCTTGTGATCATTGCATTCTTGGATGCAAGATTATGTAAAAGACTGAGATGTTAGATTAGGCTCCTCATGGACATGGTTTTTATCTTCAAAGTTCCTAGAAAAGAGTTGAGAAGTCAGCAGACATTACATGCATTTTTTAAAGAAGGTCTGCATTCCTCTAATAAATGAAATAATATCTTAGTAGGAGTCTGAGCTTTCTTAGCGTATTAAAGTGACACTAATACAGATTATTAGGCTTTTCAGCTGATTGGGTTATGATAAATCACCACGCCTTTAATATAATAGTAGCAATTTGATTGTACAATAAATTTTAAATGTAAATCACCTACTGCTAGTGTTTTGAAACTGTGTTCCATCAGAAGCTTTGCTGAATTACAGCTATCAGCCAATTCATAATTGCTAATGAAGGTTAAATTAAGGTTTAGGTAAGCATGTTCAAAATCATTCTGCCTATGCTCTGCATTTTGTAGCTATATCACTCAATGGCTTAGAAAATATCCTGTGATGGTGAAAGAAATGGTTGGATACTGGTAAAGATCTGGAATCTGGCTAGCACAGCTTCCTACCACTCTTCTGTCTTCCAGTTTATGAGATACCAAAAAACCATTGCTGTAAGTTCTGTACATTACAAATGTGGTGTAAATAGTTTCTTGATGAGAGTTTGGAAAGGCTCTGTGAATAAGGAATGTCTTAATGGCAAATATGGGACTTACATAAGAAGAATACTTACAGGCAGTTTGCTAAAAGCCTTTCTTTAGCCTGTTCACATTTTTTAAACTAGTATTTGGAAGCTGCTGTTGGCTCCCTGATCTACTTTTGTATTCTGGTTACTGCATGTGTTGCACTTGTTGTCTTGATTGGACACTCAATCAAACAGCCATGTTCACATTTATAGATTAAAAGGAGAGAAGGATCTTTAGATCATCCAGCTGGCCTCAGATATCACAGTGATCAAAACAATGCTTCTTCCAGCACTTAATTTAAGGAATTAATGCAGAACCCACCATTTCCAGCTTACATGATATACCCCACCACTGGGAATTGGAAAACAGATTTCTTCCCTTCATTGCTAGGTTCTCAAACCAACTCACCTGAAATAGTTGTGGTATATAAAGCCACACTTCAACCCCTAGGAATAGAGATGGAGTTGGTTTGCAGAGTAGATCCTCATAAAATTTTTAAATGTAACGTTAAAAAGTGCATAAAAAATTAGTGCCTGGGGTACTATAACTTTGCATCATTTTGCTGTACTTCCATCTGTATATACTTATTTTTACAGCAACTAGCTGTGAGGAAACATTCAGAGACATCTGCAGTGCTAAAAGCACAGTGATAGCCCAGGAGACTATCCCTCAAAATACAAAATATTTTCCCATAAATATTAATCCCTTGATAGTAAAGATTGCAAAACTATTTCAATAGCAGCTATTTGGGAAATTTATTTGTCTTGTAGCAGAAAATGATAAAAAAAAAAGGCAGGAAAATATTGTTTCTCTGCGTGTTATAGAATGGCTTGGGTGGGAAAGGAATTTAAAGATATTTTAGTTCCAACTCCCATGCCATTGGCAGGGATATATTCAACTATGCCATAGTTGAATCAGAGCTGATCAGAGATCCATCCAATCTAGATGGGTCATCGACAAACCTGTTCCACCATCCTCACAGTAAACAATTTCTTCCTAATATTGATCTTCCTAATTTGATCTAAACTTACTCTCTTTCAGTTTGAAGCCAATCCCCCTTGTACTGTAACTAGATGATGTTGTAAATTGTCTCTCTCCATCTTTATTGTGGGCTCTTTTCAGGTACTGAAGGCCACAATTAGGTCACCCTGGAGCTTCTGTTTTCCAAGCTGAACAATTCTAATTCTCTCAGCCTTTCCTCATAGCAGAGGTGCTCCATCCTCTGATCACTTTGGTGCCTCTCATCTGGAGTTGCTCCAACAGGTCCATGTCCCTCCTGTGCTGGGACCCCAGAGCTGGACGCAGCAATGCAGGTGGGGTCTCACCAGAGCAGAGCAGAGCAGTGGGGCAGCACCCCTTCCTCCACACTGCTGCCCATGCTGCTCTGGATGCAGCCCAGGACACGTTTGGCTCTCTGAGCTGTGAGTGCCCATGGCTGGGTCATGTCCAGCCTCTCATCTACCAGCACCCCCAAGTCTTTCTCAGCACAGCTGCTCTTAATCTGTCCATCCCCCAGCCTGTGTTGATATTGGTGGTTGCCCTGACATAAGTGTAGGACCCTGCACTTGGACTTCTTAAATCTCATTACTTTCCCAGAGGCCCACTCCTTCAGCTTGTTCAGGTCCCTCTGGATGACATCCTGTCCTTCGGGATGGAGTATGGGATAGAATATAATAGCTGCACTTTGCCCAGACAAAGCAAAGGAGAAGAAAAATAAAGAGGAAAAAAAAAAAAAAAGAGAACAAATAATATCATGAGTCCTTAGATCCTGTGATGGATCTGACAAAGGAAGAGAAAGAGAGGAAAAATAGAAGACAGGGGAGGGCCACTGATCCACTTCCTTCTGTAGTTAACGTGGTGCACACTTATGCAAAGTAGACGTTTTGGCACATGCACAGCCAGCCCCTTTTGAAACCTCCAGGAGGTGAGTGGGAGAGTGGGACTCAGCCTGGACATGTTGAGCACAGGTCTGCAGGTGGAACCAGAAGATGGCTCAGAACAGCCCTGCGTCACCTCTGCAGGACCCTCTCTTCCAGCCACAACTTTTCTGTCACAACTGTTGGAATGTTTGAGATGAAAACATGCTTGTGCCTGGTCTTCCACAGTCCCATAGTATTATGTTCCCTGCACATTCAGATTCTTCCAGTGGTCATAAATCTGTTTTTTACTTACAGTGAGAGACACTTTGCTCCCCCATCCCCTGTCTGGGTGTCCATCCACTCGAGGTGGGAAGAAAGTTTTCATTGAAGACCAAGGCAAAACCTCTTTTGAGCATCCCAGCCTTCTTCTCATCTGTTGTTACCAGTTCACCAATATTGTTTACAGGGATGGGGACGTACACCTTCTTTGAACTTCCTTTTCTGGTCTTACATTGATTTGAATTATGCTTTAATTTGAAATAATCTTTAAAAATATATGTTTTTACTTTTCTGAACATCAGGTAATAACTTTATTGTTACTAATACAAAACTATAATTTAGTAATTTCCTTTCCTTTCTATGTTATTTAAGTATTTTCATTTCTTTCACATTACAAAAGATGAAATAAAATATTATTTCATCCAGTGTTCCAATACCTTTCCTTCAGTGGGGAGCCCCAGAGTGAGCACAATTATTCAAATATGACCCCCAAAAGATTTTAATAGAAGGGAAGAAATGCATCCTTAACTCCTACTAGCTGTAATCATACTAATACTCTTTCAGATTTTTTTCTGTCTGCTTATGTAGCTCATTAGCTGTATCAGCTTTGGGCAATGCTGCAGTTTTACCTCACACTATCAGAACAGCAAAAGACCAGCTATTTACCAGAAACCAAGTACTGAATCCAGTTTTATTTTCTGTGTGTGAGTAGCCTACAGTTAGGCACTATTTTCTTAATGAAGTTGTTGATTATGTTGAATTTTTCAGTACAGGCTTTTACATGAGCCTTTTCACCCTACAGACTACTCACAAACTTTATGAGACTGTTCTTGATTTATTATTCACACTGGGATTGCTCAGCTAAGCCATATAGTTTTAGTTTGTTTTGTAACTGGATGACTCCTAAACATAATAAGAATTTCTAAGTTAGCAATATGAATAATTTTTCTTGAATACTGATGTGAATTTTTGCATAAACCCTCACAGATACTTAATGCTTTCCCTGATCTTTTGTATGCATCTGAGCCCTCCTGGGAAACTGACTGCTGGTTGTAAATGGCTGAGCAGCATTTCTGTGCTTTCTCAAGGGCTGGATGCAGCCTGGGTGGGACTGGAGTGATGACTGTATGGTGAATGAGCAGCTGGTTTGTCATCCCACCTGGAGGATGTGGCCCACAGGCAGTGTGGATGGTGAGGATACTGCCATGGCTTCTTGTAAAATCTCTTCTGTGTCATCCTGAAGAGTGCTGAGGATGATCTTTTTAGTATTCCATTATTGCCTTACTTCTAAGTGGGAGTCTTTCTTCCCATTCAGCCTTCAGATCCCTAAGGCTCTCCTCAGTCTAGATAATGTGTAATTTGGGTTATAGTGTACCTAATTATTATGCAGTTCTTTTCATCATTCTATGAATTTTCCTATACAGCTTCAGTGAACATACACTGTTTAAAACAGAGGATTATTTTTTATTCTTTGAAAACTGAAGTATCCCATCTGTGAAGAGTATGATTGATAATTCATATGCATCATGTGAATATTCTCTCATATACTTGCACTGTCTACTTCTAAATATTTCTTGTAAATTATAAGACCATATAAAATAGAATATATCTATTATGATGGGCTCTTGGTTGCCATTTTAGCTTGCTCTTCAGCTGTAGCTGTGGGAAAAAAGGAAAAAGCTGCATGGAAATGTCTTTCATGCACACAGAAATGAAAAGTGAAAAGTGTCTACTTTTGAACAGCATAAATAAATTTACAAATATGAGTGAGTGCATCCTAAAAATTAAAAAAACATTAAAATCATTCTTCTCAGCTGCAGATTATTTAACCATAAGAGATGAAATCTTTATACCAAGGTACAATCTGTACTGACTTAAAAGATGACTTGTTAAAGCTCTCTCCAAGGTGTTTTTTTAAAATTAATTTCTGAAAGTTGAATTTCTGGCATATTTTAGAATTGGGGCTGATTCAGACTGAAAAAATAAAACTTATACAAAGTTAACATTACTAGCAGTGTTGGTGAACTCTGCTTATTTAAAGTTTCTTTCTTACTTATACATGTGGTGTCTTGATTAAATTAGAAGTAGAAGCATCTCCTAGTATCCAGCTATGTGGCCTAATCAACTTCATAAACTAGAAAAGCTCAGTCTTAAAATCTGTGAAATGTTTTTCTCCTGTAAGTCCTGCTGGTACTGTGGTTCAGAATCTTCTCTGGTGGGCAAGATTGTGGACACAGAAGCATTTTCAGTTGAACAATAAAAGAATTTATTAAACATGCATTCCAGTCTGATGATTGTGGACAATTCTTAAATCAGAGAATTGCAGAGTAGTTTGGGCTTAAAGAGACCTTTAAAGGTCATCTAGTTCAACCCATTTGCAGTGATCATGGGCATTTTTAACAAGAACAGATTGCTCAGAGACCCCTCCAGTCTGTTCTTAAATGTTTCCAGGGATGGGACATCCATGATCTCTCTGGGAAACCTGTTCCAGTATTTCAGTACCTTTGTGATAAAAATCTTCTTCCTTACTCATATCTATATCAACCCTTGTCCTATTGCAACCAGGCCCCGCTTGAATGCAACCATATGACTGCCTGGGGCTGCAGCTATACAATGAGTTATCCAAGACATCTCATAACTGCTGGAATATTTGCAAGGAGATATCACTGCTTTTATGTATATAATGGATGTAGTCCTTTTGTTAGTGGAATAATACCCCAAGTAGTGAATTCATTCATTCACCTGCTATTTAACTTCTCATATATTTAGAGATTAAACTATATGCTCAAAAATTGGACTAGATCTTGTAACCTCTGTGCTTTTGAAAGCATGATATTTAACTTTTTATCTATTCTTCAGCAGTGTCCCTTACTGTCTGACTGTCTGAACATAAAATTTGGCTTTTCATGAATTGGAAATTTTTTAAAAATTATTGCTTTTGCCTGACCGCTTTTTATGTTACTGTCCCTGCTTAAGAAAAATGCTGTTTTAACTCTTTTTGGACTGAATATACAGGACAGACAGGTGTCTTTTATTTATGCCAACTTCCCCTCTGCCATAATGTGAGGCAGGATAGCTGAAGCCTCCTCTCTCTGTTGCAGAGATCCTGCAGCCTAGAACACATGATGAGACTGGATGAAAAGCTGTCTGGACAGACTTGTTACAGCAGGAACAACTCCGTTTTTAGACATAAAACAAAATGTTGCTGATCAACCTCCCCGCATATTTTATTAGTCTAAATTGCTTGATTACCATCTAACCTCGATCTTAGTAAAGAACCAACAATGTGCTCTTTGTCTACCAGAGTTCAGAGCTGCCTCTGCATCAAAGTCTTAAATTGTCCAGTCCAACTAAGTCACTCTTTTCAAGATCTTGAAGCTCAGTTATATCTTTCCACTACTGTTAAATTGCATTGCTAACATGTGTAAATCCACAGCTGCTTGGTAGGATGACCTTAGTGACTACAGAGGTAAACAGTGTGTTTACCCTAGGCTAGCAGCAGTTTTGCATTCAAACTGTACTGTATTTCAGTCTACTGGTATGATCAATGTCTTTGTAACTAGTACACACACCCATCCTTATGCAAAGTCCAGCAGTCTACCCACTGAAAATATTTTATACATTTCTGTGTCTACATCTATGTTATTTTCCATTACCTTGTGTATTAGAAGCGAAGCAGGAGGTGAATGTCATGTCTTCTTTCCAGCCTCCTTCCCCAGCACATGAAATAACAATAGAAACACATGAAATAACGCATGAAATCCAACAGAAGGTTCTCAGAAGATGACACAGACAACAAATTAAATTTCGACTTTGCATATTGTTTATTTTAATGTAGATACTATGCATACTGCAACCATTTCCACTTAAAAAAAAAAATCATTGTGGTAAATTGAGTAGAGCAAGTGTTCAACCATTGTGTTGCAGTTTGCATTACTGCACTCACAGATGTGTAATGTCCAGTGCACCTGTGTGGGACCAGGAAACTGTTCACTGCTGGTGTCTTCTGGTCTATGAAGGAAAGGATTAGAAAGCATTTGGTCATAATTATCACAACAGGGATGTCAGTGCTAAAAAATGCCATTCCAGATGAAGGTAAGGGAATCTGTATTGCTTTATAAGAAAGCTAGAGATGTCACTTACCTTTTTTTTTTAATTACAGAGAATAGGGTAAGACCTTGCTCAGAAGTAATTTGCATTTTATCAGGCATATAATACCAGAATCATAGAACAGTTTGGGTTTGATGGGATCTTTAAGATTATCTAGTTCCAATCCCCTTGCCATGGCTGGAACCAAGTTGCTCAAAGCCCCCTCCAACCTGGCCTTGAACACTTCCACATATGGGGCATCAATAACTTCCCTGGGCAATGTGTTCTGGTGCTCCACCATTCTCACAGTAAAGAATTTATTCCATAAATCCAACCCAATTTATTCCTCTTTTAGTTTGAATCCATTTTACTCCTGATCCTATTCCTACAGTTCCTGACAAAAATTCCCTCACTGGTTTCTCTTGTTTCCCCCCTTCAGGTACTGGAAAGTTGCTGTGAGGTGTCCATGCAACCTTCTCTTCTGCAGGCTGAACAGCCCCAAATTTCTCAGCCCTTCCTCACAGGGGAGGTGCTTTAGTGCATAACACCCATGAACAGAACCACTAAGGACTTCAGTAATAGCCAGGGAACAATAGTGAGGAACAACACTCTTTTCAACAAAATACATCTCAAAAGAAAACATTTACATCTAATCCAAAGCCTTTAGATACCATAAATTGGTATTTCAATTTATCACACAGAACTTGTATAAAATATTTTTTAAAGTGACTACTAAATTCCACCATGATGTCTAAGCATTTGGCTTTTTTTCTGTTGCATCCATTAGCAAGTTCCTTGATAAGAGAAATTTTCCCTCTTTCCCACCTGACATCTGTCCAGTTCCCTTTCATGTTCCACCTGCTTATATTAATGATGCTTTTCTGCTATTCTTGAAATATTCATACATTTCTCCCCTTCTTTTAAGTTCCAGATATTGTTCCTTTCAATTCCCTTCTGCAGGAAATTTCTTTGTCCCTTGCACTACCCGTCATCTCTCTTTTGACATGTCAGATTTAAAAAATAAAACCCCATATTAAATCCTATGAGCAAGTAGAGCTTAAAACTAATTTTCCTAATGTACTGCTAGGAGATCGAGCTTTCACATTATCAGATGCAGTTTATAATAGAGTCTGAAATCTATGTGGAAGGATTTTCATCATTCCCAATGAAGAGCGAACTTTTTACAGTGTTCTACTTAGATATTTTTTTCTGGCATCAAAAATAGCATTCAAACAGTAAATGAACTGATTAGGGTACACATGAAAATGCATTTGGGTTGTAAGGCAGCAGTGATGTGAATGAGAGGATGCTCTGAACCCCTAAGGCTCCAAATAGTTATTATAAAACTCCATTTCTTTCACAGCAGACTTTCTGCAGGAGTCACAAAATAGATTTTAAGGTTTAGTGAGTGCTGTCTTTTGGATCAATGGGACTGAACAAAGCTGCTTTTTTATTTTGTTTAAGTTTGTCCTTGAATCTTCAGCTGCTCTTTGGGGGAGCAATCTTTCTGGTGAATAACAGGAACTTATCTACTGTTGAGGTTTCCTTTGGTTTTCTAAGCGGATACTTCCTCTGTGTTTTGGGCACAGGGTCAGTGACACACCATCCAAAGGAAAGGCAGCCATTAAATCATTAAAGTCTGAGCCGACTCAACATTTACCTAGAAAACCTTCTCTTCTGGAAAGACACAGCTCCTGAGTAGTTCCTGTGTTTCATCTCCCAAGAAGTACACAACAAAAGAGCAGCACTCATACCAAGAAGTCTTAGCCATACCTTTTCTCCCCCACTGATTTGTATGTTAAAATAGGATATTTTATTAGTGGTGCATAACATTTAGAAGACAACTTCTACCTGTGCTGTGGGGGAGATATACTCTGCAGTAGACTCCTTCTCTCATCAAGTCAAGGGGGAGGCTTACAGAAGTTTACCATAGCTGTCAACCTGGCATGCAGCTGGATTTCCTTCCAAGGAAATTGGGAGCTGTGAAGGAATGATGGGCAACCAGATCTCATCTTGTTGTGCAACAGCAGTATGGCCAGTGTGAACTGCTAGGGACCAGATGGTAAAGGGCGCTGTAACAACCTCTCATGCATTCATCTTAGGTGGGGTTTGCTCACTTATTTTGATTTCATGCTGTGCTTTAGTGAAGCATGCATCATAAAGTAAGGCAGAGATTGCTCAGGAGCCTCATGAATACATGTTCTGCCATGATATTTAGGAAGTTCTCTATGGTCCAGTTGGCGAGCACATAGTCTCATTGGCCAGCAAAGAAGAGCTCTGGAGAGCTGAGGAACATAAGATCCATTAGAATTTGACATGCTCCTGGAATTAACTCACCCTGAATATTATTTCATCTGGTATGTAATAATTCACTAGGTAATTTGTATGATCAGCCCAGGCTCAATTTAAAAAATAAGTGCCCTCTTCCATTTTTGGTATCCCAGATTGGCACAGGGAATAGGGATCCATAAATAGTCTGAGTCAGATCAGGAACTGCTTTTAGCCTGTACCAACTATACCTTTTCATGTCTTCATCAGAAACGTTGCAGTAATCTCTCTGCCAAAACCAAACTCGTTATCTTTTTTGCCAGCAGCAAATCAGATGCAGCCATTGCCAACTAAAAGCCATTTTCTCAGATGGCTAAGGAAGCTCTCGCACAAAATACTGATAACATAGCATGTGGGAGGTATCCATGGATAATTCCAGACTTAGACCTGTTGTCATCCAGAAATGTAGCTACCTCTCATGTTTAGTCAAGACTGCATAACTTCACTCAAGGCTTTTTTTTAGGTACCTAGAAATGATGTTATATCAAGAGCAGCTGAAATTCCTCTTCAGGTAGCTGATCCTTTTCTCTTTTATTTCATTGTTACCCTCCTTCTACTGCAATGAAAAAATGCTACAAGATCTTGTCCTCTTCTGCTGCTGGACTTCCATGCTGAAGAGGTGTTACATACTTTTCCCATAACAATCTCTCAAAATAATCAGGAATACAGTACATTGCATTTCTGTTAGTTAAGAAAAAGAATTTTCAAAGTACAAATCACTGTGGGCTAAAAAAGATGTTTCAAATAGGACTGCATGCAAAGCACTGACAGAGTTTGAATGTTAGACTCCTGAGCCTATATTTTTTGTTCATTGCGAGGGGCTTCTGGCATTTATGTTGCAAAAGGCTATGGGGTAAGAATGCATATCCTGAAAAATGCAGCTCCCAAGAGAATAGGAGTGGGATATTCATTCACTGCTGTGAAAGCAGTGATTTGAACTGAAGTCTGATCACTGGGGCAAGTTTATTTCAGAACATCTGATCTGTTAGTCTTCTAACCACAGATTGTTTTGAGGCCACCTGAGCCTTACGCTTGAAGTTGGTTTGGGTATGACTTTTGGATTTTTTTCACATCATGTTTCTCTTTCTCTGACCTCTCAAAGTTGATGCAAAGCAGGCAGAAGAAAAGGAGTGTGTATGTTTGTGCATGTGTGAGTGGACAAATAGATTTTAAAAATTTATTTCTCTGTAAAGAACTCATAAAAATAAACATAAGGATTTGCATATTAGAATATTAAAATCTTTCTCCTAATAACCTGATTTAGGACTAATAATGTTGGTTCAGATAACTGTATGCAGAATAAACTTGACTCATCTGTTTCAACAGCATATACAGTGTACCACTGTCACATAAAAGAGATTTTCTCAAATCCTTTGTGATTGATTTGTTTTTGTGATCTTTAAATGCAATGAGTAGCCAACATCTGCTTCTCACCCAAGAGCCATAAATTAACATTAGCAGCAGATAACACTTGCTCTGTTTACTCCAGTGATTTTAACTTTTTGCCATCCCAGTCTTGTCGTCTCACTAAGTTAGTATCAAAGGATGAGCTCCCCCATCTATTGGAAGTGTTATTAACTGTTGACAAAAACCCACTGGAATCCAAATGCATAGGATATTATGTATACACTTGCTGTTTTTCAGTCTTGCCTGGCTTATAGCCATAATGCCTTTGGGAATCAGCCACTTGAATTGGATTAAATTGAGTTGTTTTTTGGGTAGGCTCCCCTATCCATCCTGAGTTTTAGTAGGACACCTGGCTTCATGCACATAGGAATTTGAGGGAGATAAAGAATCATCTTCCCCTGGTTCGTAATCACAGGGATCACCCTCTATATTGCCATTATTGCCAAGGGAATCAGGAGTCTGTATAAACATAATTTCAACTTCAGAGTTTTCTGGTTTCCTTGAATAAATTTTTCTGCAATTTTGCCAACTCTATCAGAGACCAGGGAATAGAGTGCGCAGTAGTAAAAATCTCATTGTTACCCTCATCAGAGTCAGGGTTCTCTGAGATCTCATTATCATCACTATCATGCCAAATACCCCCATCCCAAGCCTCAGGGTCTGTATAAAGTACTGAGTTGCAGAGCCACCTATCTGAAATAGGAGGTTATTTCTTCAGCAACGGTTTTCTTTGTGCTCAGCTGCAGTGAGCAGAGCTTTAAGGTTGTCAACCTCAGTTTTAAGATGCTTTTTCCCAATTTTAAGATGATAATTTTCAGTCATAAGTTTAACAACTCATATTCCCAATTTTCTCCTCTGTTCCTCTCAAAGGCTAATAATGACTTTGGACACCTGATTTTCTGATTTCAAAGAAGTACATTCTACATCAGAAATCATTCAGAATCAGCTAAAAGGTGTCACCAGACTCCCTCCCCTGCAAGGATTTTAACAGAGCCTGGCCGAGGTGTCTCCACTGCTTCACCCTCCATGGAGTCCCCTTAGATTGTACTGCATGTGGAAAGTCAGACATTCACTCAACTGTGTCGTCCAGGGAGTAGTGACCACATTTCCCCCTATAATTTCCATACTGTTGTACACTTTTCTTTCATTTTACCTCCAGACTTTTTTCCTGCTCTTCCTGACGGCTGCTGTCACTGATTTCCTTTGGTAGAACATGTTAACCGGTATTCCACAGTAAGCAAAATATCCCTGGTCTCGAAAAGCTTTTTCCAAACTCACTGTGAAATGCTGAAATTCATCTGCTTAGAAGATGTGTTAGAAATTTTCACCAATTTTCAAAGTTCTTGTGGTATGGTAAACTTTGGCATATTCCTTTTTCATTCCCTTCATAATTTTCTCTGTAGTAAAGGAACCACATCTCTGTGTTTCATTGTTGTTCATCTTTGTCACTAAACAAAACACATAGTTGCACTTAAGCCCCCCCAAAACTAAAGCTCTACAAGTGTGTTCACGTGCACAAGGAAAAAAGCCGAAACAAATAGTCCAAGAAATTTCAAAGTGCAGCAGCCTTAAATGGAACCAATATCTCAGCAGCGTTTGGAAAGCTGATCTCACTTCTAGACAGCCTGGACAACCCAGTGGCTCCAGCAAGCTGTTCTGAGTCAGTGCAAGGTTTTGGTATTGACATTACTAAAAATAAAGAATGAGAAATATGACTGTGAATCACTGTTTTGGGTGAAGCAATCTAGATTTAGCAAATCTAGCTGGTATGCCTGTAAACCCAGCTGATTTGGTAACAGCTGGGATAACTCTGTATTGTATTGTGGTTTGAAAAATCAAATTCATACAAAGCATACCAATTTTTGCATTTATGGGTTTGGTTTTTTGTGGTTTTTTTTTTCCTCTGCTGGGTTAACATTTATTATTTTGTTTAATTTTTCAAGTAGCATGTTCCATCATCCTTTACTTTGGAATTGTTATCTGATTTTTCATCCTAGCTGTTGGGACTTTTTTCTGAGTCTGAAAGTGATTAAAACCAAGTGGAGAAAACAAAGTGCGAAGAGCATGCTGGAAGGGTAAATTTCTTTTCACCTTAGCTGGTCTTTACTCAAACAAAAAACGCCAAGAAAACAAAAATCCTAAACTATAAAGCTGCCAATAGTATTAATTATGCTAATATTCATCACTCAAGGCATTCAAGGCATTCATTTGTCGAGAGAAACCTTGAACTGCAAAATGTGAAAAGCTCTGGAAAGAAAATCCAATAAAATAAAGACAAATAACTCACCTAACATTGTGACAGATTAGGAAAGGTCAGGTTTAAATTCAAAGATAAGGAATAGAACAACAGGTAAATGAGAGAGAGAGAGAAAAAATGACAGATTTAAAGTAAGGGGTAAAAAATCTTAATGAATGCATACCTAGAAAGCTCAGCAAACACTGGACAGAATAAAAATAATTCCCTAGTAGGCTCAAGATACGGATAATTACTGCTTTAATCAAAATGATCGGCTCATTAGTTGGTGTATGATGTGACAAAAGTTGCCAGCCACCATAAGAAGTGAATAATTGGAATGAAAAATTCTTCCTGAAACTCTAATGCTTATTAAACTATTAGGGTAGTGAGGAAGATGTGTCTGTGTGTCTGAAGGGGTGTCTCTGAGTATGGAACAAATGGGATCTTGTGCTTTCCAAGATGAATAACAAGAGCTGCTGGACTGAACCCTCCTCTGGGGCCACATTCCTGCGTGTTTGCAGGATGGCTACCTCTGCTTGAAATGTCTGATGTGCCAGTAGAAGTGCACACAGAGTTGTATCTAAATTGCTGTGATTGCCTTCTGCTGCGGCATCTGATGCTGTATTCACTGTTGTGTCAGTGGTACCATGGTACTGCTGACAGTAAATTTACAGTAATCCAAATCCCTGACGAAAAATTTGGTATGGCTATTTGGAAATTGTGGGGAAAAGACATCAGAATGTGAAGTTTTCATGAGCAGCAAATATCCAAATTTCTATTTTTTTCCTCAAAAAGAGCAATAATCCCAAGTAAGTACTGTATGCTGCAGTAGGCTTCATTTTGCTGTCCATTCTTTTTGCAGTGCAGTGTCAATATTTCTGTCAATCCCAATGGTAATAATAGAGTAAAGGTTACTGGTGCTATGCTGAAGAAAGATATGTCTGTTTGTCAGGACAAATGGCAGAGGCAACACACTTCCAGCATTGTGTGTGTTGATGGAAAGCCGTGACTTCTGCTTTTCAGTTTGTGTCTGAGGAAATGAAATAGAGCCAGGATTTGGAAACAAAGCTTATTGAGCAATTATCTGTCCTCATGCTTAATTCTAGCATTTGCAGTTGAACTTGTTTTATTCTTCACCTGTACTAGCAGATACCCAAATCATTGTTATATGTTTTCATCTTTTTCTCTAGTAATTTTCTTCTCAGTAGAAATAGTTGATTCAGATCTGACATGTCTATAACTCAGAGTTGCCTGCTGACAGAGCAGAAGAAAATGACCTGAGAAATTTTAAAATCTGTTTCAGAGATGTCTCCTCTGACTACAGAATAGCACTTCAATGTTTCTCTGACCTACTAAATGACAGCTCAATCTGCTAACAGGAGGGATTGATTAGCTTGCACAAGCTAAAATGTCTTCCCACACACTACAGGTGTATATTGGAGAATGTTCCTCCTGTAATTTGCCTGAACACAAAACTGTGTAACTTTTAAACTCTTGCTCAGATAAGAGAGCAGTCTGGAAGCTGACTAGATGTTTTAATTTTCATGTTCTTTGTTATATTTAATCATATCTATTTGCTAAGCATTTGCTAAATGTTTGCTTTTCTAGTTAATCTTGGTTTTTTTTCTTATCATATCTCACGGGAGGGGCAGCAAAGGTGAGGGAGAATTTAGTGGTTTGTTTTGGTTTTTATTTTTTTTGTTCATTTCTGAGGGTTCTGTTGTTTGGGGGTTTTTTGGTAGGACTTTTTTGCTTCATTATTATAAAACTGAAAGCATCAAATCGCCCTGTGTTACACCAAAATCTTTGGCAGCTGCAGTCCAGTAGCAGAGCTCCTGTCCTGAGTGACAATGAAAGCCCTCACACCTTGCCACCTGCCATAATCCCAAACTCTGAGCTGTGTAGAGGAGCACCTTACATGATGAAGAGGGAGCTCAAGCTGAGGGGGACCCACATAAAACGATGGAGGAAGAAATACAAAGGAAAAAGGTTAAAAGAACCAAGAACTGATCTTTACACAGTGATCAGTCCATTACTGGGGTGATAGATAAGAAATCTTTCGATTAGACATTCATAGTTAAGTCAGTGCTGTGCTGCTGCACTTCAGTTTGGAGAGCATGAGTGCCCAAGGCCAATCCTAGAACAGCCAACAGCATACCCTTTGGGCACTCCCTTGGAGCAGGACGAGACTTGGGCTCCCTTCGAAGATCCAATCTTCCTAATCTTTCTAGTTCCCTGAAAATTTTTGACATTCTGTTGCTGTGTTTGCTCATCCTAAGCAGCCATGTCTCAAAATTCCGGCCAAACTGTCTTGTAATCATAAATGGAGCCACATTTCTGTCATTGAACTATTCCACCCAGAGTCTTCTCCTCACCTTTTCTATCCTTATAAGTGATCCAAATTCCTAGTTTTGCTTCCCAGTATTTTTCTAACCTCTGCTGAAGTTGTGCCCTGTCTCTCACTAACTTTAGATGATAAGAAAACACTTTTTCATAGATTAAGTGACTCAAAGCAGGTTTCCAGAAGGCAAAGATGATTTTTTGCCTTATTTCTATTGATGAACTCATGTAAACTTTGAAAGCTAGCAGCAGGCTGTTCTTTATTAGCAGTACCCTCACATATAAGTCCATGGAGGATTACTTGGACACTTGGGACCTTGCTGCTTGGAAAACTTCCCATCTTGGATTTTGAAGCTAGCCTATGCACTTTCACATGTCCTACAGAAGGGAAACTAATAACACTGAAAATATTTCCCAGAAGCTTTATTGATGGTGGTATCTGGTTTTGTTGCTTTGTAGATCTGATTTGTGTTCACACATTCACCAGTTCTGAAATTAGATGGTCAAGCAACATTAATATATTTTTCTGTAGGTTATATCTGGTTTCTAGGATTTAACTGAACTTCCAGAGCAGATTTGTCTAAGGTATATGAACTGCATTCCCAAGAAAAGCTTAGCCTATTTGTTTCAACAAACTGCTGGGTTCTTCATCCAAAGTAGTGCTCACTTGGGTCCTGCTATTTAGGAGGATGGTGATGGCTGGTGTTTTCAGCTAACCTGAGATTGCCTCTCCTCTGAAACAGGCTAGAAATGTTCTTGCAGTTGGCTACAACGGAGAGGGGGTGTGAGGAGCTGCTCTGTACCGAACTTGAAGTGTCTCACCTCAAGTTTCTTGTGTCGCTTGTTAACCTTCTTGCTCACCACTTGGTATCTACTGTTTGTAGTTTCCTACCACAACTGTGATCTTTTCTCAGTGCTGTGTCACAGGAGATGTGTCACAGCCTCCAGACTAGGAGAGGAACAGGCCTGGCTTGGGGCACTGTCAGTGGATGACTCTGAGGACATGAGAATGGTACCCATGAGGCTTCTACACCTAAACCCACTCAACTATAAATGGTCTTCCCCAAGCCAAGTTTTATTTGCATGATAAATATGGGCTTTGAGGCTATGTGAACAGTGACACTTAGTGGCAACTGCCAGAATTATACCTTCAGGAAAGGAGGCTGTTTGATAGAAGTAAAGAAGTAAATTGTGAAGTTGTAATATATGTAATTGGCTGAAATATCTAATTAATCAGAAAGGTCAACAGTAGCCATTCAGTTTGTTTTCCATTAGATGAATTTACATGCCAATTAAACTCAATCACAAATGGGAAAAAATGAAGGAAAAGAGAAAACTGATTTCTGAGTCTGAGTAATATTAATTAGTATATAGGTGATCATGTTTCCTGTGTAAATTCCGTTCTCTCTATACTGTACCTTCAAATTATTTGGTCTTGGTATGCAAAAAAATCCCAAAGCCCTGGTATAGAGACCATGTTCAATTACTTCTAAATCTTTTTCAGCTCTGTCTGCCCTTTCCAAGGAGCACAGACAGAAAAGGTAACAGTTGGACTAACCAGCTTTTAGGAAATGAAAGGATGAACATCCCACGTGCCATCTTCCCTTATTTATTCTTCTGAATGTATTGCCTCTTTATTTTCCCTCCCTTCTTCTTTATTTTTTCCTATTGACTCTTGCTTAGTGTTGTTTTTTTCGGCATGTCTTAAAACAGTGCCACAGGTGATAAGTTGCTCTCCTTTTGTAAGAAAACTGCTCACTAAATTGATGCCAGTGACCTATCTAAGAAAAGAGGTGCAGCCATTTTCCTGTGGTTGTGGTTTCTTCTTGCATAACGGAAACATCCTCATTGTTGAGTGCAGATCAGCTAGAGAAAGTGGGGAATTGCCTTAGACATTACATTGGATGCAATGTGATCTGTGCTGTCATGTGCACTACAGAGTATTGTGTCTTTCTATGTGGCTTCATAGACATTTGATAGCCTGAAGGGCATCATGAAGTGACAAACAAGATGACTGAGGACAAGACAGAGACCTTCCATTTTGCTGGCTGCCTATATTCTTTATTATTTTTTGGGCTCTCCCATGGGTGAAGCAGAGTGCAAAATATCCCAGAGAGGATCTGGATACTGGGAATTGTATAAAAAACAGCAAGATTATATTTGTTTATTTCATGCAACCTCTTGCCCTTCCCTCCGTGCTGTATTCCAGAAATCTCAGCTTCTCTTCCCAGCAGAGAGATGGTTGCTGCTCTGGGAAGATGGGACAGAAAGTTGTGTCAGTTCCTAGTCTGCAGCTGCCCAGCTGTTGGTGACCTGAGTTAGAGACCAGATGCCGGGGGATCTCTGCCATTTGTTCCCAAGCACCTTGCTGATCTCCAGGATCCCCCTTCCTCAGGATCTTTCCTCCACTGAGAGTGTTCCCTTTTAGCCCTTTTAGCAGCTGGCCTCCAGTTTTTCCAGAATCAGAAGGAATAGTCAGCTTTGTAATTGGCAGTACTGTCTCATCAGTCAGAGCATTCAGGATACATCACTTCTATTCACACCCGATGATCTGCATCCCAAAATCATGGGGACTCATTCACATTACATTATCCTGAGTTGACAGACATGGTTGGAGAAAATGCTTAGTTAGGACCTGAAGAAGGCCAGTCAAATCTTATGTTGGGTGCCTGAATTTAATGACTTGTAAGGATTCTAACAAGAAATAATGAATTTATACAAATCATTCATTTCCCAAGCAGATGTTTCTACAATTACAACTCCAAAGAACACATTTAATAGCGCAGGCAAGGAATACTGCTCTGTGGGAGGCAGAATATTCATGTTGTTTCATAGTCGGCTTTAGTTAAAAAAAGACCCCTGAATTCAAAGCAGAAACATTAGAAACATTATACACGGAGCTAATTTTTTTTTTTTAATCTTCTAGTATCTCTCATGAATACCTCAGCATGGATATGTTTCTGACTCCTTTGAATTTCACTGGCTAGTTTGAAAAAACTGTAGCTTATAAGTAAAATTAATTCTTATTTCAAAGGAATAACAATCAAAACAGCAGAGCTAATTAAATGAATTTTGAAGGAACAGTATTTTGTGGAGTTGCATGTTTTTGTTGTAGTCACAAATGGTAAATTTATTCAGAATTTTATATCAAAGAGAACTAGACAACAAGTTGTGAGCTATGTAGAAATGTTGCTGCTGTTTCCTTTAGAGAAAACACATTTAATTTCTTTCTTCAGAAGCCAGCTTCAGTTATAGTTGTGTCTAGCTTGTATCCAATAACCTCATATTGTAGTATTATTATATGGACTGGAAAGGGCCTCTGGAGGTTATCAGGTTCAACCCACCACTAAAAGCAAGGATACCTTCATCAGGTTGTTCAAACTGTTGTCCACTAAAATTTTTAATAGTTCCAGTAACCTCTCTTTTCAAGCTTTTCCAGTGCTTGACAGTAATGTTGTCTCCAACATCTAACTAGAAACTTCCTTGCTATAACTTGTACCTGTTTCTTCTTTTCCTCCCACTGTAGTCCCCTGAGAAGGATCTGTCTTCATTTTCTCTAGACTCTGCCAATCGTTGAAGACATTAAAACAATTCACTTTGCCTAAAGAAAATCTTTCTGTCAATAAAAACAGAAATGAAAATATTTCTTCTAGATTTCTATGAGACCGTTTTCTTTTGCCTCAGGACAAAAAGAAGCATTCCTCATTTTATATGTTTTGGATAATCCAAATGACTGGAGGGAGACCTCATTGCAATTGACAATTTCCTCATGTGAGGAAGTGCAGGAGCAGACAGACACTGATCTCTTCTCTGTGGTGACCTGTGACAGGGCCTGAGGCAATGCCTGAAGCTGTGTTGGTAAGGTTAGGTTGGATATTAGGAAGAGGTTCTTTGCCCAGAGGGTGGCTGGGCCCTGGAGCAGCTCCCCAGGGAAGTGGTCATATCGCCAAAGCCTGTCTTAATTCATGGAGTGTTTGGACAACACTCTCAGGCACATGGTGTGATTCTTGGGGTGTCCTGGGTGGGGTCAGGCATTGGACTTGATTATCCTGATGGGTCCCTTCCAACTTGGCATGTTCTGTGATTCTGTGAGTGAGAAAGGAAGAAAATAAACACAAATCCTGAAACAAAAGTAAGCTGAACCTGTGGACTGTGTTAAAGAGTACAAAATTGGAAATAAAAATCCATATTTGAAAGAAGAGGCTAAATGCAAATATTTTCATCCTGAACCATAAGTTTCAATTTCATAACATTTCTAAAAAGACTTGGAAAGGTTAGAATTGTAATAATATGAAAATCTTGCTTATATTTTTTTCTCTTGTTGCCATACCAGAAGATTGAGTACAGTTAAGTGATTCATCATCTCCTATTCTTTTGATGCTGAGGTCTTTCACAAGTGCAGATTCTTGATACCTTTTATAAGGCAAAATCAGTGTATCTTTTGAGTTTCTGACCATGGAAGAACCAGCATTAGATTCCTGTTGTTCAACAAAACAGCACTTTTTAGCTTTGAACCCAGTATGTGTGTTTTCTCTGTTCAGTCCTTTGCTGAATAGCACACTGTTTTCACTTCCAGGTATTCCCGTAATTGTACTTTCCAAGCCTAGCTTGATGTGATTGCCTTTTATGATCCCTGATTTTGATGGAAATTTATTTCCACATCTTGCTGTTGCCCTGTGGTCAAATACAGTTTCAGTTGGAGGGAGCTGGGCAATCCTTTGCCCGTCATTTGCTACTGTCCTCTTTCATTGAGTTCAACCTGTTGATGTGCTGATTGCCAAAGGCATATCATTTGATTTTGAAAAGCCTCCTCCTTGGTAAACGCCTAAGGGTATTTTCAGCTCTATTTAGATTTGTGCATTACAGTTTTAAATTGCTACTTTGGGCTCTATTAAAACAAATTTCAGAAAGAAAATGTCAGTGTGCACAAACAGGTAATTGAAAATAGCACAGCTTAGGAGCAAACACAGTTTTCCTGCAGATTTCCTTAGCCTTTGTTTAAAAGCACAGCATTACTATTATGCTAGTGGGGATTTTTTTATTTGGTACAAGTGCTAATCAGGACAAAATGTCATTGGTTTGGGTAACATATTCATTTGTTAACATATTCATTTTTGCAAGAACAAACGGTCTGTAAGAGCTGTGGTGCACACAAGTAGGAAATCCCAGGTTGTAGTCCTTTAACTACCGGAATCCAGTTGCCATTAATTTATGCATGTTTGTTATCATTTTACAGCATAAAATACTTCATTACTGACATGCAAATTCAGCTTTTAGTAGTCTATTGTTGTCTAGAGGGGTAAAAGACTCCATATTCAGCAGTCTATAATCTAAAATATTTTTGTTCTAGAGTCACAGGAATAAGTCTTTCAACTCTGGCCAGATGAATAGACTGCACAGGTAGTATCTTGATTCTCGTGCCTTCTAAAATAATTTATACCACTGGAAATAATTATGTGTACTTTTACTAACTTAGTCTCACTTTTCTTTTTTTCCCACTTGTGTAAATTGCATACCAAGTTATTTATTTTGCCTTAGTGGGAGCAGTAGAAAGTCATAGAGGGAGCTTCAAACGTTGCCTGTGAAATTGTAGATGAAATTTTCTTTAGAAATTTCTTTTCTAGTGAAGCATTGCTACTTTCAGAGTCAAATATTATTTACAAAAATATTCCAAAATATTTTCTTAAAATATTAGGACCAGATTGGTTTGTTTCATCACTAGTTTTTTCCTGGAGCTAAGAAGGCTCTGTAATTCTCAGGATAGTGAGGTTTTTTTCTGCATGTTTTATGGCATGATATTGGCAGTGAATAAAGAAGAGATTTCAACTGAATTTCAGTAGGCCATTTAATTTCTTGTATAGATGGATTCAGGTCTACCATAAAGCACTGCAGCTGTTTTTGCTTTTTTCACTCTTCTATATATCAACCAGTGCAATGCAGTTTTCTGTATTATATGAAATAATATTACTGCATGATTTCACAACCTAATCTCTTCTTTTCCCCTCATCAAGTCAACTCTGACTTTTTCACTCAGTTCATATTTACGTGGTAGGAGCAGCTTTGGCAGTGAGTGGTCTGCACTATTTCCTTGTGCTGTATTAGCACTCTATGACATGAAAATTCTATGTAAAGGAAAGGTCATCTGTAGAATAATTAAAAAAAAAAACCAAACCAAAAAATCAAACACCAAAAACCCCAAACCACATAATTAAGTTGTAAGTGCTGTAGATGCTCTCAGGAATACTTAAAGAAGACTGAGGGACTTTTATTGACCTAAGCATTTTAGAAACTGAAGTCAAACTGAGTATGTCAGCTTGCAGCATTAAACGGATCAGCTCTGAATTCTCTTGATAGTATTACCCAGGACTGACTGTTGGAAAGAGGCAAGACCATTCCCTCCTGTTCATAACATCCTTCTTACTGCCTTAGACATTTTTTTTTAATGTTTGTATGGTGCCAGAGTGGCTCCAAATTTGTTGAACTCCTTGCTCTGGAAAGACAAACTGTTGGTATAAAAAATGGGGAGGCTGGTCTTTGGAAGTCTGAGTTATTGAAATTCTGTTCACTTCCAATCAGTCTTCATTCATTCACAGACATTTCCCAAAGAAGGCAAATATGCCTTTTCAGTGAATGTCTCCTTGACAAATGCTTTTGGAGGAAAATCCTTGCAGCACAGAGCTGCCCACATATCCATGTGGGATCTGTATGCTCTCTTATGCAATGGGCTAGGAGGGGGTCTGCTCACAGAACAACAGCTACCTGCAGTGTGGGTTCAACGTGGGGATTTGCCCCTCAGTTGTTCCCATGCCAAAGCTAATACCTAGGTTAGAACTATGACTCCCTCAGCAGGGCTGGGATTGTGTGGTCTGTGGCTCTGGTGTGCTGAGTGCAGAGCACCTGTGAGTTACACTGCTGGCCTTTGCTGCAGAGTGAGTCAACAGCGCTGGCTTGAGCAGGCAGAGTTGAAGAAGTGGTGGTGTGTTGCCTCTGGGCTGTGACAGTCACCTTCCCAGGGGACTGGCTGCCCAGGTGGCACACCAGAGACTGTAGTCAGTTACCTGGCACCCCTGCCTGCTGTCACACCATCCACACCATCCTCCTGACCATTCACCGAGTTACATCTGAAGAGCTGCAGCATCAGGAGCGGCCAACAGGGTGCTCAGATCTGTGTGGAAATGGTTCATAAATGCCTTCTTCACAAAACACACCAGCTTTCCTGCAAGGAGAAATGATGTCTGTGTTTACATTATAGGTAGTATGGGATACCCACACTGTGGGATTGTTCCAAAGTCCTTGTATACTGAAAAAAAAAATTTGTAGAAGCCAGAAATACATTTACGATGTATACGTATAGATTCTAGCACAATTGGGGCACAAAATAGTGGGAGGCCAAGTGGCTTAGAACATCTGGGTTTTACTATACTATGCATAGTAATATCATATTTTAAGATGTGATTTCCTCAGTTTTATTCTTCTCCTAAGCTATTACTCTTCTTGATTGCATTTGTATATTATGCATGAGGACAAACTTGAGCTTTGTGGAAGAAATATTATCTTGGGAAATGCCATGTCCAAAAGTGCATGTTATTTAACAAGGTGTTAGGACAACATCAGCTTCAATCTAAAAGGATTTTGTGTTGCTTTTATTTGTGGTGTCTGTTACTCGGATCACACACAAGCACAGTCACACACAAGCACACCAGGACAACAACCTGCAGGGGAAGAAGGGAAAATCCCCTTTTCTGAAGACTGAAATAAAGGTGATGGAAGCTGAAAGTATTATTGTCAAATACAAAAGTAGTTAAAGAGGACCAGGAGGAAAATATTTAAATGTAACTACATCCATTTCTACCAGCTAATAAAAGAGCATTTTCTTTCCTTTCCCTAGTGGGAAAATAGAGGACAACTTCCTTTAGCACTAGTTTCTATAGTGACAGTATCCTCAAAATCATCTTTATGCACTCAAAAATAGCTTGATATTACAGTGTAGAAATGGAGCTTAATCAGAGTTTTCTGTCCTCTAGAAAACAGTTAATGATCTGAAAAAACAGGAATTTAAATTGCATTGCATTAAATTCTTCTAATTTAGTAACTGAACTCTTGTTTGCCCTCGCTGATGAGGAGAGCGATGGCAAATGCCACCCTTCCCAGCCTCATATCTTTTTTGAGGTCCATGATGTTTACTGTGCTTTTGTGTTTGAGCCCACAGGTGCTGCATTTACTCATTCCTTAATTTTTTCTTGGTCTAGATGCAACAGAACTCTGTTTTTTCTGGTCTGTGGCAGCTCTTCTCAGCTCAGAGACTTATGAGCTGGACATGCTTCTGGTTGTGGCACAGCTCCCTTCTGAGCTCACAAATCTGCCTTCATAGTCAGATACAAACCCACAGCCCTCTGTCCTCTTCCACCCTCCTGACATCCTATTCTTCAAATGGCATCTCCTGCTGCACATTGCCCATTTCTTCCTTCTCTCTGCAGTTAAAGCATGTCCCTTTTCTTACTCTCTTGCCCTGAAATTCCTTTTGTTTCTGTCAGCCCCTGCTCTGTATACTTTGCTTTCCTCTTTGGGAATTTTTCACTCCAGGACCAGAGTGCCCTTTTTTTTTTTTAATTTTTTATTTTTTATTTTTTAATCTGGCTGGAGAGTTCATCCAAACCCTAAATATTTCAGTTACCTTCTCTTCCACTATCTATGGTTTCATCTTTCAGACAGATTGGGCAGTAAATTACAAAGGACTTAGGTAGTTCATGGCTGATTCATTACACACTGAGGCATTAAATATTGAGTGATTTACATAATTAACAGAATTCCTAAATTCACGCAAGCAGGTTCCTCAGCCAGTCATGGTAATTACCCATCAGTTACTGATGAACAGTAGCACTAAAAAAAAAAGATCAGCATCTTCCCAGGATTGCATTTACCAGATGAACCTGTCATGATGCAGCCATTCAAGAATGTGCATATTTAGCTACTCAGCTGATTCTGCGCTCTGAGCTGCCAGAAATTGGTAGAGAAAGGCAGCTACTTTTGCATGAGTTTAATTAAAGTGAATGATACATTGCATTTTATGTGTATCTATTATGTGTAGCTATTTTAATGTCCTCTTGCACATCAAGACTCATTACTCTTCATGGTTTCTGTTACTTGTTTTGCAAACATGCAAATAAAGAAATAATTATGACTAATAGAGCTCACCCATGAGAGAAGAGGGGGAGAAATGATCATCAAGTTGTTGTGTTCCTGGAAAATCAGAGAGAAATGTTTGAGTTGTACAAGCATCTAAGGTAAAATAAGCCTCTGCTCAAAATTACTGACATGCCACCAGCTGTTCAGGGCTGAGGGATCTTTAAGCTATTCCTGGCAGGTCTGTCATCCAGGTTGTCCTCAGTGGCTGGAGCCTGCAAGTGCTTGTGCAGCCCTGCTGAGGGCCCAGGAGTGTTGCTTCCTCCCATGTTCTGAGCCACTCCTGGAGGCCATGGACCCTCTCAAGGAGCAGCTGCTTGCAGCTGTGCCTGGGCCTTACTAAAGATGTTCCTCCCTCCTCCGGCAGCACTGCAGATGGTCTTGCAAGACTGTATTGAGGAATATAATTCCTGAGTGAAAGCTTTTAAAAAAAAAATCAATCACTCCAATAAATGCCTTGCTTGTGCTGTTCTGGAAGTGTTGTTTTACTTCCAGTGAAGCTGCTGCAGGAGGCTTCCCTACAGAATGAGACTTCCCTGTGTTGTGCCAAGTGCCAGTGCCCAGGTTGCCCGCCCTTCCTGCTGTCAGTCAGTGCCAGCCCGGTGCTGTTCACAAGGAGTGCATGTACTCTGTCATTTGACTCATGGCATTTGCTGAGGGAGCCACTTGAATGTATGGAAAGCAACCTAGGAAATTCTGATATTGAAAAAAATACACACAAAATCAATCCTCTTGATCCTACAAATTAGCGTGATGTGTAACCACTTGCATTCAGACATAAATATTGGATAAATACTAATTCACAAAATAATTTTTAGTCTGAAGACAGGTAAGACCATTTCAGGTGGTCTACTCAGGTAATTTTTATCGAGCTTTGTCAACTAACATAAGCTTTTTAGAAGTGTTGAATTTTAAAATCTGCGCTGGTGCTTAGTATTATATCAGTGTATCTTCAAATAAGAAAGTCAGCAGGGTAAAAGTAAACCAGACTGGTTTCTTGCTCAAATATTGTAATCCATGTTGTAATGTTATTCGCTTTTCTCTCTTAGAGTTCTGAATTATCAATGGCCCAAAGGCTTTTTTTATTCATTAAAATAATTTGTTTTACCTTTCTATTCTACTAAGGCCAGTGAATTTAAAATTCTTATAATTTTGCCTAAATGAAAACATGTATTATGCAGTAGGGAAAAAGATGCATATGTGATTAGTCTATGATCATCTTGCTGTTAAAATAAATCTAAACAAATGGGATTTTTATTGTTCCAGTGCAGACTATCTGAACAGTAAATTATTCTAAATTGGTCATAAGCCACAACCCATTCAAGTTTGTTCAGAGAGCATAGGCAAAAGTGTAGCTTTTATTATTTTTAAATATAGTTAGTATTTTTATTCTTAATGGCTTTTCTGGTTATAGGCAATAAATGCAGTTGAATATTACTGCTTTGTGTAACTGATGTGTCTCCATTATATTCTTTAAAGCACCAATGATATGACTTTATTTGAATTTTTAATAACTGAGAGCCTTGCAGAAGCCAATATAAGTAAATGGTGGTTAAAATTAGATAGACACATAAAGTGAACTCACTGTCAATTTGTCTTTGAACTCCAGATGCTCACTGTGAGCAGCTCCATAGGATGAATAAACAGTGTGTGCTGCTCTAATCAAGGAGAAAGAGCAGTACACATGCATAGATATGGAGAGATTCATTGCTTTCATGACAAGATGTGAGTACAGACTTTCCTGAATTGTCCTTGGAGCACCTTCTTTGAAGAAGGTGAAGCCAGGAAGCTGCAGAGGCATCAACTTCAGCCTGCTGGGCTGGATCTGGCACTGCTGCTGAGTTTTCCCACTGGCTGCTCTGTTCTGGCCTAGCATAATCCTGCATCATGTCTTGAGACAGGAAATGTGTGGTGGTCTAGAGTGGATGAGATCTGCACTCCTCCTTTTTGCAGGCACATTACCTTGCAGAAGCAACAACTGCCTCTTTCTTAAACAATATGAGCTGACTGGATCCCCTTTTTTAGTTCCCTGTATAGCAGAAAATAGTTTTCTGCCTCGTTAAAAAGTTGTTTTAGCACGCTCTGCAGTTAAAAAAATCTCAGACCTAGCAGGAGGAACACTGAGTCTGAGGAGAGGAGAGGAGAGAGGCTGACTAAAGGGGACCATGCCCAGATCCTTTTGACAGTTTATTTACATAACATATTGTTTAATCTAGCAGAAATTTTTTAAAACTGCTGATTACTAATTGGTTACTAATGCTTACCTTCTGTAGCATGTTATTATGCTTTTATAGCCTAAAGACCAGTGTTATGTGTTTGGTTATCTTCCTATGTAAATTAAACTGTTTTTCTCAGGAGGAAATTAAAGCATAGCACATAGCACTATCATAGTGTTCAACTGCGGGGTACAGTCTGGTGCACACTTAGAAGCTGGTCAATTTAGTGCCTCAAAATGCCCCTCTGCTCTTAGAGTGGTTGGAATGAAGGAAAATAATTTCCCCAGTGTGGACCAGTTTACCAGTTTAAATGTAATGATTCACATTTTGCTGTAGAAGTAGAAAGCTGGTTATTCGACACTGTTATACCAAGCTTTTGAATTATTGCTTTCTCTGCCAGGCTGTGGCTGGGTGGCAGGGAGGTGTTGTCTGCTGAAAAGTCCTGGTGCCACCTGTACAGCCTGTGTGCAGTTTTGACAGTGATTGCAGTAGGTTGGATGGATAAATGGAGATATTTCTGTTTAATGGAAGATGTCAGTCTCACTTCTACTTCTACTGCAAGCAAACTTGCAAGTTTTCATTTCACAAACAAATAAGGTAATAATAATATGTTGATAAGTTCCTTCCTAAGGCCAGGGCTAAAATTTTCTTATAGAAATGTTCTACTGGAAAATGCTCATTCAACTAAATCAAGGCCTTATGATGGAATATAACTTTTTTTTTTTTAAATAGAGTTTAGGCAAAATATCACCAAGGTTTTCAATGTACCCAACAGCTTTTACATGTATCAAAATAAGATTTTTATGGATGGACTATATCTTGAAAGTCAGAAAATATTTTGGGATATTTTGCTTTGTGAACAATTTTGCTATTTTGATTTTTTTTCTCACTGATTCATGATGAATACAGTATTTAATACCTTAGAGGTTTGAAATTAATGGATAATATGATTTTTGTCCAAGTCTGGCTAACTGTAAGCTGACATTTGACAGCAGAGGCACTGACATACACACATGTGAAACATAGTTCTGAATTAGACCACCGAGGCTACTCCTGATGTAATTTCCTAATTCAACGTGCTTCCTTCGCTGAGATAAACAGTTCCAAGATGTAAGTCTTAATGAAACTGTTCCACGGAGATGAGTCCTGCTCTGATAACAAGCTCCATGAAGTCATGGCTTGTACTTAAAATATACTCTTTTTATCAAAATTCAGAATCAGATAAATCCTTAAGCTAATCAGACATCAAAAATGAGAAAGAAATGTAGCATAGGAATTTGAGACGGAGCAGGATACTGCTCTGAGGAGATGTCAGTGTTCAAAGTGGGGAATAAAGACTGAGTAACTCAGACCTGTATTGATGCCTATTGCTGCACCTTTTTCAAATACAGTGAAAACTTGGTATTACACTCCAGTGCAGTATTTAATGGAAGATGTTTTTTTCCTTTGTAACCACTGCTTGCCTGGCAAATGGTAGTATTATACATTAATATACAAATGACCTCACTGGCTGATGTTTTCTGTTTAGAAGGACTTGGAGTGGGATATTGTGGTTTGCAGGTTTGCAGTCACAGATTTTCCATGAGGACCTCCCTGTTCTTCTGTAACTGAGAGTTCCTGTAACACAAGTGCAATCTCCTTCAAGGCCTTTTCTCCCTGCTGCTGTGCTGCAGCTGAAGAAGCTTGCGCGGGCTTTCTCCTGCAGGAAATACTCCTGCTGTGGACTCAGCTGTTCCCACTCATGAGTGAGAGTCGTGGACTTTTACCACTTTTACCTAGCAGGACTTGATCAGGCCTCAGGGCTGTCAAAGGGCTTCACTGATTCCCCCACTTTTCCCACAGTGCTGCTATTCCTTGGTGAGCAGGGGAGCTGCTGGTTTGTGATTTGGTTTTCTTTTCCTTGGTGGGGCTCTCCCTAGCGGTGTTCAGTGTTTTACTGTATGGGTCATTTAATGCAATGCACTTGCCACCTTTAGAATGTGTAGAGTTCAGTGCTGTTTGTTAGTCCAGCTGAGAGCCATAACCCAAACAGTAAAATTCCTGGATACTTTCTAGACTTCTCTTCATATCTATGTTCCAAATGGAGTAAAGATTCCAAAGAAACACCATGAAATACCTGCTTCCTGTAGAAAGTTGAATTATTCCATATGTTATTTCAGTGTTAAATAAACCAAAAATATACACTTAGGTGCACAAATTTTGGCCATTATATTTATGCAATCAGCTGCATATTCTAGTCTTCAAAAGTATGTTTAAATTTTCTGTGAGTTATCAGCAATTGCTTTTCATGGGGTGTGTTGATGCCTCAAAACTCTGAAGAGCAAGACTCTTAAATGGTGTTGAACTATTGCTATAGGACTTACAGGGAAGCAGCAAAGCCTGGAAAAACTGATCACAGATTTACAATTAAACATTTTCCAGGAAGCTCATAGGGAAAATGATGCTTGCATCAAACAGCAGTGTCTTATTTTAGAAATATATTAAGAGAATATAAACAGGGACTTGGTTAAGCACTTGTGTAGCTAAATGGCAGCATTCAAATTGCAACTGCAGTAATCATAACTCTATTATAGTTTTAATGTCATAGTATGTAGTTCAACATCTCTTCCTGCAACTTTCATGCTATTTCCAGCCAAAACAAAATATCAATTAGCTCTATGGTATGAGTAGTTTGAGTAAATTTTCTGTTCCTATCATATCAGCAAAATCTGTCCATCTTCATGAATAGAGCTATATATAAATATTCTTTGAGAATTTGAACACTCTGGGCAGAAGATGTGGATTAAGAGTTTTTACTCGAGAAGTCCTTCCTTGTTAAGGAGAATTTAGAGGGTTGGGGTTTTTTTGGTGTTTTATTGTGTTGGGATGTGGATTTTTGCTTTCTAGATTTTTTTTTTACTGAAAAATAGTCTTCTGGTAGAATTTTGGAATAAAGGCAACCTAAGAGTGTAACTGGTCAGCTGGTACACAGTTTAACTGATGTTGCTCTGACTCTATTAATCTGTGTCATGTTTGAATCAGAATAATTTATGTCTTCCCGGTACAATGGGGGAAACAAGAACAGGGAGACCTTTGTTCTTGAACATTAGAGAAGACCTTGTGATGCTATAAGCAAAGATATTATTTTATGTGAAAAAAAGGTCAGATATTGGGGTTTTGGCCACAAAAATATTTTTACAGTGGTGTTTCTGGATGGTCTTTTTGTTCATCTCTTATACAGAAAAAAAGTAATTATATAATGCTAATGATATAATCTTGTAATTATTTATGTTCTCAACTTTCATCTGCGGTGCACAGTTGGCAACAGATGCTCAGGCACTCTGCAGTGAGATGCTCTTCAGCCACAGACTTTACAAGTATAGCAGCGCTGTTGAAAAAGTAATCATGTGCAGAGCAGTATTTCAAAGCTCCTAATTGAAAAAGAGAAGTAATTTCCACTGGGTAACTCACATCCATTGTGCCAAATATGGTTTGAAGTGAGTTATAATGTTTTCCCAAATCTTTCTAGAGAGGTCCATTTAAAAACCTTTGCCCTTCTTTTAAAGGGACCTGTGCAGGGGTTCCATAACTGATAATTTGGAAAGGCCTTCTGGAGACTGCCTTTTTTACAGGATAAGCAGACCTTTTGTATAATTGATTAATCAGTCTGGTAACAAAATTTTTGTCCCAGCTGGCACTTCAGCAACAGAGCAGTTCTAATTTGTGGCACTGAAGTGAATTCTTGGAGTAAATCTAACAAGGGACAGCAGGAAAATGTATCAAACATTAACTATTTCAGAGGTAACACTGCTTTTGCAAATGCAGGTGTAGGCACTGCCTAAAGAATGTGGCAGTGTTTTCATGAGGAAAAAAAAATTCATGTTTCATTCTGACATATGTGTTTTGTACCTTAAATAGGTTTTTAATGCCTACCATAGTGATTTATTTTTTCTAAGTGTACTGATTGATATGAAGATCCTAATGTCAGAAATCATTATGTAATTCTTTGAAATTATTGTACTTGTTACATCAAAAATACATATGGTACATGTAGGAAACCAAAACACTTAGGCTGTCTTTCTCATTTCATACCAAGCTGCCATCTCAGTAGAACTGACATTTTAAATCCTTTTTGGCAAGAGATAGAGTAAAATAATTTTGACACATGAAACATTTCACTAAGTTGACATGCCTGTGTCACCTGTCTATCCCAAAGCAAAGAGCAGTACTGAGCATATGCAGGATGATGTTACACCTGAGATGTTTTTGGTTGTTTCATGTTTTGTGGGTTTTTTTGCAAAGCTGTACTGAAAAAAAAAAAAAAAACCCAAAAAAACCAAAGCATAACAAAAAAAACCTTCAAATATATATGATTTATTATACTTATTATATCTGATCTTCATGAAATTAAATATTTTGAGGTGGACAAACCCATTTTTTGTGAGAGAAAGGGAAACAATTAGCACAACACTGACAATGTTTTTCAGGATGTGATCACTCTTTAATCAGGTGAAATGCGACCCTTCCTTTGCTTTCCACAGACGTAGAGAAATACAATACCTGGTGTGCTCTTTAACCTTTAGGAATCTAAGACAATGAGAAATGAAAGAGCAGCTCTGTAGTGGAAGATACACTGTTCCTGAAAATTCATAAATCCACAAATCTTAATTGATAATCATAAAATGACAGAAAATCCAGGAAATGCGTCATTCCTATGCCTAGAAGTAGTTTCCAGGACTAGCTGCTACATCACCTTTGCAGGGACAGAGGTGAGGCTGTAGTCCCCTTGTTTCTTCTTCCTGCTCATCTTGGTGGTAGGAATGACATTTGCTTTTCTCCAGTCATTGGACACTTTTCCCAGTCACCCTGACTCATCAAGGATTGCCCAGAGGGGCTCTGCAGTCACACCTGGCAGTCCCTTGGCCCTGGTGGGTCCTGCTCTTCTGCCATCATCATCTTCTTTTCCTGGCCAGGCTCTGCATCATTTCATTACCAATTAAAGGTAAGAGTTTTTGCAAACTTTGGAGGCATTTAAGGGCACTGCACTTCTGCAGATTTCAGTGGGATTTGAAGGTGTGCACGTGTTCTTTTCCAGACAGAGCTCTGAAACAGCACTTTAGCTTTTGCTTGAGCCAGAGCTTGATTTTAGCATAGAGGTGCCACCTTCAAATACACGAATTCAGATGATGTGATAGTGTAAAATGTCATACAAACTGTTTTATCTTCAACTGATAAAATGAAAAGGAAGATTATAGTAAGAGACAAGTCTGGACTGCAGTCTTGAGATAAATTTTGCAATTTTTCTAGCTCCTGTTTAGGTTACAGTGATCTGTACAATGTTTGAAATCAGGTAGAATTAAAAACTGCAAATGCATAAAGAAAGAATAACACCACTTTGAGAATTTACTTGTACTTGTACAATTTCTGATAGAAATTCTTCTCTGTCTAAATCCAAAACTGGTACAATTTTTCTCAGACACTTCTTCATACCCTATCTTTGTTCTTCTTTTCCTAACATTTGTCAAAACCATGAACTCATTCATCAGTATTTTGCTCAGTTTAATCTTTCAGATTTGTTGCTTTCTTGCTATAAAAGTCAGTATTTGCCTTCAACAACACATGTATTTTGGAACACTTGCATGCACAGTCACAGTGATTTCATCATACCATATTCCACTGCAAGTAGCAAAGATTGAATATCCTCTGACATACATATTGTGATCTCAGTGAATGAAATTTCTGGTCAAGTTATTTTTCTCATTTTCATTCACCTCCTTGGGAAGATTGCAATGGAGTTTTTCTAGGTTCTCCTAAGGTGTAATCTGAAAGAACTGTCCTCCACCCGCTGTACAGGGAAATAAAAGAATGTGGAGGTAGGAAGAGATAGGGCATTTCCATTTTGCTCTGTCATTAGGGCCTCAGCAATGCAGAGCAACAATTACAAAGAAAGTCCTGCATGCTGTCAGCAGAGAAAAATTTCTATTTTGATAGATTCTTTGAGAAATTTAGCTGCAAAACTCTAGAAATTGTTTACCAAGAATATATAGACTGTGATATGTGTTTCCAGTTTGATAGTTTTCTTTTGGTCACAGTTTGGGCAAATTTTTAGTGTACATAAAGGTATGATTTCTAAGGCAAAGCTTTCCTTCTTGTGACTTTTGTATTCTTGACACAATCATTTCTTTCAGGAATTTCGCAAAACTTTTTTTTGGTAACGTTAAACAAGATTATCTTGTCATTATAACTTCATACTTAGAAATGGTTGCACTTTTTTGACTGGAATGAAAACAATAATTACAAAGTTGGTCTGAGTCATTTACTTGACATTGATATTGCTTTCGGTATAGGTACTGAAAATAGATTTCTATAATGAGACAAGTCAGATCTCATAATGTCTGTTGACATTAGAAACTTCACCTACAATATACCAAAATTATTTTGATATAGAAACTCTTAGTCATAATAGAACTTCATTTTCTAATAAATTTATCTAAAGAGAACCTTATTTAACTCATAAATTTGAAGCTTTTAGCATTATCCTTCTGGGTGTATAATTTAGAGCAACCTTATGCTGAGTTGTCCATGAATTTCCTAATGTTCATTAGAAACCTTATTTATACAACAGTGTGTGGAGTAAATGTCACTTGGGTGCATACATGAAAATATTTTTGGCAGGAGTTGTGATTAATAGATTAAATATTTGGGTCTCTGATAGGAATGGAGATAATGCTTTAGATTATTAATACACTTACATAGATGCTGGCTCTGGCAGGTGTTACACTTTGGTCATTGACTTCTGTTTGCTTGCTATTTGTCTGGATCAGTTGGGGCCTTTGCCATTTGATTATGTTATCTTTTATCTACTTTAGAATTCTCATCCACACATATATTTTAATGACACATCAGCTTTGCGCCTATATTTCTAATTTCTTTGGTTTTCCCAATAAAATGTGATTGAACAGTATCAAATATAGTTATTCAACTGGCTTGAATGGCTTTTTTTCTTTTTTTTTTTCTTTTTTTGTTATGAGAAACAATTGACTGCTAAAATAGTATGGAAATTTTCAAGGTGGGATGCAAATGTAGTCTTTTCCTGCTACATTTCCTGATACACTGCAATGCCTGCCAAATTGAAATGAGAGGTCTGAAGAGCTGTGGCATTCACCCCGGGCTGGGGCATAAATCAGACCTATCTGGGAATATAATTCATGCACTTGAATGACACACAAACACCAGGAAAATTCTGATTTTTTCTCAGATTTCAGTATTTATAATGGGCGCAATTCTGATTTCTGGGGTACCTAAATTAACAGAAATTACATTTGATGGAAAAGGACATGCTTTGGAGCACTGACTTTTGGATAGCCCTGAATATCTCTGGGAGAATGGAAGTCAGAGCTTGACTTAGGATTGGAGAACTAAGAATAACAAAGCTTTAGCGTTATATTTTTCATTTTCATCCAGTAATTGTCTAATGTGAGGTGCATAAACTCTTGCTCTTGTTCCACTGTTTGGCTAACTTAGCAAGAAGTTGTATATTTCAGTCAAAGAAATATTTTTATCTTCTTCTGGATCTGTGAAACTAATCTTTCTGACACAATGATATATCTTCAGCAGAAGGTTGCCATCCAGCAGCAAAATCTGCTGAGTTTGCTCCATGACATGTCTTTAGGCATTTAGGTTTTCTAAAGCACCTCAGCATTTTTATCAGAGCTTTGCTGAATTTTTCTCCTGAACTTATGGTTCATATGATTTGGGTAAATAAATGTTCTGAGGAATGTGTGCATGCCTTTGTTGACCCTCATCTAGATAAAGATTTTCATGCTTGGAAAGAAGCATCAATTATACATTTAGTTTTCATTCTCTAAAACATAATCACATTCAGTTTTCTTTAATTTTAGATGCATTGACCAGTGGCAACTGTCCAAAGTTGTCCCCTGGATGATTTTATTTTTTAATTTTGTAGGATTAGAAGGTTTTTTTTCCTCACCTACAGAGTAATTAGTGTTAGCTTATTATCAAAGAACATTAATGTCAGGTAGAACAGTTCCTGTGGTTGCTGTTATGCACTCCTACATCTGTGTATTGTAATAAGAACAAGATGAAAAGAAACTCAAATAAAGGATCAGCTGAGAAAATGCTTTGGTTTAATATTTGATCACTTATTTCTCCCAGGCTGGTAATGCCACTTAATTATGAAGGTTGCTGAACCAAATGAGCTAAGTTGTAGCAGGTGGCCTGTTTTCAGCTCTGATGAGTGTTCATCTTTATGAATTTGGAAAAAGATATAAACTGTGTTAGGCTTGGTCCTTAAGCTTTGTTCACTGTAATGGCAGCTGACACATGTATGTATTTATCAGCTGGGCCTGATGTTCACCTTTTAAAAAATGATTAAAAATTCAGTTGTTCAATACCTGCTTTCAAGAACTCTCACATTCCTTAGTTAATTTTTCACTCAGTTATTTCCTTCAGAACAGTATCAACCATCTTTCTCATGTCTTTCATTCCACATTTTGAGAATGAGAAAAATCTGCCTCCAACAGTTTGTACTTGGAGTCTTTTGTTTTCTTTTTTACTCTTATGCTAGGAAATGAAAAAGTAAGGATTTACAGAGGATTTCATTACCAAAAAAGCATGTCTACTTCTTTCATGTTGTTCACAATGGACTAATGTTTTGGTATCAAAACTGCAATAATAACTTTGCCCTTTCATAGGCAGTTGAAATGTATATTATAAATTTTTACATTAAACACTTCACAGCTGTGCATTGTGAAATCCATTTTGGAGAACAACAGTAAAATAGAAAATTGCCATGGGAAAGACATCTCTTTCTTCCTGTACTAGCGTAATTGTTGTCAAATTAGATCTTAGCTTTTCTCTCTTGCTACAAGTTTAGAGATGTTCAAGTGAAGAAGTGTGAATCTGTATTGATATCAGGTAAAAATGGGAATTACTGTTAGCCCTTGGACTTCCACATGTCTTCTTGCTGTACTTTGAGTTGTCTGCTACAATTCAACAAAAGGATAGACCCTGAAAGACTCGTCCTATTCTTCTAGTGAAAGAAGCTTTATTAATCTGGGACAGTTTGAAGTGGTTAAGAAAGGTTCATAAAACTTATGCTGGAAAGTTTATCAGGTCTATATCTTTGCAGTGGAAAGTGTTCAAGGCTGGACAAATTTTAGCAGGATTCAGAAAGAAATACTGTGAGATTCTAAGCAAAACATTTCTTTCCATCTTGCTTAAACTGAAATTGGGGAAAAGAAAAACAAAATAGAAGTAGTAATAAAACCTCTCCTAGTTTATGAACGGTATTCAGAAAGGAAAAAAATACCATCTGAATAAGCCAGAAGACATGAGTCAGAAAAATGTGACTGGGTCAATATTATTATTTCTGTCATTAAATAATGAAAGGAAAACATACCAGGAAAAGGACTGCTCTAGAAATAATTACCAGTGACATACGCTTCTGATCAAGGAGTCAGCCTGGGTCCGTGGGGCACAGGAAATGGCATACAAACATTATATTGACCCCACGACTTTCCCCTATAGCACATCCCTGTGTAAGTCCATCCAAACAAAACAAGGAGAACCTCCACAACCTCTTGTGACTCTGGAACGGTGCTTTCCCCGTGTCTCCCTGGCTCAGTTCCCAGCTGCCTCCTGCCGAGGTCGGTGTGTCCCCTGAGCTGATGGCTGAAGGAGGGGTGGGGGTCAGTGGGGCCTGCGGCCGCGGGGGGATGCAGGGCTGGGAGCAGCGGGACTGATGTTAAGTGGTTACCGCGGCAACAGGGAGGGGACCGGGGGAGGGGGGGAGTGGCAGTGTTACCACGGCAACAGATGAGGTGCCTTCCTCCCCTGGGTTGGAGATTCAGCTGCCCTTATGTAAAATCACCTGTCTGGTGCTGGGCGCAGCATATCAAGGGTGCTCGTGTTATCATCTATTTATGTTAACTCTTTCATTTCTAGTTAGAAAGTGAATCTGTGTGGGATGTAAAGCTACACCCATAATTATCTCTTTTCATGGTTCATAAGTTGTAGCAGAATTCCTTCTTATTCATTCTAATATAATGTAAAAAAACTATGTGCCAATATCAGGAATTAATCACCAAGTACTAGAAGACGTGCTGATTCAAGGTGTGAGTTTGTTTTACACATCTTTACAGGACTACATTTCATTTTCCCCAATGAGCTTTGCAAGACAGATCTTAAAATTTCTTGTATGGGTTCTTTAATTTTTTCTTCTTTTTCACCTGAATAATGTCAGGTACTGAAATTTTCTGGTAGTTTCCTTTAGAATTTCCCCAACTGGTGAGTGATGGAGTTTGTGAATATAAGAGGAATGTCCTCATGTAAAACTGATAGGAAAAGCTGAACTCCTGAAATTTCAGTCATTTCAGGGCCCAGTGAATAGCAATCAGCCATCTGCTGTTTTGTTTGGTGTCCCTTGTGCCCTGACTAGGGACACTGAAGAATTACCAATGTCAATAGGTGTTTTAATAAGTCTCATATCAAAAAAAAAGAAAGACTGAAGTCAAGGAGCAACTGGAATTTGATGGAATTTGGCTCAAAAAGATGGGTTTTATGGTGTGGTAAAACTAATTCTGGGTGTCAAACCACACAATACAAGATGATTTGGGAAGAGGTATGGCTTGGATCAGTGGTGCTCAGGGCCTTGGAGTTGGCCAAAAACCAGACAAAAAAAAAAAGAAAAAAACTAAAACCAAAAAAGTCCAACAAAAAAAAAAATTCAAGGGATGAAGAAACTGAGGTAATATTTACCCTGTGAAAAAGCCTCTTTGCTTCTGTGGTGAAGCCTAGGTGAAGAATGAACACATTTACCTGCTGTGTTTTCCTTTGAAGAGGCGAGCTGTGATCTGGAGTGCTCTTAGGCTCGGAAATGTGGGAAGGCTGGGCTCAGCCTACTAGGGCAGCCAGCCCAGTCTTATGGGCTCTATATTTTGAACATCAAGTCTCAGCCTGCCCTCAAAGCATGCTCCCAGTCGTGCAGAAGCAGAGAAGGCTCTGGTTTCCCCCGAGCCAGCAGTTCACAGAGAGCAGGGCTGCCCTGGCTCTTATGGAGGCCAAGAACAAGAAGGGTTTGCACACAGACTCATTACAGACCATCCTCTTGTGCCTACGTGGCAAAACACTCGTCTTATTTTTAGAGTGGTTAAACATTTGCATTTCCCTCATATGCAAATTAGGGCTTTTACAGATGAGCTTTTTTCTACTACTTTGTGCACAGTTGGCTTTTTTGTGCATCATTTTGTTTAGAGTAACACCTATTCACATCCTGTGGATATAGGATATAACTCCCCTGCTCGCTGTGGCTTCATTTATTTCCCTGTTTTCTGTCATCCAGAATTTGAAACTCTCCTTTTGGATCCTATTTATGTTGTAATAAATTCAGACTTTGTGACCTGGGTATGTCTATTCTGCTAAATCAAAGATATCCAGGGACCAATACTTGTCCCCAAGACTGAGTGGCGCTAACTTGTGTATGTCTCCATTTTCCAGTTTTAACTGCCTCTGTGGCACATTTGCCTTGGGAGCAGCAGTGCAAGGAATTCAGCTGGCAGTAAAATGAGGTGAATGACTGGATGTGTGGTGCTTGAGCTATGTGTGTAGTCTATCTTTATTCAGCTGTGGAGATGCAATCAGTGAGTTAATGTTTGTTTTGAGAAAATGCAAGATTGTATGTATTTATGTATTTTGACCCTTGAAAGTGTTCAGTGATACGTGGCAGGATGGCTTGAAATGCTGAAATATGCCAGGTGAGCTGTAGCTTTCCTGCATCTTGGAGAAGACATGAATGCCTTTAATATCTCAGCTTCTGAGAAAAAGAGGTTGTAATTTTTTTGTTTCCCAACCATGGTGTTGTAAGAGTGTGACTTTCTGGGAAATTTGGGTTCCGTAGTAGAGTTGGCATGTGTGTTCTTAAGGTATAATGTGGCCTCAGGAGTTACCCTAAAAGTGCCTCCAGAAGGGAGCAGCTAGAACAGGACTTTTACCTACCTGATCTTCCCTTCTGCCTCCTTAAAAAGTGTTCCTTACCATCTTTTCTCTCACTCAGAATTCTGTGTGAGACCATCACTGTACCTGACCCTCTACTCTGCGTGTCTGTGTTTTCATGACTGCCCTGTCTCCCATTCCCTTACAACTGTTCTTGTGCTGAGTGACAGCAAGTGTAAAAACACCATAACCTCTCCTTTCCTCTCCTTTCCTAGGTTTCTGACGGCATAAAAGACGTTTCAGAATATTCTTTCACTTCTTTGGTTAAAAGGCACTTTTTCCAGTTAAAAACCTGTTTAATACAGAAACTATGAGCATAAAATCTTACTGTGTGCAGTCTGTGAGAATGCATTTATTTTTTATAAAAAGTATAGTTTAGCTTCTGTTTTGAACGAGGTAATGCCTCAAAAACTATGTTCATAAAGCCAGTAAATCTTCTATTGTAATATGTAAATACTATTGAGTACCTTTATAATTGTATAAATTTTTCAGATATCAAGTATTCTTAGGAGACCTTGATAATATACTTTATTATATTAAGTCCTGCCATTAACATATTCACAGTCTTTGTTTTTTCTGATCAGGGATTATTAATTTTTATTTCTTTACTATTTCCACAGGAGGTAAACTTGTCCTTGTGCATTTATGTTACTAAATTCTTAAGTTAACAACCTTGGTTTCTTCAATTATGCATTTGTAGTGTCTCTCTCTCTCCATCCCAACTGCTGTCTTCGTAGTAAAGCCTTAAATTACAGGTCAGAGTGAGCACTGTACTTTCTCTGTCAATCCCAAAAAACATTGTTCCTTCCAGCAGCAATCTTCTTAGAAAGGATTACTCTGATTAGCATTTTGAGTAACAGTGCTCACCAGTTAACAGAGATGAAAAGTCTCCACGCTGCCATGTGCATCCTCTGCACTTCGTTGCACTGGATGCCTTTTTTCTAAAGCAGACCAATTTAAAGCATGTACAGTTATGTCTCATCAAAGGCAAAGCTTCTCATCAGGCACAGTCTGCAACAGGACATGAACCCTGACACACCAAGAGAAGAAGCTGTGGAAATGCAGTTGTGGCATGATAATAGCAATCAGGATGTCTTTGGGAATGCTTTAATAGCAGCAAAAGGCTCCAAAAAGAAATGGAAAGTGGCAATATTTAAAAAGTCTTCCACCAAAAGGGGAGAGAAGAGAGCCACAGCTGATTTTCGGAAATGCATTATTTCTAATTTCATGCTGTGTTTTTGACTGTGAAATGATTGATTGAAGCAGAATAGATAATCCATCAATGTGGAGTGAAGAGAAGTCTCAAAAAGTGTCAAAGAGATGTCATGGGTTGGGCCAAGAAAAAAATTTCCAGCTCTTCCTGTAAGTGAATGGAAGAATTTATGTGGAATACAGAAGGGCTAAAGTTAGCCTCCAAAGAGACAAAATAGGTAGAGGGAGACAGACAAATGTTTTCTCAGGGAAAGGAAGTGCTACATGATACTTGCATGTGTTGTTTCTTGTGTGAAGTTAGATGTCTTTCCCTCTTTATAATAGCAGGAAATCAGTGAAATAACATTTTGAAGCAGGCAGGAGGCAGTACTAGAGTGAAGAAGGTGAGCTTCCATCCTCATTGCTCCAATATTCCTACTGAGTCAGTGATGGGAAAAGCTTTTTTTTTTTTTTTTTGACTCAAAGCATTCAGCTATGGAGATGATTGGTGCTGCTTGCTGAAATATTTTGATGTTGCTAAGTAGAATAGCCCTTATATCTGTGGTGACAATCTCAATTTTGAATTTGCTTCTTTCTCTGTATTTTGCCCGTAGAACCATGATGCTTGTAACAGTATGAAAGTACCAAAGCAAATTCTCAAAAATACAAACAGGTTATATTGGAAGCCTTTCTATACATAAAACAGTTTGGAAAGTTTTCAGACATATATATATCACTACTACTGTAAAACTAATCTTTATTGTCTTTCTTTTAACTAGCTTTTGGAGGTACAGTCTAAACACTGTTGGGAAAGATAAATTCAGATTAAGAAAAGGAAAAAAATGCAAAAGTGGGAATGTGTTGCCCACTCTTCCACTCTCAGTAGAAGCTATTAGGAATTAGGATCTGGAAAGGGAGCAGGAGCACAGAGAGTAGAAAAAAGCAAACTGGTGGAGAATGGGAAGGTGATCCCTGCTATGCTGTCTCTTAGGCAACAAGCTCAATGTTGTATGTAGTGTGAAGTAAATACACCCCCATTAACTCCTGGGCACCCTCTGGAAACACAAAGCTCCAGCCTGGCAGACATACTTCAGGAAAAGTTGCAGGCAGCTCTAACAGTGCTACTCCACTCATCCCAAGCTCTGCTGAAAGCAAGGCAAACTTTCAGGACGTGTGAGAATTACTGACCTCACAGAAGGCTTACGTTGGTCTTGATACCACAGGAGTTTTGAATGTACACTGCGTATGAAAGACACGATTTTACTGAGTTTTCTACAGCAAATGTAATTTATATCTTTCTGCAATATTTACACAAAATGAGAATGTGGGTTTCCATTGGTAGATCATTCCATTACTTTCAGTTCCTTTCCACAGGATATCTGAGAGGTTTTAACCAGTTCTTGAAATTAGACTGCAAGTTGCATACAGGGTGCAAACCCAAGCAGAAGCTGTCAAGCAGTATTATCAAGGTTTACATTAAAGCTTAACATTTTAAGCCTTCTAGAGGTCTCCTGAGATCACCATAGTTCCTGACTTTTCACAATCTATACAGCGTGCAATCTGATCAATAGTCAGCACACATCATGTGGAGCTACTTATTTCCATCAACACCAAAAATAGGTATGATCAAGGTACCTCTTCAGATTATCAAAAGTCTGTTTGTAAGATGCACAGAGGACAATTCTCTCCTCATTCTTGCCCAGGGAAAGATGCAATAAATCAGAGAAGCTGAAGGTGGGCTGTGCTCAAGAGAATTACTCTCAGTGTTTTGATTTCAGACATGTGAATGTACTGGTTCAGAAAGAGGGAACCACTCATTCCATATTTCAGGGAGCATTTCCTCTTTCACTCATTTGTCACACAACTAAATAGGCAGGTGACTCAATCATTGAACTTTCCTTTTAGTGGTGAGCTGGGCTGGAAAAATGTGCTTTTATTGAAAATCACCTTCAAACTCTGAAGAGATTACTCACTTTTAATGTTCTCAAGTGCCTCAGATTGCAGAATAAATAAAAAGCCATCATGAGCATTGCTCTAATATTTGGGACATTTTCTACTAAAACATAATATCTCAAACCCTTCTCTTTGTACTTCTAAGCCAAACATGACAGGGGCTTAAAGAACGTTCCTGAGTGTGTTCAGCTGTGGTCTATGGCTGAGTGCAATAAAGGGGAGACTCAGTCTTTAGAGATTTGCTCCCATGTCTCTCCTGTTTCCCTGAACAGGCCCTTCCCATATTCCCAGTTTAAGCCATAATACTTAACATTTCTATGACAGTTTGCACATAACGGGCTCAACCATTATTCATTTTTCAAGCATACTTCTTACTGAATGCTTTAGGCTGAAATATAACAGCAAAGTTTAATACTTATTTCCAGAGCAGTTTTAGACTAACAAATGGGATTTCCCACTTCGGTGAAGTTCAGCCTTTCGGTAGCTAAAGGAGATTTTATCCCTCACACAGTTTATTAGACTATTCCAAGCTTCTGCAGACAATGTTTGTGGTGTGTTGTGGTGTGCTGGCATGTTATACAAGGGGTGTGGGAGGGCAATATTACAGAATTATTGTAATATAAACTGGACCCTAATTATGTAGCTATTTTCAGCTGATTGAGTACCAGTCTCATACAAATGCCAGTAGCAAGCAGCTTTAATGATTTAGTCTCACTCTATCACCAACCAAGATACATGTTCTGAAATGAAAAAAGAAACCAAAAAGGGTCTCGTAGGCAATAGTAAAAACCTGAAAAGTATCATGCAAGAAATTATTGCATTTTTTCCAAGGACAGGATTCTTGACATTGTTGTTGCTGTTGTTGTGAAGAATTTTGAAAATGCAGAAAAAATGAGAAGGCTGCAGCAGAAGCAACAAAGGAATACCACACTATTTATCTGTAGTCCTTCGCATCCATTACCTGACTGTGACAGCCTATTACATCATATTTTTCAGAATTAGAATGAGACATTGTGATAGGAGAAAAGCTCCATGTATTACCAACAGCAGGTTAGCTACTCTTTTGACTGAGAAAACAATTGAGGACTTGGTTGAAAAGAATGCATTTTTCTCTGTGACTACAGATGACTTAGACAATGGCATTTTCAAGGTGTTCACAATCATTAATCATTCCTACGCAGTTGAAGGGCAAATAGTTCAGTGCTGACTCCTGATTATTTTCAAAGTACTAATGAAACCACATTAGGAATATTTGAAAATGTGAAAAGAAAAAAAAGCTGAAATCAAGTAGCTGGAGCTTTGACTATCTGCAGCTATTTACAGGTAATACTGTTGCTAAATCTGGGTTATAGCTCCTGTCCACAAATCAGTGAAAATTAAGAAGGTAAAATTGTCCTTAGTTTCTTGGTCTCTGTATGACCATAGAACAGGAAAATACCATCTAATTTTCCTCATCTCATTCAGTCATTTCTCTCAGCCAATGTTTCAGATTGAGAGAACTTATAAAATTTGAATGGGAAGAAATGTTCTACATGAGACAATTACTTGCATATTCTGCAGGTAAAAGGACCCTAATATGCTTTCTTGGTTTTAAGAGTTACTTTTAGAAGTATGTGAGCATTGTCAGGTGTCAATTTACAATCCCATTTTCAAAGGTAACCTCATAGGAGGTGATACAGAGGTTTTCAATGGCACAATGTCACTTATAATTTTAAGATGATACTGAGTGTTTCTTGCAAACAGAAGTCTTGCAAATAGAACAATCTGTCTCTTTACATGATGAAATGTATAAGATAATGCATTCATTTAAGGTTAATTTGGAAAAAAAGTACCAGTGAGAAATTCTTTGGTCATAAGTAGCTATGCAACACTGGGGAGTAATAAAGAAAAAAAAAAGACATTTCACACAAAGATACACTGTAGCTGCCTGAAATGAGGCTTTTATTTTCATGCAATCAAACAAAATGCTAATAAACTGATTAAGTTTCACTGGGAAATGAATGTCTTTTTCAAAGTTTGGCTGCTCTGGAGTGAATGCATCCAGCAGTGGGTGAATATGTGGTAAAAGTAGGAAAATCTTTGGTCTGTTTAGATAGCATGGCAAACCAGCTGCCATTAAGACAAGCAAACTTAGTGACAGAACACTTTTCTGTACATGACCTCAGTATTTCATGTAGAATGTGTTTTCCCTTTTTTTTGCTGCTGGGAAGAAATCTTGTTTAAAATGTTCCTGGTTTTCACTTCTTCCTGTGTTCATTGTAGTAGCCAATAGTTGCTGTCAGGAAAAAAAAAAAAAGGGGGAGAAAGAAGAATTGGAAGATTAATAACAAAATTACTGATGCAGTGGTAGAACAGAACATGGTGAATATTGCTAGAGTCTTAGGATGTTGTTTCATGTGGGGCATCACATCATTGAAACCTGATGTCCTGCCTGAACTCTCGAAGTGCAGTTGCCCCATTTTGTAAAGATCTAAAATAACAGGTGTTAGCTAGAAAATGAAGAGTATTACTTTCCTTTACCGTAGGATATTGACCTGTCTGTAAAACCAACATAGAGACCTTTTTTCTGGCAGTTTCTTGTTGGATGCTGTGTGCCGGAGATCAGTGTACCAGCTCTGTGCAAAACAGCGTATGGGAGCTGTTGGCTTCACTGGGAATGCAGTATCTGTTGCCAGTGAAGATAGAGGTAATTTTCTGAAATATGCGTAGACTTAGAACCATTAGAGAGGGAGAAATGAGTGCCAGCTTCAAAAGTGACTTATTTGCCTGGTTAAAGACTGAAGAAATTCCAGAGACTAATGTAAGGGAGGTACTGATATAACTGATATAACATATAACCCCTTCTAAAAAGGGGTTAATGGTAAGAGTCTCAATTAAGATATTAAATGGAAATGTGTGTTTATTTTTCCTGGAAAAATTTTGGTTTTGTAATTTGTACATTCTGAATGAGGACTGTAAATACTTTAATTTTTTTTTAAATAGGGTTGAAGTGTTTAAAAAGTCAATGCAACTAACTTCAACCAACTTTAATGACTTCTCTTTTAAAAATGCTGCTTTGTTTTTTATCATCTCAGTTTGCCAAAAGAAAAATGCAAGTTTTTTTCAGAACTAATTAACTCTAGAAGATCTGGGAACCATTTAATTTGAGTTGAAATTTTTTTTATTAAGGCAAATGGAGTGGCCCATTCTACAGATATTTTGAATAATGATCATTGGTGGCATGTTCTAGTTGCAGCAATAAATAACAAAGATGCAAAAGGTGAGTTGGACAATGGTGTTAGCATGACCCTGTTTCTAGGCTGATGTAATCCACTTAGCCGGAGTAGTTTACTGGAATAGAAACCACAGTGTTACATTTACACTGCTCCTGGGGCCCACTTTGCCCAGATGTAGCTGCAGTACCTTCTCATGGTAATGTATTAAAGGGGCTCAGGGTCTTTCCTTTCTTTTGGCAGGGTAGAAATCCTGAATACCTTAAATCCTAAAAATAATTAAATATGCATGATATACTAGAAAAGAATTATGGTTACTCCTAAATTTAGTCAAAATGAAGTATTCATATAAAATAAGCTCAAATGTGAATATCATGCAAAAACTTATCCTGTGAAAAGACAGCACTGTCATTAGCCAGCTGTATACAAACGGTCTTTGGTTCTATAAATACAGATTCTCACATGTGGGCTAGGAAAAGCAACTCTACTCACTCAGCATTTGGAGAAACCCATAGACATGTCTGGCATATTCCTTCCTACAGAAGCTGAATGTGCCAAACGCTTGTCACTAGACTTTCAAAGGCTAAAATGCAGTTGACTTAAAGAAAGAACATCAGATCTCTGACATCTAAAACCTGGTGCATTAAGGATGTTCTTTCTGAATAACAGAGGTACACTGTGTCCATTGCATCACATGCTTCAGATCTGTGGAGATGTCATCCATATGAAAGAAAAGTCTCTTCAGATTCAAATCTGTCATCTTCCCTGCAAAAATAAAGCAAATAATACAATGAGAAATAGTAGTGAGATAAGCTATGAAGGAAAATGGTCCTTATTGCCTTTGGTGGCTAGCCTTTAATTCCTGAGGTGATCTACTACCTGGTGTTTGGATACCTGCTAGCACCACTTATGCACCTTTTGATCATTTATCATCTAGAGATGTGAGGCCCAGAGTATCTTTTGGACTTGGATTACAGTGCCAATGAATTGGGTTTCCTGGTGTTATAATATCAGCTTTGAAGGGATGGCCCACCAAAAATGTAATAACACAGGAGAAACAGGTGGTTTTTAGCAAAAACACTGTCCTCAATTCAGACTGCAAGCTCTACTAACTGTCTATAAAGAAAAAAATCCAATACTACTGTATTGAAACAATAGACAGAAAGAAGTGAAATAAAAGCAAATTCAGGGTGGTCAAAGACATACCTGACTTTACATATAGCTCTAATTACCCTTTGTTCAGATATACCAGGAGTGCATCTACCAGGGATCCTAAAGAGATGCTTTCCTTTGGATTATTCCCAAGCCCTGCATTAGCCTCTGTTGTAGAGCACACACTTTGTGCCACATCAGCAAACATCATCCCTGTCACAGCCAGCCCTGTGGTTTTGGGAAGGTATTGCATGACAGACTCAGATGGCTGTTTCTCTGAGGTTCAAAAATAGAGCAGTATATTATTCATTTTTCAGTCTTTGAAAAGAGGAAGAGGGACACAAGCAAATTTTCCAGCCTCTGTTGGCTTGAATTCACAATTCAAATACAAAATTAAAATACAATTTTTTCCACAGGGTCTTAAATGCATAAACCACTGTGTTTATATGTTCACCTGTATAATTTTGTTTGTTCATGTGTACTTTGATTTCTGCATTTATATGTACTATGATGGCTTACCTACCAAAACAGAATAGTAAAACCTGGAGTAAACAGAAGGACACATTTCATGTAAATTGAGGTATTAGCATATTCAGGAATGAGTGTTCAGCTCTTAGAATCAGGGTCTGTAAAGAAGCACATGCCTGCCTTTTCATTCTACTGCAGTGTGGCCTGAGAAAGAGTGGCTGAATAATTGGTAGCAAATGGGAAAATTATTTTGCTGCATTTACACAACCTCTTCCCTGAAAAGAATTACTATAATCAGGGGAATTTACCATTCTCTAGCTTATGTGTGTTGGTCCTGTTCATCTTTCATGTCTTATTGGTCCTATGACAAAGTCTCTGCAAATTATACCTTCTAGCTGTGACTTTTCAGAGACGATGAAAAAGAATGTGCTAATGCTGAAATTGTTATGGCACAGGACTAATGGAAGTGAGATGTTTAGCATGTTTCATTAAGCAGCTAGATATAAAAGGGTGAAAAAAATGGAAAAAAAATATTCCTAAGGCGGTAGAAAAAGAAAACATAGCTCCATTGGCCAGAACATACCCTGTTGATCTACACCAGAACAGAACTAATCAAACACCAAACAGTGTGAAATGTGGAACTGATTTCAATTGATGTGTCATGCTTTCTTTGCAGGAATATCAAATTGATATATTTTTTGCCCAGACGTGGACGGACAGCCGTCTTCGTTTCAACAGCACCATGAAGATACTGACTCTGAACAGCAACATGGTTGGCTTGATCTGGATCCCAGACACGATATTTCGTAACTCAAAGACAGCAGAGGCCCACTGGATCACCACCCCCAACCAGCTCCTCCGCATATGGAATGATGGCAAGATCTTGTACACCCTCAGGTGAGCACTTGGCAAGGTGCAGGGCTGAAAGCTCCTCCCACCTTTGGTGTAGTAATAGTCATTTTCAGCAATATCTTTCCTCTCCTCTGCTGTTTTCTTCCTGATGCATATGTGGCCACACTTTCCAAATATTTAATTATTCAGGCATAAGTACTGCCAAGTACTGTTTAAAAAACAAAGTCTTGTCTTTCTATGAAAGAACCTTGAGAAATAGGAAATAAGTCTGTCTAAATTGTACAAGCTGGGCTTCTTAGTGCTTGTAATAAAATCGGGAATATGTAGTCCCATAAAACCTGTCAAAAGCCTTTTTGATCGGAGTTAGATGCAGGGCTGGATAAAGCATTTTCAGATTCATGCTAATGCCAATACTTGATTCTTCAAATAAGTCATGCTGAAAGATAGTCTGTCACATCTCATCACAAGGGTGAATTGCTGGAGGAAAGGCTTTTACAGTTTTCTAATCTTTGCGATAAAATCAACTATATGGTATTGGAAATACTGTATATATTTGCATTTTAAAAAGCCTGTGGAAATCAAAGTATGTGTTTACTTGTGGAAGAGATGAGCTGTTCAGAAGGGAGTTTTGCCATAAGCCATGTTCCACAAGGGAAACTGTTTTAGAGATGTGCCTTTCACGCTACATTTTCTTCTGTGTTCAGCCCTCTCAGTGCACCTGAGAGGGCTGATCACACTTGCAACTACTGTTGGGCTCCAATACAAAGTCTTTGGAAAACAATAAGAAAGGAAATAAACATCTGGAAAAGCTGTTGATATTTTTTGTGCCCTTTCCTTCTTAGGCTTGATCTACTGTAAAGAGCTCTTGCTTATTGCAGTTGCCTTTAGCTAAAGAGTTTGGGGGTTAAGGTGTCAGCTCCAATATTCTCTTGGTTGGGTTATTGGTTTCTTTTTTTCTCAGGAGATTTTGAATATGTATTTGGTTGTGGTTTTTTTTCTCATTAGTTCTGTTTCAGTATTTCAGGCTAAGTATCTACATAATAGTAGTTAGACTTACATACCTCTCACTAAAGAAACTATCTGTCAAATGGACTACAAAATTTGTCTAAACCAGCTAAAAGTAAGTTAATACTTGACCCATTGGAATGAGCATTTCTAGTTTGTGGAAGATGTTTTGAGTCCCTTTTGGTCACTCAGGTCAACCTCCATTTTACACAGGAAAAGCTGTTGGAATGATCATTGTTAACACTGTGTAATTCAAAGCAATTTATCTGACCTAAGTGTCAGGATTGGTATGACATGGAAGAGGTAGCTAGTGTGTGCTCTGGTGCTGTCAGGTGTTGATGGGTATTATGTTTACAGGAGGAAGTGTACAAGGTGCAGTCATGCACCATACCTCTCCATCTTCTTCCCTGGGTGTGAATTTTAGGGTGTGAATACCCTCCTTCTGCAACACTGCAAATCCTCTTCTAGTGGCAGTGCAATAATTTAATAATAAGGGCAATGTAATTCAATAATTAAATTCCTCACAGGTGACCTTTACTGAGACAGAGTTTTTCTCTGTGCCATCCTGTATCTCAGACACAAACCTTTTGCCATAGAGTTTTTAATATTTTTATTTAGTTTCCAAAAGGAAAAACCCACATAGCCCACCTGCATTCTGTCATGAAACTGTGTAGCATTTTTTTAAGACTGTACAATAAACTAGCACTTAATTCAATTTCCCTGAGTAAGTACATTCACTTTGTAGGCTATTAGACTGAAGATTATTGATTTTTATTAGTAATTTTAAAATTGGCTGTGTTTGTAGCATACTTTGTTTTAGGGATGTCATGTAAAACCAGCTTTCAAGTAGGGATGAAGATGTTTCTGCTGATCTGTTTGTTGCATCTGTATGATAAGAATGGCACATAGAGATTTATTAGGTTTGGGAGAGGTAGCCTGAAGAAATTGAAAGAAGTTAAAGTTCACACTATAAGTACACATGAAGAATATTTTTATAAGTTTCCCTCTGAAGTTCAAAGTTTGTGCAATTGCATACAACATGAGCCGTACTTCCTGTTATTTTTGTAAAGAGCAGTTGTTTTCATCCCAGAACCTTCGATGATGAATTGTCTGGAGAAACACATATGCACAGATTTTCCGGGATCCAGACAGTCTTGATGATGTGTCTGAAATTATTTAAGATAATTGTTGTTGTTTTGTATGAGGCTTAAATAGCCAATGAACAATCTGCAAATATGGTTCTTTCCTTTCAGGCCTTACTTATGGATATCAAAGCATTCTTGCATGATGCTTAAGGTTACCCTCCTCTGGCTGTTGCCTGTACTGGCACACAGTAACAGACCCTTGGTTTCTTCACAGGCTTACCATCAATGCTGAGTGCCAGCTGCAGCTGCACAACTTCCCCATGGATGAACACTCATGTCCTCTGATATTCTCCAGCTGTAAGTGCTTCTTTGATGCCTTATTCCTGTGTATGCAGGGGCATGAGTTTAATTCTGATTTCTGTCAGGTTGGTCAATTGTTCCATATCTAGTATAAGAACTTTAGGTTTGCTCAAATATGTAGGGAATTTTTGTTATCCTCTCTTGCACTTCTGATCAATGGACTTATGACATGAAGTCTCCTGCAGGTTTACTCTGGTTTTTTTATTAGAATCAGACTTTTTAGCTGATACCATAGTCACAAACTCAGCAGATATTTGTACCAGTCTGTGCAATGTTCATTTATACAATCACATGACATTGCAAATGAGAATTGAAACTACAGTTTTCTGGCGGAGGTGCACAGCATGGGGACATGCCCAGCAATCTCTGAACATCCGAGTTTATAGCACGTAGCCTGCTAATGCCTCTCTGTTTCATAGTAAAAGTAAATGGTGCAGCCACTGTAAATCTCATTTTCCTTTTATTGCTCAGCTTTGCCAGCAGTCCCAATGTTGTGTTGTATGTAGTGTTGCTGGCATATTTAAAACTTTCCTAACAGAAAAAAACACTACATAGGAAAATGTATGGAAAACAAAAGTCAGGTGAGTTAATTCTGGGGTTCAATATTATTCTGAGAAGTTATCTTCATACTGATTAATTAAAAAAACTTTGAGAGCGTTCTGCTCATAGGAATACCTGCACAGTTTTGTAATCCAAAACCACACAATGCAAAGGTTTTAAAACATTTTTTAAAGGATCTCCACAAAAGATTTTATTCTTGACAATTTATAAGACTCTGGATATGTATTCTTCAGAAAGTGAAAGGAAAATGTATCATTTTGTTGGTCTATCTAGAAACAAGATTATCTTCCTAATCCCTTTTAAAGTGATAGACTAATAACACTATTGAATATTTTAAAAATAAATATGGTACTGTGATGGTATATATTTCTATTTATAAATATTATACAAACAGTGATCCACAATCACAAAATAGGTTTGAATTTCTGACCCAGGATGTATGTTTTTTTTTACCTAGGAAGATTTTTTTTAAAACATCTCTCATATAAATATCTCCCTTTCCTCTAAAATTCTACTACTATGTTGCCAATTTTTGGTTTTTGTATGTATAAGTGAATCTGGGCATAAATACACAGTTGTGTGCTTAATTCAGGTGTGTGTAATAGATTCACGTTCAACTGAACAAGAGGCAGATAGCTCCTGAAGGAGCTTTCCTGCTCATGAACACTTGTCACTGAACTCTATGCACTTCAGCTATCTTTAGTTACTAGATAAAACTGCTCTTGTGGCAATCTGCTGTTGTTTCGTTGAAGAGCTGGGAAAGGTTTGTGACATTAAAAATCAAATTTCGGAGATTTAAGGAAACCTACTAAAATTTTGGTTGAAGTCCAAAGATACTAATTAAACCACATAAATTCAAGTGGTCCTGCGATAGCAATATCCAAAGAAAGGGAACTCTAATAAACAGGAAGTCACTTCAAACCTTGCATTCTCTAATAGCTAGACAGTTGCTAAATGGAACTAAGTTATGCTCCATGGTTTTTATTGAAAGAGAGAGGATATCAGTGGGTACTTCATCAGGCTCTGCTCCATGGCAAAGTTCCAAATACATTTTGTATTGCAAATGTTCCTCCTAATTTTGATCTATTAGCTCACAACACTTATGACCTTGGAATGTACATGTGTTTCCATCAGACATGTACTACTGTCTATGGAGATGGAGATTACATTGGATAAAGCAGAATGTAAATGTGTTGCAGTTTCTGTGTGTGTTCTTCGTAGTTTCTTTCCAGATGGAGGCTCCTGTAGAGGAATGTTTAAATAATATTTTATAGTTTTGTCAACCTTTTTGGTCATGTTGACTACAAGGGTTTATTTCTTTAGATTTGTACTGAATTACATTTTTTTCCTTGAACAGTTTTAATGCTGCTATTGCCATCATACAGGACATCTCCTGTATGATTAGTTTGTTACATAACTCACTTGTATTTTCAGTCTTGTGTACATTCACAGCAGTCTCTAGCTAGACAGCACTCAGTGGGACTCAGGAAGTGAATGACTGAGTGAATGCATGAATGATTTATTACTGCCTTCTATGACAAGTTTCTGAAGGGACAAGCTGATTAGGGATTCCAAGATGTATGTCTTTGAATAAAATAATAACCTTTGTAGAATTCACAGCTCAGCTCTGCTTCCTCCTTCTTCCCTTCCGTTTGTTCCTCAGCACAAAGACAAATCTTTGTAGTTTCCACTCTAGGCAGGCACAAAGAAGCACAAGTTTCAGGAAATATTCCACACACCTCTACACACAGGTAAAGTTTAATATTTGAAATTTCTGACTTTTTATATAAATTTCCCTTGATACTTCAGAAACATGAAACTCATCTTTAAATTTTTTCTAGAATATTTATCTCTAGTGCCAGCTAATTTGCACCCTAACCCTGTTGTTACTCTGGGGACAGTTGATGTATTCCCAGTGGGAACACTGAGCTCTACTTCCTCTGGTTGCCAGGATGAATAAGGAGAAAACAATGGCTTATAAAAAGGACCCATCTCAGTGTTCTAACAGTAGTTAACACCTACCCCTTCCTGTGGAGAATCTTGTTCAAGAAAAAGTTCCTAGAGCTCTCTAGTTTCTTTTACAGGACTTAAACAGTATTGACATAATCTGAAGCTCTTCAGCTTGTGCAGGTTTTGTATGTGGGGTGACATGATGAGGTGACTCATCTGGCATATCAGGCCTTGTGGTCAGTGTGTGTCTGTAGTTGCTGCTCCTGTGTAGACGTGCACTCAGCACACTGCTTTCGTGGGAAGTTGATCCCAGTAACAAAATGCAGGGCTGCTGGGCCACGTGACAGTTTGTGTCTGTTCCATGCACCAGATTGGTTTGGTGAACCACATGTGCCAAGCAGGATTTCTCCCTAATGAGCTACAACAGGGCATGGTATGAATGTGCATTTCCCTGTAAATGTGAAGAAAGAGCACTGTGACTTCATTGCACTGGAGCAATCTTGGATAGATTTTGTTTTATAGGATCACTCTTGGTTTTAAAGTACTATATGCAACAACATAAAACTATTCTGTCACTGTCATTCTTCATTTGGGTTAATTTATCCTCCTGAGCCAAGGGAGGCTGCTGTGCTTCTTTTGGCACTCAAATAGCACATTAAACTGTCTTGGTTATCTCTATTCAGCATTGATTTAAGCATTTTGGAAATACTCACAGGATGCTGCCATAACATTTAGTTTATTGAGGTAGTTAGGATTCACATAAACTTCAGGAAGGAAGAGGAGGTGTTCTGTCTGAAGGATGATACCAACACAAGAAGAAATAAATAAGACACAAGCAACAAAAGGCAGACTGGGAATGAAAAGTTAAGCACATTAATTGTGAAACTTCTTCTGTAGGGAGCTGTGGGTGCTCAAATATTATAATGACTCACAAGTGTTTGAACAAAGCACCAGAACAACAGTAGTTTGGGAGCCATCAAGCATAACAAGATCACTCTGTAGTAACAGCCACTACTTTTTTTATTCTTAGGGATAAGAGCATTACAGATTAAATTGCAGGAAAAAGGGGCTGTGTAGCTAAGCTACTTGAAAGAACTCTTCAGCATTAGAGTTATCCTGTGACTGTTTTCTAGCTAGCTTAAATGGTTTTAGTTTTCCTTTTTCAGTCACTGGTGAGGCTGTTGGATGTTCTGGATTTTCTTAAATTGGGAGGACTAAGCATGCTGTAAAATAATGTGAAAATGTTTGCACCCAAAGCTGTGGAGCACTTAATTGTTTGAGGTCTTCATTTTTTCCAGACCAGCAAAAACCTCCTCTCCCCATACATGTGCTCAAGATTGACTTGACACTCCTTCAGGTGACAGCTTATGAAAGCCATGACAAAATGAAGCTGACAAACCCCTTACACCTTGTTTTGAGCATCTGGTCAACTAACTTTTTAATTAAATCCAAGGAGGTTTGTGGTGGGAATGTGTGCTAGCTGCATACTTGAGGTCTGAAACAATCTGTAAGGCCATGCCTGGGGCTTTACCAGATACAGTAATACTGAGCTGCAGTGCAAGATGCCAGAAAATTAAAAAAAAAGGTGACCAAATTGATTAATGGGTTTTCACTGGTTTATTTTTCTGGCTGCTGTTCTGATCAAACTGCAGATACAGTTGTTCATTTTTCAAAGCACCTTTGACTTAGACAACAGGAATTATGGCACCCTTTGTAGGCAATTACTGATCTGTTCCCTAGTGAGAAGGTCTGGTGTCCTGAGCTGCCCATTATTGGAGGATTGCTGCAAGACAGGAAAAGGTGGCCATGCCCAGAATGCCATTCTTACTGCAAACACCAAAATACTTACACAAAGGTTCACAAAGAATTCAGTTACCTTTAGTTAGCTTAAAATAGGAGAAAGCAAGATTTCCAGCTATTGATGGTCCAGTTTGTTCAGTCAGGACTTAAATGAAATATTTTTTTCCTTTTAAATGTTAGAGTTGTTTTGGGGTTTTTTTAAGTGGCATACAAAAGCATGGCAAGTATTGCAGGAAAAAAAATGGAAGGAAATGTGCAATGCTTTTAAAAGATATTTATCCAAATCTAACATAGTGCTTGAAAGGAACAGATCCCATTTTTCTAAATATAAACTCAGTTCAATCAAATGTTCCCCCTTTGAACATGAAACCTCTTATGGATATGCAATCAGTACTTTGAGCCTTGTATCATTAATTTCTAACACAACTAGCTGTCATCACCCATTTGAATATGTTTCTCCTAGCCTAGAAAAGTAATTGCTGGTTTTGTGGAATGAGCTGTGCTTTGTTTCATCTCCTTTGTCATCAGCAGAGTCATTAATACAGTCTGAGGGCAGAAATTTACTTCTGATGAAGAACAGGCCAGAAGGAGCACAGCTTAATGTTCATATCTCAAGAGGAGTTTCATTAAAGATGCTGGAAAGGCATTGTAATGTGCAGAAAAAGCTTTAATGCAGATCTGAATTTCCATCTGTGCTTTCTGTAACGGGCTGAGCGAGATCATGGGGCATCAGTGGAATTCTTGAACCAGTTCTTGTGATGAGCGTATTTTAGCTATCGTCACTTTTTCCTCTTCTAGGAAGGTAGAAATATTCATCCTTCTATTAGAAGACTGTCTTTTTCAGAGAATAGTCAATATAGAGAGGTCTTATAGAGAAGACAAAAGAAATATATTTATGGAAAATTTGTCCTTTGAAGTTTCCTCCCAAGCTCTGTATTTAGCATATGACTTTTGTCATATATGCCAATTAATGAATATAATATGTGAAGCATATCTATGACACATCCCTCCTCCTATTCATCTGCTTATTCTTCTCTTACACAGGCATTCCCATATCTTCTTATTTCATTTCCCCTCCTTTAAACTGTTTCAATTACACTTTTTTTTCAAATAGCCTGGCTAGCGTGCAAGACAATCTTCAAGGAAAATTTGATCATCCCAAAGATTTATGAAGTGTGCATGACTCGGTAGGGATCTTCTTTGCCTTTGTTAACCTGTGAGCATTAATGTTTCTAAGCATTTTTTTCCTGAGGTACCTATACCTACAATGACACGAGGATACAGTAAGTTTAAAATATGTGATAATCTTGTGCAATTTCATTTTGTCATTCCAATAGCTTTTCTGAATTTATTCTGCTACTACACTGCTCAGTTTTTACTCTCCTTAGATTTCTTTAAAATTCCCTGAGGATGTTTCTTTTTTTACCTAACATAACTTAGATTCCTCGGGAGTACTGTACTGTCTCCTGGGGAATCAATATTGGACTATTTATCCAATTCCTTGACTACTTACTACTGACTAATTCACTACTACTTTTCTCTGTGTGACTCAATAAATTTCTCAATACATAGGAGACACTGCATTAAGTATCTTTAGATTTTTATGACTCTATTTTATAGCCAAGCCAAGACTCATAATAATTATTGCAAGTTAATTTTTATTGCAAGTTCTGCTAACTTTTATCTAATTTCTCAAATATGATGTATTTTTATGAAACTGTTCAAATTCATCCATGATGTTAGTACACTCAGTACTAAAATTATACTTTCTACATCAAATTTATGGTAGATTTGTGCCAAATTATAAGTATTATTTTGGCTCTACTGTTTCTGTTAGCATTCTGAGCATTCTGTCTCATTGTTCAAGTTATATTAGTGGCACCCTTTTAAACATTTATGGCTATATGGTTCGATGCTGTCTCCAAATTTATGCAACATGTTGTAGTGAAAGCGTACTGTTGATACTGCATCTGATAACCACTAGTACGTAATTTATATTTTTTTGGTAAAAAAAAGCAGTGAAACTCCCCCAGGGTCAGGTGTTGACCACTGCCTCCTTAGTGATCAGGCAGAACTGAGAGCCATGGTTAATTCACGTTAATTCATTCCCATGCTCCAGTTCCTCACAAAGAGCTGAGTTTTTGTACTAGTAGCAGACCAAATGTCTCTCTCCTTTTATAGTGAAATTTTTCTGCCCAAGATTGAAGGCTCCTCTGGAGAGGGAGCAGCTGCCATTACTTCCAGTGAAAATGAGACCCTAGAGTAAAATTACAGTAAGTGCTAATTAGTGAAGCCTAAAATGCTTAACTCATGATATCTTGGGGCCAGCACAGTCTTCCAGAGACTCTCTGGATTGATGGTAGGCTATTCCAGGAACCTGGCATCTGCCCCAGTTCTGCAGCGGTCTTCCAAGGATCCTTGGTATCTCCATTTCCCCTGCACAATTGCCTGAGGAAGATGGGATGCCCATGTTATGAAACAAACTCTCTAGGCAACCTGCTTCAGAGCAAAAAAAGTGCTGCTATTCCTGGATATGAAATTTAATATAGGTGATTGTATTTCATGGATAGGACCCCCCAACTCTTACTTATGTTTATACAAGGAGACTGGAAGTCTTAAAAATCCCAGGTGTAGTCTAGCCTTTGAAAGCAACCAGTCTTATTTTTCTATATTTACTATTAGTAAAATTAAAAAAAAAATCAGCCTCAAAAAAATTTAGAAAAGAAAAAACCTGCCTGAGAGCCAGTTATTTTTTGGCAAGAATATATGTAGCTAAGTTGTGCTTATGGTGTCAGTAGAAAATAAGAGAAAGTGCTGAAGCAAGACGTGGCTGATTGCATATCTGAAAGCTGAATGTATCAGCAACAGGCCCTGGATTCTCTGCCATGTGATAGTCATTGTTAGTTCCCATGATTTCATCACAGATCTCAAGATATTCAGTGTGTATTTGAAGCTAAAACCCCTTTAAGCCTCTCCTCATGTGCCAGTATGAGTCTGTTCTTTTTATCTTTCTTTTAACCAGACATTTGACAGCGTGACAAATGCACCATTGGCAGAAAGAAAATAGTTTTCGCCCTCAAATGGAATATAACACCTATTATGAACTTGGTGTTTCTGTTATTGTTAGTTGCTTATTTAGGTCTTTGTTAATTGGTTTTCAGATTAATCTGATCATTAGGGAGGGGCTGGTCCATAAGCTGTGAAGTCCTGGCAGCCCTACTCTTGTAAAATCTTACATACAGAGCTCGCGTTTGTCGTATTTGGAGCACCAGGAGGAGACAGTCACAGTCTTTTGCAACATGTTTTTTAACATAAGGAAGGACTGATTTTGACACACTGTAACAATTATATGACTGGAAAATGTAGCTGTGTTGTACTGACTTGCAGCCATTGATGACTTTTAGTGGCTACAGGCTGTCCAGCAGGGATGAGACAGGAAGGTGATGCAGGGGATCCCAAACACACCAAGAAATGGACAGCATGTCTCTGAAGAATGGCCTTGACTTGGTCAACAGCTTTTGGGTACCAAGGCAATAAGAGGAACCTTGTGAACCAGTAGAAATCCCTGGGATACTGCTCTCAGGGACAGATCTGACAGTTCTGATGTCTAAGGGCACTTTCCATAGATTTGCAAGAATTCTTGATCCCCAGGTGTAAGAAATCAGGCAAGGGTCTTTCATAATTATCTTAATTCTTGAAGAAATTTCCAAAGACACCTTCCACAATTCATGCTTCACTGTGTGTGCATAGACGTTACAACATAGCTTATTTGTATTCCTTTCTTTGGAGTGCTGAAAATGCTGGTATAATTAACTGCTTTTATTCCTTGTAGCCTCCCTTAATGTAATTGAAATGTACTTCATAAAATATTACATAAAATATGAAATTACAAGTTCAGGTAGCCCCTGCTGAGCCACATAAAAGTTGCAACATATCCTTCTCCTACTCTAATTTGCACATTTCCTAAGGCAGAAGACAAGTTTGATTGAATCCAGAAAGTTCTAGCTATTTTAGATCTCTAGTACAATACATTTCATATTTTTAAAGAAGCAAAGAGCATGTAGTTTTCTAACTGCTTTAGTGGTTTTAAAGAGCGGATCAGAAAAAAAAAATAGATTTTGTTATTATCTTCCATAGTTACCTCAGTGCCACATTAAAAATTATAGTAATGCATCTCCAAACCATGAGAACTGTATGTTTGAACTTACTGGTCTTCTTATAAGAAATGAAGAATTGCTGCAGAATTTTTTCAAAGTATAAAGAAACCTTTTGGGATTTTGAGAACCAAAAGGTAACAAACCAATGTCAGATCCAGAACAAATACCAAGTAATTGAGAAGAAGAGAAAAGGAGAATGAAGAGAGACCAGAGCTGCCAAGGTCAGCCAGAACACCTGCAGTACTCCACAGAAGTGTAACAAAACCAGTGAATACTGACTGTCAAATTAAACTCATCTTGGATAGAGCCCAGCCAATGCTTGTTACTTTTGCCCGGCTTGGCTGAGAGATGATAACGGAGTTAGTAGAAGCCTTTAAAGGTTTACTTGTAATAGACTCAAAATATAAGATGAAAACATGAAGTCCTTGACTCATTAGCCATGTCTTGTCAATTTTATTTACTTTTAACACCACCTGAAAAAAACAAGGCAGCCTGGAAACATAAAATAAAAAGCCCCATCCTTTCCTTGCTTCTAGTACTGAAAAATTCATGGAAAAACAAAAGCATATCCTAAGTGCTGATGGAGCTAGGAAAGGAGTGAGGCAGTCATGCAGCTTTGAATGTTGTTTTCCTCACAGAGCTAGAGCACCATCAGGGAAATGCCCTGCTCATCTGTTCCTCTAAGAGGAACGTTGCTGAAGTTTGGCTGGCTGTATCCCTTGCTATGAAGTGTAGGTTGGCCTCCTTAAAAGGGATTAACTTTGTGTAAAGGACATGCTGTATGACAGGTAATACCATTTTAATCCTTTTTCATAGCTGGGTAGCATTTTTTTTTTTGTCAAAACAATATATGATGGGATTTTGCCTTTCTGATCACACAGCCCCTCAGACAGACAAACAAACAAGTGATAAGTTTTAAGGGGGGAAAGTAGGAACACACATCAAGACATGAAATTTAAATAAATTTTTAAGTAAGTATTTTTATGTTCTCCCATAGGATGTAGATTTTTAGTTGGTACTTTAAGAAACCCTGCAATTTTGTGTATCTAAATAGAGAGATTATTTTTGTGGAATGGAAATTATGTTATGATTTAATATTTGGGTTAGCCATGCATATTAAAAAGTAATTTATTTTTCCCTAATTTTTTATAATGTGACTTCTGGCAATTTTGCTGCTAATCTATTAAAACTCTGGAAGAGCTGATTTTCCCAGCAAATCTTTCCATCAGTTTCAAGAAAGTAAATATAGAGAGGCATATAAATTGAAGAAAAAGTTCACGCTGTTCTGAGGTGATTTGCCAAATCAACAGCTCGTGCAGGGGACACTGAGTTTCCTTTCTAGGTCTTTCTACCTGAGCTTCTTTCACAGGAAAGCCAAAGGACTTTCTTTGCTGTGTGACTTTATGGGGTAGGAGAATCCTGGAGCTCAGAAGTTCTCCCAGCTCCATCAGTTGCTGTGTCACCTTAATCAGATTATTTGTTCCGTGTAGTCTGTTGCTTTTGCTCCACTTGTATTGATGTCTCTTGGTAAGCACTGGGAGGCAAGGCCAGCTGTACCTGTCTCTTCTGTTGGCCAGGCCTGAGTCCATCAGTACATGGAAGGTCCCAGTTAATGCCTTTTTTTTTTTTTAAACTCTGGGAGCCTCATTTGACTTCTGTGTTTCTTCCCTAGAAAACAACCATCAGTGAAAAAACAAGACTTTTATTAAAACAAATCTGATTATCAGGAAGTGGAATGAATTGCAGTTCACAGTATTTAGGTCCTTCATCAATATCTTTCTATTTTCATCCTCAGCAACACAGTTCACTAGAAAAACACATCAGAGCTGTTCCATGCTTGCCGTGGGCTTCTTTTACAGCAAAACAATGAATGAGGTTCCTGGACTTGGTCCCTAGATCAAGGTATTCTATACCACACCCAGGATATATTAAAGCTATCTAAATTCCTAATTGAAACTGTTCTTTGACTAGAGGAGAATCAAATAATGTGTGTGAAAGGCTAATATGAAATTTTTAGGTGGACATATTGGACAAAAAGATACATTCTGATCTCACCATCTTCTGCTCTGTTTTTGTCATTGATAAGAAAAGAACCAGCATGAGTATAACAAGAAAAAACCTTCAAAAAAGAATCGGTGATCTTCTCTTTCTCTCACAAACATCCATCCTTATATACATACTCATAGATACAACTAGTAGAATGAGAAAAGATGAGAAAAAAAATTTGATAATTTTTAATCTTTTCATTACTTGCATGTTCTCAGCTAATAAAGTGGCAAGCAATATGCTTGAAGCCATGTAGAATTGAACAGGATGAAGAGAAGAAAAGAACAAATCCTACTGTGAATCCTCTAAAATGGACAAACAAACAATCTGGCCTTTAACTTTTCTCAGTGGAATATCTGTCAATATTTAGGGCCTTGAGGTACTCCAGTGCTCCTATGCTAATAAGTCTTCCCTTTATCTACATTAACTGATTTGACATTTGAGTGTACATTTCCTATAATTGGGCTTTAAAAATATTGTCTTCAGGGTTGCAGTGGAACAATCTGCATATCTCATGGCATTTGAACTGAAGAAGGTTGAATGTCAGAGCTCATGAAGAAATTTCAAGGAATTTTTTTTTTTTTCATTTTAGAGGAGATTATTCCCGTGAATTTTTTGAGGAACATACATACATACATTTTAACTTTGCCATGTTTTGGGCATCAACAGAAGGACATATCCGCCATATCACAACCGGAAGCACCTGAATCCTAAATATGTGATGCTTAGTTTCAAATCTCACCTTAAAAGGACAATGGAAAGATTCTCAATATATTTTTTTCATTTTGTTTGCAGGTGACCTGGTCACACAGCAGCTATTTTACAGTTTTTTAAATTTTTTCTGTCTGTTTTCTTCACTGCAAAAGATGCAATCAATATACTTATTTTAATTCAAAATGTGTACCTAAAGGAATAGTAGCTGTTTTACAATTACAGTAGTATCTATGTATTTTTATGAAAGAGGGCAAAAATATCACTTTAGGAAAAAAAGAATGGTAACCATTTAGGGTACTCACTATTGTTGATGTTTTGTAAAGTTGGTCTTTCTAAGTTAAAAGGAAGAAAAAGCAGCAGGAAATGCATGTTTCTACCTTAGAGGTATTTTATTCCTGTATTGATTGACTTCAAATGAAGCTGCTAGACCAAATGAGCATGGAGAAGTTTGTCTGCAAGTGATGACTTTCAGCACAAGGGAATTTTGAGGTCTGAATGGTGTGTTTGTTCACAGCAGTTTTCTGAAAATCAGTATTTCAGTAAGACAACATTGCTTGCCTCTGGCAGTCAGAGAAGACAACCACAAACTCTTGGATAAATATCTCTTATGATTAAAAGAAAACTGAGATATCCAACTGGTTTATAACATTGTATTTCCTTTCTTTCTTTTTGTCCCCAACACCTTCCTCCAAAGTCCATACTTGAAATCTTTAAAGTTTTTCTTTTCTAACCAACATGAGTCTCCAGAAAGAAAGATAAAAGGCTGTTCCCAGCAACTTGCAAATCTCAAAGTTGTCTGGGAGATTTGTACTGCTGGTTTTTATTGATTTATGTGCAAAATATAGCAACATTTCTTATGTAAAGGCTTAGCAGAACTGACAGTCAAAAATCCTGGTCTGTGGTACTACCAGATTTCAAAATCAGCCTGCTGGGACTGGTCACTATTTGTAAGGGAGTTTCAGCAGGAAAACTGAGGTGTTACTGTGATTCCAGAATAACAGTCTCACTTATATCTACAGTCATGTTTGCTATGATTTGTCACAGCCACCACAGGCTGTCTTCCCTCCAGTACCTTACACAGCTGCATGTGCCAAAGCAAAGCTCATTAATGGCCAGTGCATGTTTTAGTCTTTAATGTGCAGGTACCGTACTGAAGTGCATCATGAATTAATGTGGCAATGGTCATTACCTGGAGTGGGGGAGGTTCTGACCTGATAGATGGAAACAAAAAATCACCAAGGACAATAAAGCATTGGAGAAAGTTTTCTAGAGACATTGTGAAATTTTTGTCCTTGAAGGTTTTTGAGATGCAACTGGAGAAAGCCCTGAGACACCTGGTGTGGATTAATTTCAACCTTAATTTAATCAGGAGGTTGAACTAGAGACATCCTGAAATCCCTTCCAACCTGATGGACTCTATCATAACATCTTTTTCTCATTCAAAACCATTTTTATATCAAAATATACATTATTCTTTATAGAACAATTTATTCACATTCAGAAGTATAAATAGCTACTTGGGAAAACCATCTTTCACTTAAAACATTTTAAGACAATTCAGTGTTGGCTTTCTAAAGGAGCTTCCAGAAAGCAGGGAAGAGTTGGGAAAGAGTTGAAAATTGTTGCCACTTCCTATTTATATTTTTTTTTTTTTTAATGGCTGAATGTCTATCCTTTTAGAAATGGTAACATTTTTTCCGTATTTTTTTACTATACAATGGTTGTTGCCACCAGTAATCTCTGGTATATTATATGCAAACAAGGTATACTTGAGTTGATCAATATTTTCAGATTCTTCCAAACACTGAAACAAACAGGAAATATGTTCAAAAGCCAATCAGGATACAGAATTTATCTTTTTATTCCCCTAGAGGTCTCCCCACTGTGCAGGAACTGATTTTCAGGTCCCTGTATCACATGTTCCTGTGATAGCTAATTCTTCCACCTGTTGGCCACAGGCATTCACCACAATAATACACAATGGCTCTGACACTGTGGCAGCTCATTCTGCTCTTCTAAAATTAGACAGTACTTCTGGTTTTTGTCACAGGTCAGACACAAGATCTTTTACACCTTTACTCTGTCCCCTCAGAATAATTTCCTATTTTTGTAGCGTTCTCCAGAAACATCCTATGTCTGTCTTGCCTTCTATAATATTTTCCTTTTTTCCTTTTTACCTTTTTTCTTCTACTTTTTCCTCCCCTCCCTCACCGCCATTAATTTTTTTCTCATTTTCTCTTTTTCTCTCCCTCCGTACTTTTTTCACTTCATCCTAGGGTATTCCTCAACCCATGAATATTTTCATTCTCCACTGACACAATTTTTCTTTGCAGTCCCATATTGTCTGGCTGTGGCCCTTCTCCATCTGGCAAGACCAGATGTTCTTTCCAGCTTCTTCATTCTTTGTCAAAGAGCAGAAAGGACTTGAGAGGCTGAGGTTCACCCATAAAACCATAAGTATAACACCTAGAGAGTATATCTTGCTTGGAAGATCAAGGTGTCTTATGCATATGAGTGATAAGTGTCAAGTGACATTCAGCTAGACAATTATATACAATTAAGGAGGCAGAATCAAAATGCTGAGCGAAGAAGCTTGGGAAAAAATAATAAAAATATTTAAGGAGTAGAAAATCTTTTCGTGGTGCAGATGTTGACAGAGGAGAAAAATAGACAGTAATTTCTATGTTTGAAAAAACAGAGCCAAAAAACCAGTGATACAAGGTTAGAACACACAGAGAGAAAAATCAAGAACTATGATTGAATTTCAGGGCATCCACAGGAAGCTTGCATTTAGGAAGTACTGAGAACATAGAGAACTGGTATAGAAGCTAGACCAAGACCAAAAAATAAACAGAGAAAGAAAATATGTAGTTACTTTACTGTTCAAGATTCAAGCATAAAAAGACATTAAACAGTGCCATATACATACCTATCACACAATTTAAGAAGTTTCTGTGAGGTTTTTTTTCTAAATTCTTTTCATAGACATCAGTTTCAATAATTCAGTAATGATCTGAAATGTCTGTGCTTTGCTGACATCTGACCAGCTTTCCCTAAAAAATCTCCCAGTATTTTTTCTTTCCAGTAGTTTTCTTATCATATACTTTTGGTTTGTTATTTTTTTTAATCAGAAATTGGAGCAGAAGAGCTGAAATATTGTAAAATGTATTTTCATGGTATTCCTTCAATAAAGAGAGGCAGGGCGTGGCAGAAATTTCTCTCTGGGGGTTTTACCTCTGTAGAATTTCTGGACAGCTGTAATAACTGAATGTGAGACTGAAATATTGCTCAGAGAGATGTACACTCTTCTCAGTTATGGTCAGAATGAAACCTTTTGACATTCTGGAAAGTAATCATCACACAAATACTTGAATGACAGACTGCAATTGCAAATTTGCATCATCATTTTAATATAAACTTCAGTTTAACAGCATTAACTGTTAAACTGAAGTTTAGGCACAAACCACTTTTGAAACCATAGGAAAAGCTAATACTTGTAATGGTCAGAACTTAATAGAAAATTCATAGTGACAGTTCAATCTCTCAATGAGATTTATGCATGTTCTTTGAAAACATATTTAATTTATTTTAATTTATTTATTCTATTTCTTCTCACCTCTTAACTCAGGTTGAGATTACTTTTCCAACTATATAAGGTCTTGGGAAACTGAAGAGACCTTTGTTAAGTAATCTAGAATACTTTCGTACTTCATTGAAGTGTCAGTAATTTCAAGGCCTTTTTATTAAGCCATTCTGTCTATAGGATATTACTTTTCTGTACAGCCTTGGAGGTTTTTAAGTTATTCAGTATCAAACTTACAGAAATTTTGCAACTAGAAAGATTATTAAAATTGAAAGAACTACCTTATATGACTGTTAGTGTGATATATATTTATCACAATCACATTTCTCGAATAGTAACATATGAAATGAATAATGCTGAACTGTCTTGATCAAGACGGGGTTTTTTCACAATTACTTGACTTTAATTTTTACTGAAAAATCCATTCAAAGTGAGTTTGGGATAGCATTTTTTTAAACACAAAGCTAGAAATTTAACAGGTGAAATTACTCTCCTCATATAAATGATAAACTTTGGAGATTGGGATAGACATAGAGTAGATTTTGACCTAGATCAGAGTTTGATGTCACTTTTAGGGTTTTTTTTCCCCCTACTCTTTAAAATATTGCCTGTTCTTTCATTCACTATTGTGAATTATGTGATTTTATAAACTGAAAGTAAAGCAAACCCACTAAAACATACACATTTAGCCTTGCACCAGGTTTAGTATGGCCAGGGTATATGTAAAAGTAAATAAATCTCTAATGTCTTTTCTGTGTTTATGTCATTGTGTTAGTTTGGACATCTGTTACACTTCAGTACTGTAAGAAATCTACAAGGTCTGTACGATAACACTTCAGTGCCAGAAAGACCTCAGGTTATTAGGTTGGAGGAGGTGTCATGTTGTGTTAAAAGCAACCCCTAAATCAGAGGTTGTAGGTGCATGAAATTCACATGCTGTGATGGCATAGAGGAGAATCTTAATAAGTTTAGTGCTGTGGATATCTTCTTAGATGTATGGCATGGGACATCTGCTAAAATTCTTTGAATGCCAAACTAGCTGATTAAAGAATCCATATAGGATTGTCACCAAAGCCTCAGCACCTTTCCTCTTGATGGCTTAAGCATTTTCTAATTTGTTTAATGTGAGCTGCCAACACCAAATGTAATTGTGCCTGGTACCTATCAGATGAGAAGGGATATTCCATAGAATTTCTGTAATCACAGTGTTATTTTCAGTTCTCTTCCTGCAACTGTGAGACTTGTAAATTTAATTTTAAAATGGCAACCTGGGAACATCCATATTCTTGATTCCAGGAGCTGGGTTTTTAAGTGAAATAGCAGCTCCACCAGGAGAGGTTTTACACAGCATATGATTGGAGTTTCCAGATAGTAACAGAAAAGCATGGTATTCCTTCAGTCACTGGCTTTGGTATTTCCATTCCCCTAATGTACTGAGTTTTCTAATTGTTAGGATAAAAACATCTTACCCAATTACTATTTTTCTTCTATGTTGCCCAAGACTAGATTACTCCCAGTTTTTCCTTTGTGCATGTGATGTAGAATATCAAATGATTCCTAATGTTAAGAAATTATATTTTTAAGTTCATAATTTAATATTTAAAGCTCTGAAATAAATCTGGGGGTCTGGCTTTAAGTAAAAATATTTGTGTACTGTCAGAGTAGAATATCTTATAAATAGATGCTAGAATCAGTACAAAGCATGTGTTCCTCCAAAGCACTGAGGCTGTATCTCTACCAGGAAACTAAAAACAAATGGATTTTATACAGTGATGGAAATGGGATAACAGGAAGCTTAAAAGAATATTAATACAATGAAAAGCAAAATTCTGTACCTGGGTTGGGATAAACACTTTTAGCAGGGGGCTACTTGCTGGGGATTGACTGCCTAGAAAGCAGCTTTGCAAACAAAAAGGACCTGGACATCCTGGATAACTTTCTATAACTGAGGAATTGTCATTAAAAGATTCCATGTGTCAATGGGAACACAGAGATTAAATAATTTAAAAAAAAAATTCTCAGCATGGGAAAGAAGTCATAAATCTCAGAATTTGTTAAAGAAGGCATTTATTAGCAAACTAAAACCAAGCAAAGTTATTTTAAAATGTCAGCATATGAATGAAATATTTGACAAGTACTAATAGTGAAACACAAAGTGGGCAATGCAAGAAGTGGCATTTTTTATGAAAGTGGCAAGAGTAAATGTAATCTTGCTATCTAGATTTACATTCATTTGCAAATCAAATAGTTCCCATGAAAGAACACAGTATTCAAAGGATGATTTGAAAACTAGAAATTGCTTTTTTATTTCTTCTTGGCTAGCATGAATAATGTATATCAAAAGGTTACGTCAACTATTATTTTTATTCTTTGTATTGAAATTAGATTCCCTATATCTATTCAACAAATTCATTCAGCTCTTCAGTCTTTATCAGCTGTGTTATCTTCCACCTCATTAACCAAACAAGAGAGTAAAGGAGGGAATCAGGAAGAACAATCTTCAAAATTTATTCTGTTTTTGCTATAAAAAAATAAAATCAGTTTTTCACAAGTTCAATAATGATAGCATTGAAAGAGAAATTGAGAGAAATACCTGGTGTTTTGTAAGTACAGTATGTCAAGATTCACAGAAGTTTTTGCTTGTAGTTTAGAGAAGATTCTGCTTCACACTTTTTTTTATCTTTGCTGAGAAAAAATTCTCTAAAATTGTACAAGCCATAAAATTGCTGACAAGACAAAAAGGACAGGAGATTTTAGGAGAAAAACAAACAAGACAAACTCACAAAAATTGGTGCCCGTCAAAAAGACTGCGGAAAAATTTTTTTTCTGTTCTTTTCCTGGGGAATGTAGACTCTCCCTCAAGATCTCATTATTGTGTTCTCATTAGGATCAGAGCAACACCAGTTTTTCCTTTGTTCTCACTTTCCATGGGTCTTCTGTCAAACATTTACTGTCATCTCTTGCTCTTTGTTTTTTTATTCCTTTGCATCTGCTTACTCTTTGTTTTCTCAGTTATCCTGTGGTCAGTTTGGTATTACCATGCATTAGTTTCAGGCTGCTGCCTGGATGCTTCTGGTTATGCCCTCCCTTCTCTGTTTCCCTATGGACTTGATCCTTGCCACAGGTGAAATGTTCTGCCCACAAAAATCAAAATCAGTATAGCAAGCAGATCTGGGAAGCATAGAAGCATCATCAATCTCCATAATAATTACCACCTGCTACCATGGAGGAAGAACTGCCTTTCCATTATGAATGTGGTGCTTTTCTGTGATGAGGTGGGTGTCAGAGGGTTGGTGCTGCCTGTGTGTATGTTAAATATAGGCTTAAAGTGCTCTACAGCTGTTACTCGTCTTCCCTGTAATGAAATTCTTGGATGTATTTCGTAGGTTTTTCTCTAGGACATAGTTATCTTTCACTTCTCTTTCTTTTTTTTCCTATTTTTGGTAGGTTTTTTGATTGGTTTTTGTGGTTTTTTAAATGTTTTTGGGGTGTTTTCTGGGGAATTTTCCACATCAGTTTGTGTGAATTGATTTTAGAAAGAGAATGCTTCAAACTTCAAGCATAGTCTTCATACAATCATAGAATCATTCAGGTTGGAAAAGACATCTAGATAAGATCAGGTCCAAACTTTTACCCAGCACTGCCAGCACAGTCCATCACTAAGCCATGTCCCCAAGTGCCACACCTGCATGTCTTTTAAATACCTCCAGGGATGGTGACTCAACCACTTCCTTGAGCAGCCTGGTCCAGTGCTTAATAACCCTTTCAGTAAAGAAATTTTCTTAATATCCACTTAGGGTATTAGACAACCTTCCTAATTGCAGCCGCCACTGGCACAACTTTAGACCATTTCCTCTTGTCTTGTAGCTTGTCACTCAGGAAAAGAGCCCATCCCCTACCTGGCTACAGCCTCCTTTCAGGCAGCTGTAGAGAGCAGCAAGCCTACTTATATCCAGGCTAAACAGCCCTCAGCTGCTCCTCGTAAGAGCTGGGCTCCAGACTCTTGCACAGCTTCTTTGCCCTTCTCTGGACAGCAGCTCAGTGTCTTTCCTGCAGTGAGGGGCCCAGAACTGGATGCAGGATTTGAGGGGTGGCCTCACCAGTGCTGAGTAGGGGGACAGTCCCTACCCTGGTCCTGCTGGCCATGATGTGAACCAGTAGCCTTCATGGCCACCTGGACACATGCTGGCTCATGTCAGCTCCCAGGTCCTGTTCTGTCAGACAGCTTTCCAGACACTCTTCCACAAGCCTGTAGCACTGAATGGGGTTGTTGGGACCCAAATGCCTGTGCTTTTATTTTTCTAGATGCCAAATAACATTGAAGGTTATTTCATTTTCTCTAAGACAAAACTCAACAAGAAGCAGCTGGCCAGGTAATACTAATCACTCAAACATCATATAGCCATATTTAATCCTTGTACTTATGGTGTATGTCAGTGTTCAATATCACTTTCTTTCTCTCATCTCCTGTGTGAGTGGCAGAAAAGATATTTTCATCCCATCAATAAGTTTTCTGTCTCAAATTCAATCAGGAGCAATGAATAAGAACTGATAAGCAATATATCACCTTGGCAGATAGGCACTTGGATTTAGATATTTTTCTTTTGAGTAGCAAATCGAGGCAAATCTCACTTCAAAATACAGTCCAGATGATGGAAAACAGAACAGAAGTTGTCTCTGCATAAAAAGCCCCTCCCCTGTCCCCGAGTCAGAGGAAGTACTGTCTGGCATCTGTTACTTACCTAACTTTTAGACAGTGTTTTTCTCATTGTATTCTGTCTCGAGGAGACCTTCAGCTATGCTGTCCATGAAGTAGGAGATTCTTCAGTCATCTTCCTCCTTCAAATCACCGCTTCCTGCCTAGTATCATTTCTCTTTCTGCTTTAAAGAAACCTTAAGGATTTAAGTCAAGATTTGTATAGGGACCAGATATGTAACTTAGACTTCTTTTCCATTTTTTTTAATTAGAGTCTTCTATGCATTTCATTATTTAAAATAAAATACCAAATGAATGTAAAACAAGATAAAAATAAATCTATGTTCCTTTGACTGTTATAAGGAAGTATGATCTAGACAAATGCCATTTACCTCATGTGAAATACCAGTATTTCAACTAGTCTTCAAACTACAGGGTCAACACAGCCCATGATAAAGTGGGCTCCGAAAGGTGTTCACTATGATTCCTTGGGATCAGTTGATGAACTCAACATATTGGCCTGACCTTTACAAGGATCCATTGTGGCCACACTGTCTTAACACAGAAACCATTTTTTGCAGTGTTCTCAACTCGGATTCTGAACTAGTAATACTCAAGGTCATTCATAATCACTGCATTGGCGGAGTTGTAGAAGAAAAAGCCTACCTTGATCACAGAGTCACATATTCACAGGAGGCGTTTTAATTGTGTTAAATCTCGCTTTACTGAAATCACCTCTTTGATTTAATTTCATTATTATCTTTTTCTCTTCAGCTGCCTCATAGCTGGCATTTTATTTAGTTTAATGGGATGAAATCATTAAAATACTTGAGGGCTTTGTTCACATTGTTTTATGCCAGCTGTGTGCTGGGGCCTAATCTAGCCTTGGAGAATACAATGTCCTGGTCTGATGCTGAGGTGTTGCTTTTAGAAGAGCACCTTCCCACACACATGCATGCACCAGCAAGCATAAAAGAGGTGATGTGGTTCTTTAGGGATGTGTGAGAGGAGTGAAAAGTAATGCCTTTTTGTCTACATGTAGAAGTGATGGGGGGATAACCATCTGTGACTCACAGGGACAACTAAGACCAGCTAAGACAGTGGTGGTTTGTGGATGAAGAAGCTAAACTAAGGCAGTCTTTTATCGGGCTGTGTGCATGTGCATTTAGTCACAGAATAAGAATCAAAGGATATGCTTGGTTGGAAGGGACCCATCAGGATCATCATGTCTGATACCTGCCCCAAAAGTCACGCCATGGGCCTGAGAGTGTTGTCCAAATGCTTTTTGAACCCTGTCAGGTTGTACTGTGACAGCTTCTCTGGGGATCCTGTTCCTGTGCCCAAAAACCCTCTGGGTAAAAATAGTTTTTCTGGTATCCACCCTAGTTTTCCCCTGACTCAACTTCAGTCCATTCCTTCAGATCCTGTCACTGTCAGCACAGAGAGAGATTGGAACCTGCCCCTCCTCTTCCCCTCGTGAGGATGTTGGAGGCTGCAATGAGATCTTCATTCAGTCTTCTCTTCTCCAGCCTGAAAAAACAGCAGCTCCTCATAAGGTTTCCCCTCCAGAGCCTTCACCATCCTCATGGCCCTCTTTGGATACTCTCTAATAGCTTAATGTTTCTTTAATAGAAAATGCTTTCCCTGTAAATGGGTATTTTTTATTGAAAAAGCTTCATGCGGATTACATTAGAGTTGTTTGAACAGTATTCAATTGAGTATTAATTATACTGTCTCAAAAGACTTCTGACTTTTCTGTGTTAAAATTAGATGAGAATCCCTATAACATTTATCTTAGGCAATAGCTAGCTAGTCACAGCTCTGAATTGCACTGTCCAGAAGGACAGTGAGAATGGGGTAGTTGTTTAAAACTAGGTGTTTAGATTAGTTTAGTCAGTTTAGACTAGCTGTTTCCAGCTCATCCAGAAAGTGAAGTATTTTGTATCAATTTTAGAAAATCTGTATGTGAAAAAATGTATTTTTTAAATATTCTGATGGGAAGAGGATATTCTCAAATGGTATAATGTCATTTTAATCAGCACTAATCTATTCAGATTTCTAGGTGGGGACAATTGGCAAACACTTCATCTTGCTATGTTTTAATTCAGGGAGAGTTCATTAGACAGTGAATGTCTACTTAATGCAAAGAAAATGTTATACTGGTCTGAAAAATAGTCTACAAAGTCATCAAGGTTCTTTGCTCATTCTTTGAACTCCACCTTTTACAGATTTAGTAGCTTAGATAATGGAGGAGGTGTTTAGATTATTTTTAACCTTCTGTATGTCTCTTACTCCAGTACCCTGCTCTCCTTTGCCACCAGCAAGATGTCAGGTTTTCTCTATTCTGCATCCACAGAGGGGCTGGAGAAATCCTGACCTTTATCAGCCACAGGAAGAAATCTCAGGGCTGAGCATGGCAGATGAACCTTTGTTTTACTTAGGTATTCAATTTTCTGGAGTGAATTAGGATTTTTGTTCCCTGTTCCATACCTGGCCTGCACCTACATGCTTCAGACTGGGAAATTCACTTTTTGCCTGAGTGAACCAAATGCTTTCTTATGTGTGACCGTGTGCTGAATGACCCTGGCTGTGCTCAATAGAGGCCAGGCAGATTTGCAGAATGGAAAAGGATTTGAAGCACTGTTCTGTCCTCACTTCTGTGTCACTGGATGTTTTGTGCACTCTGCTGAAACAGTGTGAGTAGGTCAATTTTTTCCAGGCATAAGGTCACCTTCTTTAAAAGGTTGTTTCATTACATCAGCATGTGGATTTTAATAACCCTGTAGATAAGGGAAAGGCAGTCCTGCTACAAATTGAAACACTGTCAGCCTGTTTCCATTCAGCTACTTATCAAGGGGCTTTTTTTGCCCTTGGCTCTCTGTGTAGTATAATCTCTGGATAGCACAGTGTTAAGTGGCTTTGTTACCAAGGCACATAAGTTGAAGTATTTAGGATTTAGGACTTTACAGTAAAAGAACAGCATTAGAGGAAAATTAAAATCATATTGCCTACATCTAGAACAAATTTTAATCAATAGAATCTTGTGATTATTTTTTCCATTTGTTGGTATTTTTTCTTCAGGTTGTACAAATAGATGACTTTTAATTTCAGGTTAGCAGAAGAAAAGTGTAATTCAGGAATTTATGACTGAAGTTACAATTTGCAGGAAAAACAAAAAGGCATGTGTGTGAAAGAACCTTTTGTGAGCTTTCTTTAGGACATCTGTTTCCCAGACATTTTCCCCAATATATATCTGTCCATATTTTTAAAAACAACTCTTCTAGGGTTGCTTCCTACTTTCAGTTTCATTTAAATAAACCCTTAAGATTGTTGCTACTGATGTTATTGTTATTTGAAAAACATATATTTTCTAAGAACATTAACTTTTTAACTTCATTTTGCTCAATTTAAACCTTGTGTATAAGAAAAACAAAGTCTTTGTGTTCTCAAATCAAGTGTAACCAATGACAGATACTAAAATGACAGTGATTTCTCAAATGACCTACAGAGAATAAAAAATTTTCCCAACAACATATGAAGAAAAAAGATATTAATTCCTTCTTTATATTCTGAGCATGGATATCCATGGTATCTTGCTGTTTCCCACCCATAAATAAATACATGTATTTCTTTGGATGATTTTATTGTTAATTGGAATATCTCTTATGTTTTGAATTGAGAGATATTTTTTCCAAACCCATCTCACATCTAGAATTTCAAGAAGAAAAACAAGTGATTTGTTAAAATGGGTTATCAGGATATTCCAAGAGTAGTCTATGGAAAGATTTTTTTTTTGTGGAGATTCTTCACAACGATCACTCTCCTTTTACAATGTCCTCTATACTTATTAAAGTAGTTACAGTAATATAAGTATGCCTAACAATTTCTCTTTTTTAAGCCCAGCCACAGAGATATGAATGATCGATAGACTGATTTTTTTCAAATCACAGGTGTGAGGGAACAGTAATATGTCAGTTAAAATGCTGAATCAATCCTTTAATTAAATGATAGCTTTCCTTCTTGTCCTCCAGTGCTGTATATTGAATGTAATATTTTATTTAATCATTGCACGATACCTGGAAAGAAAGGAGAGATTGAAAGTAGATATGTTCATTGGCTTCCTGGAGGATGTAATCTGGGGTAAAATGAGGAAAATCCTACTGCAAACTAGATCAGAGTGTGTGGTCCAAAGCTCATCATAAGTATTACTACTAGTAAAAGGAAGTAATCTATTCTGAATGTAAACAAACCATTTCTCTTCTCATATCTCTAGTAAAGCCACATTTCTCATTTATTTATTTTCATTCGAGCATCCACACAGTAGTTTTTACTAGGGCATTTTATACCTTAGGCTGTGTTCTGTGTTCTTAGGCTGTGTAGTGGCAGTAGGTGAGAGCAATCACAGCAAGATTGACTCTGGAAAGAACCTCAGAGGATTATCTGGTCTAATCCCCCCCTCAGCACAGGGTCAGATACAGCGGGCTGCCAGCACTGTGTCCAGTTGTGCCTTAAATATCCCTGCAGATGGAGACTCCACAGCATCTCTGGACAACATGTTCCACTAGCAGTGAACATGGCCATGGTGAAGAATTTTTTTTTTTAAGTGAAATTTCCTGTATTTCAGTTTTTGCCCGTGTCTTGTAATAACATCACGGAGCAGAAGATTGGCTACAATGGCTCTGCAACAGGCAGAGTCCACTGTCACAGCCAGTATTTTTCCTTTGAAGGAAATTCATGGCTGACTTTTCAGCTTGTGTTGCTGTGGCAATCAGTGTGTTCCTGCAGGAGAGTTTGGTTTACTGATACTGTCTTTTCTGACAGAAAAAATATTCAGGTAGGAAATTTTCAGTTGTTTGGCTATTACCACATGCAGAAAGTATCTTCATGAGCAAGTCCCAAGTCTTATTTTAGCTTGAATCAGAATCTTAGGCAAGTCAGATTCCAGGGTAGGTGCTTTCAGTAATTTGACCCCAGTGACATCCCACCTGAGGGTTCTGATGGCCCTCATTTGCTGTGTCCCTTAGCACATTGGCTTCCTTCTGATGGATGCAGGCAGAGGCAGGTGTCATTGCTGTGGCTAGCCTGTGCAGCAGGGTGAGGAAAGAGAGAAATGTCAGTGGCTCCCAGTTTACTTCTTATGCATATATTTGAATTTTTTACTGCATTTCAGCCTCTCCAAGAATAACCATGTGGTTTGACAGGTAGTGCCTGTGTTTCCAGCCTCTACTTATTAAAGGAAGAAAGTGTTGTTCACTAAAATTAGAAGCATCATTTTACAATGTGTGATTTTTTCTACATTTGAAATTACTAAAAGCATAACACAGGTATAACAAACATTTTCCAACTGAATTTTTCCAATCTCATTCACTGATGTGCTTGAAATACTGGTTTCCTCTGGAAACTGGAATTTAAAGAATATGTGAGAACATCAATGACTTGAATTCTTGGGGAAGTCAGTAATAAAGTTGGGATAATGCAGGTTTGTATGTGAATTATTTACAAAGATAGGCTGAAAAGAAGAAAATTATTAGAGAGAATTATTTGGCAATCACAAATATTGTCAGATTTTGCAGTGTTATAAAGGCTAGATTTTGGTTTATAGGACATTGAAAAAAAAAGCTTTTTCAAATGTTGGGCGTTGAAATGGGGCAATAAAAAAATACAACAATGCCACTCTCAAATTAATTTGAGATTAGTGCTCTCTTTTATATAAGTATTTCAAAGAGGTAATTTTCTAATTCTGTAAAATTGTTTACCTCTTTCTCTCAGAAAGTCTTTTAAAGACTGTTCTACCTACCCCAGTATGGTAACTCTCATTGTGGTGTTGTTAGGTCCCCAGTACGAGGTGAAAGATGAGAATTTGATTCCATGTTCTCAGAAGGTTGATTTATTATTTTATGATATTATATTGAAAGAAATTATATATTAAAACTACACTAAAGAAAGAGAAAGGATACATCAGAAGGCCAAACAAAAATGATCATGAAAGCTCGTGACTGACCCCTCAGAGACCAACACAGCTGATGGTGATTGGTCATTAATTAAAAACAATTCACATGGAACCAATCAAAGATGCACCTGTTGGTAAATGATCTCCAGACACATTCCCAAGCAATCAGATAATTATTGGTTTTTTGAATTCTTTTCTGAGGCTTCTCAGCTTCCCAGGAGAAGAAATCCTGGAAAAGGGATTTTTCAGAAAATATCATGGTGACACACTCACCCTTATGGTATTCAGCTCTGTTGCCTAGAATTTCATGCACAAAAAGGCAGAAGTAAAGGACACCTTAAGTATTCTGCTCCAAACACTGTCTTTATTCATTTCATATCTCTGAGTGAGCTTGCCTTCCTTTCAGTTATTAAACTGTGGGCTCCAGGCAGCATTAGTCTGCTGTTCCCACATTACTGCATCCTCTCTAAAAGCTCTTAGGGCTGAGCTGTATGTATGGATGTGTGTGGGAGACAGATGGAGGAGGAGAATGGGGAGATTTGCATAATCTGATTGCACTACCAAATATCTGAGACAAGACTCTCAAGGCTGTCAATGGAGAGAATTTGGCTCTTCCAGAGGGTGATTCAGAGTACCTGAGCTATGTAGGCTGCTTAGAGAGACTACAAATCAGACATTTTTAGCTGGATGGTATAAATAATCATTCCTCCACCCTTCATGTGTTAAATTTACCATATGGCCAAATGTAGATTCATGTCTGGATAGTTGTAAGCTAAACTTCTATCATAATCTTAATGTATTTCAACTGATTAAGCATTGTGGAGATAGCAACTCCAGTAGTTATCAGCCATCTGTTAACCTCCACCCATATTTATTTATCTATCCCTTTGTCTTGCAGAATGAAAAAAAGGCAGAGTTACTGCTAACAAAAATAAATTTTAATAGAATTTGCAGAAATTTACCTATAAAGTGGCATATTCCCTGGGGATAATATGGGACTGAACTGATCTCTGTGGAATGCTGTGGAAAGCACTGTACCAAATCTTCAGTCACATTATGCACTATTTTCAGCATTTTTCATGTGTAATTCTCAACAGAACTTAATCTTGATAATTTGGTGGTAGCCATCTCCTCTTTACTACTTTACTACTTTATTGAACAGAAAAAATTTGCTGGATCTGAAGAAACTACATTTCTCTGCTAAGTTTCTTTTCCTGGATGTTATGGGGTTTGTGATGTTGGAAGGAACCTGCATTCATCAGGACTTTGACTTTATTTTCAAAAGAGTGTGTGGGCCATTAGAACACTCTGAGTCAAATAACTGACTTTTGGTGCCTAATAACAGTACTTCAAGCTAAGTATTTTTTTTTTGTTGGCTCAAGCTTCATATTGCTCATATTACCACAATATGCTCATGGATTTGGACAGCAGTCTCAAACAGCTGAAGACTAATAAACAAGCACACATTGTTGAAGAGTTAGATGGCTGTGCTATGAAATTGTCTTTATTTCAATAACTTGTCTAGCCACAAGCATTGGACTGCTTCTTAAATAATTTTCAGCAGAAAGCGATATTAAATGAATTCAGAACCTATCACTTTTTAAGAAAATTTCATATAGATTAATGCAGTGGAGCATGATAAATAAAATAATGTTGCACCTGGTGGACCTAGGTCTGCTGCAGGTGTGTGGAAAGCTTTAGCAAAGGACAAATCATCCTTTGAGTAGCATAATTATAAGAATTCAGATAGTTAAAGATTATCCTAGAAGCTTGGAGGAATTGGACATTTAATAGCAGTGAGCTAATAGCAATTGATATACACTGAAAATTGCTCTTAATTTTCAGTGTATATCAATAGTCTGAATTTTTCTAGTGTGTTTGATTGATTGAATATCATAGTATGTGATTCTTCTGTTTGTTTGTACAACAGTATTCCGTCTCATAAAGTAAGCACCTGAGATGTTTCATTACATTGTTTCAAAAAGGTAGCAAAATAATTGTGTTTCAGTTTTGGAAACACTGCAGTTTTTCCATTTACAAAACTGTCACTAGGTTATATTGGATGTGATCTAAGGAAAATACACATTTTTTAACGTTGAATTGCAAGTTTCTTTCAAGCTGTTATATAAATACAGACCTGTATCGCATCCAAGATTTGAATATTTACTCTACATAACCTATAATATTTTGAAAAATAAGTCCAAATTGGAGGAAGCCACCTGATCACTTCAGTCCTAAGGCATTTGAAAATGACAAAATAAAGTATTCCTTATAGCTCAGTATGACACAGTAATTGAGTTTTAGACTGTTGTTATACATACGTTACATCCAAGGGACTTCAGTTTATGTCCTGAAATGTTTATGAGGAAATTTCAGGTGTAACACATGACGTTCCTGACATTGGCTGAAAAAAAGAGAGGCAAGAACAAGAAGTTGCATGGTAATTTAGAGAGGGATATTTCACTGTATGTCTAGAGAAGAATCAGTATGTGTGTAAATGTCATACACGAAGCAGTTTCAAAGGAAAAAAGTAATTATTTTGGAAAGCTAAATATTAAAAAAATGTTTTATTTTATTCAATGTTGGAGTACCTTATTATAACCTTCAATGAAAATAAGCTCCAGTATTTGCAAGCAAGGCGCATAAAATGTAAAACTTTGTTAATAGTGATGTGTTAGATAAATTTACCCCAATGGTGTATTTAGTGATAAAAATACCTCCTTTTTAGATTAACTTTGCTGCACTGAGAGATGATTGTTACAGGGGGGGGAGTGCTTGGCAAGAATGCTTGGATGAGTGAGAATGAATCAGGCACAGATTTCTTGTCTTGATTTCTGCCTGGGGACTTGGATCATGACTATTTTAGCTGTAATACTGCCCCATCATATATGTGCCATCAACTCTTATTAGCAGTAAGGCAGAAGTAAAAACTAGATTACCAGTAGTATAAAATAATTTGTAATTCCCTATTTAAAAAGTGTGTGTATTTACCAATGTTACAGAACAAAGCAGCATTGCTCTTTTTCATCTGCGAGCATTATGTTTTGCCAGGAGTTAGAGATAATCTATTTAGATTTAGCGAATTTTCAATGTCTTTGAAGCAGAATATTTTTTTACAGTCAAGCTGCTGTTAAATGCTGTGGAAATTGGATTTTAAGTGGTGATTTTGTAAAGAAAGAATATATTATAAGAAAAAAATTCTGAACATCATCCATCCATTTGGCCACAGATTATAAACTATTAAGCAAATTTTGTGGCAATTTAAGCCTGTATATTTACAGAAAGTTAAAATAAAGACTTTTCCTGAATTGTTGTATAAATTCCATTGAAACTGTGCCAACTCATAAATTAATATTTTAAAGATTAAGAGAATTACAATAAGCATAAATACATAAAATAAACAAGGATAAAACTAACTCATTTTCCACATAACTGAGCATTTTGTAGGATCAGGTGGTATCATTTGCACCATATTTGTTATGGCAAATACAATTACATATTGGGTTTATGTAAAGGACTTTGTATTTAATTCCTGCATGATCTTCAAAAAATATACAGATATAAAAGACTACTCCAAGCATGATTCTGCACTGGCTATGAAGTGCAGTGCATAAAGGTTTGTGCAATATTTAAACCGATCTAAACTGGAAACCTAATTTCTTCATGAGACTTAAAATTTGAAGGAAGGTAAACAGCATATTGTTTGTTCAACTTTGCAAATGGAGGTTTAAAAAAACATGTTTCAGTAAAATTATTTGTAGATAATCCTTAAGCTCTTATCTTTTTGTGAATGCAGTAGCTTTATCATGTCCATGGAATTGCATATAGCAGCTAGATTTGTCACTAGGTTCCTGAAGCTACAGAATCCCACCACCACTGACCTCATGATTCTGTCTTACTGTGGAACTATCCTGGGCATATGTAGCCTTGGGACAAAAAAACCCCCAATTTGTGGTCTTTGTGCATAGCATAGAAACTTAAATTTTGCCATCTGATTCCTGGGCTAACTTTCTTCACAGCTCACATCAAGCCCTTCCATCCTCAATAAGCTAAGCAGGTGGCAGAGCAGTAAAACCAGATCACAACTGATCACAACTTTAATTTTTCCATAGCATTTCATCTATACAGCTGAGATATATGTGGTTATTGTGGCTGAGTTAGTGTTTACTGGAATTAAAATAATTCTGATTTAAAGAATAAATCTTTTTAGTTCTCCATCATGTGGTATGTATCCCTGGATTTATCTTTTCTTTTTTCCAATTTTTTTTCTTTTTTCGTATTTCCAATGTTGTCTAACAGGAATACAATAACCACTATAATGGATTTTCCTACTAAACATAATACTTGTGCAATCCAAGTCTTCTTTGGTATTTCATCAGCTACCTCACAGAAAGATCTTTCAAACAACTAGAATGTCAATTCTACTGTGTTTTTTAAAGGAAGCTTTTTGAGTTTTACATGTATTGCTAGAAAAGTTGCAAGTTTCCCAAGCATACAGAGTGGTACAGAAAAATGGAATAATGACAGTTTTTGAGTGTTCTAATCATTAATCCATGCTTAATATACAAATTTGCAGAAAGACAATTAGGTAACTAATTTCAGTTCCTGTGCCGAAGGATGAACTATAATAAGCTTTAGACATGGTCTAAGTGGAAAAGATTAACATTACATGAAGCTGAGCCTTGAGCAATTAAAACTCAGTGAAAGATGGTTGAATTTTTACAAGTAGTCTAATCACACAAAAGCATGTCTTTGCTGTAGAACAAGGATGTTCAGGTTTTTTCCTGCTGCCTTGGTTTCTCTCGTGTTGTGAAGTGACAGAGTATCTCCTCTGGTACGTGGGCTGGAAGTTCACTAATGCAAGTGATGGTGTCAGGGAGCTCAGACAGTAGTACATCACTGTGTCACTACACAGTAGAGTGTTTTGAGCTCAAAACAAAGCTTCTTGGTGTACAAATGTTACAAAAAGAACAGCATAACCTTTTATCCCAGTGTCAGAACGGTAAGTGAATTTAATGAATTAATTTTGCAATAATCAGGAACAATAAAGATAAAACTATTTTCATAACTCTAACTAATGCCTCACTTGCATTTTTCTGTTTCATGACTTAAATGTTTGCTATTGGGATGGGGGTATATTCCTTAATTTATATAGAGATGTCCTATAACTGAAAAACCAACCTTTTTTGGACTACTGAAAAAGTTAAGCTGCAGAAGGTGGGGAGCAAACTAAAGAAAAAAAATGAAAATCCCAAAAACTTTTGTACATAGGTAAAGAAATGGCAGTCAGAAAAGGGAGTGTTTCTGGATCGCTGAAAACTGTGTGTCAAGTTTTCATGAACTGTAATTCAAGCATAACTTCCAACAAAAGACGAAAGAATTTTAGATCTTAGCAGAGAATTGCTTATATTGAATTTTGGTGATTTTATAAAAGAAAAAGTTCTGGATTCGATTGTCACAGTGCTGTCAGAATGGCTACCTGCTGGTTAAGGAAGAATGACAGGTGGCATCTCATCAAAAGGGCCTTTATTCACTTCAAATAATGAAAAACATCACACCATTTCACCAGAACCTTCCAGCTGACAAAGGGGACTTGTGCTTTATTCATGCATTTATAAGAGAATGTGTTCTAAACAGGCAGTGTCCTTTCTGCCCCCCTTCTCAGAGACCTTCTCTTTTGGAGAACTTTGACAAAGGAAAAGTCTCAAAAAGACTGAAGGAGTCAAATAAAAAGCAAAGGTATTGAAAAAGTACAGTCCTCTAATATAACTGTTTCTTGTACCATGATTGCATGCCAGTTGTTGCTGTCTCCCAGGAAAATTAAGAACTGGATGGGTTAAATTCTGCACTCTTGTGTTCATATGTCTCCTCTTAACTTCAGTAAGAGGCATGTTATCACACAAATGCTTCATCTTAGGCTAATAACTTGGTGAATGATCCTCTGTCTGACCCACTTCAGAGGGCTTTCCACCTCAGCCAGTGAGAATGAGGTAGTTCTAATGATGGGGTTAAGCATCTGATTGCTTCATGTAGTGGTAAGATACTTTGTGAAATACTATTAATAAAATATTAAACGTTTTACCAGTGTACACAGTGTGGTGATGGAAGTTAAATGTTAAGGTTCCCAAGAGGGAATGCCTCCAGCCAGATATAAATTTAATAAAGCCTCTCAGACTTCATCTGAGGAATGACTTTTGGCGGTACCTGAGGGCCTGCTGCTTTCAGCTTGTTTTCTCCCACATTTCTAGTTAGAGCTGAGATTTTTAAAAAATACATAAATACACAAATGAAGGTAGTCACTTCGCCAAGGTATCTTAGTAGCTTAGAGAGAAAATAGAAGATGCTTTGGAACAGACTCATCATGGGTGAACTTTATGATGTGCAGTTCTGGGTGTGTGAATAGCCAGTCCTTTAAAAAGGGATGCAGTGATTAACTCTGAGAGTCAGGTCTGTTTTCTGTCATGCCACAATGCCTGCACCACACATGTCAGTGCCAGCTGGCTCATGTGCCTGCATGTATGTCCTGCACTGAGATGGATGATGCTTTCATGTGGTGAGGCCTTGAGCAGACCAAATCATGGTGAGAATTTCCACTCTCTCAAATTCCTAAGCTGGCTGTCACTTCTCCCTTTCTCTGTCACATCTCACAGCCCCTGCTGCTGGCACACAGATACAGGTTCACCTCACTGATCAGGTCAGAGTGCTGGTGCAGATGAGGAAAAAATTGGAGCATGCTCATAGTCAGACATTTTCTACATCTGTCTCTCTGATACTCCATTGCAGATAAATATATGTAAACAAACTAAATAAATAGCATATGCTTGATTTAAATGCTATATTTGTTTGTTTATTTATCTATTTATTTATTATTTTAGGTTACATTCTATTTATTTCTGTGTTCAAAGCTATTTAAGTAATGGTTATGCCAGCCAGTCCTTGTTAGGAGTAGTGGAAGGCAAAAAATGCTTTGGCAGTTACGCAGTGAGGATGAGTTTGGAAGATTGAATCATTCTGGCATTAGTTCCACTAATGGGGAACATTTAGTTTTGTTGAAGTTTTGCAGAAGGTCAAAACTTAACCCTTGTCAGGTATAACTGCTCCCATAACTTCAGAGAAAAGCTTCTCATCTCTCTCCCTCTCTTTTTCAATTAGTTTCTAGCTGAACAGAACCTGAAAAAAAGAGGAGTTTTTAACCTAGTGATGCAGTATTTTAATTTGTGATACAAGTAGATCGGAATTAATTGACCTAAAATCTTGGCTAGGGTGGTCTGATATAAATTGGTAGATTAGATAAGTACAAATAACATTTACCTTCTTTAACAATTATGTTTAAATTTCTTTAATAATTATGTGTCAGTTTAGAACACATATTAGTAAAGCTTTTTCCTATGTACAATGTATTTGAGGCATTTTTATTTAAACAACTATAAATGCTGGCTTATTTACTGAAAAATTAATTTCCCATAAATACAGCTCAATGCAAATTATAAGTTAAATATGAAATGTTCCCAGTAAATTGTTTACAAAAGCTGTTTGCATGGCATTACAGCACACAGCCACAGTCCCTGCCAGTGTGTCTGGCCTCTAAAGTCAGCAGCCTGGGGTCAGATTTGTTCTGAACTGTTGTCCAGGTTTCAGCTAGGATAATTCCTCTGCAGTAGTTGTTACTGTACTGTGTTTTGGATTTAGAATAAGAATGGTGTTGATAACGCACTTATGGGTTTTGTTTTTTTGCTAATTCATGTTAATCTTTAGTCTTTTCCTGTCTCATGCTCTGCCAGTAAGAAGGTACAAAGAAAAAACAAACTGGGAGGGAGTATAACTGGGACAGGAGACCCAAACTGACCAAAGGGATATTCCACACCGTGTGGAATATAGAATGTCATGCCTGCTTTATAAACTGGGAGGAGTTACCCAAAAGCAGAGCTGATCTGTTTTGGGAAGGGCGATCTGGCACCAGTCAATGCGTGTGCATTGTGCATCACTTGTTTTTTTCTCCTATCGTAATTATTATTAGCCATTATTATTTACCATTATTATTGTATTTTAATTCATTTTCAGTTATTAAACTAATGCAAAAATACTGCATTACTAGATAAAGATAAATGAAGAGTGAAAGAAATGATCTTTTCCTCCTTTGTCCAATGTCTGCTGAAGAAAAGGACCCACAGATCTGGACTTCATGCGTGCTGTAGGGTGGTTGCTAACCAACCTCTGCTGGTCTGAAGTGCTCTTGTGTTGCAGGTGTGGATACAAGAACAGCAGAGAAATAATCATAATGAGATCATTTGAATTTTTATTTAATAACATCTGGAACTTCCAGAAGAGTTCTCATCTCTGAACCATGGCCTCTTGGTATCATTTAATTCATAGTGTTTTGGGGCACTTCACAAATTAAATTTCCATGTCAATAATGTTCGTAATTATCTTTAACTTAAATATGGTCGCCAAACATTAAATATGCAAAAATGAAATATTGAGTATTGAGGATATTGAATATTGAGGTTTCCTACTTAAAAGTTATTAGCTTTCATATTTGTTTGAGAAGCTATATTCAGTCTCTCAAGTGTTGATCTAAAACTGATGTCAGCACTACATCAGAGTGGTGTGTGAGCTCTGATGTCAGCATGTGGGCAAGTGTCAAGTGTTCACTTCAAGTGTGCTTCTCGAGACTTGAGAAGGGTTTTGGTCTCCCTGGTGTGCAGGAAAGACGTGGCTCACAGCAGAATAAGTGTTTATACTTTAAATGGTGGTGTGTTCCTCCATTCCAAGTCCAGGTTTACAAGTAAATTGGTGACAATGGAGAGGCTGGCTCTGTTCTGGTCACCTCACCTTCTGCGTGCAGAAAGGAAGAACAAATGAAATTCTGTTTAGTTATGGTTTTGAATGAGGGAAAGTCACGTGCTGGTTCTGGAGAGAGGAGCTATGCCATGCCTTAGTAGGTCTGCACATCCAGAGGATGGTACCCACCCAATGCTCTCACACAGCTGTCTCATCAGGGCTTTCTCCAGGACTCAGCATCCAGGTAGGCCTCAGAAATGGGAGGCTTGTCTCCAGTGTGTATGGTCTTAGGGCAATATCAGAAGAATAAAAATAGCACTCATGAGGCTTCACAGTATATTGGAGTGTGAAGTGCCAATTCATTTTCTGTACCTGTAGTTGTCTTAAACTTATGCCTCTCCACAAAGAGCTGACAAAAGCAATCCATCAACTTGTTCCCCCCTTTATATTATAATGGGCTTGTCAGTTTTTTCCTGGTTGGTTTATTTTGTTCAAAGTTAGTTTGTTTTTTGAGTACTTACGTCTTAAACTCAGGCAAAGAAGAAGCTCCCTTCCTGTAAATGAGGCACCCCAGTACAGTGTGGGGGACCACCATAAAAGTTAAAGGCATTACTCAAGACCTCCTATATGGAGGTTGTATTTCCTTCTTCTTGACAAAACCAAAATAAGTGTAAACTTATGGCAGCTGCTGGTTACTGATGAAAAAAAAGAGGTCAAATACCAAGCCCAGCCAGAGCTCTCATGATCCCAGGAACACACCCCAAGCTTGTTCTTTAGTTTTCATCAGTGGAGACTGGAACCTGCCTGCCCAGGAGGACTGTACTCATGGCTTGGTCATTACTCAAACCTCGCCATTAGGTTTTCTTTTCACCTTTCATGATATCTGACTGAATTCTCCTCGGACAATTTAAAGTCGTTCTGTGGGAGTTTTGCCCATACAAGAGATGAATTTAGTATCCCTATGCCTGTTTTTTACCAAGTTGAAATTACCCAGCTTTCTTATGCCCTCCATGCACTTCTCTAAACAGCCAGTTCCAGCTCACACACTGACTGTTTATATCATTCCTTTCTCCAATTATTTTATAAATTTTTAATTTCAAGTAAAAATGCAGTTTTTCCATCCAGCTCAGAGCTGAATATCACAGGTTCAGCATCTGTGTTGCTTCCAATTGAATTATGTTCTGTTTTCCTCAAACCATTTCTGCAGTTTGTTCCATTTTCTTTGAATTATATTTAATGTGAAAGTTTAACTTAGGCTTATTTCATTTCTCCTAGTAAAAATACTGAATAACACTGAAGCCAGGATGATAGATTTGTGTAGAACACTACCTCCTGTTTTGGCAGCAAAACACTGATAAGTGTTTGAAAGACACAGCCTTTACTGCCCTTGCATTTTTTCTCTTCTGTTGGAGAACCAGCATATTGGCACATTGCTTTTCCTAAAACTATTTTAATTCCTGAGCTTTGCAAAGGTGGACATCTTGCCTTATTGCAGTGTCATCTATGTGATTAAACAAGCTGAAAATTCTGATCCTTTGTGGTGCTGGAGGATATGATTTTTTTAAAGGGAAGTAGATTAGAAAGAAATAGGAAAAATGCTTTAAAAAGCTCTTATAGAAAAAATTCTATACTGGGACTCTAATATTTTTTCGTGACTGTTACAATAAATGAGTACATGCATGAGCCTAGAATTAATGTAGTTATAATTAAGCTGCTCTCAAAGTCATTAGATATTTTAAGCTGTTGAGCCATTTTCCAGCCCATTAACTTTATTTAGACATAATTATATTTTTTAACATGTTGGTCCAGAGAATGCTGTGATCATGATTATACATATGCCACAGTGCAGTAGACATCCTGCACAATGATGTATCATTATTTTGGGTTATTCGTATGACCCCAGACATCTCATGAAGAGTGGTGGGGGATTTTTTTTGTGGGGGGAGGAGGACAGAGGAAGGGAGATGCTTTGAGCTGGTGGTAGGGTTTTGATTTGCTTACTATTTGCATTTTTCTCTGGAGTTTTCACACTCTTCGTCATGGCTGTTATTGCTTCTTCAGTTGTTGCTTCTTCTCCTGTCATCAGTATTGTAATTACACCCCAGCTCTCATTTCACAGTTGGCATCCTGCTAGCAAAAGATGATGGTATTATATGGAATCATTCCAGAATCAAGAGACTTCCCTGTTTTTCTAACTTTGTGAATCTGTTTAGTAATTTAAAGCTTCATTTCTCCCTTGAGTTCTGGTGGTCTGACAAATATAAAACAAGAAGTAAGAAACTAGCCAAGTATTTCTTCCTGCACAGAGGTAACCCACAAACTTTCAGCCAGGAGTACCCTTGTTTGCTGGATGAAGATTGAATTGTGACTTTAAAATTCACGTGTCATGGCTTAGGGAATAGCTTCACATTTTGCCTTTTAGGAAGATGCTGGGAAATTTCTGCTCATGAACAGGAGCCTCTGAGAAAGGTTTCAGTGCTTTGCTTGGAGAATTTCAGGGAGATAAAAATTCAGGGACAGTTCCATTAATTCCCCTTTTCTTCAAGAATATTTTTAGGAGAGCAGAATGTTCCCAGTTCTTATTGATACCATGCTCTGTTACATAGGTACCTCCATATTAATTAACAGGGTATCTCAAATCTGTGTTATATCCAATGACGTGCTTTTAAGTTTAAAGTGAGGCCACTTATCCAGAGCAGTCTGATTCCCTAAAGGGGTAGTTTGGCACAGATTGACAGGATCCCCACAGGCTGATACTCAGAGCTGGAAACTGCTAGGCAAAATAAAGATAGGGATGTTTAAAGAGTGCTTTGCTTTTGAGTCCTTAGGCATCTTACTCAGGACTTCAGAAAACTGATACCGTTGCCCTGGAGTCTCTCTTGAATTAGGTCTGAAAAACTTCACACAGGGTTTGTGCAAGTGGTACAGGCCAAAAATGTTTTCATCCCTAGAATGTAACAGCTTTTGCCCTAGAGATGAGAACACTGGGTTTGATTCCTCCTTGAGCTTCAAGGGCTTTAAATCCTCCCACACAATAGAATGCTGACAGTGGAAAAATACTAAAGATGTAGGAACAAAGATCAAGACAATCCTTACCACGGGCCCTGATAGCAGCTCTTGATTGATCTAGTGAATCCTGGGTTATATTTGACCTGTCCTTACCAAAGGGCATTGCAGTTGTGATTTATCCAACTTTGCAAAACAGGGCAATCCTGCCGTTAATGAATCTTGGGAATTTGGATTCCTAGAGACTAAGGGAGGAATTTTCTCCTAATTTTTTTATCTTATAACCTAATATTATTGAATATCACTTCCCTCTACTCTTCACTTAGATGCCATATGAATGTGGTAGTTGGAGCTCGTATTGTTTTGGTGTGATCTGAATAAACCCACCAAAATAAGGAGGAGGAAGGTATTTTCTAGTAGAGGTTTTGGGCTCTAATCTAGGTGTTCTTACTCCAAGCCAACTTCTGGGCACAGTCAGCCTCCTAATGGGGATTAAAGTCAAACAAAGAAGCACCTTATTAATTCAGGGATTTCTTGCACTACAGAAGGGTAAGAAAAATCTTTGGGAAATTAGGAATGGAACTGATGCACTTCCATTCTTTGCTCTTTGGTGAATTTCATTGTTTATGACTAAATTGAAACAAATAATTTCAATTATAATGATATTGTGAAGGAATGAAACTCACTAATGAAAAGTGGGTAAGCAACAATATTTAATTAATGGATTTAATTACTGCATCTAATCATTGTGTGTAATTAATCATTGTGTCTAACTAAGATAACATTAGCTATGAATAAACTATGTTGGTTTGGATGGAAAACCATCTTTTCACTACCAGTCTCAAAGGGAGAATTTGCCATTACACACTGAATTGCCCTGTTCTCTGGATATTGAACTCTTCCTCCCATGTGAAGCAAGGAGGCATGCTTGGAGGGCTGAGCTAAAGTTTCAGCTGCAGTTACAGAGTGCTTGTGCTGTTTTAAATCTTTGTAGCTCTCTTGTTTGTGGATTATAACTTTACTTTGTTGTGCCAATTTCAGTGCTAGGCAGCATTAGTAGGCACGTAACTCTCCTAGGAGTAGGGAGTCTGGATTAAGTACCTGAGAGCAAGGTGTTGTACACAGGACAAGTACTTACAAATTTCAGTAGTGCACTGTATTTTGCATTTCTTTCTGATCTTTCTACTTTCCTATATTGTACCATTGCTCCTGTAAAGACAAGTAATATTTTCTGAAGGTTTTTTTTCATATCAGTGTAGGAAATACTGTGCCCATGCTGCAGACCACCAACATTATATAGACTACATAGAGTGGTTGTGTTGTGTGATTGTCACAGGTGGAATCATGCACTTCACTCTCAAGAGATTAGCAGCAACGTATTCCATTGATACAAGCCAGTGGCATAACAGTGGAAAGGGTGACATGACAGTGGTTTAACAGGCTTTGCTGGCAAGGTACACTGGAGTTTTTACTGCATAGAGGACCGGCTCAAAATTGACAGAGATACCTCCCTGTTGAATCATGACATTCGGAAAGCACTTTATTAAAGCACCTTTTAGAAATACATTCTAAATTCCTTAGAAGGGGATTTAGGTGCTGCTGGATTCAGACACAGTCCAGACTTGGTCAATAGTTTATGTCTAAAGGATTCTGTATGTGCAATCAATGTTTTATATCACTTAGCTAAATAGCAAAGTTTGTCCTTACTCCAAATTCACTTACTGAATAAGGATTCTCCTACCTCAAGGACTAACCTTGAGAGCTATCCCTACTCAAGGGGAGATCCTGGTGTGCAAGCCTGCTGCCATGCATTAAAGCTCAATTGTCTCATGGCTACCTGCTGTTTATGGAGTAATATGGTTTTACTCAAATGTTCCCAGGTAAATAGCATGCTTTGAAACCAGTAGGTATGAAGAATGCTGAAAAGGCTATGGTTCATTACTCCTGACTTATCTTTGAACAAACTAAAAAAAAGGAAAAAATTTCCAATGATTCAGAATAATTGGAACTAATAAAATTGGTCTGTCACTTATTTCTAGAACAACTTGTAGTTTTCACTTACAGACCTGCAAGTATAATAATCAATATTGTGGTGCATTATATTGTTTATAGTAGTTTATTGATTTTTAAAAATATCTAAAGGATTTCTTATGTTGAGTTCTTAGGGAAATAAATGAACAGTTCTCATTATATTGTACATCTCAGCTTTTCTTCTTGATTTGTTGCACAAAGAAATGCAAAACTTCTCTTTGAAAGTAATTTGCAGAACACAATGCACAAAACATCCATTAAGAGTCACAGTAGTGACCTGAATCAAATTGGAACAAGAGCATTGCTGTTACTATGCATGTGCAAACCTGATGTGTGATGAGAATAAACACAAACACACAATTTCAGTGAGTGACTTTATTTGCAGAGAAATAGTCAAAGCAGTAGAATCACATTTCATTCCCTTGTACTTGCAGTTTGGAGAGAACAAACATTATCTCTCAGCCTTTATAGTCAACTGGACTTTAAGAACCACTACCAATATTGATTTGAACATAAGGTTGGAGATATAACCAAGCCTATTTTCCTTTTAAGTACACAGGGAGGATTCAAAGCACAGGCATTTACTGGCTCTTGGTGGTGAGGGAGGCAGAGGGCAGGCAGAGAACACGGCCATCCAGTCAGTACTGGCACAGATATATTGAATACTGACAAATGTATATCTGGGCTATGTGCTTCTGTGCTGCTTCTCAAATTAACTTTAAATTTCCACCTGAAGCCTTAGTTCTCTTCTGCTCCCCTGAAGATGCATAGACATCAAAGGCTCTGGTCAATCAACTTTAGGAGGTTGAGGAAGCAATTTTGTTGACGCCAATATGATGTATGAACTCCTAAAAAATGTCCTTTTATGTTATTTGTATACTTTTATTTCTAGGCACTTGCACCAAGTCTTCCTCAGTGGGGAAAGCTACAGTGTCTCCAGGATTTTTGTTTCCTTAGTAATCTAGAGGACTTGCTCAACAGTGTGTTGTAGCCCTCTCTATAGCCATGGTTTTTCTCTCTCTTGAAAAATGAGGGTAAGCAGAGCTGGTGAGCATTCAGATCTCAGCCTAGTAGGAAGATTTCATCCAGCAGGAGCACAAATATAGACCTGGAAACCTGAAAGCATCCCATGATCAAGCACATAAATAACGTCATGGGGCTGAGGAACTCGGCTGTTAGCCCATGAGATGCTCACAGACAAGGCACCAAGGAGCCCTCAGGCATTAGTCCCTTTTGCCACGGTCCCTTGTGAGGGAACCATTGTTCCTCACTCTCGGAAGACACTGGCACCGTCTTTCTCCTTCCAGTGCTGTGCCTTCCCACTGGCTGAGTGTAACTCCTTTTGGACAGGCAGCAACTGCAGGAAATCACCTCCAGCCTGGTTTGAGAATCCCCCACCAGCATCTTTATGGGATCTGTCTCATAGGTTAACAACCACATATTTCAATTGAAAGACAGAATAAGTGAGTGCAGTTATAATTTCTCTTATATAGTTATTATTTCTCTTATATACTGTTAGTAAGTAGGGCTGATAGGTTTTTGTTGTTTGGATTTCTCACTCCTCCAGATTCAGCCACACAGACTCAGCTAAAAATTACGGTTTAATTTATTTTAAATAGAGAAGTTCTGTTTTCATTTATTTTCTGTCACCTCCCAAAGGATTCCTATCTTGGTATTTATTTTTCAGCTGGAGATTACTGTTACTATCCTTGGATCATTTATTAGCTGGTGATGGTTCTTGCTGACTTGGTGGAAAGATTGCTAAGGAAAACTAATATACCAGCTTTCCTACTATATTAAGGATTTCATGTTAGTTTTAATGGAAGTAAGGGAAAAAGGTTATTTCTTTCACATTTCATCAGAGATCAAAACTGAATCATTTGTTTCATCCTGAAATTGAAAGCAACATCTCTTAGAAAAAATTTACATGAAAAAAAATAATCTGTAGTGTGTTTCATGTTCTTACTCTAAAATCCAGCACACTAAATCAAGTCTCCATTTTCATATCTGTTACCCAAGGAAAATTACCTGAATATATCTGACTAACATTTTTTCTGTCGTATTTCTTTATTGGAGATATTGTTTAGATTTTGCTAAGCCAGTCAAATCTCCCAATCATCATTTAATTATTGTGTCAGCCTGGTGAATGAATACATGTTGCTTATTTGTTGAGGTATATACTGAAGGAAATGTATTAAGATATCTGAGCCACTCTGATCTCAAAATAAATTCAGAATATAATTCCCATTGTTTTAGCAAGTTTACATTTTATTTTTTGTGGACCTTAAGTACTTTATAGCACAGTAACACATATACAAAACTGCTCCTTCCAGAACCAGTATCTGTTGCTCTCCTTATCGGCGTGTCATGTATGTACACTGGGATGTTACCTTATAGTTTGATGGACCTATTTGTATTTCAGCTAAAAGCTGAAAGTTCTGCCTCATAAAGAAAGAGATCCTTCAGTTTTCCTTCAGTCCGACCCTCTTCCACTTTTTCAATTTTTCATTTTTACATTAGAGTGTCAATACGGGGAAAAAAAAAAGCAACAGCCAAACAAGAAACTACAAAGGAAGAGAGTTTTAAGAACTTCATTCCATGTTTTTTGCTAATACATTCTCTGTATTTCCTCTGATAACTTTTATGTAGCTAGACCTATGGATTCTGGTGGAGTCTTGTGTTCTGTCCTTTTTGTTGCTGGAATTTGTGCTGGGAGGATTCTCACTACTGTCTAGTACAAATTTTCAATAGAGCCCTGACAGCCTGACTTGTCTCAAATTCAGAGTCACAAGTGGAGCTGCTTGACAAATAATGAGTGTTGCAAATGGGCTGTAAAAGGAATTACTCATTTTCTCCCTCCCTCAGTGATGTGCAAGCATAATTAATATCTGTAAAGCTTTCTCAGTAGGGTTTTCCTTGGTTAGAAGTCCTCAGCAATCACACATTCTGATGTTCACAGAATGCAGGAATAGAATTTCCGGATTAGAGTGGTTTTAATATTAAAGTAATTTGTGAATACAGATATTAAAGCATATGTGTATACATATGTCTTCTTAGGGGTTACCATCTGCCCATGGCACATACATGAGAGCTGGCATTTTTTAGGAAAAGCGGAATAATCCTGTTTTTGAAATAAAATAACATATATCATAAAGTAGATATTAAGGCTCAACAGGCATCCTCTGACTGGTTATGAAGATAGTGAATGTGTGTAGTTTGTCTCCTTCCTAATACATTTATCTTGTAGGTGTAACTTAATGATAGTCAATTGTTTGAATGCTGTTTGTCTCTATAAAATCCCTCAAGGATGTTGATCTGATGTGTGATAATGAACAAATATTTTTTAATGTCTTGTATTAATGTTCCACAGGGTCATATCACAGGAGGTTATTTCCAAGTATGATATTCTTGTTGAATAACCACTGAAGACAGAACAGTAGAATTTGCTAAAAAGCTACATTACACAGGCGGGTTTTTTTGTTGGATTTGCTGTTTGTTTTTTTTCCCTGAGCTATGAGATGTTGCACTTGCTTTCAGAGAAAATATTTGCAGCTGTTATGCATATCTGTCATATAGAATAGCTGCAAGTGACTGTATTGGAAACAGAGAGCACTTACTACTAGACTAGATAAAGCATTACAAAGCACTGATAGGTGATCAACACAGACTAGACATAAAATGTTATTGCTCCATCTTCCTCCACAAACAATCACAGCAACCCAGGAGAGTTACAGGATGCTTTTCCTTGGATATGGCTGAGGGAGAGTTACTTTTCTTTGAAGCAAAGCTTGCAGTGTTGTGCCTTGTACTGTCAGATAGAAAGGTGTGGGTAACACGCCAGTGTTTTGTCTGCAGCTGAGTAGTGCTTGCACAACATCAGTGGTCTCTCCCAACCTTTCCTCCTTTCCAGGAGGCTGGGGGTGGGCAAGATCTTTGGAGAGAACATAACCAGGAGAGCTGACCAAAACTGACCAAAGGGATATTCCATGACATGTGATGTCTTCTCAGCAGAAAAAGCTAACAGAAAGGAGGAGGAAGATGGGGGCCATTCAGTATTATGACGTTTTTCTTCTGAAACCCTGCTTCCTAGGAAGTGGCTGGATGTCACCTACTGATGGGAAGTAGAAAGTTAATATTTTGTTTACGTTTGCTTATGCATCTGGCCTTTGATTTTGCTTGATTAAACTGTCTTTATCTCAACCCATCAGCTTTTTGCATTCTATTTTTCTCTTCCCCTGTCCTGCTGAGAAGAGTGATAAAACAGGTTGGTGGGACCTGGCATCCTGCCTAAGTCAAACAACCAGAGTCCTTAAACAAGGCATCTTTAAGCAGCTCTTCTAGCATGACTAACTGCCAAAAGGGACTGAATGCCAGGTTTCTTTCAGCTGGAATAGAAAAATTTGTGTCTAAAACCCTGAAGCAGCGTCTGCTCGGAGAAATCATGTTGCTGTCCCTAAAGCCCTGTGATGAATTAGGGAAAATATTAATGTAAAAGCAAGGGATTTAAATAGTGTTCCATCACTCACTGTAGCAAATATTACTAGCAAGCCAAATCCTGTCCATGTCCATGCTGTTTTAGTGCAGCCTGTTCTGACACCTTTGGTAACAAACTGTTCCAATGGGACAAGGACCTAATAAAACCCCATTGTCCACACAGTTTTTCATCTGTCTGCAACACCTGCAAGAGCTTTAGGTTGTGCCCCAAGACCTAGGAATGCTCACAGTGGGAGACACAGTCTTACTTTATCTGAGTGTGCAACATTCAGCCAGCCATGGACCTGTAGTTTCTACTGGCTCATGAAACCTGTGAAAATTTCATATGTTTCAGCTTTTTTCTTGCTTTTTTACATTTGATTGTAACTGATCTGGGAGTTCATAAATCAGTGGGAAAGGCGATCACAGAACGTTGGAAAATGTAACACTAGCCCCATAAAGTCCTCACCTATTCTGTGTCTCAGTAATGCTGTATTCCTCATTAGCAGGTTCAAAGAAAACATCTGGATTCTCCAATTTTTCTCCTGCATTTCTATGTCTTTATAACACAGATATTAACTGCTTAATCTGTTCTCAGCTTAATCAGAGATCTGACCTTATATAGAGTGTTTATCCACAAATTCAGAGAGTTCATCAAGGTGCTTAAGTATGTGCTTGTATTAAGAAGCTAAGTAGCCCTGCTGACTCCAGTTGTGCATACTTTAGGACCTTGATGAGGAAGTTGCAGAATATGGGAATAAAGATCTGGTGCTTTCCCAAAGTAAATGAAGGGATGAGCTAAGACATGTAGAGAATTAAAACTAAGAAGGGGAGGGTGGGGGAAAATCTGGATGTACTGAAAAGAGGAATTTTGGAGTGAAGGTAGCTGGGAATAATTAACTGTTTTCTCTAAGTTCATTAGCCCAACTTAGATGAATGCTGAGGGCCATGGCAAAAGTGTTGGTGGCAAGTTAAAATCAGATGGCTGAAACTGTTAGTGCCCCTCATCAGCTGCCCTGCACCTTTAATGCCCAGAGTTAAGGCAATCTGATCCACATGTGAATCAGCTCTGCACCAATTAACTTCTGATCCCAGTATTGAAAGTTGAATCTAAATCAGGGAAAGAAGTGGTAATAGGAGCATCAAAATGATTCAAAACTGGTAGTGAGCTTTATTTTCTATTTTATAAAAAATTATTGCCATTCATAGTCTAGGATTGATTGTACTTTGACGGCAAAACATAGAATCCCATTGCCTTTTGATTAAGTGCCTTGCAAACCTCCCTATCTTCAGTGGGGCTTCATTTTTGAAACTAATGGCAGCATTAATCTTGGAGAGATGATTCGCAGAGCAAGATACTGCTCAGCATGAACAAGGTTGTGCATTAAGGGAAAGCTGGTTCTACAGGGGGGTTAGGCTTAGCTCCCTCTGTGATTAATCATCTTCCTCCCAGCTGCTGCTCTGATTTTTTTTCTTTAATACACTCCAAATGCAAACAAGGGCACAAACGTACCTGTGGCTAAAACTAGCTCACAGCTGTCAAAGTTGTTTTTTAAACCCAAAACCAGACACGAATCAGACACCATTTTTAATCAGAGATATTCCTATTTTTATTTATCTCGGTATTGTTCAGTCCTCGTCTGTTAGTTAGGTAACCAACACTTTTACAGGCCCAATCCATTCCTTATTCACATAGGCAGTAGGCTGTTTTCCTTACCTCATTGAACATTGTCAGCATAGCACTTATACATCTACAATTAGCAAAAAAGATTTAGGCAAATAAAACACAAAACACTACTCCACTGCAAGTTCCCACTCTCATTTTCTCTTACAATCAGTCACAAGGCCGAACAGCAGAAAATAAGATGGATGTTTTCAGTTAAAATATTCTAGAGGGGTTTACTGGAAATCATTCTGAAAATAAACTGAAATATGGAGTGCAAGGAAACTTAGCCAGAAATGTGACAGTTGTTGAGACTAAGAAGTAGGAAACAAAGGAAAACATAATTGTAAAGTCTTACAAGAGGAGAGGTTAGCAGTGGGGTCTCAGAGGGAGATCTCCTGTTTAACGGATCCATAAATTACCTGAAAAGGGAGATGGATAATGAGGTTAGACAATTTGTGGATGCTACAAAATTATTCAGGCTTGTTAAAAAAAGAAATCACAGAAAGTTATGGAAAGTTGTCATGACGGTTTTTGATGGATAATGTTTAGCTATTAAATGATCAGTGGCCCAGAGAAAAGGAATGATTACTCTGTGTTTCTTTTAATGTAGGAGCTCAGAAGCATCATGTGAAACAATTGGGAGACAGGTTTTCAACAGATAGATTGACTTTCCTTTACAAAATTTGATTTTTAAACTCTGTCCCAGGTGTTCTGGAGACTAAAAATATGAATGGTTCAAAGAGTGCTTAGCCATGCATCTAGACATTGAGAAAAAAACATCAAGAGTTATTAAACATCAAAACAATGATACAAAAATAGCTAACTCAAGGGAATCGCTCCCCCAGCAGAAGACACTCTCCCAAAATACTGAAGAGTTGCAGTCTACTGGAAAAAAGAAACCATTTGTTAGGAAAAAGAAGGAGCTTGCTACCCTTTTCCACAAATTACTCTTCTTTCATTTTTTTACATTTTCTGTGTTTTACATTTCCTTTCCTTATTGTTATTCCAATGCTCTTTCAAACAGGGAGGTGCTAATCTGCCATCAGGAGCTGACTGTATTCCCTTTATTGCCTGTTGTAAACCAAATGTCTTGGTATCATCAGAGCTGAAACAGGAAAGCAAATGTCATTCAATGGTGAGAGGAGAATCTAGTTGCCATCAACTTTAATATGATGATCATCCCAGTGACAGCCAATGTAGTATCTGAACTCCATGTCTGAGGTGTACAATTAATTCATATCAATGTGTCCAAAGGACAATAACTTTTTTTCATCTGCAAAACACTAAAACTTCCTGGCAAAACACCCAGCCAGTATTTTGTATCAGAGTTAACCTGTGGTGAAAGTATTTTCAAAAAAAAAGGGAAATGTGATATAACACCTAAACTGGTCACTGAGTTTGGTGTTATCAGAAGAAATCCAAACGAATAATACATGAAGTTTGAAGTGTGCAACCAAGAAAATCTACACTGTTTATGTTGCAATGACATCTCTCAAACTCATGGAGTTAGGTGTTCCTGATGACTTATTGCAGGTGCCTGGAGACAGGCTGTACCTCCTTTCTTTCTCAAGAAGCATTTTTATTGTGTTTATGGTTATCCAGTCTATCATAAGGCTTTTGGAACCTCTGCTGATGCCTGGAATTGTTTCTTCTGATGGGCTGCTGCTCTTAAGATACTGCATGTTCTTTGTTTAATCACTGTGGTAAGCAGTTTTATCATTCAGCTGAATTGCTCTCTTAGCTTTAAAAAACATTGATTACAGGGTATGCAGTGACAGCACTCTTTTTTTAGACTTTAAAGCTGCAGACGAGCCCACTCAAGTATCTGACTTCTTTTTTAACCTTTTCCTGCTAAAATAAGCAATGAACAAATGCATCACATCCCGTGGCCTAGTCTATTTGATATAAAACTTTCAGAAATACTCTGTGAGTTCTTAGCCCTTTTCTATGATTAGTTCTCATCCTTCAGGTGTGTTTGATGAGCTGTGACACTCTGCCGTGGGTACAGTCTGTGTCATGCTGCTGACTTGTATTTCCAGCGCGAGGAGAGGAGAAGAGGAGAGAGAAGAAGGGATGTGGCAGGCCCCAAGTGCTGTTGGGTCTATCACTGTAGTGCCAAGTGGTGTGCCAGCCCAAACACTACATGAGAAAGAAGCATTAGAAAACAAGCAAGGCAATGACTTCAAATCATCCTTGAGATTATGGTGGCTTGCTGAAAGAGCTTGTAACTACAATGGAAAGGTGAAATTCAGTCAATCATTTGCTATTAATTATTCACTGAGCTCTCATCTCCACTTAGTGGGAAATTGAACCAATCCTAGTGACCTTTGAAACAATTTCATTAATGCCTAACTGCTTTGCAAAACAGTTTGAAACCTGATTTACTGGAGTAATATTCTCTGTTCTTGTTTAAGAAGTGTCTCTGAGGTCTGTTTTTAATAAAGTGTTACCGAGCTCTTGGAGCTAAAACCAGAACACACAGGATGTGAAAAACTTTCACGGGGAACATTCAGAATAATTGTGTCATGTAGTTGTGTTTATAGAAAGTTGTCATTTGATTGCAGTGGTTGTCACTAGACTTTGGCTTATAATCTTCCTTGGGAAAGATGAAAATGTAGCTCTTAAGTAGGGATATTCACACAATTTGCAGCAAGGGTACTTCTTTAAGGGGTATATGTGGTCATAGTGGGTGAGTTCCCCAGGTTTGCTTCCAAGATATTATGTGCTAGATATGTTTCAAAATAAAAGTGCCCCACAAATTCAAACACAGGAAATCATTAACTACTTTGGTACCTAATAGAACAAGAAAAAGTAAAGGTGTAATCTGTCATTTCCATCACCAAACTGTAAAGTTACCCGGACGGTGCAAATTAAGACTGTAAGCAGGAACCACCAAAATCATAGATTAAGAAATTTTGCCTTATTTAGGATGGCCTGCTCTATATTATTTCAGTTTTATGCTCCAGTGATTAAAATTGGCAGGGTTAAACTGGTTCCAAAATCAAATTATCACAATAAATACACACATGAGGCTCAAAACTGAGTAAAATTTCTGTACTGATCCATAAAATTTTTTTGAAAGTGTATCAGTTAAATCTGCTTAAGGACCCTAAAGCTCAGCAAGAGACCTTGCAGGCTGATTAATATCAACAGTAGTTTATGAGACACAAAATAGTTAAAAACGAGCCTGCAATACCACTGAATACTGGAGATAAAAAGGTAAATAATTCCTAAAGTATTATTAGAGCTTTGTTTATGTTTTGCCACCATTTTTCAAGTTACCATGGCAACTTTGCCTGATTGCCAGAGCCCTGTAAGGCATTATTTACTTTGGCAAACACAAAAGCTGGTAAGCTGGCTGCAGGGATGCTGGCAGACTGGGACATACTGTTTAATAGCCTGAATGTCCCTCCAGAGATTAGCAACTAGAGTGGCACCAAACAGTCAGTCATCTTTGCCTTGGCTGTGATAACTTCACATCTCTTATGAAATGGGAGTTATCCCTAAAATACTTTGTTCAGGAAAGAAGGGCTTCACTGCAGAGATAGAGAGGGGAAAAATATTTTCTTTAACAAAGTCATAAGTTTCCTGACATTTTTCTCCATTGCAATTTCCTATCATTTTAATACTCAAACAGCAAATACTAGGTAAGAATAAAAAGATTCCAAGAAAAAAATAGGAGTAAAAATTTTTCTCCAGCTACTTATAAGAGAATACTTTAGAAATTAAGTTGATTCAAATGACAAAGATCTGCTAGTGGAAAGCCTCTGTTAGCCACTCTCCCAACAAATAGTCTCCTCTGACTCAGCATCTTATGAATTGTGTTGTGAATTATGAACCTTTTGTTCTTCCTGGAATCACCTAATACTAACAGTAACAAAATGTGCATCTAAAAGGAATTTCTTTTTTTTTCTTTTACCATTTCTGTGAGTGAACTTCTGAGGAGGAGAAAAAATTGGTATGTGTTTAATGGCTGCTTCTATAGACACTTTAACAGCTCCAGGTATTTATGTACTGGGAATATCATCTTTTCATAGCTGAACAGGAGTGCTTCTGCTGGTGTGGAGACTTTGAAAGTCCCCAAGTCTCCATTCTTTATAAAGGCAGTGATGCTTCATAATATTAAAGAATAGAAATGTAAAGATGCAAAAATTTCAAGAGGCAATCCAGTACCTTTTGCATTGAAATGGATTCAAGGACAGTTATGTAAACCTTAACAGAAGCTTATTTGATCATCTGTAAAAAAACCTTCAAGAGAAAATTCTACAATCTGTGCAACTTTTAGTAGAACTTAACTGTTTGAGGTTAAGGAACTAAGAACTAAGGAATCAAACTTACCCATAATTTACTCATGCCTCTTGAACCTGTTTTCTCTCTATTTTTCTGAAGGATTCTCTTCAGCTTGTTGGTATTTCTCAGAAAGATTGCCACTGTGAATAAGTAAACATTGGCCTTGAATAGTGTTCATGTCTTTTCCAACACAGTTCATGCATGCATTTTTAACAAGTTTCATATTGATTTTTGATTTTGCTGACCCTATCTCCAATTTAACCATATAATTTGAGCTGTGATTTAATCCAGAGTGTTTCCAGTTCTTTTGAAAGTTGAAATCATTTACAGAATTTGAAAGTATTTTTTTATGCCATCATTCAAGTAATTGATGAAAAAATTTGAAACAGAGCTATAATACAGTTGTACTAGCGCCTGTTTGAGATTTCTCCCAGTGATGCCAATAAGCATGCAGCAGAACAAATCCTCTTTTTACTAAAACATTTTAATAGGCTCTGCTGGGACAGATAGTCACTGGCCAACCAGGGCATTTCAAGGTCCCAAGAATGTACGCAGGTGTAGGTCTCATTTCTTGAAATTCCTGCTAAAAGCATTTTCAAAAGGGACAGCCAGAACAGAGAAAAGTCTATGCTGCCCACAGAGCACACCTATGTACAGGGTGCAGAAAGAGCCAAGCTGCCTTTGTCAGTTTTCCAAGGTGGACACCCCTCCTATGCAAACTGCATGCCTGAGCAAGGCAACACACGTCCTCCAGCATCTCCTGCTTTGGTGCATCTGTGGCTGTATTACATCAGCCTTTTGGTTCAGCCAGCAGGGCTTTCCCTTTTGCCTTCCCTTTCTGTGCTTTGGACACATCATCAAGCGGGCTCAGGGCTCACAAATGAGATTCCTTTTAGGTGAACTGGGAGCTGTGTTCCAGCAGTCCACCAGAGACACATGCCAACTTTGAAAGGGCACTTAGACTGTAGGCCAGACTAAAATCAACCTAACTGAAAAAATGGTGAAAATATTCAGATAACAGCTGTTGCTCCTAGTCCTGTTTGATTTTTGTTGGGTTTTTGTTGTTTGTTTGATTTTGGTTTGGTTTGTTGTTTTTGGTTTTTTTTTTTTTTTAGTAGAGGAGAAATCTTACTTTATTTCAAGGCTTTCTGCAGAAAACTGCATTGTCAGAGAGAACACTGTCAGAGCAAAATAGACTTGAGGATTCTAGTTGGTTATGAAAAAGTCTTTTTTTTTCTGAACTGTCTGTTGTAAAAAGGATCAGCTTGTACAAGAAATTCCTAAATTGGGTTTAGTCAAGTCATCCTCTTGTCACACAGCAGCTAAACCCCAGAGTGCGCGTGAAGCTCAGAAATACTTCAGCAGGCTGCAGTTGAATCCACATGATTGAAATTCCTGATCCTGCATAGTATAGGCACTCAAATCACTGAACTATGGGGTTTTTTTAGCAAGTAGACTTTTACTTTCCATGAAATAGATAACTACAGAAGAAATGCCAATGCCTTATGAAGCACTTACGCCCACAAAGGTAGGATGTTGAAGCTAGCATGTAATAAGAATGTAAATAATAAATAATGCATTAGTGTCTAGTCCATCAGCAGTTAGGTATTAAATAGGGATTTCTGAAGCCAGGAGAGCTTTTTAAAAGCAAAGTTTTGAAAGAAATGGAGGGAAAAGCAAAATAAAATTGACCTAAAACAAGTCTACCTCTACAGATTTCAAAGACATAATCCCCAGGAGCACAGAAAAAGCTTTCTTGCTCTTGTAAAATAAGATAGACTTGATGTGAAGATTGACCCAGACTCAGGGAATTTGTGATTCCTTGGTACACATGTAAGGAAGGATTGCCACTTGCAAGCACATATCTTAGGAATTTTTTAGGTAAGCTTCACTATTTCTAGCCCACGCTCCCCATAACCAAAGAAATTAATTAATTTTTCCAAATTGAGTATGTCTTTTATAGCTCTGTAATAGTGGATACTCTTACTAATACTAATAGCCATCTCAGAGTCGTTCCTTAAGAATCTTCTATTTGTAGACCTTCATGAGTAAAATAAGCACACAGTAATTGCACTATGTGCTGACACACCCTGCTCAAAAGTGAGAGTTACTACAGGGCTCTCAGGTTGTACCCATGTCATCCAGCAGCAAAAATAGGCCCTTGATGTAGGTGATTAATTCTGTAAAGATGGAAGCAGATTCAGAATAAAACATTCTATGCAGAATCTTGAATTTCACTGATTTTCTGTTCATGACACACAGAAGATATGGATGAGATTGGTCATAAAATAGGCCATGCACAGGAATTTTATTATCTTTCCAGATATTTTGAGCTCTAGAAATACAGCTTTGTTATTCCTGGTTTTGCTGCTGTATTGTACTTAGCAGCTGGCATAAGAACATAGAAGGGCCATGTAGCACCAGTCCAAATTTCTAGCTCCATATCCTGTTTCTAACTGTAGCCAAGACCAAATGCTCAAAGAAATGGAAAAATAATTCACAATAAAAGTGGAAAAGTTACGGTATTTTCTCTTCTGTATATTCTCCTATCCCTTACATATCTTTAGCCCAAGGACACCTAGAGGTAATGATATTGTTGTGTTTAATAACTTTTATGCATTTTTCTTTTGGACTTTTTCTTGTAGCTTTTTAAACTCTATGATACTTTTTAATATCTACAATATCCTGTACCTAGTTTAACCATGTTTTGGTTAAGAAGAAATAACACCTTCAGTTTGTTCTGGAACTGTCATCTGTGTAATTTTAAATCTCCCTGTATGTAACTGTAAGATATCTATGTTGGATGGCAGTCAGATAAACAATCAGCAAACAGTTGATCCAGCTGCTCTTAGAAAATAAGTTGAAACCTTGCTGAATCTCATTGACAGCTCAGTAATTGAAGATGCTGTTGAAAGAGTGCATCTAGAGTCAGCATATACAGGAGGTATAAAAAGGAGGTTTTACCTACCACTTAAGAAAAATGAGTCTTGATGCAAAAGGAACACAGCTCTGGTTATTCCTGAAAAAGAGCTAAAACATGGTTAAAGTAGCATGGGCAAATAACCACTAACTGTAGCAGGATTCAGACAGCCCAAAATTACAAGGGTTCAGGCAATGTCTTCTTGTGAATATTACTGAGATTGTTTTTATCTGTCTGCCTCTCTAATAGCAGTTTAAGTGAATACTCTTTATACTTAAATAGATGCAGTGAAGTCCTACCTCCTTCTACTTCCATTTCAAGTGTGGCAATACTCAGGATAGAGATGATGTGGGGAGGTGTAGGGTGAAATATCTTCAGCTCCCTTACATTGATTCTCCAGTAGATCTGAGTACCTTTGGAGTCTGGAGTTATAAGGTGGCAAGAAATCTTGCACTGTCAGTCACCAAGAAATTTCTGGGAGAACCCTGTCTCCATTCCTGTGGTTTTGTTTATCCATGACTTTGCAGGCTTTAAACCCAACAACACTTCTGATAGGGTTTGCTTCAGTTTAACTCCAGAACTTCCCTCTAGAGATCTGTGCAGCTGGCATTTTCCCCAAACAGTGGCTTGGCTGGTCTTCCTCAGAGCTTAAGGAAAGGTAAAGAGTTCCTTTCACTTCCCCGCTGATGAGGCCAGCTCTGGATGCTTCAAAACAAGGCAGATGTCAGCAAACTGGCAAAAGTCCATTTGAAGGCCATTAGGGTGGCTGGGGAGAAGCTGAGAAAGATGGGTTCATTCAGCCTGGAAAAGGGAGGGCTAAGGACAATCTCTTCTCAGAAACACAAAGGAAAAGGACCAAAGCAATGATTGTAGTTTCAGCAAAGGAAAAATCCAGCTAGGTGTAAGGGAAAAAAACTCCTGTCAGAGTAGCTATATACAGGAACAGGTGCTATGGGAGAGGCTGTGGAATCTCAGTTCTTGGAAATTTTTCAAACTCACCTGGGCCTGATCTAGCCTGGTTTAACTTTGAAGCTAGCAATGCTTTGAATAGGGAACTTGAACTGAAGGACCTCCTGAGATCCCTTCCAATATTAATGTTTTATGACTCTGGGAATATGACTTTGAAGTCACAATTTCTTCTCTTCACTTTATAGCCTGCGGTCAGGTTGCTCTATTAATATTTAAACAAATTAAATAACAAGGTAATTGTCTTCATTCTTAACACCAAAGAATTCCACTGCAGTTAAAGTAAGAAAATTTCAGAATACTCTAAGTGAGGAATCCCAGCCACCAATATAGATTTTCCATACAAGAATTAAACTCTTTTGCATTGAGAAAAAGGGGGCTTTTTGTACTTCAATATGATATAATATATACCATATATATGTCATTATGTGTGATGAAGGAGAAAAGCATTTGCATGCATAGTTCACAAACCAGAAAACAAATGGCATTTGATCTGAAACTCCAAGGGAGTTCCATAACCAGATAAAGCCCTGTTATTTCAAGATGTTTTGGTGTGGTTTTTTTCCTTGTCAACTATTTGGAAGTTTTGGGGGGTTTTGATACAAGAAAAAGAGAAAATAAGGTCTCATCACAAACATTGCCTCTTCACTATTGCATTCTGTTATATAAAGCAACACAGTAGTTACTGTAGAAATTAACTTCTGTGCTGTCAAAGAGATGTTAGGAATGTGACATAAAGCTGAAAGAAAACCCTTGTCTTCTTGTTCCTAGTGCAACTTCAATGTAGTATTAACTGTGCAGGTATGAATGTCTCCAAAAGTGTTGACAGCAGACTGATAAACCTCCTCACTGGGAAGGTACTGAGTTCCTCAGGCCACTAAGATCACAGATATAGGTAGAAATAAATATAAGAGATTATCATAGATAAAGGATTTAAAACAGGATGTTTGCTGAAGAAATAGACAGAAAAAATAACGGAAAGGGCTGTGAAGTATATAACGATGGTAGTAATAGTACACAACTTTGAAATTGGGGTATATTTTTTTACCATTTCAAATCCTCCAGTTTCATTTTGGCATTCTATCAAAAATACTTTTCACATGCCTGTCTTAATTTCTCCACAAATGGAATGTTCACAAAATCTGGCTTTTAGTATCATTGAGAAACAGAGTTCAAAATTGCTAAATTATTCTGTTGTACATGGTAAAAAAAATCCATCTCTATATTTTTTTTCTGTGTGAGCTTTTCTGTGCTGTTGGGACCATGCATTATTTAAACGTTATTTGTCAGTGAAACCAATGGAAATGAGTCAGATTCTCATGAGGACTGTACCTCTTAAGCAATAAAGGCCTTTTCTTATCTGGTCTTTTTGCACAGTAGCATCATACACTGAAACTAGTGAGAAGTGCTGCTCACTGTTTCATGATGGCACAGTGGAGTGCTGTCTCTCAGAGCTAACTGTGTACAAGAGAGAATCAGATCTACCCTTAGACAAAGCAAGGCAGTCTGGAATTTGTTATAGACAAAGTTCAGATGCTTCAAAGAGGAATACTTCTATAAACCAGTGTACAGACCCACAGCCAAACCTCTGCAGTCTTTGGAGTGGCTGCTCAACCTTCTGTTTTCACTTTGTATTCACATCTTCACTGGAGAAACTCAGTTCATGCGAAAGAGAAAACTTGTCTTGTCAAACTTATCTCATATTCCTTTCTCAGAATACAGCTGAAGGAGTATGTTTTCTATGAAAAATACTGCCATGACAACGTTTGTGCACTGTCACCTTTCTCTATCCCACCAAGATCCACAGTTCAATGAATATCTGAGTGTCCTTTAAAAGTAGTGTCATTTTCCTGAAATAACCTGTCTGGTATTTATGTCATGAATGGAGGTGGCTCGTTACCTTTAAAACAATTACCAAGAGATGGCAGACAATAACTGAAGAATACTGTAACTTCATTGGATAGACTGATCAAAAAAGTAGCCAGAAGAACAACAGTTCAAGACAAATTTCTGTATAAATTTTGTGAAGAAAACTTGACCTGTGATTAGGTGTATAAAGCTTTAACTGAGACATTTTTTGCCCTTGGTATAAAAACATAAACCAGTTAATGAAGAAATAGTGCAGTTGTAGGTCTTACAGGATTAAAAAAATGTATGTATAGAAACAGTGGAAGTGACATTATTCTTCTTATCTTCTATATACTTGCAGTATTTCTTGTATGAAAAGAGTTTATTGCAGACGCGTACATTTAGGCATTTTCATCAAATGCAAATATTAAATCTGTAATAGATTTTAAAAGTCAAACTTCACAAAACTTGGGGTTTAGGTTTAGTTTGGAGTTCAACATCTTTAAGTGGATAATTTAGCATTATCATGTTTAACTTAGCATATCTTTTTTTTTAAGTTTTGTAAGTGGTTTTGTGTTCTTCCATCTTTCTGGCTTGTTAAAAAAATGAGAAAATGATCTTACAGGACCTAGAAACCCTTTGCTTGATATTTAATTGACCTTGATCATGATCATGTTCAACAAGAAATGCAATACAAGAACAAAATTACTACTTTTAATCTTTTTTTTGAATCTTCTATATCAAAATGTATACAGGATTTTGACTGATGTTTTAAGAGTAGGCTCAGTTCATTCCACTGCTAAACTTGGCTGAATATTTATTCTCATCAAAGAGCAACTAATCTGATCAGTTGGACTTTCCTAGATACTAGTAATTCCCAACCAGATGGGACCTGTGGAATTATCTTTATCAGAACCATATCATAAATTGGTGTATTTTTAATATCTGACAATTTTAAGCTCCAGCTGCTGGATAGTATTCAATAATTTGAAGTGTTAAAACCCATATCTGATGTGTATGTGGGTTAAGAGATTTTGTAGCATTCACAACAGGCAGGTTTATTGGTGCCTCTCCACAGCTACCTTCTTTGAATACAGTATATCTGCCGTGAGACTGAAACCCAGATTTCTTATTGATCTGATACAGAGTAGAAAAAAATTTCAGTTGGTAAACAAGAAGCCATCCCCTTCCACCAGGCGCTGTTTCTTGGTTCTGTCATTGTTTAAGTTTAACTTAATATCAAGTTGTTTTTCACCAATGTGAACCTCTTCCTTTTCCAACCCTTCCAACATTCTTCCTTTTCCAGCCCTTCATCCTCTGCCTTCTCCTTTGCAGTCAGGAAATCTCACATCCCGCTCTCTGGCAGTAAAGGTATTGACTGTCATTCTCCAGCACAGCATTCCAGTTTCTGCACACTGTAGCAAATAATTTAATCATAACAGATTGGGTACTATGCAAATGTCAGCTAATCAGCAGTGTGAGAAATTACACAGATTTCTTGCAAAAAGGTAGACTGGTTGGTTAAAGAAAGAAATATAAATCAGTGCTGATGCAGGTATCTGTATCTATGCAACAGTGTCTCTCTGTAACAGTAGACAGGTGGAGGGATGGTTGGAATCTGGTGGAATGGATGCATGGATATGTCACCCAAATGAAGTAAAGCCATCCACACTGCAAATGCCATTTCTTCTACCCATTATACAGCAACACTGTTACTCCCATTACAATGCCCATAGTGCATGAAGGCAAGTGATTTGAAATGGAGCATTAAATGATATATTGCAGAGCTGAGTATAAGAGGGATTTATTCTACATATGGATCATTTTTCTTTGGCTTTTCTACTCAAATCTGACATAATACTAATTTTAAAAACAACCTAGTTGTAGGCAGGTTGTTTGTTAACAAAATAAATAGCCAAGGAGTAAGGACAGCAGGAACAAAGAGATAACAGAAAACTCACTGCAAAAGGTGACACAGAACATACACCTTCTGTCCCTTCTGTTCTCCCTTTAATTAAAAACAGAAGCAGGAAACAAATTAAGTATACTAAACTTCTGCTCTGTGCAGTTCTCAGACCAGACATGTCATGCATACCTCCTGCAAAAAAATACACTTGATAGGCGACATCTGATGGGGCTTTATGTCCTTTTTTATTCCACTGGTGCAGGACTACAGGGCAATGTAATACTGAAGTAGTAGGTGTGATTATACCATCAGCTTGGTTTGCTCCTTGTTTTGCTATCAGCTCTGATTTTCCCCAGACTATTTACATACATCAGAGTCTGGAGTACACCAAATTGCTACAAAAATACACCTAAATTACTTTGTATCCCACACTGCCTCAAGTTTTGAGAGTGTAAAGAACAGATAGAACTAGAATGAAAATAAAATAACTAATGTAATTTAAACACATAATTTTTTGCCATCTCTGAATTTTTGGACTCTGAGCATGAAATCCATCTCCCCACTTGTAAATAGAGGAAAATACACAACTTCAGAATGTGATTCATATAATGCATGTAAGAAAATTCTTAGACTATGCTGAATCCCAGTGTAAAAGCACACACAGAAATATTGTCTGAATAATCTCAGATGATTAGCTGAGATGATAAGTTCTCTCAGTTTTGCATATCTAAATTGAGGCAAATGAATCTGAATAACATTTAATCTTGGAATCCTAGAATTTACAATACTGTATATATTCTTTCATATTTTTAAAAGGCAAAGGTTGCTAATTCCTTTCTGAATATCATATTCTGAAAGCAGACACAATAGACTCATGTCAGAGTTATTTTCTGTCCTTACTGTAATGTATATGGGAACTAAAGATGTCCTAGGTGATTTACATTTGAATTTATTTCTGAAAAGATAGCTTACAATGAAGGTATGCCACAACAAGGTTAAAATGCCTCCAGTATTGGTAAAGTTTTGTGTGCAGAAGTTATTGAAAGTTAATCTTTCATCATATAGATGAGCTCAGCATCCACTGTAATATCTTTGCTGCTCGCTTCTTGTTATACAATTCTTCCTTGGGTTTTCCATTCAGAAGGCCTGAACCATCTATGCCCTTCACCAACACATTATAACACACACACACACACACACACACGCACACAAAGTTATCTGCTGCTTTGTAGTGAGATCAAAAGGTGGATCCTTAATCCTAAAATAATAAATGTTCCTCTGTTGTTTTCACTGATTCTTAGCTTTAAAAGGTTAGCACATTTGAAAGAGTTAAAGCTGAGATTTCTCTTCAGTTTTCACCCAGACCAATTCCAACTAAGTTCCAGGGAAAAGGAACTTATTAAAAATTAAAAACATAAAGCTTTGTTAGATCGTGAAGGCTAGATCAAAATCAAGGTGTAGCTCTGGCTTTTCAAGACAAAGTGGGAATAGCTGCCTCTCTGCTTCCATAAGGTACAGGTATCCAACCTAATGAGGGGAGGAGGAAGAAGATGAAATTATTCATTATCATTTCCTCTGTAGAAGAAAGTATTGAAAGAGGGATTCTTATACAATTGAGGAAGATTCACCGCACCTCTAAGTGGTGTGCAGAAGCACAGTCACTCCTTTGCATGCTTGCAAAGCCCTCCCTGCAATTGCAGGAGTCCCTTACTACAGGCCAGGCGTTCTCAGCAGAGTTGAATCATAGGCTAAAGACCTCAGTACAAAAGCCTGTAATACCACAGTATTTACAATAAAGTATGGAGCATGGTAATCCATACAGTATTTCTTCTCTGACTTTCCAGATGTTCTTCCAAATTGAAAATGCAAATGGTCATTCTCTGAATGTCTGTAGTTATGATAATCTTGTCATCTAGTGGAGTGGGTATTTTTCTCAGTCAATTGAAGTCAAGAGTAAACAAACAATTCATGGGTTGGTGTCGTGGTCTAAGCTCAGCTGGAAGTTAGGTCTCATGCAGTCACTTCTCTCCCCCCACTCTCTCTGGTGAAAAAGAGAGAAAAAAAGGTAGAGGTTACAGGTTGAGGCAACAATTTTCTGGAAACAGCAATGAGATAAGAAAACAAAACCAGTAATAGCAACAATAGTAATAACAGGAACATATAAAAGAGGGTGATTACATGCAAAATCCCCATGGAGTGTGTGACATGACTGTGGCCAGCACCACCCCACTGCTCCCTTCACAACCTTTTTTCCTGAAGCCCAAGACAATGAAAAAAGCAATGGCAGACAAACCCTCCAGCTGGGATCAATACCACCACACTGCTCCTCTCACCACCCTCTCCCCTGGGAAAGGACAGAACTGGCTTTGGACCCCTCTGCGTGTGACCTTTTTCTCCACCTGAAGCCATGTCCTCTTCTCATAAGTGCAAATTCCTTATTTCTGTACCCCAGCAATGAAGGGTATAGAATAATGACCTCGATACAAACACCCTGCTCCAGGCCCCACCCCTTACATCCTTGGCTGAAGCTAGGACAGTTGGCCACTACCATTATCACTGTGCCACTGATGCACTTTTTGCAGGTTACAACATTCTGGAGAGCAGAAGCCATTGCTCTGTAATAAAGTAAAAACCAGAACTTCATCCTCGGGAGGGTGCTAAATTCCAGGATGCACACAGAAACTCTGGGCCTGATCCAATGAACTGGTGAAACTAAAAGTTGTAGAAAACTCAGTCTGCCTGGCATGCATAATGAGAAACTACCTCTGTCCTAGGTTAAATACTGAATAAAATATGAAGTTAGAGGAATTCCCAGTTTGAAAGAATACATTTCATAACCTCACAATTTACTGTGCTGTTTCCAGACTTCTCTAAGGGATGGTGTTGCACATTAGAAAAGTAATAGAGTATAAGTTCTCTGTTGTGGCATGGGTTATATTCAGTCTTCGGAATATTAGGGCCCAGATAAGTATTGGAAGTGGTCTAGATGTGCTCCTGCTGTCTGGAAGCACTCATTTTTAGGTAAGAAATTGAAAGATACAGACACTTTTAGCATATGCTGGAAGCTAATCCTCAATGAATTGTTTTCACAATAATAAGCAAAAATTTACAGCTGCAAAAATGATCATTTAGGAATATTTGGGGGTCAGGAGTGAAGGTTTATGGAATTCTTTAGTCCCTGTTCAAGTGCACTGTTAATTGTGCTGCATAAATTATTTGGTAAGACCAAATTCTATATAAAAATGTGTTGAAATAAAAAGATGTTATATATGCTTTTGCATGGAACACGGGGTGCTCCTGTTACTGAATGGCTCCCTAGATGAGACATAAATCCCCAAGTCCAGAGAGTAGCTGAGCTCTCCCATTCAGACTGTATTTATGTCTGCCCCAAATATTGCCTTCTGGGTGTTTTTTTTGGAGTTCAACTCCAGTTCAGATCCAGAACACTCTTTTCAGTGCTAAGCTGGAACTTTGAAAAGGACATTCAATAAAAGTAGAAATGACTGGTTTTGTATTGCTGTTTTTCTCTTTGTATGAAGTATCTTGGTTTCTCAAGCCACCTAAAACCAGCCCAACATGGATTCTGGAATATCATTTTAGAAGTACACTTTCCTAATTTCTTCTTACGCACTAACAATTGATTCCTGGAGTTATTTAATTTTTTTTCTCCTGCAGCAGGTGTCATCTTACAAAAGTCTCTGCAGCAGTTAATGAAAAAGTGGAATATTCTGGGAGTTGTAGTCTTTCAAACAGAGCTTCACAAGGACATACCTGTATTGGAACACTACAGCTCCCTGAACTTCCTCGCCTCACTGCCTATGAAACGTCCTGCAACATGAGTAGCTTTAGTGGGGGTGGTACTCATGGACTTCCAGCACTGCAAATCACACTGTACCTTACATCTGTGTGTGGCAGCAATGGGGAGCCAGAACGGACACCTATGAGCCAGTGCGTGTTTGGGGTGTGAAACGGCTAGAGAAGTCTGATGTGAGGCAACTTTGTTATTTGAAATATTTCACTTTAGAAAAATATTCAACCCAGTTTGTGCTTTTACCACAGGAGTCCAGCCACTTGGACACTCTCTAGACCTGGAGACATTTTGGTCAAATTGTGTTGCACTTGATTGAGTTTGAATTTTCTTGGAACTAAAGTACTTCTTGCACTGGCCATTACCATCACCTCCAGCTCGTGCCCTGGGAATGTTTTGTCTCTCTGTGATCCCTGAAGGAAGGCTCTGGGGCTACTGCTGCTCTTCCATGCCCAAATCCTCCATTACTTAAAACTTTCTAATGCTCTCACAGCTTAACTCTCCATGCAGACAATTCGTTCAGACAGACATCAGCTTTGGAGAATTACCAAAGAAATCTCTCTAACTAGCAGGAGATACGTAAAGATCTAAATAGAAATATGAAAAGCTTGGACATATTTCTTACCTCCGTTTCTTTTGGAAATTCCTTGGCCTTACCTAAAGTTTACCAAATGAGCCCAGGTTAAATTCAGACCAAATTATTCCTGATTTAAGAAGTTAGGTACAAGTTACCTATTCCCTGACAGCATATGGCTGGCTCCATATAGATGCAGACTGTATAAACTGAGAGAGCAACTGGAGAGCTTTACTATAATTTTTGAAGTTTTTACAAAGTGAGAATCCCCAAAACCTCTGGCTCATCAATTTGTAAACCTGTGCTGAAACTCTTACAACAGCAGCTGTGCTTGTGCTATGAGCAGTGTTGATTTCTGCTGCTGAGCAGGTGGTGTTAGAACAGCCTTTTTCTCTGTCTTTTTGCATTCATGATCCTAGCTGGAGACCAGAAGGTGGGTAAAAACATAAAGCCATAAAAAAAAAAGAAATAGACATAATGATACTTTCTTTCTCTCCGGGGTTTAAATATTAGATTAAGTTCTGAACAATTGGAAAATTTTATTTTAGATAAAAACCTGATTCTCCATCTAAGTCAGAGTTTTGCTTTATGTGAACTAACACAACCTGCCAGTGGCTCTGGTGTACAAAATCTAATTTCCAAGTCACAATATTCATTCCGACTATAACATCATTGAAAGTAAATAGAATGCATATGCATGCATTTATATAAGCATCTAAATATTTTGAAGAAAAAGGGGATTTTAAAATGCAAAAGAAGTATACAAGCCCTGAAGATAAAGAGAAGAAAAATGGATGGTGAAGGAATCAGATTCCACAGAGATCATTTCCTTCATAAGAAGGAACTTCAATTAATTGAAAAATGTTATGAAATACATGAGAGAAGTACTATTCAAGTTAATGACTAGTTTTATGCTTTACAGTCTTTGCCCTACATGCACAAATAAATTCCATAAACATCCAATACTTAGATCTGGCAAAAGATGTATTTATAATTAATGTTTCATTGGACTGAGTAATGCTTATTTGGAGATGCCACTAATAAATAGCAAATTAACACATTCCTAAAGAAGGCCAAAAAATTTATGTGAGGTAAAAATTTCACTGGCTGCTTTGGGGAAACTACAGTGTTCTTGGATGCTTTTTTACACCAGATGAAAATATATTTTCTGAATTTTGAACATATTGCACCACTTGTTCCCTATTGCTGAAAAAAGACAAACTTATCTTTTCTGAGGTGTAGTCAGGCAAAGAAAAACAAGCAAACAAAAAAACACAGAAAAGATAGTGGCAGAAAGTTTTTTTAGGTAATGTGTCCCCACAGAGGACAAAATTGTTTTATCTTTATTTAAATATCACTTCCTAATGTTATGTGGCTTTCTATTCTTCAGAAAGTAAGTCTTTGTTATTATAATACCTGCCAACAAATAAAAAATACTGATGCATTTTGTCTTCAATCAAAATGTAACTCTTTTAAAAGTTTTCAGCAATGAGGAATCTTTGCATGAGCCCAGATGCTTTTGAAGATGAATATACATGTTAAATGAAAAATTATTAATTCAGTTAATTAATTATATTTATTCAATTAATCTATTAATTTATTCACCGAATAATCATTTGTTTACTTTCAAAGGTTCAAGATGTCCTTGAGCAATTCATGGACCAATACATCAGTGTAATTAACCAGAGGCTGCACTAAAAATGCAGTGAAAATCTTTATTTGCTGCTTGCAATGGATGGAGGTGCTGGTCCCTGATGGGCTGTAGCAGGGCAGGCAGTGCTGCCTTCACTCCATACTGCTCACAGTCTAACAGAGAACAAGGGAAGGCGCAATCCTGGTCACAGCTTCCTCCTTCCATTGCAGGGCAGTACTGAGCAATGGCAAATGAATGCTGAGATTCAAGCAGTCAAGACCCTGCAGGCTAGTCTGCTCAATCTGCTCTAATCAAGAGAAATACTTCCAAGGCCAATTATTGCTCTCCAGGAACATTGTGGGTGAATAATCAATGTTCCAGGAGCACCAGACTCCAAATTTGTTGTCCAGATCTATAGCTATGTCTAATCTACATCTATATGACTATCTATCTATATCATCTATATGGCACGGAATAAAGGGGTCAAGTGTACTGTTAGAGTGAAGGAAGGCAAATATTTACCTAGCAAAATTCAGTGTTAAGCCACAGACATTAATTAGCCTCCATTAATATCACCACACATTACACAAAAGGCATCGGTTTTATTCTTCTAGTCTGCTGCTGTCCTTTAATGCACCCTGCACTGGTGCAGCAAATTTGCCCCAGCATTTATATCAGCAGTGCAGAATTTATTTACATTCATTATAATTTTGGATAGTTCAGCAAGAAGAACATCAGTAAGTGGAGCTGTTTGGGCAGCAGACCATGAAAATGGATGTTTGTCAACAAAATTAGATTAAAGCACTTGCTAGGAAATCTAGAATCATGAACTGAGATATTAGCTTTTGAACTAAAGACTCACATTAGTGTTTTTAAGTGTTAGGGTAGAGATTTTCTGCATATTTTTGAGTACATCACTGAATAACTGGACACATGATGATTAATGTAAAAGAGGTTTCCTATATTTCAACATAGCTCTTGCTTTTAAAAAGAATTTTTTTGTTCATATATTTTAATCAGCATGCTACTTGGAATAATCGATGAAAACTTTGTGCTAATTGTGCATAAAAGAGAACATTTACTTGGAGAAAAATAACTGCACACCTTTTTTGGTACATAGCCAGCCTTTTCTTATGCTTTTTCTTTCTGACTGGATGCCTGAAAATCAAATAAGTGAGAAATCTGATGTCTCAGCTGAAACCCTCCCAGTCTGTGTCTGCATTAACATTAACATTTTATTGTTATATGAACTGTATTTGAATAGAAATATGTTAATCTTGTTTGAATCTCTGGGAAGCAAACAGATTTTTTTAGAAAAGTCATGGAAGGAAATCTTAGGAAGTATATTTCCAAAATGTTTTCTCCTTTGTTGTGAAATGCTGATTAAATGTACTGGTTCATGTCATTAGGATGACTGTTTTATGATAATCAAGAATAATTTATTAATCATAACACATTAAATTATGTTAAAATGTTTCTCAAATATTTATATCTATTTGCATAATTCATATTTATTCTCATAAGTGAACTTGCAGCTGTTTATATGTAGGAAGTGTCATGAGTGTGATCAGTTCAGTAATAACTCTGATGAGTGATTCCACTGAGATCTGTGTTTTGGGAAGGACCACCTCCTGCTGAAGCTGGTATTACCTTTTCCAAGGGAATGTTCTAGCTTTAATTATTCCACAGCTGAATCTTTGCAAAATCTCTTCCATCTAAATATTGCTTTGTGACCAAGAAAAATGTGTCACAAGGTCTTTTGGACTACTGATTAACCTACAGGTACTCCAGGGACCTCATCTACTGAAAATTAGGGATATACTGAATTTTGTCCTTCCTGGGGACTATACACATGCATATACTTCACCATGCAACCACTTAATTTTTATCTTTATTATTATGTTTATTTTTAATTAATCTAGGGCATGGACTAATTGAAATAATTGGATTGAAAGCAATATGTTGACATGATTTTTTCTTTTAAAAAAGCTTTTAATGAATTACAATTTTTTTGGAAAAATCCTGACTATTTTAAGGGAGATTCTGAATATTTGCTTTGCATTAAAATTAACACCCTAAGCTGAAATGAAGTTGCCATAAAAATTATTTTTAATTGACATAGCCTGAGAAACAAGCATCACTTCTCTATAGAAGGTAGTAAATTTCCAAGTATTTCTTATTTACTACAGTTTTCTCCTCCAGGAAGTCCATAGGAGGTTTGATCTCTCTAAAACCTGTGACATCAGTTCCAACTATTCTTGTTAAATGTTTTGGTATTTCTATGTAAAATTAAGTTTACCCAAAGAAACACCACATGCCCCTCAATTTTTTTCTTCTAAACAGAGTAGGAGTTTTGTATCTGTAGACAGCAAAAGATACTGAGAATTACTGCATTGCTGTGCATCAGGCAGTTTCAACTACCAGAACTACAGTTTTAATGTCGTTGTAGTAGCTGATGTATCATGCTGATTAGATAACAGAAGCAGAATGAAATGCTGGTATGGTCCAAAAGAAACAAAAACCCAGTCGTTGATATAGCCACTGCTATTGACAACTGTAAATTTAAGGGCACAGAAATATGATTTTGACTTCATGTCGGTCTATGCAAAGTTGTAATGCCACAGAGAGCTATAGTTTGGTTATCTCATAAATAGAATGTGGAAAGCACCTAAGGTAGTAAGAACTTCAACACCAAGGTGTGGTGCATAGGTAAGATGGGAACTGGGGACAGCAGGCTCTGCACAATGACAGGTTCAGCTCAAGGTGAGGGCTGATGAAGGTGAAAGGAGATGAGAATGTACATTATCCTTTTCCTGTTTCTCCCTTTTAGAGTCAAATCTCATTTTGCCTCCTTAAGAAGACACATTCAAAGACATATTACATTTTATCCTCCCTCTATGAATAGCAATTCCAATACAGATTCTGCAATTCTCATGCCTTTAATATGATGCTGTGCCATGGCATAAAAATTTAAAACTATAGCTTTTACGAAGGTCAATTTTTTCCAGAATAGTAGCAGCACAGTTGAGAAAGGCCTTTTCAACACTCTCTCTTCCTTCCAATCTTTAAAGAACAGACTTATTTTTTTCCCTCTTTTATTGGTTCAGCGGGAAATATTCTATAATTCACTGAAATGATTGATAGTCTTTCAAAGATCAGCTTGTATACAGAGGAAGTATCGTTAGCCATGGTTTGTGTTGGGGATTTTAGTATGTGTGGAAATATACTGTGTATGGGGAAGAGGAAAGGGCACTGGTTTTAAATTTATTTTTAGTCTTGCTGGAAGCTGTTCAGCTGACAGCCATGGAGAGTGAAATTCTCTGCCAGCCATAGAAATAGTATAATTTGAGCAGTGTAGTGTTATGCTGCCAAGTGAATAACTCCACCTTGGTCAGATGGAATACCAAAACTCCAGCAATGACAAAGAAGTCATTGACCTCCTGATTGCCACCGCTGTCCCCATAGCCCTGCAGTATCTGGCAAATAAAATAGCTGGGACTGTGCCAGCTGCAAGGATGCAGAAAGCAGCTGTGAAGGGCTGATCCATGTCACGGACCATATACCCAACCACCATCAGAGGAGCAAAGTTTGGTCACAGATTGACCTCTATTTGAACCAGTGACTTACAAAGGCAAATGGCCCTATGTGCCATTTTCAATTCCCAGAGTCATCCAGCTCTCTCATGGAAATTAAATTTTATCTTCTATATGGCATTCCTGAGCTCTAGTTGAAAGAATAGCAGAAATCGAGGCTACATGAAAGCCTGTCTTTAAATTTATCTATCTCCTGGAACCTGAAGGAAGCCATTTATCACCAGGGATGAAAGAAAGAATTTGAATTTGATTTTTTTTTCCAGCTGCTTTATGTGTTTCAGTGTATGAAATATTTGATTGAAAAATAATTTAATACTTTTGTAATAACCACATTTCTCCAAAAATGCAATGTCGTTATGCCAGGTTCCTCGCTGTGTTCTGCAAACTTTTAATTCATTACTGAGGAAAAGCTATCAATACTTTTTCGTTATTACAGTATCCTTTTGCTCTGAAGGTGTCACAGAGAGAGAAGCAGGCCAGATGCCAGTTGCTTTCACAGGCATCCCACACATTCAAGAGTCTCTCATGCGATTCCCAGAGTGGCTCTTCTTTTCTGGTTTTCATTCCTTTTGAACCCAAGTGTAGATTTAACTTTTTCTTCCCAGGAAACATTCAGGAAAAAGGAGCTCTGAGAGGAAATCTTACAGTTAACCCCACAAGAATGTAGTAGCTGCAAATGAGGCCTTTCCTTAATCTCTGGCAGGTGAAACCATGGTGTACACCACCAGCCCCTGGCTGGTGAACAGCACCAGTGCTAGCAGCGCTTACCAACCTCTCAGGCATGTCTCAAGGCCCTTGCACATTGATGGGATTGGAAATTGGGCTCTTTACCAAAGTATTTAGGCACTCTGGAATGAATGAAGCAATTTAGGGATAAATAAGGCAATGTCTGGGATGATATCCTGGGTGGATCTTGGAGTTTCCTGGGTCTGCTCGGGCACTTTAGTCCGTGTGTTCCGAGCAGCAGCAGGGAGGAAGCTGTGGAGCACTGGTTGTTTCAAGTGTGGCCCCACATCCAGGATTAGTGGAACATAACATCTGGGTTTGGCTCTCTTGTTTCTTAATAACTTGTGTGGATTATTAAATAAACAGGTAGAAAAAAATCTGATGAGGAAAAATTTACCTTCCTTTTTTTTAATGCTTGATTAGAAAAAATCAGTCAGCAAGAAATGCCAAATTGTAGAGAAATCTACTTCACTTCTTCAGTTTAGCCATATATGTTAATTTTCCTGTGTATTTGAGGAAAGATGATTGATAATGTTTTTTTAATTTTTATTTGAGTGAAGTTTAATCAACTATGTATTACCATTATGTAAATTCCTCCTATTTAATACATGAAAAGTCTAGAAGAAGCCTAAGTTTCTGTGACTGAGATATCCATTGCATTTTGAGATACCCTAAGCACAAAAAATTGCTGTTCTGTCCATAAAGAAGGATAGCAGAATGAGGGTGGTGCTGTTTGCCTTTGCCTACTAAGCTGATTTTCAGGTCATTCATAGACAGAATTGTTAACAAATTTTACAATGACCAAAGAAACCAATATATTCAAGGCTGTGAGCTTTAATGGCTAGAGACTGGGATAATGTATGGACCATAAAATAAGCTTACCCTAACAATATGAACGTTTTGAAGGATCATCTCAAGCATACAGCAGTGCATTCAGAAATCCTTAAGGAGTGCAATGTAGCACATGTGGCTCAAAGCACCAGAGCCCTCAGTACTTTTTCTGACTCTGTTTTTGGCCTTGTGGGATGATCTGCAGCTGGTTGTTTCTCCTCCATGCTGCTTTACCTGCTAGTCTGTGTCCAAAAGAGGGATTCAGTCCCTGGCTGGCTTCCCATGACCTGGGCTGAAAGGCAGTTTGTGGTAGACATTACACTGTCTCCAGAAGAGGAGAGTGTCAGTCAAGAATTGCACTTACCTTGAGGAATTTCAAAGCCTTATTGCTCTCTTTTGTGTTGTTTTATATTTATAAAGCAGAAATTAGACTCCATTCTTCCATAGCAGATAAAGAATTCAGTTTTGCTTTCCAGCTGCAAATATGAAAATGTGCAGTAAGGAGATTTTTATTTGAATTATATAAGAAGAAGTAAATGAATAAGCCAGGATCAACATTGTGTCTGTGAAATATTTAGTTCTAAAGATATTTTTTAGATACATTTTTTTTCTTTAATATTAATATCAGAAATGAAATCACAGGACAGATATTCAGTTTTTCCTTGTCAGGGACCATACCAGTGAACAGTGCACTGGTTAACTATAGTTTTGTCTGGCACAGAAAATGGGATGGTAGCCACCTCCTACAGTCAATGCTCAAGGGCACTGTGATTGTCACCCTCTTTATACATAGCAGCTGTAGAGTAATCATCATTTCAGCAGCAATTGACCTTGCAAATATAAGGTCCTGAGGCAATGAAATGGTTTACAACAAAGCTGCTGGAATGGCATCCAGGGCAGAGAGATCAGCACTGGTGTAGCAGCATCTAAGACTGAAAGCAGAAAGGACTATTTGTTTCCCAGATACAGAAAAGAAATACATTATCAGCAAAGAGTGAAAAACACTAAAAGAATGAACACGTCTCCAAGCTATCTGGAAAAAAGAACTCACCTTTTAACTCTAATATTGCAAGGAAGAAAATTGTTCTGGCTCACACCTGATCAGTGTGCAAGGACAGAGGAAATGGAGCATTTTATTTACATAAGAGCTCTGTTGGTAAAGAAACAAACATTGGTAGATCAAACTGGGCCCTAAATCTAATCCAGCATTGTGTTCTTGCAACAGGTCATACCTGAAGTTTCTGTGACATTCTGCAAGCGAAAATTGAATTATTTTGATAATTTGGGAAGCTATCTGTGTGAGGTTCATGGATCCTGCTCATGTGTGCATTGGACCAGAACTTCAGCCAGATCACAGGCTGATCTGTGCTGGCTCTTTGTCTTGCTTTTGCCTTGAATTACTGCTCCTTAGGAGTCCTGAAAGACAGCAAACATCTGTTGATTGTTGCTGCTACTACAAAGGAAATTTACAGCATTCTTCTGCCCCTCAGAAGGCTAGGGCTGCCAGGCAGGACTGCTGTGGCAAGGCAATCCTTCAGCAGGGTTAAACGCTGCGATTCCCCTGGGTCCCAGTGCCCAGTGCTCCCCGAGGGCTCCTTGTGCCCCTTTGCTCTGGGCCTCTATGCTGAGGTGCCCCTAAACCAGGCTGTCCTGAGAGCCAGGGCATTCCTGCTCCTTGGAAGGTAGCCCACTGTCTGTATAATCTCCAGAGCTCGTGAGCACTTCTAGATCTAGCAATTCTCTGTTCCCCAAATTAATGATCCAGCGGCCAGAGACATATGAGAGGCTAATCAGGTGATAGAAGGACACGACTATCTATTTCTGCTATTTTATTCAACCTCAAGCTGAAGTGCACTGGCAATCCTGTGATGAGGAGAAGACCTTGCACCCATCAATGTTGGCAGATTTCCTGGAAGAAGCTGTGGTGACTCTTCTGTCTTTCTTTCTCCATTGTTGATTCCATTACTCCTCCTAAGATTCTAAGACTTTTCTTTCCAACACTCATGCACAGTTTGAGATGTCCTGAGAGGAGATGAGGGTTTCTGTCTTTCCCAAATATTTAATTTTTTAAACTTTTAATGTGCACATCCCAGTGTCTTAACTGTAGGTTTGTTTAATGTTTTGGGAGGGCTTTTTAATGATAGTGTTGATTATAACCATCAATGGGTCATAAATTTTATTGTCCATTGAAAAATAATTCTACCTTTTTTAATTTTCTACCCTCTGAGTTTAATAGCAAGTTCTTTCCATTTTTTAGTCTGTGGAGACACATCTTGAATCATTCATGCCCCCTTCCTGATGTCATACATTATTTTGAAAGCCTTTGTCAACACCTCTTTGTCTTCTTTCCTAAAATAAACTGTCCCAAACTTTTCAATGTCTCTTCACACAAATGTAGTTTCTGAAACCAGCTACACCCATAATTTATCTCTCACTTCTTCCTATTCTCAGACTTTTTTAAAAAGGACAGCTGGAGATGAACACCTTGTTTCAGGTGCTTAGGCACTTCTTAATGGATTTGTTACATTTTCAGGCTGGTTTTCCCATTCTTGTTTGTTCTAAAATTTTATTTGATTACAGTTTATTTTTTGAAAGCTGAAGCCCCTTGGATGGCAGGGCTTTCACAGAATTTCTAGAGTTATTGTAGTTTTAATTTAGACCCTGAGGAGCTGTTTTAATAACTCAGTCTTCCACCCAATGCCCACTACACTGGTCAGCAGCAAAGAGGTGACAAGGTTCGACCAGTCAATTATTAGTTATTGCAGGGAATCACAGATACCAAATAGGATCCTGGTAAAGTGAGATTTTTTAGATTATTATCACTGAGTTGTAAGGTAGGTGTGAGAGATAAAGGAATTAAAATTGTCTGCTACATGCCTGAGTCTCCTAAAGGAAAAGGCCAAAGTAGATGCATAACTCCCTGTGACTATACAGCAATAAGTCGGTTCAGTGAGATCTGTTCTTTGGGGAAGGACAGTAAGAATGTGAAAATTTGGAGAGACACACTGGAGATGAATGGGATTTATGTCATCTTGGAGAAAAGCCATTCTGTCCCACAGATAATCATCTTCAGCCCTGCCTTTACAGGCATTCCTAACAGGCATTCTGTCACGTGGCTCCCAGTCTTGAGTGTATCTCATCAGTAACCAGACATCAGACATCTTGTGAGACCCCACATGTCACTAGATATGAGAAAACTCAAGCAAAATTAGTCCTTGAGCTATATATATTATATAGCCCCCAATATATCTATTTCTCCATTATAAACGTGTGTTTTCTTCTTAAAAGTGGTTATTCCAATTACAGATTGCAAGAGGGAAACAAGAATTCTCCTCAGATCACCTGGAAACTTTAATGTCCTGAATCCTGCCAAGCCATAGTGCCAGGTTATTTATTTCAAGCAATATCTGACATCTCATTGTCACCAGCTGTTCTGCAAGCAATGATCATCCCTTCAAATGCAAAGGAATTCCTGAATTTAGCATCATGCATCTCCATTGCCACCTCATGTGGTTCAAAACAAGATTGAAAAATAATCCAGAAAGGAGCACTGTTTTAACTAAGAATACCAATCTAGGTGTCAATCTGTTTTAGCAAAGCACACATTTGGAAGACTTACTAAGGTGGTATCCTATTTAAAACATATTAGGCCAGATTTATATCCAGAGGAATGCAAATTAAGGCAAAAAAAAAATAAGAATCATTTATAGTTCAAGGACATAAATATGTAGAAAAATGATTAGAGAAGTAATTGTCATTGAAGTTTATGGACTCTGTTGTTGCTATACTGATTTGGTAGGGTGTATATCTTCCATCCTGCTTGTCTATTAAATCCCTTTTTTTTGGGAACATTCATGCCATAAAGCTGTGGAAGGGAATTCAGAAGCCTGTGTTCCTGCTGTGCTTGCTATAAATGTCAGCTACTGGAGCATTTGACTTCAGCTGCGTTTTTTTGTATTTCAGCAATCATCATGATCATGATGGTATAGTTTTGATGGGCATGTGGATTTCCCCTGCATCAAGCATCTGTATCTACGTAGGAAACCAATTGCAGCTCCTGGAAATGGAGTCTGAGTGATTTCCATAGTAATTCAAATTGAGATTGATGTCAGGCTCCCTGGGCAAGTTGCCTGCACAAGTGGGGAAGAAGGAATAGAGAGAGCAAGAGCAAACTCAGCTCTCATTTCTGTGTTCCATCCCAGAGACAGGGAGCACCCACCAACATACCTGGTGTGTCAAAAAACAGCAGATTTTAATCAGAAGTGCATAGGGCTGCCTTCTCAGCCAGAAGGATGGGGGAACTGGATCACTTTTACTGTTTTAAATTGAGTTTTAATTGAAAAACTAGCAGTATTTGGCAAACTGGAAGGAATTCAGTCTTTATTTCCTCATGTTTTATACAAATTCTGCTATAAGCAGGCAACATTAGGGTTAGACTTTGAAGTCCATTTTACAGTTAAAATGTACTTCATATTACACTTACTTACAGTACCTAGGTGAGGAAACCTGCTAGTCAGCCTATATAGCAGTATCAACTTCTACCTTTCCATATGTCATAAATCAGTTTTATACTGTATCCAGTTTTGAAGGATATTGTTTGGCTTCATTATAACACAGATAAGCAATAGGTGCCAGGTCACTGTATGATGCTGGGTCTGAAAAAGTTAATTTTCACTCTTAAAATTCTCTTGGATTCTGTGCAGTTTTAAAGGAAACATGCCACCTCTTCAGATCCTCTCTAGCCAGTATAAACTCTTTTAAATTACTATTACCAATATCTTAATCTCATCAAAAAGGAAAAATATAGGCCCAAAGTAATTCTCCAGACACTGGACAGCATTTTTAAAAGAGAAGCAGATTAAAGGGTCTTCAGCCACCAGAAGCATCTGCAGTACCAGGAAAAAAAAAAAAAAAAAGAAAAAAAAAGCTATGACTGTCTTTTCATGCAGAGAGAGAACATTTGCATAGTGTCCTCTCATATGTGCCATCATGTTCTGAAGTGAGGAGTACTGCAGCTAATTTAGTGCCTCTGACATGCTAATGAGCATCTCTGGAAACATGAGAAATCTATACTTTTCTTTTAATAATACGATGGCTTTGAGGCTCAAAATAGTTAAGTATCACAACAGGAAACAGAGCAGAGCAAATGGCACTGTATATAGAGCAATCAGGAAGAGAGGAAGAGACTGAAATTTTATAAAGGCAGCAGTCAACACTTAAAATACTGGGCACCACACTTATGCTCTCAAGAAGGCAAATGAAGCATAGAGAGCATCCCACCTTCTCTCCACCACTGCACCAGACACTGCACAGACAATTCTCTCTCTCACCCCCTTCCCCAGCATGTCACTTCTCAGATTCTTTGCACCCAGACTTGGGGGTGGTGAACAGGGGGGTGACTCACTGTAAGTTATAGATGTCTGTTGATCAGAGAAAAAATAAGAAAGAGAAATTAAAGTGGAGGTTGTGCTTTCAGGAGACAAATACTTTTACATCCTAGTCTCCTGGAGAAAACTCCGTGTTTTCTGAGGCTGAGCAGCTGGTTTCATATGCCATTCAAATTTGCCTGTCTATGCTGCTAGTAACAAGTGTGAACTTCACCCCTCATTTCTCTACAAGACGAGAGTTACTCCAGTGATGGAGAGCTGCCCCATTGTTTGCTTTGCTGTGTGACTGTTATTTCCTTTCTTTGAAAGTTTCTTTTGCCAAGCCAGCTGAAAATCCAGGACTTTTGTTATTCTGTTCATGTGTTTCTTTAGACTGCCAAGTTAGCTGTTATGGGAGAATTTTTGCAGAACTCAGTCACATGACCTGGATTTGTCACAGGTCCTGCAATTTCTGTGCAAGGAGACCTTTCTGTGAAAGGTGTGGGGACCCTGTGCAGGCAGCCCTGTGCTTCACTAAACCTTTCAAAGGAAACAAGAAACTGAACAATTTGGAGAGGGAGCTTAGTACAGCTAGATGTACTGCTGTAATGAGTGGGTGGTGAAGCTGCTATGCTTTTGTCAAAGAGAGAATATTTTTATTGTTACTAGAAGTGACTGAAGAACAGCTTCAGGCCTATCATTCAAGAAAAGGAGCTCTTACTTTCCAAAAATTTAAAAGTTTTTTGATCCAGGAGTTTTCTAATAGGTGCTCACAGGTTTTCATCATACTTAGATTCCAGCTGAAATTTTATTCTGTTCCTTTCTTAGTGGTGTTCACTTTTAAAAAGAAAATTACAGCCCACTGTGCCCATACTCAGGCATTAGTATAAGTCAGAGAGCTTCCTTTGGGCTGTAGGGCTCTCCTTGTTTTGCTCTTTCACTTGAACATTGATTCATTTCATCTTTATTTCCTTGCTTTAGAAGCCTGCTCCTGGGAAGCAAGGAGAGGCACCTCTGGGACAGACAAAATCAGCAGCAGTCTTCTGTTTGAGGCAGAAGAGTGCAGGTTTCTTCTGACACTTTTGCCTGTTCCAGAGCCTTGGAAAGCTCATGAAAGTCCTAAAGACTTGGACCAACCATCTGGCACTTGCATTTGAATGGCTTCACCCTGTGGTTCTGTGAGGGCTGTCCCCACTGGAGCGCAGGCTGTGTCTTTGGAGCTGGGCTTCCTGTCCTAGTGACATGCCAAACCACAGCTGCCTTTAGCATCTCTAGCAACATGTCCTCAGTGAGCAGGGAAAGAGAATGAAGATCACTTGCACTGGGGTTTTTACCCATCAAGGGAAGGAGACAGATGGCAGAAAAGGAGATAACTGAAACATCTGCCTCTACTGAAATGCTTTAAGGGAAAGGCAATGTTATAGGATATAAAAAAATCCAGGACTAATATATAAAATAAAGATAGAAGGCCTATCTAACCTAACAGGATTAAGGTTATGTGATTGGAGAAGACCTGGTGTTAAAAGTGATCTGGGGCACATTATCAGTCATATTCAAAGGAATGTAATTGGCATGAAACCACAGCATGCCATGCCAAAGCCAGCCATTCCAATTGAAAAATCTGTGCTGGCTGAGAAGCAGAAAGCTGTGTCCAGATAGCCTCTGTGATGACAGATTTTTGCCTGCTGATAGCCTAAAGATGAAATCCTCTACTTGTCAGTGTCCTTGGGCAAAGCCATTCCAGCAGTCTAAGGCCCATTAAATATGGCATCTGCTAAATCACTGGCTGGTAGTAAGGGAAAGATCTTTTGGGAGGGATGCTAAATTAAGTAGTGCTGCTGGAGAAATATGTGATGAAGGCAGCACAGAGGAAATGGTGTATTACAATGTCAGGAGACCTGTTGAGACTTAAAATAGAGACTTTGAGCTCCACCATGCCCATGTCATTAGGCTGGGCCCTCGTACCTTTGTAAGATCAGGTTATCTTCCCCTTCTGTTTTTTTTTTTTTTTTTCTGGGAAAAGTCCTCTCAACCCACTGCAGTAGTGCAGTGTCCAGAAGCATTTCTGGTTGCAGGAAAAATGCAGATTGATACCCCAGGGGCACATAACTTGAGGATGAGAGGATGAGTGACCTTTCTGTGATCCTTAATAAGACTGCCATCTTTTCCTCCTTGAGGGGCATTATAACAAAATGTCTCCCCTATTTGGAAGCTCATTTTTAAAGAATATATAATATCTGAGGCTTACTTTCTTATGTCAAATTACAACAAAATTGGGGAATGGGTGCAAAATTTATTGCAACAAGGACAGATAACATGCACATAAACATAGACAATGAATGTAATTACATAAGCCTCATTTCCTGAGCAAACCAAGCTAAAAAAGATTTAATTACTGTTACTTGGCCAAGAGACACATGAAGCAAAAGCTGCTGATGTTTTGATTTTCTGTCTGGGGATTTTTTTAATAGTCGTCAGTATGATTTATATGGGGCCTAGAATAGCTGTGCACTTTTCAGAACAGTATTCAGACTAGTGCTGGGATACAAGAAGAGTACACAACAATGAGGTACTTGGAAAGAAAATGAAATTTGAGCTATCCCAAAAACTCCCCTCCCCTCAAAAATTTTCAAATATAGGATCTTGCATAAGGAGTATTACTGTTTTATAATGGTGGTTTGGTATTGTTTTCTTTTTTTCCTTCCTAAATATAAACATGCAAACCAAATTTTTTAAAAAGGGTTTTCCATCAGCTGGATATACAGATAATATTTCCTTTCAGAAACATGGGCGCACATTTTTAAGGAACAAAGGATTCTGACAGACCTTGGCAACTGCTTTGTGAATGTGGCATTGCTGTCATTTTCACTGCCACAGAACAGACTGTTCCACTGTCAATCACCCAAGGGCCAGAAAGCACCTTTGTCTGGGACAGAGCTGCTAGGCTTCCAGGCATGCACGCTGGACCACCCTTGTAGCCATAATATTTTGTGTGATGGCAGCAGCCTGATGGCCTGGAAGGACTTGGGGGAGCCATAGGCTCAGGAGGATTCAGAGCTATTGCAGGCAGCTGTATTCTGTGCTGATACAAAATTCAAATGCTCTAAATCCTTATCAGAAAATGAAGCAGCACAGAACTACGTATGGCAGGTGGGTAGACTTATTTCAGATTTTATCTGTTTCTGAAAAAAGGTATTGAAGAACTTGATACTTACTGGTTAACTACAGGCAAAGCTATCCATGAACCTAAGGGCTAAGAAATAGGGCATCCCAATGAAAATTGAGATGCATGAGGGAAGCACAGCTGATATCTTTTTTCTATCAGGAAAAAGGATGAGTGACCTGGCTTCTTTGATTCTACCTCCACCAGAACTCTTCAATTTTAGAGAATTAATGGATCATCTGAGGAGATTTAGATCATGAGTAGAGTCTGGGACCAGAAATTGCGAAATAAACTCTCAGGAGACTCAGTATTTACCCTGTTTTGTACTGTAAGATACTGAGATTTACAGTCACTCTGGGAATCCGGAGAGGACTGTAATAGAGCATGGCTGCTCAGAAGTTTTAGCTAAGCTAAAGTAAAAGTAACCAAAATTAGTTTCATGTGCTGGAAATAACATAGCTGGGTAAGAGATAAAGGCTCTGAGATACACAGACACATCAGAGAAAGATCAGTGTGCCCAATACATGCATCTCAAAAGGTGAGAAAAGGACATGAAGGATCATTGGACTGGTGTTGTACACAGCACTATCAGTTAATTTCCATCAGCAGTTTCCAGGAGCAAATGAGGTACAAATATTGAGGTGGGGGGTAGGCAATAACCAGAGAAACAGCAGTCCAGATGCTTGGAAAGTAAATGACAAGCAAAGATGTTGATAAGTGTTTCCAGAGAACTGGAAAGACAAATTCAGTGAATGCAGTATGAATGTATTTACCAATTCATCATAACATTGTTGCTGATGTTGAAATGAAAAAAAAGCACAGTGCTTTCACGAATTTGAGTGTGACTATAAATATGCCAAAATCAACAATATCTTCTGTTCATCTGAAATTTCATTCCATCAGATAATTTTTGATGAGCTGTTATTATGATCAGGAACATTGTATCTTAGCCATGACTTTTTCAGGAACTGAAAAAGTTCATTTTTTTATAAGCATGAGACAGAAAAAGTATTTTAACATTTGTCTTTGGTTGCCAAGTCTTGCATGCTTTGCCAATAAGGTACAGACAAGTCCTACATAGCAAAAACTGGAAAATTAGCAAAATAGTACCAAAAAAATAGAAATTTCTTTGATGCTTTACAGAGCTATAAATCTTATTTTTTGGTGTGTGTGCAAATGACTATAAAGGTGTGTAAATGACAATTAATCTACATACAGAATTATAGTAATGACAATCATAACCAGACAACACTAATTTCTTTGTAAATAAACTGAAAACCGCCCTTTTTAGAAGAAATTAGCCATAAATAACTGATTTTGATTTTTTATTGTCAGTTCACATGTTAAGATACACTGTGATGCAAAGCAGAGACATTAGTCCTTCATAAAAATTAAGTTTGTACAGGCTTTTTTTTTTCAACAGCAACAATCCTATTCCATGTATCATTTAAAAGCTCACCCTCCTTATATCTCAGTTTTAATGAAATTTTCTGTTTAGTTTTGAGTTTAGGTTGCAAATTATTTTATTCTCTGAAATGGCAGTACTTGAGAAAACTGTGTTTTCAATTTGGAGTGTTTTGTTGTTTTACCTTTTGCTATTCATTCCTGATTTGTTCTGAGAAGATCTATATAAAAGTCATAATAAACTTGTATGGAAGTCTAATTCATAACCTGCTTCCATTAATGTTGTGATGACTGAGAATAAAAGTATATTTTCGATGGCCTTTAAAAATCCATGGGCTTTGCTGATTGCAGCTTCTGCAAAGCCTGTAATGGGTTTCATGGCAATTTAGAAAAAACATTATCGATAGCTAAATTTTCATTTTCATGGGTCTGAAAATGTACAGTTCAGGCTAGTCACAAAATATATGGACTATGTGAGCCAAATATCTAGCTACAATGATTTCTGTAATTGAAATTGGATAGAAAATTTCTGAATCGGGGCCAGTGTGGATGGATTGTAGGCAGTTTCTAACCCAAGAAGTTAGACACTAAAAAAAAGGTGGGTGCCAATACTCCCAAGGATGCTAAGTTGTTTCATTTTAAGAGCTACCTTCAAGTTGTGAATACAAATTTTTCTATCTATAAATTATTATTTTTATTAATTATTATTTACAAATTCTTCCTATCCATCTTTAGAAATGCTGCTAATAGGTGTACCTCTTTTAACTGCACTCATACTTAATATGCACATTCTGATTATTGAGTAATATTAAGGATTAAGCATGTTTAGAATAATCCTTCAATACTCTCAGGCCCATGTGAGAAACACAAAATGAGTTCTCAGTGTCAAAACCCCATTGATATCAAGTGTTCAAATAAAAAGATTAGATAGATTACTTCTCAATGAGAGGAATAAGCCTGTAATTAAATTATGTTCTCTCTATTTGTCCCCACCTGCCTGGACTAAGAAACTTCACAGGAGTACTTCCTTACATTTCCCGAGCTATATAAGGCTGTGCTTTTTACTTTACTTGAGCTCTGAGTCTTCACCTGAATCTCTGCTTGTTCATTATATATTTTCAGATGAGCCAAAACCACATTTTCTCAGTACTTTGCTTAACAAAGCAATGCCTGAAGTAAACATTGTTTTCTTTCTCATCAGGATAGTCTTAAAGGAAATCTTAGCAGTCCTACATGGAGGATTCAGTTAATTACTGTAATTAAATGGGTAAAGATGGGATTATTTTATCTTGTAATATCCAGTATAGTCGAAGCTGATACTGAACATTTATGGGCTATTTTTAATCCAAAACACATCTATTTGTGATAAAGACCTTCGATGGAATTTACTTACTCTAACTTGCACAGCTATTTTGTGCTTAATTTTGAGGTGGCCTACATAATCAGTAAGAAAAAAAATAAATACTTTAAAGGCCATTAGAGAATGGTATTCAGCTCCTGCTGTGGTGTTTGAAATCAGCTGACCAAAATCTTTTGGTGGCACTGCAGTCCATCCCAGTCACAAGAAATTTGAGTACTTGCTTTAGAAGGTCATTGTCACTAAGCATCTTCAATAAAAGTGCACTTGAAATAAATGGAAAAGGAAGATTGTGTTCTGGCTATAGAGAATGTGAGCAGATCAAAGAATTGAAAATTTGACAAATATTCCTATAATAAACTGAGGTTCGTGTTCTACTTCGACTGTTTTATAGCTCTGATTTCTAAAACGTGCCAAGCAAGCCCTGATAGGTTTGGTTTTAAATTCTCTTGTAGGAGCTTTGACTTTCTCTGGTTTATAAAAATATTTTTCATCTGCTTTATTGAAATAATGCTGTCTTCCTCTTTTACATAAGGCTGAATTAGGAGCCAGCTACTGTACAGAAAATTGTGAGTGATTGACATCACCTATATCTGCCTGAGATGCTACTTCAGTATGCAATCACTCAGACTTTGTACATCTTAGCAAAAATTCCGGGAAGCACCTCAGAATTTTCACATCCAGCACAAAATTTGTTTTGAAATGGTCATGAGAAACTCTTGCACACAGCTGGAGGTTCTTCAGTGGTTAGTTATAAACTAAAAATAATTTTTTTTTCTCTTCTTACTTGAGCTCATGCAGTCAGCCAAGCACAATATTTTAGCTGCTAAAATATTCATTCTGAGCTGTTTGTTTTCCATTAGAGAACTCAATGTACATATCTAGCAGTACAATGATGAGTCTGATCTCTCAGCAGTAGTACACAGTTCTTGAATTCTCAGCATCATTCAGACGTTGTTGTGGGGCATGTGTAAGAGAAGGGAGGATGCAATGAGATTGAGATGAGATGAGATGAGATGAGATGAGATGAGATGAGATGAGATGAGATGAGATGAGATGAGATGAGATGAGACTACCATCTCTTTGAATCTCACCCTGAGTCCTATGGAGCACACGAAGTGCTCAGGTGAAACCTCCCATCTCTATGCAGAGCTGGCCACGGTGTATAAGATCTAGGGCAGGATAAAGCAGCAGCACAGGATTCCAGCAGATTCTCAAAGGCCACCTCTTTACCATACATTTCTGAAAACATCCTTTTACTTAGAATCAACATCTGCAGTTTTGCAGCCAATAAAAACGTGAGACTTGGAATACATTATCAAAAGTTTTCTGAACCACGTTATGAATAAAGTCTGTTCTTCATCTCTAAAGACACACATTTGTGAAGCAACTCCAGTTCATTATCAAATAGCTATGTTAGCTATGAAAAATAGGTATAGGGCATTAGAAACTGAAATTCTGTCTCTTGCTATTTGTTTATAAGAAGATTTTTAAACACATAGAGAATAGAACAAGTACATATTCCAGAATCATTCAGATCCAAAGACAACTTGAGATAGGAAAACTGCTTTATGGACTTCCATTCTTCCCTGCAAGGGGTTGGTATTGCAGAAAACTGAGGGCAAAATCTTCACTTTGTTACATTCATAAAAGAACAGGAAGCTGAGGTGAAGTATCTATTCCGCCAAGAGGATGAAGACTGCACATGACTAAGCAAACTTTCGCTGCCCTTAGTACTCTGATCTGTGCCAGAGTTCTAGTCTTAGGATAGATACAATTTATATCCAACAAGCTAGACATGAGATCAGCCCATTTACTGTAAGTGATGTCAGGCATGGGTATGAAATATGGCTAAATCAGAAGAATATTAACATTTAGCTGGTGTTTTAGTTACCAGTGAATTAATTTGTGAAAGAAACTGCTGACCAGAACAATGCAAGCAATTGTTGCACATGAGGCTTCTGAAAATTGCCTTCCAAATGAAACTGTTACAAGTAGTAAAAATAAATATATAGCTAAAAATGCACAGGAAAACATCAATACAGGCTATAAGACGAGACTGTTTTTTCAGTTTTGGTGGATTTTTTTTCAGAAAAGATGAAGCCATTTTCAAAACAATAAAAAGGTGGAATTATAGGGACAATATATGATAAAACCAGCCATTTTCCAAAACCAAATCACTCATGGTGCTACTGGTAAATAAGTCAAAATAGAAATTGTTTGGCAAGCAAAAGGATAGAGGTATGATGATGCAACAGGATTGCTTTAGTTTCTTAAGGCAATTTCAAACTAGTCTACCTGTTCTTTAGGATCTGATACTTGGAACAGAAAGTTTTTGCTGCTGGGCTGTGTGTGACAGAATCTTAGCTCCCCCATTTGAGATGCATCTGTTAGATTTTGGAAGATAGTGAGTACATGGAAAAGCCTCATCTCAAAATGACATCAGGAGAAAACGTCTCTCTTTTCAGTAAAATTGTGTTCATTTTTCTGAGCCTTCCTTCCCTTCTCATTTTCACCTTTCTATTCTATTCTCTTCTCTTCTCTGTTTTCTCTGAGCCAAATTTTTAATTTGTCTGTGAGTAGCAAAAAAATTATTACTTCCTACAAAAGCTGGTTCACAGAAAATCCTTGTTTTGGAAACTATTTCTGTGACAGCAACATCTCTCTTTTCCTTCTTTCTATTTTGAAGGCCCAAAAGAAGAATTGATGCCACAAGTTTATCCCAAAAGCTAAGCTACCATATAACTTATCAGTAAATCACATCAGCGTCCTACACTTCCATCAAATAGAGAATTAGTCCCAGGTAAGGGATAATTAAGCATTACTGTTAATGATAGTGACTGGATCCTCTTTTCTTCATCAGAATTGTATCACAGTTATATTAAAGCAAATTTTTAGGTAGAAAACCTATCTTCAATGGGACATGTATCCTTTAACTTCAGGGCAGCATTAGATCCATTAATCTGCAGTCATGATGATGTTGGTTGATTTTTTTCATGAGCTAATGTACTGTTAATAAGGTGTCAATTACTGATGCAAGCAAACAGGGCAAAGAATAACATTTCTAATTGCTGTAGTTATCACCTAAGTGCAATTATCTACTACTGCTGAAATAAATCACTTCAGGATTAAAACCTGTCTTTACGACATACCCATTTATCTTTAATATTATTATTACCATAGCTGCTTTTCGAGTACCTCATTCTTTCCTTTTTTTTCCTTTTTTTTCCTTTTTTTCCCCTTTTTTAACTTTTTTTTCCCCTTTCCTTTCCTTTCCTTTCCTTTCCTTTCCTTTCCTTTCCTTTCCTTTCCTTTCCTTTCCTTTCCTTTCCTTTCCTTTCCTTTCCTTTCCTTTCCTTTCCTTTCCTTTCCTTTCCTTTCCTTTCCTTTCCTTTCCTTTCCTTTCCTTTCCTTTCCTTTCCTTTCCTTTCCTTTCCTTTCCTTTCCTTTCCTTTCCTTTCCTTTCCTTTCCTTTCCTTTCCTTTCCTTTCCTTTCCTTTCCTTTCCTTTCCTTTCCTTTTCCTTTTCCTTTTCCTTTTCCTTTTCCTTTTCCTTTTCCTTTTCCTTTTCCTTTTCCTTTTCCTTTTCCTTTTCCTTTTCCTTTTCCTTTTCCTTTTCCTTTTCCCTTTTCCTTTTCCTTTTCCTTTTCCTTTTCCTTTTCCTTCTCCTTCTCCTTCTCCTTCCCCTTCCCCTTCCCCTTCCCCTTCCCCTTCCCCTTCCCCTTCCCCTTCCCCTTCCCCTTCCCCTTCCCCTTCCCCTTCCCCTTCCCCTTCCCCTTCCCCTTCCCCTTCCCCTTCCCCTTCCCTTCCCTTCCCTTCCCTTCCCTTCCCTTCCCTTCCCTTCCCTTCCCTTCCCTTCCCTTCCCTTCCCTTCCCTTCCCTTCCCTTCCCTTCCCTTCCCTTCCCTTCCCTTCCCTTCCCTTCCCTTCCCTTCCCTTCCCTTCCCTTCCCTTCCCTTCCCTTCCCTTCCCTTCCCTTCCCTTCCCTTCCCTTCCCTTCCCTTCCCTTCCCTTCCCTTCCCTTCCCTTCCCTTCCCTTCCCTTCCCCCCTTTCCCCTCATAAGGGGACAGAGAGCAGTCAATTTGCACTAAACTATGAGTATTGTTTTCCATAGATCTTAAATAAACTATTAAAGTCTCCATTCACTTTCCCTACTTTTGTTTCACTCTACCCTGAAGTGTTCCTCCTGGTGAAACATAATGAGTTGTCTATATACCCCTTTTTTTTTTTTTTAATTTTAAACTAATTGAACTACAACTTTGCTTTTTCTGCCATCTAGTTGTGCTTAGTAAGTTCATACTATCATGAAATCTAAGGTAATAACACCAATTTTAATAGGGGAACTTTCAAGAGTCTCCTACTTTAAAAGCCTTCTGAGAACAGACACAAGAACAGATCACTGAGAAACCTCTTCCTCCAAACACGGAGAAGTTTGGATTAAAATTCAGTTTGCTTGCCAACAAAGCAATTCTGAAGACTGCTAACAAGAAAAAAAAAAGCCCAGGCAGATTTTGTGGATGCACATGATTTGTCATTCACAACATGGTACCAGAGAAAGGTGCATTGGTGGAGTTCATTATCCTCTTCCGACCCAGGCTGTGTTGACAGAGGTCTCCCAATTAGCCTGAAGCAGAGTTAACAAGGTAGCATTCAAGGAGGCAAAGTGTTTCTGGCTGTATGGTGTAAAGGGCTGCTTATTCCTTTCCTCTAATTGCAATAGAGCATCCTCCCTCTCCGGACCACTTCACCGGCATCTGCAACCGTCCCTCCATGCCCATGATGTAAACTCCAGCCACTCACTGATGGCAGCAGCTCATCTTTGAGATCACATTTCCCACTGACTTTGAGTCGGTATCTAATGCCCATGGAAAAGCAAAACCTTCCCAGAATCCATCTGCATCTTTCAAAAACATACTCTTGTCACAAGCATCAGCTCCTGACAGATACTTAACAGAACCAGTCCTTTCTTTCATGCTTCCCCCACATTTTCAGCTTTGCTGCTGCTTTCATTGAGCATATTCTGAGCACACAAAATTTTGCAAGGCTAAGAAGGAGCCTAATTCTTTTATTCCTTCTGCTATAAGCTGGGTCTACCTGTGTTACATGTGAATGAACAGTGTGGGGAACTAGCAGTGAAAAAAATTTATTTCACAGAGTGGGTAAAGTATGTCTGAAGAGATGAAAGATGTTCTTTATTTTTTCTATGCCTCTCTATCTTTTCATGTCTTGGAAACTTTTCTGTGGAAAATTTTTTACCTTTTCAAGTGGTCTGTGTCCTTTTTGACATGATGTCTTTTCGGCTGTCTTTCCAGCTCTACTCGCTTCCCAAAATAACCACATTGTCACACAAAAGAAAGTGAAACAAAGATATCAGGCACTGATCTAAGATGTCCAGATGAATAACAGTTTTGGGGAAATCAAGGTTAGAGGCAGTATGAACAAACAGGCATCAATGTTCATATTGCAAAAGTTTTTTCCATCAGTGTTGATTCCTGTAGCTGACATGCTTCAGGGCCACTTGATAAGAATTCTCAAGGCCAGCTTATGGCTGCATATGCCTCTTATCCAGCCTGGTGATGTTCTTGGCCTTGACCATTCTTTCAGCACTTTGGTGGAGCCTTCTGCACAAATCAGTCTCCCTGAAAAGTAAAGCAGTATGAACGTGAAGTTTAAATATTTTTAACCTTCCATTTCTAAATTATATGGTGGTGATGTGAGAAGATCTGGTAACACGAGTCCAAGTATTTCAATAATAAAGGGCAAATACAGGAAAATCCAGAGAATCTCAGAGGTTTCCCTGACAGTTTACCTTTCTGTTATAATAGTTTCACCTTCAAAATGGCAAAGTCATTATGTATGTTTGGTGAAAGTAAACACAAGGCATTATACATATACTTTCTCTTAAGCTCTTCAGGAATCGAATTTGGTTCTGATTGATTTTGCAAAAACATGTAGTACCATCTTAAAAAAACCAGATGATCAGGGTGGTCTCTAAAAGTTGCTGATATGGCATATAAAAGTTGTAACACTGCCTACAAAACAACCTTCAGGACAGAAAGTAGGAGAATTTAATCAAGTAAAATGATGGGGGGGAAAACTAAGTTGTTGACACAGACTTTGGCTGAGAAGATCCTGAGTTGCAGGTTGCCAGAGCTCAGATGGCTGTAACACAGAACACACTTGGTTGTCTTTCTCCAATGCCATCACCCTTGCCATCTTACTGGCACCTGTTGGAAAGTCTCCAGGACCTCCTGGAGGCTTGCCCTGCTGCAGTGTGAATATTTTTACATAACCTAAAGCAACTTGGAAGGGTAAATACGCTTGACAGAAGTTTGTTCAGAGTGAATGACTTGAAGCCGCAAGGCTAAAAATTTAAGATAATTTACTTTTGTTTGTCATGTTGACAAAATGAAAGGAAGCTGAACAATAGAGATTGCATCTTCTTGGAGAAGTACTGAAGCCTCCAGTTCTGATAGTTGCTGAAATGAAATATTTAAAGGGCTAGAAACAATTAAGCTGTGTACAAGAACTATTGAATATCATCAAAAGAAGAACCGTCATGAACAGTCTATTCTGTGAGTTAAATGAATTCTAGGAGTGATATACTGTCCAAAGAGATGTGTCACTCCTCCATAAAATTATTATTCTTTTAAATAATTGAAAAGTGAAGTCAATCACCTGGCACCAGAGCAGAACATAATAGCAGTTATTTAAGAGGGTGAAACAACTCCCATTGAATCTCTGGTACTTCTCTCTTTTGATGTAAGCAACCAAATCATTGTAAGAGCAGATCTCAGCAACTGTGGATTAAGGAACTATTGAAATGTCACAATGATCTCCTGAGGTCAGTTGCTTATGATTTAATGATGATTAATAATACTGAAAAGAGATTCTTTGAAACTGAATCTGACCTTTCTTAGTCATAAATACGGGAAAAATTTTGAAGGACGACAGTCCATGAACTTGTTCTTGACTGCATGTTGTTCTTGTCAGGATAAACAGCTATGCCTTGGTTAATATGATAGCAAGCTTTCAGGCATACTGATGGAGTGATGGATTTTTTTCCCTTTGTGGGGTGGTGATGGGGTGAAAAGAAAGGAAAAAATCAAGAAGAAATTGAATTCAAGACTGACTGGCGCAACTTTCTCTGTGAAATTTGGGGAAAAGATGTAAAAACATGATTTTGGATCACTTAAAAATGATGTATTAATTTTTTTTTTTTACTTGCAAGATATTTGAAACATTTTTGCTTCCAATGATTGTAGTGAAATTTAGCTGAGAATATGTTCCCTAATATTCAGTTTAACACCACCACCCCAAACCCCAGTGCAACCTGAGGCTATTTTCTCATCCTATTGTTTTTTACCTTGAAGAGGAAGAAATGTGATCAGAGTCAAATAGGAGCCAGAATCGAGAAGATTTCAGATCATTCAGGGCTATGGCTTGGAGGCTCTGCAAAGCTTGACTTCTTTCACTGTATCGCTGCATCCTCTGACATAATCTGCCCGCCAAAAAAAATTAACCTTTAGGTCAATCTCACAGACTTGCACAGCGGAATTGGCAGCAGAATCTACTTGGCAGCAAGAGTTCTCACAGAGAACTGTGTTTGTTACTCAGTTGGGTCCTTCACAGGTTATTTCTTTATTTATATTGATGGGATGTGCAACTATACAAATGTGACATTTTAAATTAACACATAGTGATTTTTTTAGTAATTTTTTTAGATAAGAACTAAGGGACTCGTGGGTACTTTTCTTGCTGTGTTAGTGAGAGGCATAAATGAGGCCGTGCACACCTTACAGCAGTACCCCGGCAGGGTGGAACCTAAAACAGGATTAAAAAAGACACTCACAGGAGGAAGACATCAAGGAAATAGCACCATGACCAGAGAGGTTGTTTTGCAATGCAAATATAAAAATGTATCAGTTTCAATGGGGAAAAATAAATTACTGATGTGATAATTATATTAACCATCTATTGTTGTTGTTAGGCTTTTAATTTGCCTTGTAATCTACAGCTATTATATTAATGAGATGAATAAAAATTGGTTGTATTATGCATTAGTGAACAATCTAATTTTAACTAGCATGGGTGGGCTTTTGTTTTCTAGATGGTTTATTCTTATGATTCGGACTGGTTGAAGATTTGTTGGACATCAATTGGAATATGCCATTCTCTAACAAAGAGGAAATTAAAAATTGGCATAAGAATTAATATGACCACTGAGTTCTAGACTGATAAAGACTTTCAGAAGCTATTTTAGCAGTAGAGATCAGGTGATGCCTCATTAACTACTGCAGAATTCGGAAGAAATATGGTAGCATAATCACTTTAAAATTCCCATGCTAATTAAAATATTACTTCCTTTTGCACTCTGTTTCTTTCAGAAGTAGCACACCCCCCACTAGAACTACTGCAGCTTTTAAAACAATGTGTCCTTTTCAATTGTTCATATTTTCCACTGAGAGGCTCCCCATTTTTTACATTCTGTTGGTCTGCTCAGCTTCTTCAGAGCTTATGCAAAGCAGGATACTACAGTGCCTGGACCTCCAGTTACTACAGTCAACTGCACATCTGAAGAGATCTGTTTGTGATAGAACCAGTCATATTTTTTCTATTGTTAAAATGCAATGATTGTTAAAAATCACAGGTTTGTCAGTATTATGATTCTATTTTTGTGTACATTAGGTCTCTATTTTTGTGTGCTGTACAACTCTGGCTGAATGATGCCACTTAACTCACTGACAAAGCATCAGATCAGAAGTTTAGGTGTTCCCAAATAACACTGAAACAGTGAACAGGTAATATTTTGTAGGACATTTTTTAAATTAAATGCAAAAAATTCACATGCATATGTGTATATATATTAATTTCTAGATGGCTATCCTAAAGAGGAAATGATTTACAGATGGAGGAAAAATTCAGTGGAAGCTGCTGACCAGAAATCTTGGAGACTCTATCAGTTTGACTTTATGGGTCTCAGAAATACTTCAGAAATTGTGAAAACCTCTGCAGGTAAGAATGATACAAATGTGCTTTTTCTGGAACTCAAATTATTTAAAATATTTATTATCCTTTTTTTGCTTTCATTCAAGTGCAAATTGATTTTAATATGTTCTAATGTTCATTTTAGAAGCTGTAAAGGTCAGACCTCAACAATATTGAATTTATCTTGATTTTTGATAATCTCTACTCTTCTAGTGACTTCACAAACTGAGGAATAAATGTTTGCTTGATATGGCTATTTGTTGTAGACTTGAAGTTACTGTATGATTATCATTCCTCATTCATTAGGCCACTCCTGTGTTGAATCTGTCTTCACCATAAATTAAAGAGAAAAATTTTGAGCACAATGGTGGGTTAGTGAAATTAGACACTTTTCTGTACTTAATCATTCAGAAAATGGTTTAATATTTTTCTTAATATTTTAAAGACATTCTTAGTTGATAAATGCCTTTGCTAGTGACTTTACCAATTGATTGCAATTAAAATCTAATGATGCCTATTCTATTTCTTCAGAAATTTTGCTGTTTCTTATAATAGCACAGTAATATAAAGGAGAAAAAAGATTTTTAAATGGAATACATGATTTGAACTGGATAAATTGTGATCACACCATGTCTAAACTTTATACATGACTGCAGTAAGCTCCATGATTGCCATGATTTGATAAGTCTTCCCACAGCTGCTGAGGGAATCTGCGAGAAGCAACTTTCTGCTTAACAGGTGGTGAATTTTGGAAAAAATCTAATTTTTTTCCAAAAAGTAGTCAAAGCTGAGCTATTATTTTCAAAAAAAGTAATGATAAAAGAAATTATAAATCTGTGGAACTACTGCTGTTTAGTCCTGGCCCACTCACTAACATCAGCAATGAATTCTTAGAACTGGATAGGAATTTTTGTAATGAAAAGTCACTAAATTCTTAGTGAATGTGTTGACCTGGTGGTTTAGCAGAAAAAAATGTTGCAAAGAGCACACATGTGAAAGTTCTCTTTTGCTATGGATACAAAGCCTTTTAATTTGCAAGTTACTCAGGAATGCAAATTTCCCATAAATTGAATCAGGTACAAAATAGTAAATCATTGAAGTATCTGTGTGTGGTTTTACCCCAGCTGGCAGCTCACCCATGCAGCTGCTCGCTCACTTTCCCTGCTGCTATGAGGGAAAGAACTGGAAGAATAAAAGTGAGAAAACTCATGGGTTAAGATTAAGGTAATTTAATAGGGAAAGAAAAAGCTGTGCCCCCAGGCAAAGCAAATCAAGAAATTAATTCACTGCTTCCCATGGGCAGGCAGGTATTCACCCTTCTCCAAGAAAGCAGGGATGTTGGAACTTCAAGGTCCCTTCCAATCCAAGCCATTCTATGTTTCCATGGAAAAGAATTGCACAGTTAATATTAATATTCACAGTGTCTTGATAAACAAAACTATTTAACTCTGCCAAGACAAAACCATATTTATAGAGGTCTTATTTAAATAAGTGGATGCATAATATGGAGCGAAGAAAAACCCATTTCCTATGTTTATTTTAGCATGTGCCCAGTTCTCATTAAGGCGAGTGAGTTGGCACAATATTTCTGTATAATTGTACTTGCTGTTTCTACTCGCTCATGTTTGTGAGTGCAAAATCCAGCAGCAGTGTTGAACTCAAATTACTGGAACCACATGATAACCACATGATATTTCTATTCTCCTGGAGGCACCACAGTGACAGAAAATTGACAAACTAAAGCTTATTCAAATACTGAACCCCCCCACCCCCCACCCCAAAAAAACAACAACCAACCAACCAAGAAACAAAACAAAAAAAAACCCTGTCAGAAGATTGTGGAAGCTAGCTTGGAAGAAACAATGTAAAATGTATCTATCTGTCAGATGGTCATCTGGAGTTATTATTAGGTTAGAAAAATGAGTTGTGCATTTCACCAAATATCCAAGATAGGTGTCAGCAAGCATATGAGAGACGTGAGGAATAAACCCCTCAGTCTGCACATGGACCTGAGTTTTCAGAAAATAGACTATATTTTGTTACTCTGTAGTTTAAGGTAATTTCAAAGGCCAGATTTACTGAATGTTAACAATATTTACTGCCAATAGCAAACCAGGGCCAGGACTTAAGAAAAAGCAACTACGTTGGAAAACTTGGAGTATGCCCCATGTTGTGGTGTAAGGAGTCCCAAAATAGAGGGAAGGGGGCAGAACACAGTGCAATATGTCTGTGACAAAAGTCTGTAAGTACCTGGTTTGTCTAAATATATGTGAACAAATAGGATAAAAGGGTATCTGTACTCTGGGGCATGCCTGTTTACTAAAGTAAAGCCCTTGCCAAGAAGTTTGAGAATTAGGAAACCCACAAAACTGCTGTTTCCTACTGTTTGGACAATCTGTGATAAAGGGAGGTGGCAGCTGCTTCTTGCAGGTGTTACCTCTCCTTTACAGCCGTGCCACGGGGAGCTGCAGGTGATCAAAAATAGGTGCCAAGGTCTGACATGGAAGATCTGCGAGTCAAGCTACCTGGAGAGGGAGACTGCCCTGAGGCTGCCCCCAGGACACTGTGGGTGTAGGACTCACTCTGAATTTATGCTGCCTCTCAGAGAGAGCAGTTCCTGTCCTGTGCTCTGGTCTGTCTGGGGCCCCTCTGAGCCCTCTGGAAGCCCAGCAGCCACCACCCCTTTGCAGGCTCAGGGCAGAAAGGAAGAGCAGCATTGTTCAGAGTGCTGCACAGGGGATCATTCCTATTAAGTAGGTGGAGTTAGGAGAAGGGAAGCAGGCTGGATACCACCAGCAGCTTTCTGAAAAAAAGGTACTAAACATCATCTCTTCCTCCCAAGGGAAGTTATGGAAACTACTGCTACAGAGAGAGTTTAAAAGCAGACTAGGGATAGCATGAGAAGATCTACTGCAGAGAACAGTCCTGCACTAACAAGAGATGGATTCAAAACCCTAACTTCTTTTTTGCTTACACCTTCCTGCTTGTTTATGACATATTGCTTCTCCCTAAGTTACATCTATATAATGTGAGAGCTGCTGCAGTGCTACCTTCCTATGTCCAGCTTGGGGATCTCTTTTTAGCTCCTCTTCAGCCATGTTCTGGGTGTAATCAAGAGATGTCACACTGACCACACAGCAACTTGCTGCTGTTCTTCATTTGCATTTAGTCCTTTCTTGGTAGTCATTTTCATGACAGAATTATTAGATTTAAGACTTGGAAGAATTCTGCTTTTTGATGTTTTTTCAGTCTTTCCAAACCTTTTTCAGACATTTAAATAACCTTTATGTTAATCCATGACCATTTCAGAGGTACATGATTAAGAAGCCAGCTGTCACAGAGCTCACTTCAGAAATCTAAGCAATATGAAAAATGTCATATTTTGCACTGAACCAGCAGTGGCTTAAATTATTGACAGTGTTGTACTTTGCTCTTTTTTTACAATAATCTGTCAGCCAAAAAAAAAGTCTTAATTGCCACCTGGAAGAAGTGTATGTCTTTCTCCTCAGGGTATTATTTTTTTTTTATTTCATGCTAAGATAGAAACACAAAAAGAAATACCTACTGCAAATGATGACTGCATGCAATAATCAGCAGAAGTCACTGTGCTGGTGGTATGGTCATGAACATTGATCTGGAACCCTAAGAAAGTTCTCACTGTCAGGTGATATCAAATTAATTCACAAATGCTGAAAAATTCCCCTGTTGCCATCTGGTAAGGTACTTGGATTCTGTAACAAGAGCACTTCTCATGCTACAATGTCAAATAAGGCTGGCAAAGATAATTAAAGTGGAGGGAGTACTAAAGCCACCTGTGAAAAGAGAGGACAAACTGCATGGATAGGAAAAATGCGCAGATTTTAAAACTGCAAGTCAGCCAATGGAAGGGTGACCAGGACAACAGGAGAGAGAAGAATGTCCTCTTTAAAAAAAGCACTCTGTGTGTTTACTCTGTGTGGTAAACTTCAGGTTTCTGAGTCCTAGAAATTCCAAATGCACTTGAGGGATGTGATGGGCTGGGCCATAGAAGGGGAATAAAAACTAAGACCGAGAAAAACCCACAACAAAATTACGGAGGATTCCACAATTAAAGCTCATGGAGTGAATTGTAGTGTTGCTTGCACTTTTCTGTCTTCCTCAGAAAGTCTATTCTTTTATAATCACTTATTTTTTTCACACTGTTAGATAAACACAAAGACCCTCCAGCTCTTGAATCTTATTTTCATTTACTTAAAAGCTTCTTTGCACCATACAAGTTTTGTTTTTTCTTTCTCAGATGTCTTTAACCTGAGGGATTTTTTGCATGTCAGAGGGTCTTAGCATAATTTTTCTGCATTTCAGAGGGCCTTAGCATAAATAAGTTCAAGATAATTCATCAGAAATATAAAATACCAATAAAAGCACCCTATTAAAAATTATAGCTGATTATTGCAAATTAAAAATATAGAACCAGACAGAAAGCTTAATTTCATAGATTCTGAATTATCCCAAGCATCAATACTCAAACTCAATAAATAGCCATAACAACTGCCATAAGAAGGAATACCTTTGTTCACATACCATGGATAGGTGATGATTAGTGGAGTCTGCCTGTCATACAACTTGTAAATCATGCTTTATATTTTGAAATTGCTGTTTCATAAAGTACTTCAGCTTAAACGATGCTCTCAGCCCTGTATCCCAGGGCTGCAAATCAAGGTTGATATCTGTTGTCACAGATTTAGATAAAGCTCTTTTGGGCCATACTAGTAGCAATACAGATTAAAGTACATTTAAAGTGCATTCTCTTGCAGAGGGCTCAGTAAATTACAAGTACAAAGCTACTACAGAACAAAACAAAGCAAACTTTTCTTTCAAGAAAATGCAAATATCTACATACATATATACATCTATGTATACATATATATATATATGGCTACTTGCAGAGGAGGGAAGGGACACACATGTTTTTATAGGAATGCTAAATTTCTCTAGGAGAGTCCCCATCAAGTCAAATGTGTTCTTGCAGCACAGAGCACCACCTGTATCCTGGGCTCTGTCAAAGACCACTGTGTTGAATGAGGGGATTCTGCCCTTCTGTTCCACTCTAGTGAGACCCCACATGGAATATTGGGTCCAGCACTGGGGCCCTCAGCATAATAAGGACATGGACCTGTTGGAATGAGTCCTGAGGAGGGTCATCAACATGATCAGAGGGCTGGAGCTTCTCTCCTGTAAGGGCAGGCTGAGAGGGTTCAGCCTGGAGAAGAGGAGTCTCCAGGGAGACCCTCTAGCAGCCATGCAGTGCCTAAAGGGAGAGGTGGAGAGGGACTTCTTACAAAGGCTTGAAGTGCTGTCACTTTAAGGCCTTTGTAACAACAACAACAAGGAGAGATGGCTTCAAACTGAAAAACAGTAAGTTTAGATTAGATATTAGGAGGAAATTCTTTACTGGAAAGATACTGGAACAGATTTTCCAGAGAAGCTGTGTGTCCCACCCCTGGAAGTTTTCAAGGTCAGACAAATGAGCAGTCTGACTGAATGGGCTTTGAGCAATCTGGTCTGGTGGAAGATGTCCATATCCATGGTACAAGACATGACATTAGATGATCTTTAAGGTCCCTTGCACCCCAAACTATTCTTTGATTCTGATTCTGTGGGTGAACCTGAGACTGACGTTAGTTGATGCTCCTTGGCTTTGTCAAAATCCCATACACTCCCAGAGATTTATCCAGAGGAAATGGTGCTCATGACTTTCTCTTCTATTAGGTGTGCAAATAACAGCTGACTTGAGAAAGCATTTCAAAATGGTCACCTTTGCTTGCTCTTTACTGCCACATGTTCCCAGATGCCTACTTAGCTGTAGGCACAGAAGCACCCACACAAGGTGAGCCAGATTGACCAGTGCCAGTCCAGGGCAGCATCCCATAGGTCTGTGTTGACAGGGCAAGACCAGCACCCATCCCAACCATCAGACCCAAAAGGAAAGGCCAATGCCAGCAGCAGGCAGCTGAACCCCTTAGCTGGAGGAAGAGGTTGCAAGAGGGGTGGCAAAGAAGGGTGGTCAGAGGCTTATCAAAGCAACTGGAGCTTGTTGGTGCCCTTATGGTCTTGACAGTGAGTGGAAAAAATGCACAAAATGCCACAGTGACTGAATGCAATTGCATCCATACTTACTTCTTTTTAATGATCTGATTCAGTCACATCCTCATGGGCCAGATAACTCATCTGAAGATATATATTTAATATATATCTATAAAACCTATGGGTTTTAAATTCATCAACATTTTTAATGTGCCACTGAGTCCCGATGAAACAGCAGAGGGCTCTTGTCATCTCTGCTCTCCCCTGGACAAATGTGAATGTGAGGATTTTTTTTTCCTCAAATGCTCAATTCATTGGGATCAAGAAGACACTACACTTACTGTATTTCACAGACTGTCTTTAACCAGATGCCATCCTGAAGCAGACAGGTGGAGACCCGGAAGAATACAATGCACTATTTTAAAATAGTGTCTGTTTTCACTTATGTGGCATTGCAGGACCTTTGCCTCTTTCACCATTGTTCTGGTTTCAGACAGGACAGGGTTAATTTTTTGCAGTGGCCAGGAGGGGTATGGCCAGGATGTGGACGCTATTCTATACCACTTTCATTGGGAGTGGAGGGAAAGGGACTCCAAAACCACTGTAAAACCCAGAATGTTCATACAGTTGAAGATTACTTTGCGTGTGGCATCAAATATACACCTGGATTTGAGCTGACTCTTTCATTCTTTGGCTGCTTTCAGAGAACAGAATAATACCTCCACAGAAATCCTGGAATGAGGGAATATTGCAGGACTTACTTTCTGACAGTAAATACCAACAGAAAATTAGCCTGGTTATAAGAAGATTTAGCAATAATCTTTTTGTTGACAGAGTTTTTATCTCTGATACAGTATTTGGAATAAACCAAATCCCTTTTAAGTAGAGAAATCAACAGTATTGACTTCTAAAAGATATTAGTTCACATGTCAAACAGCAATTGATCAGTGTGAATATTTTGAAGACTTTGAAGTTTTTCTAAGAGAGTTTCCATTTTTATTTTTAACACTAATTCATATAATAGTCTGATAATTTTGCCATTAGCTACTCAAATTAGAAATGTAATAAATAAATAAACATACCATTACTTATAATACTTCTAGTCTGTTAAAGCATTTTCCTATGTTGCTTGCAAGTTTAATAGACATTAATGGGAATAAAAACATTTATTTGCCCTGACAATCCAGTACTTGCCCATCTTGTTACAAAACTCTCTCATGAAGCTCATAGTAAGACATCTTCTGAAGAGAGTGATTTATGACTGCAGCAATAGCCTACTGAAGTTAATGGAACTCTTTCCTGGTGCTGGCCTGGGATCAGATCCTGAAATGTAGATGCCTGAGACTGTATATTTAATGTGAGTAATTCTTTAGTCACTAGAAACTAGAGAAAGCGCAGCTTAATAATGTGAGTGGGATAAGTATAAAATGCTCTAAGAATCCCTTCCCTCTTCACAAATAGTGCAGGAGATAACAAGAATAAGAGGAGTAGAGAGAATATTACTCCTCTCCATACTTTTAAATTGAGTAGAACTGCATATATAACTGGTTTCATTCTTGTGCTTTGCCTTACAGAGACAAATTCAATGTCCTTTGTATTGGTCCTTACTGCAGCAAATGGTGAGAGATAAGAAGTAATAAGAAGCAATTTTACTTAGTAGTAAAGACAAAAGTAGGACAAAAAAATAGACAGTAGAAGACTTGGGAGCAAGTCTTCACCTGCATTTTTTCTGAAGGGGAAATTTCAATAGGAAGCAATTTTTCCCTAAAAAGACATCCATTTGTCCTTGTTAAAGTACCTCAAGTTGTGCTTTTTAAAAGACTTCCATACCATATGAAAAAAACACACAGTCTTTTTCTATTATGTTTTCCTTCAGCTGATGTTTTTATCTGATAGTTCCCTATTTTGTGTTTTGTATGTGTCTGACTTTAAGGTTCCTTAATTAGCGTTCCCATTCCCTCATCGAGTGACAATGCTATATTTATTTGTTCCTTCTCTCTGTACATGGAGTCCTGATCTCATGCTCCATTTCTGCTGGACCTACATAAATTTCCATTCTAGCATAGCTCACCAGGACAGGTAGACAACAAGGTTGACTCTGTTCTCCAGAAACAATAAGCCAGACCTTGGGATTTTAGCCTGAGCTCCGCTCTGAGCTTGAAAGATGATTGGGTATTTAATAGCAGTATGAAGCACTAAGTAAACCCATTAGAGAATTTAGCACAAAGGCTAGCCAAGTCACTCACTGGAGACATAGGGACTTTGGTCTCACTGTCCTGGTGCTTTTACCAGAGATCACAAGGTAAAAAACAAAAGGCTGGAATTGCTTCCATGTTTTGCTAGGAAAGATTTTGGTTCCTTACTTCTAAAGAGAGGAGTTGTGAATTCAACGTAGCAAGAGAGGTCTTCCTGATAGCAGTCACTTCTCATCTGCATTTTTCCTGTCTAGCCTAGATGACACTGAGGTAAGCTGATAGCTTTTAGGAATTCATTCTGAGATTTCTAGCTCCCTCACTTGCAGCTCTCTGCAGTCATAGCAAGGTTTGTTTTGTGAGGACAATTGCGTGGCCAGACATTGCCAAGTAAGAAGCCACACTGCCATTTGTAAGATACCTGGACCTTTTGCAAGTAAAACCCTTGATCTGCTGAACTATGTTTATAAAGGCAGTAATGGGCTGTCATGGTGGATAAAGCAGTAGGGAGAGAGATTTCCAGGGAAAAGACACCACAACTGCAGTCAGAATGGCTTTACAAGTGTCTCTAATATGCAAAATACAAAACAGAATTGGATCCATTGGTTGGCTTCTAATTAGATGCACAATGTAGACAGAATATTTTGACTCAAATGGTGATACATGTCTTGACCTGCACTGCAGATTGATGATACAATTTCTGTTATTAATATCACTGTGATGGGGGTGGAAATATTACATAAGAACCTGTTTGCATTTATTCCGCTGAGAACAGCCTTCTATACTTACTGTTCCAGCACCTCTGGCTTTGATTCCTACTTCTCTGTCATTGCACTGCTGTATTGGTGATTTATGGTTGGCTAAATCAAAAGCTTTATATTAATGCAGACTGTGAAGGTTTGGCCTTTGGCCAGGGTTGCATAGTCACTAAAATGTTATCTAAAAGTCTTTCAGAAGCAGAAATTGTACTTAATTTAAAACCACAGTATTGCAGAGGATATTTTGCATTTTATGCACTAGTGAATCTAAAATCTTAATGAAAATTTTAAGACACACAGAGTATAGAAGAGCTATTCACATCCTGCAGAAAGGTGCTAAGTGTCTTTTTAGATTTTAATTTCCCATAAACTAACAAAAATTGCAACACAGACTAGTTACATGCTAGCAAGATCTCTCTAAATGTAGCCTTTACTCCACATCAGGGTCATGTTTCCAGATTTCTTTCATGGGGTTGTGGAAGCGCTTTCCTGTAGGATCCTTTTCTGCAGCTAATATTCACAACATTCAGGTCTTGTTCCTTTTAACAGCTCCATTTCAGTCAACACCTTCTGCTTCGGAGTTACACAGGCAAGAGCCAAAATCTCTTCTATGATTAGTTGCCTGATGCTGGATTTACCCACTCTCTTCTGAAGCCAATATTCATCTTACCTTTATCTGCCAGAAAGTCTGACACATATGAGCTATGCTGTCAGATAGCTAAGGAAATGGCACTGTACAAGAACAAGCCTTCAGAAAGTTTCCAAACCTTCCAGCAAATACAGCTAAAGTGGTGATATGAGACAACCTGAGAGCATTCCAGAAATGTAAGTAAGCCTGCCCTGACAAGGGCTGCCACAGCATCGCCTAGAAACCCAGAGGTTTGGCACCCCTTGGCACTTGCATAGGGTTATTTGGCAGTGACAAAACCCTCACCTGGCAGCAATCACGATGCATTGCAGTGTTTACAAAATAGTTTTGGCAGAAGACACCAAAATTTGCTCATTACATCAAAAAAAATTAATCATAGTCAGCTTGAGACAAACTGAAGGTGTGGATCAGAGGTCCATTGCAGGGAAATGTATAATCCCAAGAGTACAGGAAGGTGGCATTAGGACAAGGATCTCAAAATACTCAAGTGATTAGTACTAAGATCTTCCAATGTCCTTATGCTTCTGGAAAGATAAATGCTCTTGAATACGCTGCCTTCTTGAATGAGCCTTGTAAGTGAATCTGTTTAGTGTTTTAGACATTGTTCTATAAAACAGGGATGAACTATAATAGTAGGCAATATCCTTATAGAAGATAATTCTGCATGATAATGGGGTATTTCCTTGCCAAGCTTTCTTTCAAAACCTTTTGGTCTTCCTCAGAAATTACAATCTTGTCTTTATCCTCAGTGGAGAGGAAGATTAAAATTTTTCATTCTGACATGACCCCTAAAGACTGATGTTTAAAAGCCTACATTTAGCTATTCTGAACATCTGTAGGTTGCTCCCCAATTTCAAGACATTTAGAACACATGATTTTTCTTTAACAGAAACAATCCACAGCTACTCCTCTTCAAGTTGTTTTAAACGTCTGCAGCTGCAGTAGGTTCACTTTAGGTTGTACAAATCTTTCAAGTATGTCTTGGACCTGGGGACACCCTGCTCCAGCTTCCCCTCCCCACCCCCAAACAAAACAGGGCATGGTGTTTTATCAAAGGAGGACAGTTTATTTTTAGACAAGTATAATATACAGATTTTCATCTGGGAAGTACAGAACCACCACCCACATTCTAATTCAAGTCAGTATCACAGTTAATTGCAAACCTCTTATAGGAAGGAGCAGTTAGAGTGAAAAAAAATCTGAAGTTCTTTCTGCTCTTCATATCCATAGCTTCAGGCATGTCCTTTGCATGCTATAAACAGAATGCCAAATTATTCCTTCAGTAATATTGATTCAAAACAAAAATTGTCTTAGAGTAATGAAGTACAAGTATCATAGGATTGCAAAGCAGTCTAAAGAGAAATAAGAATGTGCACCTAATTCACTCTTCACTGCATGCAGATTGCTATGAAGCACATAGAGATCTCAAAGGTTAAAGAATTTAAATTCTCATGCACCTTTGTACAGTAGTTGGACACTTGACAAAATGACGCAGATCTTTAAGCAAAGATGAAGCAAAGCATGCAGATCATAATTTTAGCACGCATCTTGGTCTGCTTGGACTTGAATTTTTCTCTGTCTAGTTAATTTTTTAATAGGGATACATTCCAGAAAGAAAAAACCCAAACTGTAAAATATATGTCTGTTAATATAGAACATTGATTAAAATGTCTGGTTAGTGATACCAATTTACACACTCCCATTCCAAACTCTCTATTTCACCCTTGTTCTTCTGTTCCTTCACTGAGAGGGAACATGTCTGTTTGCTTTTCTAAATGCTTCATTCAAAAGGAAGAAAATGTGGCAAATGTTGTCTGTGTTAACACAATAGATAAAGAGAGAACCACATTCAAATGTGAAAAAATCTTGTTGCAGCTTTCTCTTATTTAAATAGAGCGAGTTATTTCTAAGGACACATCTTGAGCATTCTGTCTGAAAAAGAACAAGTCCTTGAATAGATTTCCACTGTGCCTGCAAGGATCCTCTCAGCAAACTCTGAATTTTAGGACACCACTGGCTAACACTTATGGAATTAATTATTGTTTCCTATCATTCAAGCTGTCTCCAGAATGTGCCTGCTCATGGGACAGGCATCATCAAAAACTTCTAAGGAAAAACTTGGAATGTCTTTACTGCTTGAAGTCACCAGAAGCATTGAGGCAGGGAAACTGTTATCTTGTGGTGAGATCATTCCCTTTGCAATGAAGTGCATCCTTGAAGAGTAGTGGCAATACTGGGCTGATGAAAGCTCCCTCCATCACCCTCAGGCAGCACTAGGGAGAGGGTAGAGCTGAGCTTTAATGTCCTCTAACATCAAATAAAGCAGCTGGAAAGTGTTTTGGTCTTGACATTCTACACTGTCACTTACAGGTGTTGAAGTTTTAGGTTTAGCCATGTCATCTGAAATAACAAAAGCCCTTATAACTCAGCTGTAGCTTCAGCATTCATTTCAGGCCAAAGTCCATTACAAATGGTGCTTAATTCTCTAACATCATGTGTTTAAAAATCAGATCCATGGTGAGATGTGCAGAGGACAGTATTGCAGGATGCTAATAAATACCCTTATTGTCTAGGAAGGGATGATCCTTAAAACATAATACAAAGTTTTCCCATTGTCACAATCTTAAAATAAAACTGCACTTTAATTGAAATAATTTTTTTTTCTTCAAAATCCAACATTTTTATGGCAAACAAATCTTCTTGGGACAGGGGAACTCCAAGAGAAGTCCGAGAATTATAGCAAACAATACATTTTTTATTGCTTCTGGTTTTGGTAGCTACCAGCTGCCTCTGATGTTGAAGTACCAATGTGCCCTTTTTTTACCCTCTACTCACAGTCATTTATAAAAGATGAAAACTGCTGACATCTAATCTCAGTTGTTTGGAGGAAGAAATTTACTCTTGTAGCTTTATCTGAGACTGAACCAGTGATAGCATCCTGAAACAATTTCAATCCCACTAATAATCATATTAGGCATTGCATTGTAAGGTAATTTGTGAACTTTTTTTTCAGTTCCTAAATTTATACATAATGCCATTTTTCTTCACTTCTTCCCAAAGTTTTTAACAAATTCACAAGAAAAAGTCAGATTTCAAGTGTTACATATTGTGGAAGTAATAGTTTCTTGAAGAATGCTGTAAACATAACTTTGAACCCTTAAGGATGAATTGCTGAAAACAAATAGAATTTTGAAGACCACAGCCCACAATTTTCTTGAGATAATCTCTCTTTGACTGGAAGATTCTTGTATAACCTTATAATTGGTATTTGGAAGTGTTTTCTTAGTAGTCATACTGGTTCAGGAAAAAAAATATACAGAAAATTTATTTATTGTCTGCTTATTGTAAGCTCCAAGCTGATCCCACAGAGTAGATGGGAGATGCTATTATGATTTTCATCTTTTCTTCAGAAGGCTTCTGTGGAAGGCAGTGAAAATGAAGTAACTTTAGCATTATGTATCTCAAAAAGCACCTTCGTCTTATATTATCTTATTTGAATTTCTGTAAGTAAAGAAGGACATAAGTAATTTTGGAGTTGAATTGAGTAAGATAATGAAAATAATGTTGTTGAAGGTTTTTTCATTGAATTCATGCTTTTGATTCATTAATCTTTCAGTACATTAAAATCTGTGTTTGCCATTTTTGTTACTTTGGTTTTGCTTTGTTCTGAAATACATTTTTTATTCTCCTATTTATGTAAGCTGACAGCCAGTAAAGGCACAGACAGTGCCATTGTGTTTGATGTATCACAAAAGATTGAAAAATTATTTATTGAAAGTATTCAACAAATACCAAATAAATAACAGCAAATTCATTTGACAACACTCAAGGACATTCTTAGAATGCTATATTAATCAAATAGAGGATTGTGTTCTTTAGTCCATCCCATTTCTTAATTACAATTTACAGCTTTTAATCATGGGATGGGATTTAACAAAAAATATAGTTTATGCCAGCTGGTGTTGGATGCAAACCACCTAAGACACACTATGAATAGAAGCAATCACTTATAATCTCTCTATGCTGGTTTAGATGTCAAAAATCAAAAATCTATGCTTTGACCAGTTTCATGCCAATTTGACTCAAACATGTCAAATCCAGCTTGCCTTTCCACACCTTGCTGACAGGCCTCTTTGTTTATTTATCTTTTTCCTTCCCACTTCTTTGTCCCAAAGACCATCTTCTCATAGCACTACTGTCCTTCTTCCCATGCCAGTTTCCTTTTCCTATCCTTCGAACGCGTGCTTGAATAAGACCTTCCTTGACCTTTTGCCATGCCCTCCTGCCTTGTTCTTGGCTCTTGTGCTTTCTGTTTAGCACAGCATATACAGCCATTCTTTCCCTACCCAGAGGCATGACACCAACACCTCATAAGGGTCATGCTGCATTAGAGCCATGCACATTCTCCTGACTCAAATCTCTCCTGCCACCCTTCAGAAGGGAGCTGTGGGTTTGACAGAATATTCAATATCCCTCACTGGGAGCACATCATTATGGCTGTATTTCAGCTTTTCTACACAGTCACACATGGAGATCCAGGCAGCTGGAGCAATGCAGAACCAGGGCTCTAAGAAACGTCTGAAATAAAGATCATTAGTAAACTATTATTGAATGATTGCCAAGGTATATGAGGGTGCAAACACAGGTCTGTAATGCAACAGAAATAAATGAATAAAGATCTAGATTTCTGCTTATGAAAATCTAATTCTACTATTCGAAGGAGAAAAATGGAATCGCAGATAATTAGCAGATATTTGTTACAGCAAGGACAATGGGAGAGATGGGGTACGTTCCCAGGAGTCGAGTCAAAAATTAATCTTTGTTCAATCAAAAATTACCTTAGTTCTTCAGCATTTCAGGAACAACAGGTTCAACAGACTTCCCTCCCCTTTATGTCCACCATCCACATGAAAATGCCAACCAAGAACCACAGGAATATCAGATGTCACTTTTTAAATTGTATTTAACTGAGAGGCTGTTGTCTCTCCAGACATAGTCTGCTCCCACTCTGCAGTCAGCAGAGTTATGGTAGTCCAGCTTCAAACTCAGAAACACAGATCTCTTTCCATACATGGTAATAGATCCCCCTTATCCATCTGCTACAACAAATAAAGGTTTAAGATCAGCATGGATCTTTGCAAATGTTACGTTTTCCTGCCTGAATTTCCTCTGGCTCTGGCGGCCCCTATATTTCAACATGGCATTTCACTTCCTTTCAGTCTAGACTGAGTCCCACCTCCACAGAATTCCCTTCCCTGTGCAACACCCATGGTGCATTGGACCACCATGCTTTCTTGGGTCATACACAGGCCACCATGAAACTCAAAACACTTTTATCAACACTTCAGCTGCAACATGAATGATGTTGCTTACGGTTTCACGACATATTCACGCAGTGCAGGAATTAAAGGGTGTCACCCTGGCAGTGGCAGCTTCACCTGTAGTGACTCTGCAGTCTATCAGACTGTCTCTGTTTTGAAGTCACAGTCTCAAGGTTGTCTCTCTTCTGCTTTTCTCCCTCTACCTTGGGTTGATTCTACAGTGCAGAAAGCTGTCAATGTAATGATTTAGCAAACCACAGAACATAGAATATCTTGCACTCATTTTAGATTCACAGAGGTTTTTTTATGTTAAGAAAAACAGCTCAGTGGCTTTTGCACTAGAGGAAATGCAAAATTACAAGATTGTATTAACTCTAAAGAATATATGGGCATGGACAAAGAAATTGAATAAGCCTGATTCCCTCTACCTTAGAGAGAGTTTCTGCTGTAAAAGGAAAAGAGGGACAAAAGCAGAACAAAGTAAATTTTGCACAGGGTGATTCAATGTTCAACAAAGTGAGAAGCAAAGGTGAAATGACTTGCCCATATATACAAGTATTCAACAAAGCTGGAAACTGGCTCTAGCTTTAGTGACCATTTTTTGTTCCAGGTTTTTCCTGAAAGCAATCAGAAGACATCCTAGTGGGCAGTCAAGGTTCAGGGTGTTATTATGCATCATGAAAGGCTTTCTCTTTGACTTATTTACCTTACTGGTCCCTAGGCCTCTTCTGTCGGGGGACTGTGATCATGGGTTAACTGCCAAATCAGAACAGACTCAAATTACTTGCAGTTTGACAATAGATAAAAGTTGCAATATTTCAACTTGATTTCCTTTCCTCAGGGCCCTTTATTTTTCCCTTTGCCTACCCTGTTCCCCACCACTTCATATTATGAAACCTCCAGTTAAATAACACTGAGTATTTAAATCACATTCTATCAAAAGAAAAAAAAAAGAAAACCAAACAAAACCTGAACTTTTAAAGGTTTTCTGTTCCTCTCTTTATTTTTGGCTGGCTGGGGTTTTCTTTTGGTTTTGTCTGTTTTATTCTTCTGATACTTCTAACTTTTCATGCTGTCAGATCAGTTTGGCAAACTACTCAGGAGGTAGATTGTCTTCTGTGTTCTCAACACTCGTAGGGACCTCCTTGGAATGTGATCTATGGGTTAGATATATGTTATAGTGGACTACCACAATCAGGAAACCAAAAAGAAACAGATTAGGTGTTTGGACTTCCCTTGAATTTAGTACGGTAACTTCCATCAGTTTAAGTGGGATGTAAAAATAACAGCCTCTCAGTATGTAATGTTTAAAATTATTTTACCAAAGTTTACATGATTTAATTAAAAGGCAAGAGAAGATTCTAATTATATAGGATTTAGGAGTACTGATTTCCTACTACAGGTGTATTTATGCAAATTTTTTACTGCAAAAAGTGAACATGAAATTATCTGCACAACTGGAGACTGAAGGAAGAAAAGGGAAAGTTTTACTTGTTCAGCTGCAATATAAATCTTTGAGATTTGCATTTAGTTCTAAATAAATATGCCTGAAGAAAAGAGGGGGTGAAAAAGCCAGAAAAACCTTTTTATCATAGTGTCTGTGTAATTAAGCATGAACTGTTTTTCTTTATGATAAAACAGTTTTCTCCCTCTGCATTCCATGTAAATGCAGCCTCAATCATTAGTATTACAGGATCTCTGCTGATTTCCAGCATTAATAATAAAAAGCGGCAGCTTTATTAATCAAACATGTCCAGCCACCCAAACACCATTAATACTTGATATAATCTCATAGTGCAAATGCACTATGAAAGCACCTGGAAACATTTCCATGAAATACTGACTTAATGGTAAGTGTCAAGAAGATAGATAGTCCTCTATTCTCTTTTCTTTAACTATATAATCCAACAATATAAATCATAAACAGGCCTGCCCAACATTTGTAAAATTACAGTCCAGTCTCCTGCCCATCCATTTAAGTAGCTAAATTCTAAGAAGTTTTGGTCAGTTAAGAACTCTGTTTAATGTTCCATTGCTTCTCTTCTGAGGCCAGGACCAATGGAAGAAATGATGTTTACAAAAGATTTTAGTCCATAAGTAGGCCAAGAAAGATTTGAAATAATACTGAATTGTGGAAATAGCTTTACATTGAAATATATCATTTTGAGGAAGAGAGCTAGTTAAGTTTAAAGTTTTCTTGCTCCAGCTGTGTGAGGCCACCATGTGAGTCAAGGCATGCAAGGAACAGCTTGCTCCTCAGAGTTAATAAGTCCACACCAACAGCTTGCTGGGTAAAATCCCTTGTCTTATTTCATGTTTAAAGAGTTTTTAAGCCCAGTCCAGGCTCCCTCTGGTCAGGAGATCATGCTGAAGGAGAAATGTAAAAGTGTCCTGTAAGTCCATATGGAAAGAAATCCTCTCTTCCAGGTCATGTTCTTCTCCAGACTGAATTAACCTAAAAGCATGCCTATTTGGTGATTTTGCCTTATTATTGTTCATGGTTAATTAATAACATCATTATACAATCTTAGAAATCTGCAAGAGAAGACAGAGCTTGGAAGTGATGAGAAACTGGAAGCTCAGGTCAGGGGCCTGGGACTCGTTGGACCAGAATGCTAATATCCAGGGAGAGGCAAGCAGGTCGTGAAAGGAGAAAAATGAAAAAGAGAGGAGTTTATGGAAGGCTGGGTAAGAAAACTTCTGTCACAGGAAATGAAGCTATGCAGTGTAGGAAAGAGTGGACACAGGTAAGAAGGGAAACAACAGGAATGAGTGGTTGGGAATAGGATGAGAAGCTGGTGAACTGGTGCTGGACCCATTTACACAAACAGCTAGAAAGTTGGAGCTGTGAACAAGGAAAGGCTCTAGAAAGAGGCAGAATATATTAAGCTTGTTGAAAAGATTACATTGCTGTTCTGAGCCTAGAAAGGAGTCCAAGGCTCTCAGACCCCACCAGTCCTCCACTGTCAACAATGCATTTATGAATATATGGCAAAATATCTGTTTTTTTCAGTTTCTGAAATTAGGTGCTAAATGATCTCAGTAACAGTCACTGAGCTCAGGTATCAGTAAGGCTGCAGGATAATCTGCAAATAAAGTAAGGAGAGAAAATATTCAGGGGAACCTTTTCTTCAATCAGGAAGTGGAGAGATTCAATGGAGGCTATGGAATCTAGCAAAAACATTGGATGAAAATCAAGAAATTAAATTAACAAAAACTTCCTAAATGCAACAACCACAAAGCTTTGACCATTTTGTTTTTTGCTATTCACTGTTATCTGAAAGGAGCTGCTGAAAATGTAATATACCCTGCTGGCAGAGCATCAAGCTTTGTGCAACTTGCTAGGTTCCTGCAGGGAAAATCACAGCAATCTGCAGTAAAAACATACTGCTTTGCACTGAAAGACACTTGCAGAACACTGGGAACAAAAAAGAAGGTTTTGGCTCTTAACATTGTAGTCTGCTGGTTTTAACATGGACCCGTGTAAAGAATTACCCTTTCCAATCACAGCCAGAACCTGATAAGGGAATGATAGTTTTCTTCAAGAAAAGATTTCCAGGGGAAAAAATTTAACAGCCAACAACTGAGAAGGCATCATGTCAGATTTAGTTTTAGATTTAGATTTATAGCTGGTTTTGCTCAAAGTTACCCAAGTCTTTCACTGCATGAGAAATGTTGCAGAAAGATTCGAAGGTGCGCAAATTAGAAGCTCCAGATCCAGGACTGCCTTGTTGTCTGTGGTAAGGAATCATCCCAGCTCTCCTGGCCTCCAACTCACCATTTTTGTTTCCTAAAATCTGGATTATTATGGGGTTATGTAGAAATCCATTCAAGGATGGAATGTATGTCTAATCATGAACTGAGATTATTAGTTATTGCTGAAGTTCATTACTTTCAAGATTGAGAGGGTGGGAGAGCAAGGACCAGTATATATGCCAAGATTAACCAAATTACAATTTTACAATTTTTAGCTGCTTACTTAATAAGAAAAATAAGGATTTTTTTTAATAGTACTGTCTACTGCATGAAATCATCCAGGCCTTGATTAAAACCATTTAAAATTGCTAATTCATGGATATCATAAAAGATACTACCAGAATAGGAATATATTTCTGTGTGCTCATGGGAACCAATTACGTTTGCCGTTTCTGATGGAGACACGTATGTTATCTTGTTAGAGTATAGATTGCTCTGTCTGGTATCTAAATGACAACATTATTCATTGGTCCCATTGGCTTAATCAAAAAGCTGTGTTTAATGATTATTTTAAAGAACAAATTGCTTTTTCTAACATTAAAATTCAATGTAGAGAAAACTTTTGAAGTGATAATTTCCAAAGTAATTCATAAGCTAAGAGGGAGTGTGATAGAGGTGAAAAAAAAGTGTTTGATAGGTTGAGTTGGAGCAAAATTGTATCTCTCTCGTTGCTCAAAATAGGAAAATAATCATAATAAAGAAATAATGAAACAGAATGATGACTGCCTGAGGGTAGGTAGCTCCAACTGAAATAAATGAGATAGAAGGTTGATTCAAGGAGAAAATGAAGAATGAAGTGGTTAGAGGTTTTATAATTAAACTGTTTTGGAGAGATTTTCAGAATAAGAAGGGATTTGGTTTGGTTTTTCTTTTTTTTTTTCTTTACTGTGGTTATTTAAATGTTCCTTTTCCAAAACAGACAAGGGTATAAATGTCTTCTGCTTTTTAAGGTAATATTTCTGCAAATAAAGAGTTCTCCAAGGCAGCAGTATTTTTGAAAAAAAAATCACTTCTCTCGCAGATGACCCATGCATCCCTAAAATCTCTGGGAAATGCTGACCAAAGGCAGCTACACATAAAAAATAATAAAAGCTTCAGGTAGTGCTCATAGGTGAACTGCCATTTTCAGTTTGGTATGTATCAATATTGTGGTCCTTGTCCTAAAAAGACACTTAAATATTAATGGAAAAGCAACGTACTTGCATCACAAGTGCTCTTTCAGGCTCTTCCAGGCACTTCAGTTTTAGCAGTGTCTCCTATTCATTTCATGACAGTTTAAGGAGGTCACACCTGTCATTAACAACTCACTAACATTTTACTTCTGTACAAAGACTCACAGTTTTCCATAGCTGATTGGTAGTGCCAGAGAAACCTAATTTCGGGGGCTAAATGAGATAGGGGCTTAGCACAGTAGCCTTTTAACCAAGCAGAGTTAAAAATAAAACAAGAAGGGAAGGATGAAAAAGGATAGGCCCAATGCTTTGGTCCTGCTCCAGTTTTGCTTTTTTCTCAAAATGCTGTTTATTGGAGCAAGTGTACACAGGAACTTTACTCCTTGTACACACGTCCTGCTTGAGAATCTATTTATGCTGTTCCAATCTCTAGCCTGGGCTAATCTAATACCCTTCTTAAATATTTCATATGTTGCAAATCACTGGAATGTCAAGAACTAGTTTTCAGTAAGCAGGTGCTGTCAACACAGATTCAGCCATAACACTTGGTTACTTGGTTTTGCCTTCCCAGGGTGAAATTTGAGACTCCTCTTCCTCCTTGAGCTGACTCTTCCCCTCAGGTTGATACATACAAAGCATCATGAATGCTAATTGTCTTGCTGGGAACTGTGAGCAGCTTGTACAAATAATGTGCTTCATTCTCCAGTCTGGTGGTTTCTAAAGTAGAACTGTTGTTTGTTGAGGAGTGTCATGGATCAGGAGAAGCGCTCCCTTTCCACCCCGCTCACTCCCCTCCCCTGTCCAGTGAGAGATACAAAAGCTTGAGGCTATGGGTTAAAATAAAAACAATTTACTGGGAACAGCACTGAGATAAGAAAAAAAAAAAAAAAGCAGCAATATTTATAACAGAAATGTGCAAAAGAGAGTGATTTATGTGCAAAATGCTCACCGAGTCTGACACGATGCAACGTAACCGCAGATGGTGCCACCCCACTGCTCCTTCCAGCATGGTTTTCCCAACCAGAAAGGAACACCCATCTCCTCTGAAAGAAGGGAGAGTCCAGACCAGTCCTGTCCTGCCTTTTCCTGTGCCATCCTTTCCTGTTCTCCCCCACCCTGGAAATTACCTTCATGGGTAAGGAATAACCTCTTAGACGCAGCCACAGCTGCATCACCATAACTACTGCAAACATTAACTTCTCCTGGTCAAAACCAGGACAGGAAGAGATATGAAAAACTTATTTCTGCTTCTTTCTCAAAGTAGAGAGTTGCTCAGATAGCTCTTAGGCAAAGTAGGTAGTTACATGTGCTGGCTGTTGTGTGTGTGGTCAGGTTTCAAAGGCGTATTAGTTATTTAAATGGGACCCTAACCTTTAAATTCCTGAGTTTACTTCTCACAGGTCTGAATCATATCTTCCCCAGCTAGTTATTTCTATGCTGTTACCATTTTATGTATGTGGTATTTTCTCTCCATGTTGCATTCAGATTCATCTGTGGAAGCAAAGCTCAGGGCAGAGACTACTGGCTGTGAAAAAAATATAAATCAGAGGCTTAAATTAACACTGTAAATGAAATTTTTTGGCTGGCCCTCAGGTACTACATCAAACACTCCATTTTTGCAGTCCTAAATCCTCCAAAAATTGAAGCATTTCTACACTTCTCTTCAGAAGAAGTAATTTGAGTGAAATATGGAATCTAAGTCCTGTACTCTTTGATTCAGATTTAAAACTCATGTTTATAGGAGAAAACTCTCAAAAGTGTCTGTTGGTCAACCTGTGGAGCAGATGGAGTCATGGGGAGCCGGCATGCTGCAGATGCACAGTAGCAGTGGTCCCAAAGTGATCCCACTGAGACTGGAAACCCATCAGTGTTAACAAGGCCTTCTTCCCATAGCAGCAGCGTGGGCTGGTGCCAGAACATGCTGAGCTTAAAGCCTCCCTCATACTCATCCAATTACCTGGTAAATACATGGCATAAGTCACTTGGAAATCTGATTCTCAATAGAGTGAAGAGCTTTTTAAACTGCTACCAAATATTTAAGCTATCATCGGCACAAAATGTTCACCAGGCTGGAGTTCATATCCAGTTGTTTAATGAAGGCAGGGCAGGCAGGGCAGTCCCAGGTCTGCTAGGCACAGCAAGGAAGGCTGTTCATGCTGAAAACAAGCAGTACAACCAGAGATACACAACTATTATGAACTGCCAGCCTCCAGCCTTTCCATAGCCATTCCACCAGTGTAGCTCTTCAAATTTTTAACTCGGTACTTTCACATGGATGAACCAGGCTTGGTGCTTTCAACCAAACATGCAGGAAAATGTGATCTTTCCCAGACTCCCTGAGGTGAGCAGCTCTGGTGCAGGCATGTTCTGCAGTGGAGCAGGGGATCTTGGCATAGGGAGGGATTTCCTGAGCCAAGGGGATCCCTGAGACTGACCAGGAGCTGGCAACTCACAGAGGAGTGGCTGATGAGGTGTGAGTGGGCCAGGAGATAGGGCAGGGGCCACCCCCAAGGGTCTGCCTCATCCATCCTGGTGTTGGCCAATGCCTCCACCCACACAGAGCTGCTGAGGGGAGAGGCAGCAGTGTGGAACTCACTCTGTGGGTAGAGCCTGGACCATTCTGGAACAGGGACAGGCAGCAGACTTGTGTAACAGGACAGGGAGGCTGAGAAGGAATTAGCTCATTTCAAGGATGGTCTGCAGTGGACACACTGCCCCACATGCAGAGGAATGGATGCTTGCTAGGGCAAGGACCAGCAGCAGGCACAGGTGAGGGTGCCCTTACAGCACCACTTCATGACTCTGCAGACTCAAGAGGGAAGACCCATTGCATTTAGGAGAGGAAGAAGGATTTCAGCACGGTCAGAGGGGCTGATGAGAGGACTGGAGCATCTCTTCTATGGAGAGAGACAGAGAGAGCTGAGGTTGTTCAGCATGAAGAAGAGAAACCACCAGAGAGATCTTATAGCACCTTCCAGTACCTAAAGGGGCTACAAGAAAGCTGGAGAACTTTTTACAAGGGCATGTAGAGATAGGACAAGGGGGAGTGGGTTTAAATTTAAAGAGGGCAGGTTTAGATTAGATATAAGGAAGAAAGTCTTTACTGTGAGGATGATCAGGGCTGGAACAGGTTGTCTGGAGAAGTTGTGAATGTCCTATCCCTGGAAGTGTTAAAGGCCATGTTGAATGAGCTTTGTTCTAATGGAAGGTGTCCCTGCCCATGGCAGGAGGGCTGGAACTAGATGGTGTTTAAGGTTGCTTCCAATCCAAACCATTCTGTGATTACATGATTTGGGGAAAAAATATCTTTAAATCATACACTCTGTTCTTTTCTTCTGTCTGCTGACTGGAACTTCAACCACCTCAGCAGCACAGGCATTAAATAGTTTAAAAAAAAATGGCATATTTAGCTATTCTCAAATTGCTCTCATCTTACAAACAGTTGGTTCAAGTTTCTGAATTTTCCAGCTTTGTAGTGTCACAGTCAGAGTTTATCTTAGGTTCTCTTTAATTTGCACGTACCTAATGTACAGTCCTCTTCCACCAGGCCCATGTGAATAAGCATCTAGTGGTGATTTCATCCATTGAAGTACATAAAGCTACTCCACTCCCTCCCAAAACTCATACATTTTAAGGTAATTGCATTAATTGAGTTGAGGAAAACTAGAACCTATGAAGTAAGGATCTAAGACATTACCATATGGTCTTTAACAAGTTAGCAGAGTTGAAAAAGAAATCCAAAGTTTGGTCCAGCTTTGCTACACAGAATACCTTTTGGTTTTGTTTGGCAAAAACTAATTAACTTCTGGCATAAATGGATGTTGTTATCATCCTTCACTACAGTTGCTCTATTCTACAACTGTGAATTGTGAATGAAATATCACCTTTGTGTCACTGAACCATTTACCACGCTCATGCCTTTCTTTAGAAGTCCTTTTCAGGAGTCCTTTCTCCTCTCTGCAGTTCATTGTGGTCACTTGTCCTTTTTTAGGTAATTCAGAGATGAAGCAAAAAGATGTGGGCTCTTGCCCAAGTGAGAAGAGATGTATTTAAAAGTGTTACTGAATGGTACTTAGGGAAAACAGCTCTGTTTCTTCTTTTGCCACAGGGAAGGCATTGGTAGATTTTCTGACAGTATTTAATTTGGCAGGATGCCCTTAAAAATTAGTGCATGTTATTGATCTGTAAGTTAAGTATTTCCCACTGCAGAATATCTGATAAAGAGAAATAATTAATATACACAGCAATTCCTTGGAGATAGCAAAGGGAGGGCTATCTAGAGATTTGGGCTGATTTTGTGACTAACAACTTTAAGTTAACATTATTGGCAGGTTAAGGCCAAGTTTATTTCCAGTTGAACTAAAATAAAAGAAAACTTCTGATGAAAGCAAGTGAAAGTTTGAGCACAGAGTTCAGAAATGAAAAATATTATTCATAAACAGAGATGAACAGATGAGAGGTAGATGGATTTGGATGAGATTTAGGCTGGCTTGTTTATTCCTCACATAGGAGCTCAGAAGTACCAGGCCAAATGACTGAGCAATACAGGAGGACAACACAAGAAAGAAAAATTACTAGTAACAATCAGAGAAAAGGGAGCATTTTTTTAGTCACAAAATTAATTTATTAATAACACATGGGAACAAAGGCACTAGGGAATGTGAAAGGGGAAAAAACAAACATTATATTATACCAGAGGTGCAAGCTGAGGAAATTAATAAGAGCAATACTCATGACCTGATTATGAATATATATTTGAAATGGCGATATCAAGGAAACTTGAAGACAAAAGAGTTATTGTTTGGAATGCAAGAAAGAATGATAGTAGTCCAGTTAGAAAGCCTTGAGTAGGCAAAGAAGGAGCTAAAATAACAGTCAGAAGTAGCATTATCTTTCTCCTGCTGTCAAATGACTTGGAAGTGAATTAGTGACTGCATACAGATCAATATTTTTCTTCATTCTACCAGATAAGACAGCGCACAGAATACAAGCTTGCATCTGTTACAAATGGCCAAATATCTTTGTAGGAAAAAACCCACATCTACCTATAATGTGAAGTGAGAAGTACCATTGCCAGTAGCTTTAATCTGAAAGACTATGCCAGAAAGCTCCTTCTGCAAATATTGGCATTCCTTGGAAACTCTCAACCTTTGCCTTTAGTATTTCTTGACTAAAATGGCATTGTCTCCAGCATGCAGGAATTTGATGTGAGTTAAAAAAGTTAGAGTATAAAAGATAAACCAACTCTTTTCATGCAAGTAATCAATACTTGTTGTGAAAAACAAATATTGCAATGTAACAGGGATATGAAAGTCTTTGAATGCATCCAGAGAAGGGCATGAAAAAGCTGGTGAAAGGGCTGGAAGTCATATCTTGTGAGGGACATTGGGTTTGTCTAGTTTGGATGGAAGGAGACAAAGGGGTGATTTCATGGCTCTCAGCAGCTTCCTGAAGAGAGGAAGTGGGGAGGGACATGTTGAGCTCTTCTTCCTGGTGTTTAGTGATAGGGCACATAGGAATGGTTTAAAGCTGTGCCAGGGGAGGTTCAGATTGGACATTAGCAAGCTTTTCTTTACTGAGAGAGTGATAAAACACTGAAACAGGCCTCCTAAAGAGGTGGGTGGTGCCCCAAGCCTGTCAGTGTTCAGCAGTTATTTGGAAAATAGGCTTAAAAACAGGCTTTAACCTCTGGACACTCCTGAAGTAGTCAGGGAATTGGATTGTTGTAGATCCCTTCCAACCTATTCTATTCTATTCTATTCTATTCTATTCTATTCTATTCTATTCTATTCTATTCTATTCTATTCTATTCTATTCTACTCTATTCTATTCTATTCTATTCTATTCTATTCTATTCTATTCTATTCTATTCTGATGTTACCAGTCACTTGCCCAGCACAATCTCTTCATTAATTAATTCTTTGCTTAACGTATCCTTTGATAACTTGATAGTAATAAAGAGCTGACAAGGGCTTGAGGGTTTGAGGGCAAATAATTTTTCTTCCTTCCTACAGTTTCAGAAATTTAGATAAAATTAACAAAGTATTTACTGGTTTTTAATCTTGGCATTGGTCTTGAACAAAGTTATGGAACAGCTGATCCTGGAATACATTCATACAAACATAGGGGGTAATATAATTATAACCAATAAGCATTCATTCATGGAAAATAACTCCTGTCAAACTAGCTCAGTGTCATCTTCTGAGTTTATACATTTCTGGTGATATAACATACATTTTTAAGATGTCTCACATGATGCAGTATGACATTTTGATTAAGAAGCTACAATGATTAGGAAATCAGTGTCACATATAAATTACCAAATTTTGGTACTTGGAAAGATTTATGACATCACTAGAAAAAACATTATTTGCCAGGACTTTCTGTGGAGATACTACATCTTCTGGCTTGATGCTACTTAACACTTCTTTTAATGACAGAGAAGCAATAATAGCATTGAGGCTTGTTAAGCTTATAAGTGACACAAAGCTCGGGGTCAATAGTAGCTACAAGTCAGGTAGGTATGTAGCCTGGATGAAAGTGACAATATGTATTTCTGTCCTTCAGAACTTTTATTCAAGTTGGAAGGAGGTACTTAGGATTGAAACCTAATGATTTTGCTTTTCCAGAATTGGACCTGCCATTCTGGATGCTGCAGGTCTAAAGGCTATGTAATAGTTTTTGTGAATTAATAGTTATTTCAAAATATACTCCTTGTTTGAAGCTATAGCCAAAGTACCAAGCACAGGTTTTGCATATGTGCTCAGAGAAGGATTATTTTCTGGAAGAAAAATGTTAATATATTGTTATATATAACATATATTGTATATGTTATATTAGTGCAGCTGCTATTAAATTAAGATCTAATTCTGATGCCTGCACGTCAAGAATTATTTTGAAAATTTGTGGAATCCAAGACAGACAGAAGGCTTATCAGAGACTGGAAATAATTCCTCTTGTCGAGAGACCATAAGTGCTTATCTTGATGGATAAAGGGTAATAGATTGCTATCTCTAAATGCCTGCAAGAGAAAAACAAAACTGGCTAAAAATGCTTCAGCAATCTAGCAAAGATGTGTTAAGACTCAAGGTCTGAGTTGATGCTAGATGACTGCAGACTAGGTCTCAGTTAAAAATCTCACTCAGTTAAAACAGAGTTGCCTGTTTTTCCCAAGGAGAATAACTGGGCATTGAAAGAACTTTAAGGCTTGCAGTGCAACTCTACTGCTGGAATTTCTTAAAATAAAGATAGGACACCTTTCTAAAAGATGTTCCACTTTATCAATAACTGGGGTTTGCAGCCATGCTTTCTTCAGAAGATGTAGCCAGATAATCAATATAGATTAGAAATTCAGAAAATGTAGCCAGATAATCAGTATAGTCTCCTTCAGAACACAGCATGGCCAGCAGGGAAGGGCTTCCAACAGTGAGATACTGTTTAAAGCTATCCACAAGAGCATGTTAGGGACAGCTGAGGTGAAGTAGATGTCAGGACTGATAGAAAGAAACAGGCTACTCCATTCCATGATTATATAAAAGATGTCACAGTAATATAATACAGTCACAATGATTGTGAATAAAGCCAAACTCATGAACATTTTTCTTAATCAAAAAGAACATCAAGTGAAGCAAAACGTGTTTTTGTTCAGGGTTTTTCTTTATTTAATGTGTAAAAAGAAATTCTGAGGAAGAAAAAACATTTTATTTGAAAATATTTACATGGGATTTTTTAATGGCTAATTAAAAACTATTTCAGCTGTTTTGGGAATTACAAACCCACCAAATCCAGTCCTGTGGGACTGTGTAACAAACTGCAATACAAATGGGCCTCCTCCCACAAACAACAGCTCTTGGGAGTAAGAATTTCAATACCAGCAAAAAAAGGAGAAGTGATTGGCATTGACAGATGTCATGAAACTGGGGGTTCTCAGTGCTTTTTAAGAGCAAAGTGAAAGCTAGAGTCATTAATGTTGTGTATCCTCAGATGTGCTACAGTATTTGATGCTCTGTGGAATGTGAAAAAATATTCTGTTCAAAAAGCATTCCACAGCTCATCAATAAACCCTCTCAGGAAAAGATTCCTACATAAAAGACATTCATTTTCACTCTGATCCTTCATCTACTTTCACTGACATTGGCAGCTATGGTAATTGTTGTTTTTACTTCATCTGCTATTGTTCACTTCTATTCTTCAAACACAAAAGAAAACCTATGTATGGAAAATAGCAAGACTTCTTAGGAATAGTGAGTAATGGATCATGCCATGCTGTGCTGTATTTGTATATTGATTTTCTCTCAAATTGATACATTAATTTAAATAGAGATTATGTGTGCAACTTTTCTACTGATAAGGCAAAAATTGAACTGGACTAGTAATCATGGTTCAAAGTCTGCTTATGATATTATACATGTTTATTCCTATTATGTGGCTGGAATGAAACTGCATTTTTTGAAATATTTTACAATATTACTTATACCTTACAACAGCCAAATTAAAATTCCTTTGTTTTCAGTGGTTCCATGTTTCAAAGAATAGATGAAATGATACTTCATGTTGCAAAATGAAAATGTCATTATGTCTTAAGTTAATAGGCCTGAACATCCTGAGAGCAATTCTGGTGCTCATAATACCTCATAGATGAATAACATGCCACAGCTTCACATGGCTTAGTGGGAGGAGAACTTTATATACAGTAGTTATGACTGCAAAGAAAGAATATCTGTATTTAGCAGGACAGCTTACGTAATATATAAACATGTAAATTTTATTTATGCAAATAAAAGAGTCTTGGTAATGCCACCAAATGCTAAAATAGTAGTATTTTTTTTTCCTTCTTTGTTTTAATTTAATCTGGAGGTCAGTTTTATTCATGGAACTTGATTCATCTCCTGAGTACATTCAAAGTATCCCAGACACTTAACAGAAAATATGGGATACGGAGAGTGAAATGATTGCAGTTGAATCAAAAGCAATTGTCTTTGAACCAGGCAGTTTCAACTGTCAATGGCACATAAAGAATTGTTTAGGGCATAACAAATACTGACTAATTGGTTCCAAATTACTCTGGTACACAATTAATTTAAGTCTTAAGAAATTGGGTCTTTTGCTTATTTAATTTCAGTTCGTCATGAAAAGTTCCAGTATACAACATATGTATCCCAATGATTCTGGGGGAAAAACAATCAATATAAAGAAGTTAGAACTTTTTGAACAAATCCAGTTATTTTCCAGATTCAGTAATAAATGCCAAAATCAGAGGATGTAATAACTTTATGTGCTGAAAATATAGTTACTAACTTTTAAAAACAGGCTTTTAAAGTTCATTTAACAAAACTGTCATTTTTCAAAACTATTTTGAAAGTGCTGTTTGCATCAAAGAAAATGAAAGTTCAGGAAGGAAGAACAAACAGAAAATATTATATTATTTTATGGTGATAAAAAAGTTGATAGCCTCAAGTAAAAACACGTTTCTTGTTATTATTGTCTTGATGCTACACAAGGCAATAAACCCAACATAATATCTAGTGGTTCTGCCACGTTAGGAAGACATCTTGGTCTAAGCTGACTTTAAAAATTCTTTTTTCTTGAGACAACCTGGAATCTCGTCTTTTTTTTCACATTCTAATCTCACAACATTCAATTTTTATTATGCATGCTAATACAGATGTGTATACTTATAATTGAACACGATTTCTACAGGCACAGTGTTATTAGGGTTAGTTGGTGTCTTGAGGTTTTTTTTTCCACTGTGTATTGATACAGTAATTTGTCTATGATAAAGGAAACTTTAGCAATGATTTGGCATCATGGTATGAATATATTTCTGAAAAATTTGCTTTTCAAATGTAAGAGCTGAAAGCCAAATCTAGGCTACGCTGCTCTAGTACATGCACACACTCACACACACACACACATCATGATAATGCCAAAGGCAATTATGAACTCAAAACCAGAGCTCTTTGAGACAAAGAAAGCTTTTTTGGTCTAGGGCCTAAGATCCTTGCATGTGAGTAGACATCTAGTCACATTGCTGCTATGGCAGTACATGTAAAAAGGACGCCTCTAAAGCCCAGTACACATTTTTTGTGAGATTAAACGTGCAGCTTAAGCAGAAATGTATTAGTGTAGCAGTGCCTGTTACCATTCCAAGAACACTTATGTGAGATAAGGTGTAAATGTCTTTCTCTGCTGTACACAAGCTCCCATCCAAGCACAATATCCAGGTTTCACTGTGGAATAACTAAATGCCAAAGCAGCATAGGGGAATCTAAGACTAACTCTTAAGTGACAGCATGGCCTCGATCATGTTACTCTTCCTTTTGTCTTGGAAGCATTTGTTTTAGCCTATTGTGGAGGAAAAGTTTTTCCCACCAATTAAAACTCTTTGCTGACCGACCCATTTTGGAGCAGTCAGTATAAGCCTGCAATAAGTCTTCAGGATTTCTTCATTATTTATAATGATGCTGAAGAAGATGAAGGTATTTTTAATGATACTTTCATGAGTCTCATTTGTCCTACAGTTTTCTTCAAAATAACTGCAAAATCCTGTTTTCACCCATGTCTTTTTTGTTTTAATGATAGCTGATTTTAGAGTCATAACCACCTATAAGTACATTAAGCTCTTTCTTCTACCATTTTTTAAAGTTTTTGGATCTTCCAAAGTTGAAACTTGCTCCATACCTGGCTGGAGATAAAGTCATGTTAGGATGGGATACCAGCGCTGAAGACAGACTGGATGATGAAGTATTAATTGTAGGCAGTGTAATTGGAGTAGTCACAATCCATCTTTCTTTTCTTCTTAGTAGTTCTACTAAGATGATAGCTTGATCCTCCACAAGGTGTATCTCTAAGGTGGGATGAAGGCCTGGGATGTGAAAAGAGCTAGCTCACATGACTCTTCTATCTGATTTTGAATCATAGAGTCATAGAATAACAGAATGGCTTGTTGCAAGACATGTTAAAGATAATTTTGTTCCAACCCCATTGCCATGGGCAGGGACGCCTTGCACCAGACCAGGTTGATCAGAGCTCCATCCAACCTGGCCTTGAACTCTTCCAGGGACAGGGCAACCAGGGCAACCACAGCTTCACTGGGCAACCTGCTTCAGTGCCTCACCACCTTCACAGTAAAGAATTTTTCCTAATGTCAAATCTAATAGTGCTTTCTTTCAATTTGAATCCATTCCCACTTGTTCTGTTGCTACATGCTCTTAAAAAGCATCTCCATTTTTCTTCAGATAGGCTCCCTTCAGATATTGGAAGGCTGCAGTTAGGTCTTCTGAAGCCTTCCCTTTTCCAGGCTGAATGATCCTCATTACCTAAATTAGGCAGGGTTGGGTTTTGTAACACTGCCTGTGTTTCTGCCTGACTTTGAACTGAGATATTCTTTTCAGCCAGTGCAGAATCTGGAGCAATCTCTTGAACCTGAAAGTTGCACATTTCCAGTTGGCACCAGCACTGACACAATAGTTTTGCTTCCAATTCCACATGCATCTCTTCCAACAAACCTCTCTGGTGAACATTTTGCAGAAACTTCTGTACAAACTGATTAGCAAACTTTAAACTTACTAAGAAAGAAGAGAAACCTAGCCCAGGAAATTAAAACTGGAGCTTTGGGAAGCAAAGATCAGAAAACAGGTTCAGGGTGACATGAATAGTTAATGACAAGATTAAATAAGGTCTTCTCTTGGCTTCCAAATGAAAAAATAAAATGTAAAAAACCACTGAAGATTGGAAAGTTAGTTTTCTTGCTATTAAGTAAATTTGATTTATTAAGATAATGAGGAAGACGATTCAGTCTCTGTGGTCTTGCTGATCAGCAAAGTAATACTTGTGGCACACAGTGTGACTCCTCGTTTTAATGACTAGGCTTTTCTTCTGAAATCAAACTCTTGCAGTAACATGGATAAACTCTGCCACTCCTCATTATTCTGCAGTTCTAGTAATGGACAATTGGCACATAACCTTCATTCACAGACTGAATCTGCTTTGTGTATGCATTGTACCTTCATATTTCAGTTTTTGAAAAGGTAATAATTTTATCTTTTTTCTAAGTTAATTTTCAACCTCAGAGTATAATGGAAGGATGAATGAAAATGTGACCTAAGATGGTATAATATAGTTTGAATAAACAAATTATTTACAGTATATAATTTTGTATATTTTAAAATTTATTTATTTTTAATAAAATAACTAGTTGCAGCCTGCTTAAACATTTTACCTTCAAGGGAGCCATTCTTGATGCAACATAGGCAAAATTCTAGCAATTCAGGCCAACAGACCCTTAGTTTTCAAAAGTAAAAAAAAAAATTGCTATAGTTGAATACTGTTCATTAAAATCCACAGCAGTTATTACATGGGAAATCATTATTGTTCTAAACAGTGTCCTACTTTCAAACTAGGAACTTAGGCTAATATAAGTCCTATGGGTAACAGCCAGCAGTCATCTTGGTTTCATGGGAAGCGTTGCTACACTATTTTGATTACTACAGATTTGTTGCCTAAAGGTGCACATTTTGCTCCTTTTATAGAAAACTGATCACGCTCTGCTTTGCCTCGAGATAATTTTCAATATTTCAGTGAATTGATGGCTGATCATTTTGTTCAAAGTTTGCCTTCCTGGGAATATTATTTAAGTCGTTAAAAGGTAGAATTCCTCTCTGGGTTTAAAAATGAAGTTTATTGGTATTAGCTATTCCAGAGGTCCTTTGCTAGGCAACCACTGTGTGATTACTTTCAAACCAAGTGCACTGGTTCATTGACATGCAGTTTGGGAGGAGATTTTACCCATCCTTCTGCAGAGCTGCAGAACTATCATACAATGACCCCCAGCTGCCCTTCTAGCAGTAGCAGTAACAGCAGGTGGAGCTCTGAAGGCTTCCAAAGGTACAAGGAGGCACTGAGCAGAGCTCTTGAAAGTTTTTCCCTCCCCTGGGTTGTGCATGACTGCAGGATGTACAGAATGAATTGTATCCCAGAAAAAATGAGTCTTTCAGAAGAGAGGAGAGTTTCTTTGCACAGATTATTTTGTGTGTATACAGAAAAAATATATGTACCGTGGCTACTTTTCTTTAATGTGCATGCAATGCTTTCTGATACATAGAGAATACTTACTTATGGAAGGAATAATGTGAAGAGTAATATAATCATCCCCAGCAGCAGCAGCTGCATGCAGTTTGGAGCAGTGCAATAGGGAAAGTAGCCACAGCACATACTCTTGTATGTAATGTGGCTCTTGAATGTAATGAGAGAATCCAGTAATCTCAACAGAAGTTTACTTGGCTGAGGATAGAAATGAAGTGGTAATTTAGCTGAACATTTTAATTTTCCATAGCTATTAAAGAAATTCATTCAGTATATGTTGTACAGAAGCATGCTTGCCTCTGAGAGCTATGCTGGTACTTTCAGCTGAGGGAGGGAGGGAGGGAGGGAGGGAGGGAGGAAGGAAGGAAGGAAGGAAGGAAGGAAGGAAGGAAGGAAGGAAGGAAGGAAGGAAGGAAGGAAGGAAGGAAGGAAGGAAGGAAGGAAGGAAGGAAGGAAGGAAGGAAGGAAGGAAGGAAGGAAGGAAGGAAGGAAGGAAGGAAGGAAGGAAGGAAGGAAGGAAGGAAGGAAGGAAGGAAGGAAGGAAGGAAGGAAGGAAGGAAGGAAGGAGAACAAGCAGAGGAGTTGTGTGTATCCTAAAGGATGAAGACATCAATTTTGTCTGGGAAAAGGAGGAAAATAACTAAAATACCCTTTAAAATATCAAGAAGGTTATTATATTTAAATAACTTTGGCATCCTCACAGGAGTAGCCCACTTTAGCTCTCACCATGGAATCAAGGGGTGTGGTCAAGTCCTTGTGTAATCTGCAAGTGTCTACAAGGTTCTTGTCCACATCTCAGCCCTACGCTCTTGTTTTTTGTAATCACAGGAGAGAAATGGAAATGTTTTGCATGCATTCACCTTCTAAAATGTGCCTCTAAAGCAGATAAGACAAACTATATGCAGAAAGTACCAATTTTTTTTCATTAAGTGTAGAAAGGAGGCCACAGTGTGCAGGTTATCTGCAGAATTTTCCTTCTAGATGTCTAAAATCACAGGAAATTAATCCTGCCTGAAGGACACTAAGTCAGTTAATGACTAATTGTGATGATGTACTCTCTACATCATTTAATGTGCCATAATTGTCTCCCACTCTCATGTTTATCAGTTTTTTTTTTTCATCAAAGGCCTTGGCAGCAGAGACTCTTTATTACTTTCCCAGTATCTTACAGTGCAGTATCTACTCCTGCTCCTGGTTTCTGTGCTGGGTATCATGACCACACTACTGAGAGGAGCAGTGAGCTGTGTGGGTACTGGAATTGTGTGTGTCATATATTGTAATACACAATGGAGGTGTGCAGATTGTGCTTGACTTTATACCATTCTCAGGCAGCTGATCTATAAACACACAGTTTTAGATTCAGGAACTAAGTAAAGGAGATGGAAAGGCTTGACATATTTCCTATAGAGTCTTTGATTTCATTTTTTGCTTCATTTTTTCTTCTACCTTGGTAGACAATGTTTGACTCATTAATATTTCTTCCATGCTTTTCAGTTTGTTCATGTCAGTAGAAGCACTGGTTTACACTTCACCTGACTCTTTACACCTGTTTCTATGAAATTATTTCATTGCTGTGGTGTAAGTCTTTCTTCAGTGAGGCAAACCAGCCAAACAGTAAGCCAGCAGAACCTGTGGTTACTAACCCACATCAGTGCCCTGGTGCCATTCCCTGCACAGAGAAGACTGCTGGGGATTAGTGGAATGACAATAACCCTTAGCCACAAGGCTCACAATGTCATGATGCACTGCAATACCTCCTAGCTGTAACCAGAGTGAGCCCTTTAAGGACAGCTGCTGAAATTACTTTCCAGTTTCTTGGGGTCACACAGTTTTCACTGACACAATTCTTGTGAAAATGTTTGCTTTTGTCTAACAGAGGCATTATGGAAACATTCACAGGCTTGTCAACCTCTTCCAAATATATCTATCTCAAATGGATGTAACTTTAAATATAGAAACTTTTCCTTTTCACTCATTCCCAAATTCCCACCATCAGATTTTTATTTACCTTTACGTTTCTAATTTATGGCAATTCATTGATTTTACAGTGACTTCAGAGATGCTTTGGATGAAAGTTAGTCTTAATGAGCTAATTTATTTTTTATATAATATTTAGCTGTAGTCAAATTATCCACTGTAAGAAATGCATTTGTTTATATGCCCTCTGTTACTAGATGATTAAGCTTTAATTTGCCTCAACTAATAAACCCATTGTGCTTCTGCTTGGGTGAGTTGTATGTACATTCCTCGGGGGATTAATCTTTATATGTTTCCAATTTCTTCATTCTTCTGATGGTTTGCTGTAAGAAGACAGAGTTACTTAACTATTGCAAATGATGCCTTCTGCAAATATACTCTAGAAAGTTAAGGTTTGTAACAAGAAGCCATAAAATTTATTAGGCCAAATCTGATGCAGTCAGACAAAACCACACAGAAATTCTCTGGCATTTTCCTTTACATCTGAAATGGAATCAACCTACTTCATGTGAAGTACAGAAATCAGTCCCAGTTCAGTTTTATTACTGTTACTCACCATGACTGTTTGAGAAAGTGAACATCTCTGTGGCTGGGAGAGCTGTGAGTAGGGCAGAGGTGATAAGGTCAGTAGCCTCTTCTGAGGAGAGAGGAGGGACAGATTATTATCTCCTGTGGAATCACAAGGATTAGCAGACGAGATACAGTGAAAAAAATAATGTAATATGAGATAAACTAACCTTCTTACTGGTTTCTTGAATGTATGATTTTTACTATACAGCAAAATAATAAACCATGTGTTCAGACTGACCTTCTGAAAATCCCACAGATGGCCACAACTGTTTTGAAAGTTCAGCATTGAGTTCTAGTGTCTATTAATGACTTCTTCTGTAAAGGAATACTCATGTGCATGTTACATTTGCCAAAAAGACCCTATTTTCAGATTCATATCTTAAAAGAAGATAACAGAAGTCACTCAAACCTGAAATTAGGGCACAGCCTTCAGAAGGAAGGATTTTGTGGGTAGTGATTGCAGAATATGGTGAACCGCAGTACCTTCACATTCGTGGCCATGAAGATATCCAGAAATACCATGTCTGGAAATTCAAAATGCCTTTCAAAACTTTACTCATCCAGAATGATTGTTGAGAAGCTCTGCCTGTCAAATACATAATTTCCACAGAGACCTAAAACTTAAGGATATTAGAATGGCAAGGTTTACTTAAATTTCACATGAGAATTACTGTGCAGATGCTGTTGAAATTCTAAAAGATATTGCATATGCAGTTTTTATGAAAGTCAAAATATTGGCAGGTCAGTGAACAACAATGTTTCCCATTACAATGTGAATTTCTTTTTTGTGCTATTATTGCAGGTGATTATGTAGTCATGACTATATACTTCGACTTAAGTAGAAGAATGGGATACTTCACTATACAAACATACATTCCCTGTATATTAACAGTTGTTCTTTCCTGGGTATCCTTTTGGATCAAAAAAGATGCCACACCAGCAAGAACAGCATTAGGTAAGTTGTTAATAATTCCCTTTTCTGATGTTCCTACACTACTATTTGCCAATGTCAGCTTCCTTTCAAAGAGACCAGTAGGTGTACCCTTTGGATTATTACTACTATGTCTTGCAGAACCAGATCTACTTATTACTGAGACCACTGGGTTTTTTTCCTGTAACAGGGTAATTAAAAGTAAACTAATCTGACCCTTTGGATGACACTGCCACCTATTTTGCATAAAACTCTTGAATTAATGTCTGTCGCCTTGTTCTCACCATGACTTTTAGTGACATTTTTGAAGACTTAATTAATTGCACTGCTGGCTTCCTTCCCTTGTGTAACTCTCCCCCACTGGCAATTTTGTCTTATATATACAGAAAACTGTGGGATATAATAGTATTAACTCATGCAAAGTGTTTTAGCTTGCATGCTTGAAGTTAAGCTTCACACTGGGTGTATTGATATTTTTCATTTATTGTGAATATTTATGCTGGTTTAGGTTTTCCAGAAACTCATTTTTGTCAGGACCAGCATGTGCATCTCGGCAATGTGCTTTAGTGTACACTTAGAAATGTTGACTTAGACTTAGAATTTTTTTCTGACATCTGTAGGAAGACCTGCAGGTTTTGATAGCACCAAGGGTATAGGGGTATGCAACAGCCAATTATATGTAAATATCAGAACCAAAGGAGAAACAATTCCTTAGTTCACATTGTGATTGCCAGGTCTGCTAATATGACCTGATTCAGAAACCTACCAGTCTAGGAAAAAAGAGGAGCCCATGTCAAAGTTTGCATGTCTGTTTTCAACCATTCCCAGCAATTCATTGCATCCTCCTGCTGGAGTTTGTTACTATGTAGGTCCATTTTTCTGAGGTTATTTTACAGGAAAGGAATATTCAGTCCTCATTCCCTCCATGTGAGTGCCAAAGGGCCCGTACACTGCAGCTCCAGCAACAGGATGGACATAAAGACTCACAGTTATTCTGTTATCCAGTAACACCTCCAGAACAGCAAAAAGACCATACACAGGTGAGGACAGAGCAGCTTGCAACTGCCTGTTCCTGGCTGGGTACACTTGCCTGATAGCCAGAAAACTGACCAATGGGTCTTAAGTATAACTCTCTGCTGAACTCTTAAACTGAACTCTTTTCTTCTTGAATTAGGTGACTCAAAGGAGATAAGGAAAGACTGACTGTTCTCTATCTTTTTTTAAAAGGGAATCTGAAGTCCCATGCATAGGGAGAGTGACATAGCATCCAGCTGGGTTATCCTTAGTGCAGAAGAAAAAGGAGACAAACATCATCCAACACTTTGCATTATTGATTTACCATAAACATTTTTCATATTCTGTACCTAAGGGTGGTTCCCCACACCACAATGCTCATTTTTCCAAATAATTAGATACAGAAATATTTTACATCACTGAGCACTAATGTGTGACTGTCCACCTCACCCCTCAGCCAGCAGAAAGTTCAGAGAAAAAATGTATTCAGACACTGAAGTCATGAATTTGGAGTAAGAACATAAAAATTAGTTGTTACAAGCTTCTACTCTATGGATGTTGTGACTCACTCCTAAAACTCTGACTGAGAATTTAATTTCATAGGCTAAAATATGACTTTTCTAAAAGTAAAGCCAAGTATATATGGGTCACTTCTTTTGTGCACAGAATCCTGTTGCTCCCAAATTGACAATGGCCTGTTGACTCCTGGGATGCAGTAAGCAGTAAGCAGACTCTCCTATTGTGCTATAGACCTGCATGTATAATGCAACTTATAAATCTGTCTGAGCAACAGCACACATCCACATCTAGACAGTGGCACATGGTAAAATTGTGAGTAATGCAGCCAAAGGCAAACTGCTGAAATTGTCCTACTAATTAGTTGAAATTAGTTGTAGACACTCTGAACAAACCTTCTCTGAGTATAGCTGCATTAATGTAAAGGAATAGAGCCAGGGAAATATTTATCTCTCTGAAATTAATGAATAATTTCCAAGGTTACTCACAGTTACTCACGGTTACATGAAGGGCAGGTTTTGTTCCTTTCTGAATAATGCTAGCTAATACATTTCCATGCTGGTAGAAAAAATATTTTGGGTTTGGGACCATAAGTATTCTTTCAGCAGTAATGTCCAGAGACATTACAGCGTTCTTTAAAAACTTGGGTTTTTAATCCCCTTTTTACATGCACTTTGAGGTACTAAGGCCCAGACCAGCAACAAGATTAACTCCAGGCCACTTAAAGAGTCAGTGGGAAAATGGAAGTAAAATTTGAGTTCTGGATGAGAACTGTGTTTTTTGATCCTGAGTTATTCTGCTCTTCATTCAAAGAGAAAAAAATGTCTCTCTGCAGCTTCTGCTTGTATCTAGTAATCAAAATTGTCTCAAAATGTTCTAAGTCAAGAGGCAACTTTTCCCTGAAGAAAAGTTATGATCTGAAAAAGAATAGGTTATTTTCTGTGAAGATGAAGGGAATTAAGTTAAACTGAAGCTTTCATCCAGTTTCCTTGTACTTTTCAAAATGGATATAATATGTAATAGGACCAGACAGTTACTACAGAGCAAGATCGAACTGCAGTTTAAAAAGATACCGTGGGTATCAAGGCCAGAAATAGTGGATGCAAAAAAAGATACAGATTATATTTAATAAAAGATGAACATTGCTTTCATTGCCATTTCATCTTTACCTCATTCACTAGAAAACCAAGAAAGTACTCAAAACGGGGCCAGACCAGAAAGATGGAGAGCTAACTTTATGGACAAGTGGTAGCGTGCATGAAAGCAGAAGACATTTCCTTCAGTGTCCCACCAACATAACCTCAAGAAAATAAAAAATTAGCCTTGCTGACAAAATAGTTTCTAACACTGAAACTCCCGCCACCTCACTTTGCATATGGCTGTCCAGTAAACAGATTTCAAGCAGTAATAATTTTAAATAACTGTTTAGGCCAGTGATCTAAAAGTTAGAGTGTTTTCATGCATTATGTAGATCTGCATAATTTGATCTTCCAGTCAGTCCTTTTTGTAATATCAAATAGCATCTTTGGTATGGGATTTACTGAGAGAATATAACGTCCCAAAATGGTATTTACACAGAGACTTGTAAGCTTACACATACAATTTCTACCTGAAAATTTTGAAGTCAGGTTACCTCAGAGCTGTTCTTAGCTGATACTAAAATTCTGTTGAAATAGACATGAGCCCTGTGAATTTCAATAACAGATGCAAAGCTCACTTTGCCATACGGGACTCCACAAAGTGAGAGACTTCACAATTTCCTCTGGCAAGATATATGCATTTGAAACCACTCAACAAACTGAATTTCCTTAGCATGAGAGATGAAATGAACTAAGGGTATGGAAACTAGATAATATATTTGGAAATAATGGTGCTGAATTTTATTCATACATACATACATACATACATACATACATACATACATATATATATTTTATATATATATATATATATATATATATATATATATATATATATATATATTTATCTATTCTGATTTGTAAACGTACAGAAATACAAAACTGTTTCATCTGGTGCACCTTCTTTCTCTTTCCTCTCTGTATGTATCCCCATAAACTCATTTTAATATTTTAAAATTTGTGCCTGTTTGCTAGAGGTAAAATTGATACACTAGGTAGAATTTTCATAATTTCAAAAACTCAGTGCTCATTTACAATGTGAGCAAGAATCCAGTTGCAAGCATGATCTGAGCTGCTGTTTCACATTCAGGCTTAAGGCATGGAGCAGGATACAGGTGAATTGGGGACTTGAATACTTAAACAAATAAATTTTTTTGCCTTTTAATAAAATCCATCCTATCACATGATGAGTGGGAAACAAGAACTTACATTTGAGTCCAGGTAAACAGGACGCTGCATATTGTACTGGAAGAACTCTATAGGTTTTGAGGAATTTTTTTTAAGATTGTAAAATGCCTTAAAGCATGTACATGTGGCTCTGAAAAGGACATTTTTGTGTCATGAATCTAAATGTGGACTAGGAAGTGTTGAAGAACTTTATTTTTTATTGTAGACTATGTCATGGTCTGGATGTGGTTCTTTTGAAATTAGTGACTCCCAAGGCCTGGGTCAAGGCCATACAGAAAGTGATTGACCTATGGTTAGTAAAGGTCAAATCAAAGCCAGCCAGTTCACACCTTGTGCACTTGGGCATCTCTGCAGTTGGCTACTGTGATAAATGGCTAAACATGGTCTTTGCAGCTTTTTTAAAGCATCAGCTGGGTACAGAACTGA